>NC_073224.2:183957500-184582500 GCF_029281585.2 Gorilla gorilla gorilla | reverse complement strand
CTCCCTTCCTCCCTTCCTCCCCTCCTCCGCCTCCCTGCCTCCCTCCCTCCCTTCCTTCCTCCCTTCCTCCCCTCTTCCCCTCTCCCCTCTCCCTCCCTCCCTTCCTTCCTTCCTTCTTCCCTTCCTCCCCTCTTCCCCCCCTTCCTCCCCTCTTCCCCCCTCCCTCCCTTCCTCCCCTCTTCCCCCTCCCCTCTCCCTCCCTCCCTCCCTTCCTTCCTCCCTCCCTTCCTCCCCTCTTCCCCCTCCCCTCTCCTTCCCTCCCTCCCTCCCTCCCTCCCTCCCTCCCTCCCTTCCTTCCTTCCTTCCTCCCTTCCTCCCCTCTTCCCCCCTCCCTCCCTTCCTCCCCTACCTCTCTTTCTTTCTAACATATTGAGTACCTTCTGCTTGCCAAGCACTGTTCTAGTCACTGGGATACAGCAATGAACAAAATGGACAAAATTTGATGCCCCTGCATTTATATCTAGCAAGGGTTACTGGAGATAAACAAAATAAATAAGTAATTTTTATAGTACATTAGAAGGTAATGAGTGCTGTAGAAAAAATAAAGCATGGAAGGAGATAGGGCCTGTATGCAGGAGGTGTGATTTTACATATATGGCCTCACTGAGAGGGGAACAGTAAGCAAAGACGTGAAGGGGGTGAGGGCAAGTGTCTGCATTTGGGGCAAGGCTTTGCAGGGAGTCAGAAGGGCAAGTGCAAAGGCCTTGACTGGGAGTGTGCACGAAGTGCTGGAGAACATCAGGGAGCCCATGGCTGCAGCAGAGGGGAGGGAAGGTGGGCAGAGAGGAAAAGAACTCGGTGGGCGGAATGGGATTGAAACGGGGAGGCTGAGATGGGAAGCTAGTGAAGGTTTTTTTTTTTTAAATTATTATTTTGTTTTTTTTGAGTTAACCAGATTTTTATTTTAGAAAAATCTTCCTATTTTTACCTTTCTCAAGAAGCATTCTTGTTCCTCTCCCAGCAGGAAACTTTGCCTGTAAAACCTTGGCCTGAATTCCACCCTTCACCTTAACTCCTCTCCTCCTCTCTCGTCTCAGGGCTCTTTTCTGCCTTTGAGAATTTTGAACAGATAAGTGATGAGATTGCTCCTTATATTTTAAAAGGATCACTTGATTATGTCACCCAACTCTCCGAGGTGGGTTTTATTATCCCTGATTAAGTAGTTTTTTCTTTCCGTATAGGAAAGGATTGAAACCAAAGGCCAGAATAAAGGTGTCAATTTCTTTTTGGCCAGAAGGCCCCAGTATCCCAACAGTGGTGCTCATTTGTTGGAATGAGCCCTCAGGCCACACAGGACACATCACTCATGAGTGTCCATGGTGACCCTTCATAGAAGTGCCATATCCTGCTCAGTCTGTCTCCAGATTTTCTAACTGTACCCTTTCTATGGTCTAATGTGAAAGTTTCCTCCTTGAGATTTTAATAATTTTAAATAGTAGCTTATATGGGATAACACTTCTCAAACCTTGTCCTCAAAATTCTAACACCTCCCAATTATGGTTTAGTAATTAAAAAGAAATAAAATGAGACAAATTAAAAAAAAAAAAGGTTTCCTCCTCTAAGAAGACTTTGTGATTGCTTCAGTAGCCTGAACTTCTGCGTTATTTAATCATAATATCCATTATGCAGTTTGCTTCTCGAAAGCAGAAAGTGCTATGTGTTACTGAAAAGTGCCCTGAACTTGGAAATAAGAGACCTAGACTTTTTTCTATCCTCCTCCTCCTCCTCCTCTTCACCATCATCATTAATATTATTATGACGCTTTAAAAAATTATTAAACCCAGATATCATCTGGAGTTTCCAACATCCCAAGATAGCAGGTTAAACCACTATTTCATGTTCTGTGGGCATTTAATATCCTCTTTGAGGCTCTGCAAATTCTCAAAGGTGCTGAGGTTTTCACAGTCATCTCTGCTTTTGGTCTCTATGTTAGCATATGCTCTCTGCATTCTGCAATGTCTAGAACTAGGCATGAAACCCACACCCTTTCTTGAAAGGAAGCACACTTGCACAAAGCTTTCATGAATGTAGGAGGTTTCATTAAACACTTGTCACTCAATGGGATCACACAGCACAAACAGCAAATATCTTGATATCAATATATCAACTCCACCTTTATTATGTTTATTCTGTGTATAATGTCTTAGTCAGCTAGAGCTGCCATAGCAAAGTACCATAGACAGGGTGGCTTAAACAACAGAAAGTTACTTTCTTTTTATTTTTGTAGACTGAGTCTCACTCTGTTGCCAGGCTGGAGTGCAGTGGCATGATCTTGGCTCACTGCAGTCTGCACCTCCTGGGTTCAAGTGATTCTCCTGCCTCAGCCTCCTGAGTAGCTGGGATTATAGGTGCGCACCACCACACCCAGCTAATTTTTTTTTGTATTTTTAGTGGAGACAGGTTTCACCATGTTGGCCAGGCTGGTCTTGAACTCCTGACCTCCGGTGATCTGCCTGCCTCAGCCTCCCAAAGTGCTGGGATTACAGGCGTGAGCCACAGGCCCAGCCAGAAAGCTACTTTCTCACAGTCTGGAGGTCAAGATCAAGGTGCCATCAGGGTTGGTTTCTGGCCAGGTCTCTCTTTCCGTTTGTAGACAGCTGCCCTCTTGCTGGGTCCTCACTTGACCTCTTCTCTGAGAGAGATTTTTGATACCTCTTCCTCTTATTGTTAAGGATGTTAATCATATTCCATTAGGGTCCTCCCCTTATGACCTCATTTAACCTGAATTGTCTCCCTAAAGGCTCTATCTTCAAATACAGCCAGTCACATTAGCAATTCGGGGTTCAGCATATGAATTTTGGGGAAACACAATTCAGTCTGTAATGACAGATAACATATCTTTTTTCTATCCTTTCACTGTTAACATATTTGTGTTTTGAAATGTAAAGTACATCCCTTTAGACAGAATATTCTTAAATTTTGCTTTTTTATCTAGTTTGTCATTCTCCTTTTTTTTTTTTTAAATTTCATTGGGGAGTTTTAGTCTCTTTACATTTAATAAGATTATTAATACGTTTGGGTTTAAGTCTACTACCTTAGTATTTGTTGTCATTCATTTCTTCTGGGTTTTATTCCTTTAATTATCCTTTCCTTTCCTAATTATATATATTTCTGGAGTTCCATTTTATATCCTCAATTAGCTTCCCATCCGTACTTCTTTTTATTACTTTTTACTGGTTGCTCTATGGCTAACAATATGCATCTTTAACTTAACAAATTAAATATATTTACACTTAATATTATACTGCTTTGTTCTTCTGACTCTTCACACTTTTCATTTCTTAATTCACACCTGACACTTATTTCCCACTTCACAGATGGAATAGCAGTATAATTCTGTTAATCAACATCTCATACTTTATGTTTTTGATGTCATATTTTTATTTCTGCATAAGCTACGGACTCTGCTTTACAATGTTCTTACTTTTGCTTTAAATGTTCAGTTGTCTTTTAAGAAAATTATGAAAAAAATCTTTTATGTTTAATCTCTTACAAAATTTTTTTTTGTGCTGTTTTTTCTTGCCTTTAGACCAGAGTATCCAGGCAATATTAATGCTTTTCAGCCTAAAAACATCCTTTATCACTTTCTGCAGTGCAGGTTTGCTGACATCAAACTCTCTCAGCTTGAGTTGATTAAAAAAAGTCTTCATTTAATCCTAGAGTTTGAGGAATATTGTTGATCAATATAGAATTGTGTGTTTGATAGATTTTTTTCATTTAGTACTTTAAAATGTTGGTCCATTGTCTTCTTGCCTCCATTGTTTCTGATGAGAAGTCAGCAATAAATCTTTTTTTGAAAATTTAAAAATATTTATTTGTTAATTTGCTAAAAATAACAGTATTAAACCCATTACATGTTAACTTTCATTTTTTATAGAACACAACTGCATTTTCCAAACCAGAAATCATTTAGTGAGAAGGGAGATATTGTTTTGCATGTCTGAAAATATATGTCTGGTTTAAGAGGAGACACCTACATTCTCCTCTCTGTTTCTTTCCCTTTTTCTTTTTTTTTTTTGAGATGGAGTCTCACACTGTCACCCAGGCTGGAGCGCAGTGGTGCGATCTCGGCTCACTGCAACCTTCACCTCCTGGGTTCGAGTGATTCTCCTGCCCCAACCTCTCAAGTAGCTGGGATTATAGGTGCCCACCACCATGCCTGACTAATTTTTTTTTTATTTTTAGTAAAGATAGGGTTTCACCATGTTGGCCAGGCTGGTCTTGAACTCCTGGGATTACAGGTGTGAGCCACTGCACCTGGCCTCTCCTATCTGTTTCTTCATTCATCCTGCTGCAATGTTTTTGATCACAGAATTTGAAGAAAATCTGTATAGCAGAAGATATGTAGTTAGAAGGGGAAAGTATTTTAATAGTCTTTGTCACATAATTTTGGATATTATTAGTTACCACACTAAAACTTAAAAAGGGGTAGTGTTTTTAAAGGCTTATTGTTGTTTGAACTTTGCCTATTATCTCAGTGAACTTTACCTATTCTGTTACATCGATAGGTCTGTGTTGCACTTTTTAGAAATACATATCTTTTGTATTTCAATAGCTTTTGGGGTACAAGTGGTTTTTGGTTACATGGATGAATTGTACAGTGGTGAAGTCTGAGATTTTAGTGCACCCATCATCCAAGTAGTGTACATTGTACCCAATATGTAGTTTTTTATGCCTTGCCTCCCTTGTGTCTTCCCCCTTCTGAGTCTCTAAAGTCCATTATACCACTCTGTATGCGTTTGCATACCCAGAGTTTAGCTTCCATTTATGAGTGAGAACATATGGTATTTGGTTTTCTATTTCCAAGTTACTTCACTTAGAATAATGGCCTGCAGCTCCATCCAATTTGCTGAAAAAGACATTATTTCATTCTTTTTATGGTCAAGTAGTATGCCATGGTGTATATATACACCACGTTTTCTTTATCCATTCTTTGGTTGATGGGCACTTAGATTGGTTCTATATCTTTGAAATTCTGAATTGTGCTGCAATAAACCTATGCATGCAGATATCTTTTTGATATAATGACTTCTTTTCCTTTGGGTAGATACCCAGTAGTGAGATTGCTAGATTGAATGGTAGATCTACTTTTAGTTCTTTTAGGAATCTCTATACTGTTTTCCTTAGTGGTTGTACTAATTTACATTCCCACCAGGAGTATAAGCATTCTCTTTTTACCACATTCATGTCAACACAATTTTTTTTGACTTTTTAATAATGACTATTCTTGCAAGGATAAGGTCCTACCTCATTGTGGTTTTAATTTGCATTTCCCTGATGATTAGTGATGTTGAGCATTTTTTCATTTGTTTATTTTCCATCTGTATATCTTCTTTTGAGAAATGTTTATTCATGTTATTTGCCCACTTTTGGTGGGATTTTTTTTTTCTGATTTGTTTGAATTCCTTGTAGATTCTGAATATTAGTCCTTTGTGGAATGAATAGTTTGAAAACATTTCCTCCCAATTCTGTGAGTTGTCTGTTTACCCTGATGATTATTTCTTTTGCTGTACAGAAGCTTTTTAGTTTAATTACGTCCCATTTATTTATTTTTGATTTTGTTAATTTGCTTTTGGGGTCTTAGTCATAAATTCTTTGCCTAGGCCAGTGTCCAGAATAGTTTTTCCTAGATTATCTTCCAGAATTTTTATGGTTTCAAGTCTTAGATTTAAGTCTTCAATCCATCTTGAGTTGATTTTTATATAAGGGGAGAGATAGGGATCCAGTTTCGTTCTTCTACATGTAGCTATCCAGTTTTCCCAGCACCAGTTATTAAATACGATGTCCTTTCCTCAGTTTATGTTTTTGTGTGCTGTGTTAAAGATCAGTTGGTTGTATTTGGCTTTATTTCTGGGTTCTCCATTCAGTTTCATTGGTCTATGTGTCTACATTTATACCAGGACCATGCTGTTTTGGTAACTCTATAGCCTTGTAGTATAAATTGAAGTCAGGTAATGTGATGCTTCCAGATTTGTTCTCTTTGCTTAGGATTGCTTTGGCTATTGGGGCCCTTTTTTGGTTCCATATGAATTTTAGGACTTTTTTTTCCTATTTCTGTGAAAAATGATGTTGGTATTTTGATAAGAATTGCATTGAATCTGTAGGCATTGCTTTTGGCAGGATGGTCATTTTCATGATATTGATTCTTCTAATCCATGAGCATAGGATGTGTTTCCATTTGTTAGTGTCATCTATGATTGCATTCAGCAGTGTTTTGTAGTTTTTTTTTTCTTATAGAGATCTTTCACCTCCTTGGTTAAGTATATTTGTAAGTATTTTTTGCAACTAGTGTACAAGGGATTGAGTTCTTGATTTGATTCTCAATTTGGTTGTTGTGGGTATATAGCAGTGCTACTAATGTGTACATTGATTTTGTAACCTGAAACTTATTGAATTTGTTTTTCAAATCTAGGAGTCTTTTGGAGGAGTGTTTAGAGTTTTCTAGGTATATGAAAGGGCATCGTATCATTGGTGAACAGAAATAGTTTGGCTCTTCTTTTCCAATTTGGATAACCTTTACTTTTTTCTCTTGGCTAATTGCTCTGGCTAGGACTTCCAGTACTATGTTGAATAGAAGTGGTGAAAGTGGGCTTCCTTGTCTTGTTCCAGTTCTCAGGAAATGCTTTCAACTTTTCCCCATTCAGTGTGATGTTGACTGTGGGTTTGTAATATGTGGCTTTTATTATTTTGAAATATGTTCCTTCTATGCCTAGTTTGTTGAAGGTTTTTATCATAAATGGATGCTGGATTTTACTGAATGCTTTGTCTGCATCTATTGAGATGGTCATATGGTTTTTGTTTTTAATTCTGTTTATGTGATGAATCACATTTGTTGATTTGTGTATGTATGTTAAACCACCTTGCATCTCTGGGATGAAACCCACTTAATCATGGTATATTATCTTTTTGATATGCTGTTGGATTCAGTTAGTTAGTATTTTGTTGAGGATTTTTGCATCTATGTTCATTAAGGATATTGGTCTGTAGTTTTCTTTTTAATGTCCTTTCCTGGTTTGGATATCAGGGTGATACTGGCTTCATAGAATGAGTTAGAGAGAATTTCCTCTTTCTTAATTTTTTGGAATAGTTTCAGTAAGATTGGTACTCATTCTTTGTCTAGTACAATTCAGCTATGAATCCATTTGGCCCTGGGCTTTTTGTTTTGCTAGCATTTTTTTTTTGTATTATTGATTCATTCTCACTGATTGTTACTGATCTGTTCAGGATTTGTATTTCTTCCTGATTTAATCTAGGAGGTTTGTATGTATCCAGGAATTTATCCACTTTCTCTAGATTTTTTAGTTTGTGTGCATAGAGGTATTCATAGCAGTCTTGAATGATCTTTTGTATGTCTGTGATGTTGGTTGTAGTGTCTCCATTTTCATTTTTAACTGAACTTACTTGAATCTTCTCTCTTCTTGGTTAATCTAGCTAATCTATCCATTTTCATTTATTTTTTCAAAGAATCAACTTTTTGTTTCATTGATGTTTTGAATATTTTTGGTCTCAATTTCATTTAGTTCTGCTCTGATCTTTGTTATTTCTTTTTTTTATTTTTAACTTTTAAGTTCAGGGGTACAAGTGCAGGTTTGTTACATAGGTAAATTTGTGTTGGGGGTTTATTACACAGATTATTTCATCACCCACATATTAAACCTAGTACCCATTAGTTATTTTTCCTGACCCTCTCCCTCCTCCCACCCTTCACCCTGTTAAAGGCCCCATATATGTTGTTCCCCTCTGTGTGTCCATATGTCCTCATCATTTAGCTCCCATTTATTATTTCTTTTCTTCTGCTAGCTTTGGGTTTGGGTTGTTCTTGTTTCTCTAGTTCCTTGAGGTGTGACATTAGGTTGTCAATTTGTGATCTTTCTGACTTTTTGATGTAGGCATTTAATGCTATAAACTTTCCTCTTAGCACTGCTTTTGCTGTATCTCAGAGATTTTGATAACTTGTGTCACTATTGTCATTTATTTTAAAGTATTTTAAAATTTCCATCTTGATTTCATTGTTTACTTAAAAAAATCATCCAGGAGCAGATTGTTTAATTTCCATGTATTTATATAGTTTTGAGGGTTCGTTTTGGAGTTGATTTTTAGTTTTATTACACCATCTGAGAAGACACTTGATATGATTTCAATTTTTAAAAATTTATTGAGACTTGTTTTGTGGCCTATTACGTAGTCTATCCTGGTGAATGTTCCATGTACTGATGAGAAAAATGTATATCCTGCAGTTCTTGGGTAGAATGTGCTGTAAATACCTGTTAGGTCCATTTGATCTAGAGTATAGTTTAAGTCCATTGTTTTTGTGTTGACTTTATGTCTTGATAATCTGTCTAGCACTTTCGATGGACTGTTGTTGTCCCTCAATATTATTATATCGCTATCTGTCTCACTTCTTAGGTCTAGCAGTAATTTTTTTTAATGAATCTAGGAGATCCAGAGTTAGATGCACATATTTTAAGGATTGTAATATATTCTTGTTGGATTGATCCTTTTATCATTATATAATGATCTTCTTTGTCTTTTTTTTTTAACTGTTGTTGCTTTAAGTCTATTTTATCTGATATAAGAATACCCACTCCTATTCCCTTTTGGTTTCCATTTGCATGGAATATCTTTTTATATCCCTTTACTTTGAATTTATATCTCTTCATCAAGTTATCAAAAGCCACAACATGGTGGAGTCAGTCTTTTATCTCAGGTCTGTTTGACTCCACAGCCCTGACATTTTCCATTCCATGAGCTAGGCTGGCAGAGAGGGCCCTTGGGTGCCACTGTAGGAAAGGTTGGATGTGTGAGCCCTGGTCAGGAGGAGCAAACTCCAGCCATGATGTCAGATGGAGCCTCCTTCAAGAACAAAGTCGTGAGATACTTGCTGGGCAGTGACATGCTTTTGGTCAAGCCTCTTCTTCCAGGCCAAGTCTGCAAGCACCTGTGTGGCTGGGAATCTTGGTCTTTCTGATTCATATATGGGAGTTGCATTTTATTTTTCTATTTTTGGAAAATAAAAAGAAAATGTAAGGGAAGAAAAAGCCAAGTCCCAGTTGCCAAGTCTGTTAACGACACACATAATGGCGTGTTAACACAAATGATTATCGAGCTGGACAGCACCCAGCTTTCTGCCAAAACAAACCTTCCTGCTCAGCAGACCTGGGAATGCTTCAGCCAGGACGGGATGGAGTGAGGAGGGTGGACTGCAGTCTTCCCTGGTCTGGAAGCAATTAAATGCCCTAGCTATTGGCATTGCTGACTTCCCCATGGGCTCCAGTGGGGAGGACTGGGCCCCAGGTCTCCTGTATTCTCCACAAGACCTCAGGCAAATCTCCACCTGTTTCTGAATGTGTGTCTCCTCAGGTGGGTTGGATCAGATGATCTCTAAGGTCCATCCGTTTTAACTGGCTATGTTTCTGGGAGGCTTTTGAGGAGCCAGTGGAATAACCAGGTGTTGGACTCCTCATGCATGTAAGAAGGAGGGTTTTTTCTTCAGAGCAGAGCCGGTTGGTAACACCTTTGTGTGAGGAGGCCAGGCAAGGAGCTCTGTGGCCTGTGCACCCCCAGATTGTGCTACCAGCTGAGACCTTGGGTATTACCTAAGCCTCTGTTTTCTCACCTATAAAATGGTAAATGGCTTCCCTTAAAGGGAAGTTATGAGGACTAAATAAAATACAAGATGTAAGGTTCTTAGCATAGTGCCTGGCACATACGAAGTGATGAATACGTGTTAGCTTCTTTCCATCCCTTCTTTTTCATATCCCTTCTTTCTTTCTTCACTTCCTCTCATCTTTCCTTCCCTCCTTTTATTCTTTCTTCATTTTTTTCTTTCTTTTTTCCTAACCTTTATCTTTTCCCTGCTTTCTTCTCTTCCCTTCCAGAAAAAAAATCTGTCTTGTATTATGTGCTATGAATCAGTTTATCTGCTTATTGCAGATTACTTGACTGCAGGGACCATGTGTTAGTCATTGTTTTATCCTGTCTCTCTGCATGCACAGAGTAGGTGCTCAATAAATGCTTGGGGAATCAATGATTGACTCAATAAATGCTTGGGGAATAAATGCTTGGGTAATCAACTCCCAGGCAGTTCTGCCATCCCTGGTTTCTTGGCTCTCTCTTTCCCTCTTTCTTCTGATGGAAAAATAAAAATCGTATCAGCTCACACGCTCAGTTGCTTGCTTACTTTCTTCCTCCCTTCCCCAGGCTATAAAAAACATTATATTCTAAAATGAAACAAAGGTAATGGAAACCAGAAGTCCATGTTTTGTGTGAGATTGAAAACATATGTGAAGAATGAGCATTGAAAATGATGAATCTGCACAAAGGCGTTGGCAGTGTTCCCTCTTTGCGTTTCTGTTCCAGTCAGAAGCAGGAGTGTGCACATCTGCCCCAGCCCGCAAGCCAGGATGGCCACAGTTGTCAAGGCAGCATGCCTGGCATAGCCATGGCCAGAGTGTTCCGTTTAGGTGTCTTTTTGAAGGCACTAGGTGATGTGGGAGTGAGGATCACACAATATTTTTCTGACCTTTGGAAACATGGGAAAAGGATCTCTGTGGTTCAGAAACAGAGGTTCTAATTCTGCTTTGCCCTTAAGATGAGAATAGTCACTATCACTTGTTGGGCCTCTCCTATGAGAAGTATTTTATCTACATTAGGTCAACACTTATATTGCAGGGTCATTCTGAATATTCATTCTTCCCATTTTACAGATGAGGCAACAAAGTCCTGTAGCTAGTAACTGAGAATATAGTATTGGTAATACCTATTAAACATTGAGTTCTCATTTATTTGCTTTATGCATTCGTTCAATAGATGTTGACCAAGCATCTGCTGTGTGCCAGCCACTGTGGGTTAGTTGGAGATACAATATTGAATAAGATAAGTCTCTGTCCTTATAGTGGGCTGGCAAAGATGTAATGACCTGTTCAATGTTCAAATTCATTGAGTACAATGTAAAAAGTTTCCGGGTACCATGAGCCTCTGTGATGCAGGGTACTTGGGTTTGAGGTGTCAGGGAAGCTCTCCTGAGGAGTGATTTCAGGGGGAGACCTGAAACATAAGTAGGTGCTATCTACACAAATTGGGATAGGACTTTCTAGCCAAGAGAAGACATATGAGAAGGGAGGAAAAAGCTTGGTGTGATTAAGGTTAGCAAAAGAAGCTTGAAAGATGAGGTTTATATACTTTATCTCATTTTATCCTTAAAAACCCACAAGAGAAATACTATTATCATCCTTCTTCTACAAATCAGGACACTGGGGCTAGGTTAAGTGGCTTGCCCAAGGTCCCCAGTAGATCGATTCTTCTGCCTATCTTGATTCTGAAACATAGGGCTACATCTGACAAGAACTCTGTGGTCTGGCCTTTTGAAGTGACTGAAAATAGGAAATACGACCAATAACTAGAGATATTTGAATCCAGAAGCTCTGAGCTGTGGGGCCTGAATTACATCAGCATCAGGGGCAGCAGAAACCCAGGTAGCCATTGAAGAATTTTCTGCCATGGGCCTCTCCTGCCTATAGAAACTGCAAGTTCTTGGGGTCTTTTATGACAGCATCTTATCATCATTCTTGATATTGTCCTGGTTGTCCCCAGATAACTCAGGGGTCTGGATCTAAAATGGTCTAAGATCCTATGTTATCATGTGCTTAAGACTGCAGCTTAGGCATTGCCTCTGCTAGGAAGCCTTTCTTGAACACTCCAAGCCTGGTTCTGTGTCCTTTCTTTGGTTGGTCTTCCCACATGCACCCACCCTTCCTTACTCCTTGCCCTGCAAGTTCTTCTTTTTCACCCTGAACCACATTGTATTTTGAGTATTCATTCACTTATCTGCCATCCCCATTTGAATCTGAGCTCCTCATGGCCAGAGCTTGGGTCTGAGTCATCACTGTGTTCCATCCCAGCCCAGTGTTCTCTAATGCTGGCCGAGTGAATGATGCATGAACATTCCACTTTCCATCTCCCTTGGAGGGAGAGCAGCTTCCAAAAATTCATGAGCTACGTGGCTGTCATTAGTCCTAAGGGGGTCAACACTGGAAATGAAATCAGCGATGGGAAACATAAAAGAGAGCTGGTTTCTAGGAGAGAGGCCACCACACCTACTTTAAAGTGGGCATCATTGCCCATGTAGGCTGTTTCAGCCTCAAGAGAGACAGTGGGAAGTTGGAGCTTAGGCTAGAGAACATGAGGCTGGACAGGAAGAGCTGAATTTCCCAAATGGTTTCCATCTGCTCTGATGGTGTCCATACTCTTGAAATGAAATAACATTTAACTGCCTCCTGCCCATGGCATCCATCCCATAAGCATTGCTGAGCACCTACTATGTGCCTTTTATTCTGCTTTATGCTAGGGAAATAGAAAGGAAGCAATGAGTCTCTGGGAGAGACAGGAATGAAAACAGATGCTATGCAAGGTGCTTCATTCTACATAAGAAGAAAGAGCTTTGGAAACACACAGTCAGGAGTGAGTCATTTTGGGAGAGTTGGGGAAGAATTTGTAAAAGAGTTGTCTAGGGAACAGGCCAAGTTGGTTCACTGGGGCAAGGAGATATTCTTGGGAATGGGAGGAGGAGGAAAGAAGGCCAGAGAGACAGGTGTCCCAGCACCTAGACTGAACTGCTGTAGAGTCACAGCCACAGTGTTTGCTGTGTGCCAGACAATGGGTTAGCTGGAGATACAGCAGGCAGGAGATGCTGACCACTGAGGACCTGAGTCAGCACTTTCCATTTCTTCCCATGCTCAGTTTCACCAATTAAACAGGAAGGGGCTTAGTGACCATCAGAGAATCTGGATAGACATAAGTAAGGAAGCCAAGGCCAGTGGACTGTGCTGGGCTTCCTTTCTATTTCCCAAGGTCTGCACAGAGCCACTGGGCTGCCATACTGGGAGTGAGGCCAACCACCAAATGGGAACGAAAGCCAAGAGCCATAGCAGCAATGTCTTCCCTTGGTGCTTGCTGCTTCTGTTTCCTCCAAGTGAGAAGCGACAACATGTTCTCTAAGGAGAGTAGCATAAGGAAAGAGGAAAGGCAAGGCAGGGAGAAGGGCATCATGGGGAAGGGGCTCTGTGTGGCTGCTTTCCATTGTCCTAGCACGGAGAATAAGTGGGGCTGACATCCACACAGCCCTCACTGTTCTTGGCTCCCTGAGAAAGGCCTGTGGGCAGCACCTGGGCTGTAGGAACTGAATCATCAGTTGTGTTCAGGTGCCCATCTCAGCTCAATGGTCCGCCTACCTTGCCAAATCCTCTCCCTGAGTTGTGTGCTGGGGAGCAGAGGGTCACATTGGATTTGGACTCAGGCCATATTTTTACTAATTGCCCCATTTGTATTTGGCCCCAAGTTTGGAAGCTGAGGTCGCTGGTTCCCCACTCTGCCCTCAGAGCCACCCGAGGTCCATTTCATTTCTTTGTACTCTATGCTTTGTGTCTGATGCCTACTCAGTAATGTGAGCTAGTTAGGGACCAATGCTACGTCTTATTTATATCTGCACATCCATCTTCCAGCATGGAGTCCTGGAGCTGAGAAACAGACAAACAAATATTGATGTAATCATTACTGAAAACCTGACAAAGCTGATGACAGTATACCTCAGTGTCCAATGGGGAGGAGCAAGGAAGAACAGCAATCTCATCTTTTCCTGATGGCTTTTCAGTTCTTTCATTTCTTAGCAGGTGTTTTCCCCCTTCAACTTTCTCAATACTCCCCTAAGCTGACTCCTGGTGAGCTCCTTATTTATTTATTTATAACGAATAGACTGTGTTAGAATAGTTTTAAGTTTACAGAAAACTCGAGCAGAAAGTATGGAGTTCCCATATATACCCCCTCACGACACACACAATTTATCCTGTTATTAGCATCTTGCACCTGTGCATTATACATTTGTTATGAAACATTAGTATTAACTAAAGTCCACAGTTTACATTAAGGTTCACTTTTTGTGTACAGCTCTATGTGTTTTTACAAATGTATAAGGACATGTATCCACTATTACAGAAGAGTTTCACTGCTCTAAAAAATTCTCTGTGCTCCACCTATTTATCTCTCCCTCCCCCAGAACCCCTGGCAACTACCGAATTTTTTTTAATGTCTCTGTGCTTTTGCCTTTTCCAGAGTATCACATAGTTGGAACCATACACTATGTAGCCTTTTCAGACTATCTTCTTTTACTTAGCAGTATGCATTGATGGTTTCTTTATGTCTTTTCATGGCTTGGTAACTTATTTCTTTTCATCCTTGCATAATATTCCATTATGCAGAGGTACCACAGCTTGTCTATTCATTCATCTATTGAAGGATATCTTGCTTGCTTGCATATTTTAGCAGTTATGAATAGAGTTGCTGTCAACATTTATGTGAAGGTTTTTGTGTGATTATAAATTTTTATCTCATTTGAGTAAATACCTAGGAGCGTAATTCATAGATCATTTAGTAAGACTATATTTAGCTTTGTAAGAAGCTGCCAAATTGTCTAAAAACAGGGTTTTGGATTCTGTCTGACCTGTGTTCAAACCCTGCTTTTCCACTTTCTGGCTGCATGAACTTTGGCAAGCTGCTTACCTCTTTGAGTTTTTTTCAACGTCTGTAAAATGGGGCTGTTTATTAGTCTGTTCTCACGCTGCTGTAAGGACCTACCCCGAGACTGGATAATTTATAAAGGAAAGAGGTTTAATTGACTCAGTTCCACAGGGCTAAGGAGGCATCAGGAAACTTACAATCCTGGTGGAAGGGGAAGCAAACACGTCCTTCTTCACACAGTGACAGCAAGAAGTGCCAAGCCAAAAGGGGGAAAACCCCTTATAAAACCATCGGATCTCTTGAGAACTCATTCACTATCATGAGAACAGCATGAGGGTAACTGTCCCCATGATTTCATTACCTCCCACCAGATCCCTCCCACAACACATGGGATTATGAGAACTACAATTCAAGATGAGATTTGGGTGAGGACACAGCCAAACCATATCACAGGCTGATGATAGTACCTGCCTCATAGGATTTGTATTAGTCAGTTCTCACACTGCTAATAAAAGCATACCCGAGACTGGGTAATTTATAAAGGAAAGAGGTTTAATTGGGTAATAGTTCCACATAAATGGGGAGGCCTCACAATGTTAGAGGAAGGCGAAGGGGAAGCAAAGTCACATCTTACATGGTGGCAGGCAAGAGAGTGTGTTCAGGGGAACTCCCTTTTATAAAACCATCAGCCCTCATGAGACTTAGTCACTATCACAAGAACAATATGGGGGAAACTGCCCCCGTGATTCAGTTATCTTCACCTGGCCCTGCCATTGACACATGGGGATTATTACAATTCAAGGTGAGATTTGGGTGGGGACACAGCCAAACCATATCAGAGTTGTTATGAGAATCAGATCATATAATGTTCAAAATTAAAGGGCTGAAATGTGGTGTACTGTGTTGAACTGTGTCCTCCAAAAAGGTATGGTCAAGGCCTAGCCCCCATACTTGTGAATGTAAACTTGTTTGGGAAAAAGATCTCACACAAAATCGTACTGGATTTAGGGTGTTCCCTAAACCCAATGACTGATATATTTATATGCATATGAAAGGAGGATACACACAGATACAAAAGTGATGGCTACGTGATGAATAAGGCAGAGACTGGGGTGATGCAGCTACAAGCCAAGGAGTGCTGAGGATTGCCAGGATCCAGCAAAAGTTAGGAGAGAGGCATGGAGCAAGTTCTCCCTCGAAGCCTCCAGGAGGAACCAGCCTTGCTGACACCTAGATTTCTGGCCTTCTGAACTGTGAAAGAATAAAATGCTGTTGCTTTAAGTCACCCAGTTTGTGGTGATTTGTTAAGGTGGCCCTACAAAACTAATACAGATGACAAGTACTCAGTATATGGTGTGCGTCCACATTATTATCTATGGAGGTTCTCCTTACACTCCAGGCAGAATAGACTCCTTCCTCTTTGAGGTCTCACTGTAGCTCACACAGCTTCTATCCCAGCCCTGACACTCTTTTTGGGAGTTATCTGCCTATATTTTCATCTCAGATCTTGCACATTGAATCCTGGAGGGCAGGGCACTTGTCTGACCTGTCTCTGTGCCTGCAGTGCCCAGGGTCTAGCAAAGAGAAGGTGCATAGTAAAGACTGAATGAGGATCTGGTTGTTCTGTCTGTCTGTTGGCACTCAGGTCTCTGTCAAGCTCCTGCTTTGATGGAATACTCCATGATCATAACTGAATGCTAAGCATCTGGTACCCTTCCCCCGCATCTGGCTAAATTAGGTGTGAATGAATAAAAAACATGGATCCCATTTGCTTTCCCTCTGCTTCTTTTTAAGCCATATGCATTTAGAATTAATCAGCCAAGCATGACTGAGAGTTTTGACATGCCCAAAATATTGGGGAAAGAATTCAAGATGTTTTGATGATCCTCAATGCAAAGGTGTTTACGCTGTTGACCCAACCATTTGTTCTATCCAAATTCAAGGAAAGTTTGGATCAACACAGTCTGCCTCAGTTTTCTCATTGAGGGTGGGACATGATGGGGACTCTGATGGTTTGACTCTCCTAGAGGTACTTGGTCGCAGGACTCACACTGCCCAGGCAGCCACCAGTGCCAAATGTGCCAGAAAGCTGAGGGTCTCTATGGTGTCAGAGCTCCTGTTCTTGGCTTAGGACTGGGTCCTAAATGCTGCAGTCCTGGGAAAATCTGAGACTGCTCACTGCTCCCAGGGCTTTAGATTGCAGTTCTGGAACTCTGTAACTACAGGTGTGGTGCAGAGACTGTTGCACAGCTAGATTCTGCTGGAAGTGAGAGTTAAGAGGTCAAACAGCTTGAAAAATTGATGCAGGTCCTTCTGTCTCTTTAAGAAAACAAATGAGTCACTTTGTTCTTACTTTAAAAATGCCTGCTTTTATGTGTGTTTAGAAAATAATTATTTAGAGAGCTAGTTGTAAGGAAAGTAAGCCCTGCTTATAACCTACCTTGCAGAGATACCCATGAATTGTCTCTATTATGGGCACTTTTGGGCATTTTTCTATGTATGTATATGCGCATATTGCATATCAACAATCGTATTGTACTCTGGTCAGTTCCCAGAATGTAAATGATGTGCCCCAAACTGAGTAGAGGGACACTTCAATTACACACATAAACATCTAATTTAAAAAATAAAGTTGGGTGTATAATGCCATGCTTTTTGTACTCTGATTCGTCAGCTATTTATTCTTTAGATTGTATGGAAGCTTTCTTGAATGAAGGGGATTCCCCTATTATATGCTCTCATAGTACTCTGTATTCATTGCATGACGCTTCATAATGCCAATAGACATTAAACATTTCCATGTATATTTTTTCTCTTTCTTGCTAGACTATAACTTAGGCAAGGGTGGAGCAGTGACTGACTTGAGCCAACACACCACCCATCGCCTTTCTCCAGTCTTTTATTTGACTCAGACCATGGTCCCTGAGTCCCTGGAGTGGAGGGAGGCATGGAACCCTTGACAAAATGGATCTGGCTAATATACACTTATGTATCCTTGTGAATATCTGCTCAGTCCTCTCCAAAGGAACCTGATACTATTTCAAACCCAGAAATTGTACCCTAAGAAAAGAGATGGCCAACATTTGGAATTCTATTGGATTCTGGCTCCAAGATAAAACCAAGGATTCAGAACTGCACTGTAGTTCACCATTTAAGATGGGGAGTGAAGAGGGCTTCTGCAGGCCAGGAGATAAATGATCTTACTTGAGTTTCTATCACAGAAAGGCAACAGAGCAATAAATCTCCTTATC
The DNA here is from genome assembly GCF_029281585.2 of Gorilla gorilla gorilla. Classification (NCBI taxonomy): domain Eukaryota; kingdom Metazoa; phylum Chordata; class Mammalia; order Primates; family Hominidae; genus Gorilla; species Gorilla gorilla. Next base: position 184,564,738 of record NC_073224.2, on the reverse strand, counting down.
ATTATTACCCCAGTCTGGATGTATAGCTGGAATGGATATCTTTGGCAACTAGTAGAACTCCCATACAGTTTTCTGATCCATGGTAAGGTCTACTATGGGGAAAGACTCCAATGAAGCCATTAACATTCACCAGTTACGCAAAAGAAAAAAAATCAAAAGCAATATTGCATTTCCAAGGACAGCTGAGGACACTGTCATGACCATCAAAGACTTGAAAGGCACAGGAGGGGGGTTCCTCATCCCTCTCCACTTAATTTTTTATTTGTCAGCTTAAAAGGATCCTTAAGATGATAGTGGCTTATCATAAATTTAATTAGGTGGAGACTGTAATTGCAGCTGCCATTTCAGATGTGTTCCCCTTCTGGATATAAGCTACACAGCCCCTGACATTGGATATGCAGCTATTGAGCAGGCAACGAGTGCTTTCTTCTCCATTCTGATCATAGCAAATAGCAGAGGCAAATTGCTTTCATTTGGTAGGGAGAGAAGTAATATATTTCCTGTCCTAATTCAGGGATTTGTAAATTCTCCAGATCTGTGCTATAATCTATTCTACAGGATTTTGATGGCCTCACCATCTTACAGGACATCATGCTTGTTGTCCACTAGGATTGATGACATTATGTAGGTAAGACCTGGAAAGAGCAGATTCCCTAGTTGTTTGGCTAGATACATGTGTGCAGAGAGTGAGCTATACATACTTTGAAATCAAGTTCTATATAGCTTCAGTGATCTAGAGCAGGGTTGGCAAACTTTTTCTGTAAAAGGCCAAATGGGAAATAATTTTAGCTTTGGATACATGGTCTCTCCTGCAACTACTCAACTCTGCCGTTATAGTACAAAAGCAGTCATGGACAATATGCAAACCAATGAGCATGGCTGTGTTTTAACAAACTTTTATTTATAAAAACAGGGTGTGGGTTTGATTTGGCTTGAAGACTTTTGTTTGCCAACCCCTGATTTAAAACATGTCAGGGATCTCTTCCAAAAATGACAAAATGGTCTCTCCTGTTATTCCTTCCACCAAGAAGAAAGTATGATATTAAGTGTTGCCTTAGTCAGTTTGGGCTGTTGTAACAAGTTAACGTAGACTGAGTGGCTTAAACAACAAACATTTATTTCTCACAGTTCTGGAGGGTAGAAGGTTGAGATCAGGATGCTACTATGATCAGATTTTGGTGAGGTTCTTTTCTAGGAAGTGGACACCCAACTTCTCCTTGAGTTCTCACATGGTAGAAAGAGGGCTAGATAGCTCTCTTAGGCTTTGTTTACAAGGGCACTTTTCCCATTTATGAGGGCCTCACCCTCATAAACAAAATCACCTCCCAAGACCCCACCTGCTAATACCATTACATTGGGGGAGGGGTCTTCATGAATTTAGGAATTTTGGGGGAGTACAAACATTTGGTCCATAACAGTGAGTCTCCTAGAAATTTGAAATCAGCTGATGCCACATTTGAGTGTATTGCACTCACCCATTTTCCAGGTGACCTGAAAATTTGGCAGCTTTAAGAGAGGCCCAGATTAAAAGAATCTATAGCTGTTCCAAAAAGCAGTCCAGTTGGCTCCTCACTCAATTTGTTTGAACCACATATACAATAGGGCTTGACATATCTGTAGTAAGCTAAGATGCTATATGACTTTAAGGGTGTTTTTCATATAAAAACACCCACCTAATATTCCTACCTTCTTGAGCCTTCTGAATCCTCCATTCTGCTCAGGCAGTTTTGGTACCTCTTCCTCATTTACTGTAGGCCAAATTTGTATCTAAGCTTCAAAGAGCCATCCCAGTTGTTATGGAGGCTTCTCAACTTTTATAGCAAATTTCGAGTTGGTAGTTGGCTAACTGATCTGTCTTTTTTTTTTTCTCTTATCAAGGCTTCTAAAACCATTAACCACAGCTAGCCACATCTGCAATCCTTATAATTACCACCACCCTCATCTCATTCAGTGTCCCCAGACTTCTGCATCTCCTTCCAATCCACCTCAGCCTTAGGACAAGTGATGCGATTGCCTGCCAGGATAATTGCCACCCAACTCCCCACCAACAATGGCCTCCTGATGACCATCTGGCTCGTTCCAGAATTCCACCTGGAAAGTCTGATTTCCAGGATCACTTCTTAGAGCAACTCTCTTAGATTAGCTTCTCCCAGAAAGTAGATCCAGATAAGAGGAGTTTGTGGGCTGGTTGTTGATTTTAGGTTGTGATTCCAGGGAAAATGGGTGGAGGTCTGGGAAGAAAACGGGGAAGGGAAAGCTAATATAAGTTTGCATTATTGAGTGGGTCACTACTGTGGGGAATTAGAATTTTATCCCACTGCGACCCTCCGAGAACTTCAGAATTACCCACCCAAGTGTTGGAAAAGGAAAACATTTGCCCATTGCCTCTATGGGTTGCCCCATGGGTGCTGTTTTCCTCTTATTTCTAGGTTTGCTTATGCCTGATCAAATGGACACCACAATGTCAGAGAAGTCCCAGGGCAAGCCCAAGATAGATGGTTCAACTAAGGTGTCAAACAGCCATCAGGCTAAACCCACAGGCCATTGTCCCAGTATTAAGTAGAACTGAAGATTCCCTGAGAGGATGTGAGGCAATTACAAGTGATATAAACTCTGTGCATGGACTCTATGGGCTTCTTCACTCAAAGGCTCCTTTCCCTGCTAATGCCCAATTTTCCAGCCTTACTGTACAACTCTAAGTCCCTGGTATGTACAGTATAATAAAAAAGGCAGTGGACATATTATCATGATAATAATATATTCTCCAGCTGACCTTAAAGGAGAGTGGAATGCTTTATTGAAGATTTAGATATGACAACAGGTGGGAGGTAACTGATTGTAAGTACTGGGCTTTGTTTTTCAGAGTGTAGTATATGACCATAGATTTTGGAACTAAGTGGCAGAGGTTGTGTGGTGCCTCCTGTGACTGAACCTAATGATCCATGCTCAAAATGTTGCTTCTTGACTTGTGGTTCTATGGTCTGGTGAACCCTAGGAGGTACCCAAGGAAGGAATAATCCCATGGGGGAAACAGTAAGTCTACTGAATTGGAAGTCTTGGTGACTCCCAGGCCACTTCAGGCTCATGGAGCCACGAGGTAAACAAAGGGAAAAAAAAGGTTGGAAGGTGTGGTTGAGCTTGACCATTGAGTGGAGATAGTGTTTGGGCTGCATGCTGGGGCAGAGGAGAATATGAATGGAACTCTGATTATTCCCCAGTCTTGTCTTGTTACCATGCATTGTTGTAAACATTTACAGGGGACTATTACACCCTTCCAGGAACAGGACCACCAGTGACTGAGATCCTTTGAGAATGAAGTATTCATTCATTTCATTAGACAAGATCCCCAGTAAGTTGTGGTACTGGCAAAAGACCAGGGGAATACATATTGCATAGTGGATAAGTGACCTCATACATGTTAGCTCTGGTTTTGTGTCCATCTGTGGAAGAGTAAACTGTATTCTCTACCTGTATTTTCTTTTTTAAAAACTTTTATCTTAGGTCCGGAGGTACATGTGAAGGTTTATTATATAGGTAAATTTCTGTTGTGGGGGTTTGTTGTACAGACTGTTTCACCACCAAGTTATTAAGCTTGGTACCCAATAGTTATGTTTTCTTCCTCTCTCTACTTGTATTTTCTTACTTGTTGGAGAAGAAGGCTCTGGGGTTTTGTAGGGTGGAGCTAGAAGTGAAAGCCTCAAGTCTTCTTCTGATTAAAACTTTGATTGGGTCTTCATCTCGAACATGCTCTGCTCCTCAGGCTGGGGATGATATATTCCCAAAACTACATGGTCTTATGTTGGAGGATATATGGCTATCTTCTATTCTTCAAAGCTTTGTCTCATACCACTGTTACAATAATTATTTGAGAAGCCATCAGGCTGAGACACCTCAGTTCCTATGTCATCATGCTAAAATCCATCTCCATGTAAGCAGTAAAACAAAACTTAAGCTTAATCATCAGTAACTGCCAACTAAACTTTAACTAGAGATTTTGCACTTTAAACAATCAAAAAATTTTCTTGGTCATGCTTCTGTGAATATCTTCACTCTTAGTGGGGTACTGAACCACTTGTGATCTGGTGCTGCCCAATTCATGAATTCCTGAATGCTCAAATAAACTCTTTAACATTTTAATGCGCCCAAGTATATCTTTTAACACCATTGTTTAAAAAAACTAGAGCTGAACATAAGTTGAAGTAGTAAAAACAGATTTTTATTCACTATGGCAAGAAGGGAAAGGAGATCTCAGTATAGAACTGGGCTCAATTCAGAATACAACATGGAAGAGAAGGATTTATAGCTCAGGAGCAGAGTCAGGGTCAGTGGATGGAAAATTACTAAGACAAAACATCAGGGGTAAGGGGGATTCTGGCTAATCCAACTTGGCAGGATTCTTGCTGAAGACAGGCCAGGTGATCAGATAAAAAGGGTGGGGGATGGTGGAGGTTGAGGAATTTGATCAGATGTTGAAGATGATCAGATCTTAAGGGAGGAGGGGATTCTCTCTAAACTGACTTAGCAATCTTGCTGCAAATGGACTGACTATACAAGCACAGTCACTGAAGCCCAAGTTGGAGACCTAGTTTAGAAGAGAACTTAGAGGAACTTAAGTAAAGTTTGGTCAAGGAGATAGTCTTTGTCACCACCACCTCCCTTAAAGTCAAGTTAACAGTTTTTAAAAATACTTACTTTATAGTATTTACCACCCTATCTGTCCTTGTTTCTGATGATTGCTTTGTTACTGATGGTCTGTATATTATTTCTTATGTGACTATTTTCCTCATGCGGTTGTTAGAGATGAAGGTGAATCCAAGCCCATGGCTATTTCCATAGCACCAAACATACCACCTGGCAGAGAATCTTAAGTATATCTTAATATATTCCTGCTGAATAACTGAATGGATGAATAGGTGAACAGACTGTGGAGACCCTGGACTGTTGAAGATACCAAGCTTCCAGAACTACTCTCTCTGATGACTGATGTTGGTGATGGGGATTCTTGTCCCATAAACAGCCGCCCCATTTAGATTATTTGCTCTTTATTTTTTCTAAGCCCCAAAGACCTCCAGGCACTATAACCTCTTCACCTGCATGAGATTTGCAAGTCATCAATTCCTGCCCGTGGTCCATTTCCTTTGTCAAGGGGAGAAAGTGATTCCCTGTAGTCTTCTGAATTTACAAAGAAAAGCTGTCCAGATGTGTCTTGCCTGCCTCTCTCTGCTCTCTTTCCCTCACAGCCCCCTCATTTTGCCTCCAAATGAAATTCATTTCTGGCTGAGGGGAGAGAAAAAGGATTAGGGAGTCTGTATGCAGCTTCTTTCAAGCTACAGGGGAGGGCAGATGGTTCCAGTCAGTGTTTTCTTTACAGGCAGATTTTGTTCCTTAAGGCAAAATGCAGGCTGGGATACACAGGCTGGCTTACCATTAACCCTTCTGGAGCCAAGTGGCCCTTGCAGGCTGGGTCAGTACAGGCTTCAGAGTCATGATGTGCTCAGGGGTCCAGGATAGAAGTTGTACCAGATCACAGGTTTGGGCTGGCTTAATGTTCCTTATAGGGAAGTATATTCCAAAATGCTATAATTATAGGGGCTCAGTGAGTTTGGCAAATAGTCAGGTAAGGCATTTAAAAGGAATTAGGCTTTAGTTTTACCTTGAAAAATGGGGCTCATTAGTTTGGAAGGAGAGGGCAGAGTGGGCATTCTAAGCAAGCAAAATAATGTTATATTATGACAACAATTTGGTAAATTAGTTTAAATCCAGTAAGTATTAGTTGAATACCTAGTGTGTGCCAGACATGTGTATTTATGGATCTTTACTCCATCAGTAGATAAGTTACTTGCAGACAGAAACTGTCTGCATACTGACTAGATTAATAGGGCCTGGTGGTTCAATTATTGATCTCTTACTCCATGCCAGGTCCTTAGCTAGATGGCAGGGATTAGAGACAAAGATGGTTTCTGAAGTTAAGCTCATAGTCTAGCAGTGCTATGGTTTGAATGTCCCCTCCAAAACTCATGTTGAAATTTGATTGCCATATAGAAATATTAGGAGGTAGGATCTTTATTTAAAAAAAAATTCAATAGATTTGTTGGGAATAGGTGTTTGGTTACATGAATAATTTGGTTAAAATAATTACATGAATTGTTTGGTTACATGAATAAGTTCTTTAGTGATGATTTCTGATATTTTGGGACACCCATCCCCTGAGCAGTATACACTGTAGTCAATGTGTAGTCTTTTATTCCTCACCCCCACTCCCACCCTTTCTCCTGAGTCCCCAAAGTCCATTGTATCATTCTTATGCCTTTGCCTCCTCATAACTTAGTTCCCACTTATGAGTGAGAACATACAATGTTTGGTTTTCCTGAGTTATTTCATTTAGAATAGTGATCTCCAATTCCATCCAGGTTGCTGCAAATGCCATTATTTCATTCCTTTTCATGGCTGAGTAGAATCGTGGTATAGATACTACAATTTCTTTATCCACTCATTGATTGATGGGCATTTGGACTGGTTCCATATTTTTACAATTGTGAATTGTGCAGCTATAAACATGCATGTACAAATGTCTTTTTCGTATAATGACTTCTTTTCCTCTGAGTAGATATCCAGTAGTGGGACTGCTGAATCAAATGGTAGTTCTACTTTTAGTACTTTAAGGAATCTCCACACTGTTTTCCATAGAGGTTGTACTAGTTTTCATTCCCACCTGCAGTGTAGAAGTGTTCCCTGTTCACTGCATCCACTCCAACATCTATTATTTTTTGTTTTTTTTTTTTTGATTATGGACATTCTTGCAGGAGTAAGATGGTATTACATTGTGGTTTTGATTTGCATCTCCCTAATCATTAGTGATGTTGAGCATTTTTTCATATGTTTGTTGGCCATTTGTAGATCTTCTTTTGAGAATTGCCTATTCATGTCCTTAGCCCAATTTTTGATGGGATTTTTTTTTTTCTTGCTGATTTGTTTGAGTTCCTTGTAGACTCTGGATATTAGTCCTTTGTTTGATCTACAGATGGTGAAGATTTTCTCCCATTCGGTGGGTTGTCTGTTTACGCTGCTGATTGTTTCTTTTGCTGTGCAGAAGCTTTTTAGTTTAATTATATCTCATCTATTTATCTTTGTTTTGTTTCATTTGCTTTTGGGTTCTTGGTCATGAAGTTTTGCCTAAGCCAATGTCTTCAAGGGTTTTTCTGGTGTTATCTTCCAGAATTTTTATAACTTCAGGTCTTAGGTTTAACTCCTTGATCCGTCTTGAGTTGATTTTTGTATAAAGTGAGAGATGAGGATCCAGTTTTATTCTTCTTCATGTGGCTTGCCAATTATCCCAGCATAAATTTGTTGAATAGGGTATCCTTTCCCCACTTTATGTTTTTGTGTGCTTTGTCAAAGATCAGTTGGCTGTAAGTATTTGGGTTTATTTCTGGGTTCTCTATTCCGTTCTGTTGGTTTATATGTACCTATTTTTATACCAGTACAATGCTGTTTTAGTGACGATGGCCTCATAGTATAGTTTGAAGTCAGGTAATGTGATTTCTCCAGATTTGTTCTTTTTGCTTAGTCTTTCTTTGGCTATGCGGGCCCTTTTTTGGTTCCATATGAATTTTAGAATTGTTTTTTCTGGTTCTGTGAAGAATGATGGTGGTATTTTGACGGAAATTGCATTAAATTTGTAGATTGCTTTTGGCAGTATGGTCATTTTCACAATATTGGTTTTACCCATCAATGAGCATGAGATGAGTTTCAATTTGTTTGTGTTGTCTATGATTTCTTTCAGCAGTGTTTTGTAGTTTTCCTTGTAGAGGCCTTTTGGGAGGCAGGACCTTTAAGAACTAATTAGATCATGGGGGCTTTGCCCTGTATGAATGGATTAATTCATTTTAGTCAGAGTGGTTTTGTTATAAAAGTGAGATCTCTCTCTCTCTCATGCTCTCTCACCATGCAATGTCCTCTGCTATCTTATGTTGTAGCAAAAAGGCCCCCACCACATGCTAGCATCTTAATATGAAAATTTCAACCTCCAGAACTGTAAAAAACAAATTTATTTTCTTTATAACTTACCCAGTCTGTGGTATTCTGTTACAGCAGCAGAAAACAAACTAAGATAAGAAATTACAATTAGTGCGTACAAAGTTCAGAACAGCACAGAGAAGAGAGTGACCAATTTTGTCCAGTGGAGTCAAGGACATCTCACAGAGAATATGAGTCTGAGGTGAGGTTTTCTTTTGGTTGTTGTTTTCTATTTTATGAGGCAGGGTCTCACTTTGTCACTCAGGCTGGAATGCAATGGCACAGTCATGGTTCACTGCAACCTTGATCTCTTGTGGTCAAGTGATATTCCTGCCTCAGCCCCCACCAGCAGCTGGGCCTACAGGTGCTCGCCATTGTGCCCAGATAATTTTTAAATTTTTTACAGGGACAAGGTCTCACAATGTTGCTCAGGCTGGTTTCGAATTCCTGGACTCAAGTGATCCTCCTGCCCTGGCCTCCCAAAGTGCTGTGATTATAGGCCTGGGCCACTGTGCCTGGCCTGAACTGAGTTTCAAAGGAAAAATAAGATTTCTTTGGCTGGATGGGGGCAGATTACAGGGAATGGGGATGGGTGTTTTGGGCTGAGGAATAGCATATGCAAAGGCTTAGATGTATGAAATTGCATGTGCATTTGGGGAAAACAACAAATTGTATGTTAAAAATGTTCACTTGAAAATGATTTACTAAGAACCTGCTGTGTGGCAGGAACTGTTCAGGGTGCTGGGATACATGGTAGCCAAGGCAGACACATTTCTTTCTTGTTGTATTAGTCTGCTAGGGCTGCTGGAACAAAATACCACAGACTGGGTGGCTTGAACAGGAGAAATTTATGTTCTTACAATTCTGAAAGCTGGAAGGTGTTAACAGGGGTTGATTTCTTCTGGGCCCTCTCTCCTTGGCTTGTGGATGGTTGTCTTCTCCCTCTGTCTTCACATGGTCTTTCCTCTATGTATAAAGACACCAGTCATATTGGATTAAGGCTCACTCTAATGACTTTATCTTTGCTCATTACATTTGCAATGCTCCTACTTTAAAATAAGGTCACATTCTGAGGTACTGGGGGTTAGGACTTCAACATATGAATTTGGGTGTGAGGGACACAGTTCAGCCCATGACACTAGCAAAGGGTTTAATTTGTGTGTGTGTAGGTAGGTAGGCAATAAATGACTACACCAGTAAGCAATAATCTTAGATAATGGTAAGTGCTGTGAAGAAAATTAAAGCAAGATAATGGCATAGAAATTGACCGTTTTGGCCAGGCATGGTGGTGTCCACCTGTAGTTCCAGCTATTTGTGTGGCCGATGCGGGAGAATTGCTTGAGCCCCGGAGTTTCAAGCTCAGTAAGCTATGACTGTGTCACTGCACTCCAGCCCGGACAACAGAGTGAGACCCTGTCTCTAAAAAAATAAAAAAGGGATAAAAAGAAATTGACCATTCATTCAGCAAATATCGTTGGAACCTCATTTATGAGCCAAGATTTGGGTTTGTTGCTGGTGACTAAAAGGCCCATGACACAAGACCCTTGGCCTTAAAGCATTCACAGGGTGGTAGAGGAAACCAAGGAAATATGTGAGGAGACCCCTTGGTTGGAGGTACATGGTTAATCAGGAATGCTGGAGCTGTTTCAGCTGAGAGAGGGGAGTTGGTGGCATCATGCAGGAATGGTCAGGGCATTAGAGTCCTACCTAGTAAGGAAAATCCATCTCCACGTTGTCCTAGAGATGAACTTCTCTTACTACTGAAGGAAGTAGAACAAAACATTCTTCCATCATGGCAGCCCAGACACAATGGCCTGTGTCTTGACCCTTCTTTGCACCCAATCTAGCCAGGCACAGAGGTCCAGATCAGAGGAGACTGGCAAAGTGACAGCCGAAAGAATTCGTCTTGAGCAGTATGCATGTACCCTGGGCCACATGGTGGATAAAGTTGTGCACTGAGAGTGAACCTTTAACAAGTTCTGAAGCAGACATTAAAAAACACAGCTCTCCTAGAAAGTGACTGTGTCAGCTTAGACAAGCATAGGACAAGAGCAGCAAGGAGCTCTCAGAAGCGAAATTGTATTAATCAGGTGGAGTGTGGGGAGAAATCCACCTGGGTCCAACTAAGACTGAGAAGAACATTCACCGGTTCCTCAGTGAGAAGGAGCCGAGAGAATGTAACATAGTTAATTGTCAGGGAAGGAGCTCTCAAAGTTTAATGAGCTCAAGAATCACTTGGAGAGACTGTTTAACGTGCCACTTGCAGGCCTCACTCCAGCAGCACTCATCTAGGAGTCTGTGGTGGAACCCTGGAATCAGCATTTTGAACAAACCACTTCTTCCAATATGTTTTAGATGTAGGTAGGTGGCTTACTTGATCACATGTTAAGGAATTTTGCCTCTGCATTATTAAAGACAAATAGAATGTAAATAAACTGTATTGTAAATTGCCTATAGTTTTCTATTCTATGAATACTTTAGTCATTCTCAACAAGTTCATTAGAGTAACAAGAGTCCTTAGTTACCGTGGCAGTGCAGATATTATTATATACACATACCTGGACCGAGTAGGCCCCAGCTAAGTATCTCAGGTACTGTTCTGCTGCCTAGGGTGGGCAGAACGAGATTCACACTCCCCTGCAGACTGCTGACTGACTGGATACTGAGGGTTTGTGTGTGTGTGTGTGTGTGTGTGTGTGTGTGTGTATGTGTATAGCAGACTGGGCTTACGTAACCATGACTTTGGTCAAGTTTCCAAAGCAACGGAAACAAACAGGGAGAAGACTTCATGTTGCTACGATGTGAATACTTATGACATTTACTGAGAGCATACTATGTGCCAGGCACTAGGGTTCCCCCAGAAGCAGACTCAGAGACAAAGATCGAAACGCAAGTCATTTTTAATTGGGTAATGATCCCAGGAAACACCTACATGAAAGTGAGACAGAAATGGACAGGACCCAGTAAAAACTGTGTTTTCAAGTGTGTTACCCAGGGAACAACTAGAGCTGAGTTATGCTGGGGTCTTCTGGTGTAAGGCACCCAACTGTTACAGTTTGACTGGAACTGAGGGGTTTGCGGGGACTTTCAGTGCAATATCCAGAAAAGTTTCAGGCAAATTGAGGTGCATTGTTCACTTGATCTGGGAGCCAGTGTATGTGCCTAATAGTATCCCAGCAAATATCTAAATTATCCCAACTTGGGGTGGGGGATGAGGGAAGTGGGTTGTTTATCCACTAACACCATCTGTCATTGGTCAGGGATGATGCAGTTTCTAGATCCCCAACCTAGAGGTGCAGTTTCTCCTTGCAGCTCTTGAGAAGGTCTAAGTGCTGAGTAACCTGCTTGCTGGTGGTTGTGCTGTGTCTCTGTGAAATGGGAGCTGGTACAAGAATGCTCTTCACTGCTTCTCATCGCTTAGTACTTTTCCTTCGTCACTTCCCTTTGTCTTCACTCTCACTGCCTGGGTTTGTACCCTGCCAAGTAAAGCATCAATAGCTTAACCTCTGCCTCAGGCTCTGCTTTCTAGAGGACCTGGGATTTAGGAGACCTGAATTCAAGTCTCATTTCTTTGGCTGACTTGCTGTATCATTTTGGCTAATTAATTACTCTCTTGTGGATCTCAGTATCTCCACCTCCAAATGAGGAGATTGAAACTATATAGTCTCTTAGTGCCTTCTCAGTCCTCATATTCTCTGATTCCATAAGATTCCCCTAAAAGACTTTTTATAAGTTCCTTGCTAAGCAGTAAGCCACAGACTCCTTTCAACTCAGTCATATTTTTTTTTCCCCATCACTCTTAATGAATCTTGGTTTCCTGGGCAATTTTTATTTAAAATAAAAAGAAGAATGGGGGAAAGAAAGTTTGGAAACTCATAATCTCTATGCCCCGAGGAGATTTTCCTAAAACAATCTTTTTTTTTTTTTTTTTTTGGTGGGGGTAAGGGAACTTACTTTGCAAGAAAATTCAGTCGTTCTGAAATGGACTTTGAAACCAAAGACTGTGGAAAAGTTTAAGGAAAAGCACAAAGTGATTGGGGATAAATAGTTCCATATGAGTTACTGGATATAATATTTCTCCTTGTACTACTCAATTCTGGGTGAAAGCAGAGACTGCATGCTTGGTGTGTGCTAACAGATGTGTGTTTAGATTTAATGGGATTTTTAGAAGGGTCAAGATTTCCCCCAAAGAGTACTTACCCACTCTGCTCTCTGAAGGTCACAAGAAGCCACTCAAAATCCCACCTCCTTTTGTTCTCAGGCTTTAGAGGTTTTGTTCACTTCTCTCTATGATGAATAATTTGAAGAAGTCAGAAGGTGAATAATAACAATAGTAGTAATAATACTAACAGTAATATAATCAATACGCTATCAAATGTGGGCTGCATTAACTCATTAGGGTTTCACAAAAGATAAGCTTAGTAACTTGTCTGAAGCTACCCAGTGGTGGAGGTGAAATGTAAACCTGGACCTATCTGTTAGGCCCCCAGATCTGTGCTTTGGTCACTGTGTGAAATAGGAAGGGGACTGTAAATTGGGCAGTGTTCTGGACCAGAAGTCTTTTAGATGACTTCTAATTTGACTATCTTATAATTGTCTGCTTCTTTGGGTGGGAGAGAGTTAAACAGTTATTATGGGCCAGGCCTTGCCGTAGCGAAGAGGAATCTAACATGGGCTCCTGCCTTCTGGAAACGGAGGCTCTAATAAGGAGGATAAGACACGTCATAGATGGGTCACTTTATACTTTAGATACAGATAATTAGCATACAGTAGACAGGGGTAAGTGAAAGGTCAGGGGAAATTACAAGGAGCATGACACCTTGTCATAGATCCCACTCTGGGTAGTTTCTCTTGAACTGGTCATGTGTTGTAAGTCATTTCGTGGGGGACAAATTGTGGATAGGGTTGATTCATGCCATTTCCTGCAGCTTTGCTGGCAGCTAAACCCCCTTGTGAATCTCATTACATCCACTAAGCTTGCATTCAGGAGCAGGTTAGCAGCAGAGGGGAGGGTTTTGAGATATGAGGGCTGAGAGACAGGAGGGCAGGAGAAGGTCAGAGAGAAACTCTGATTCAAGGCTGCTTCTGAGGGCTTCACTTTGGGGGATCAATTTCTGGGCCTGAGACTGGCACACAGTAAGTCCTTAAAAGATGCTGCTGCTGAAGAGGTTTTGAACATCTCCCTCACCATTTCAACTGAAACATTCCTGTTTCACATAGTGACCAAAGCACAGGCTTTGGGACCTAACAGATAGATCCAGGTTTATCTACATTTGACCTCTCACCTGAGTCCCAGGATGACTCAGTCACTAGATGACTTCAGATGAGTTATTAAGCTTGCAAGTAGCATGGTGCACTGGCAAGAGCCCTAGCTCTGGGATTACATTAAGGCTAGAAGTTTGGCTGTACTATTTCCTAGTCATGTGACCTTGGGTAAGTTATTTAAGAGCCTCACGTTCAAGGAAGGGACATCATTTGAACAAGACCTTGAAGGTTGCACAAAATTTAAGCATGTGGAAATATAAAGGAAAGAAACACATTATAACTAGTAGAGTTGTAAGATTATGAATGATTTCTTTAAACATTATTTTTCTATGTAGGGGGACAAAAATATGCATAAAAATAATAGCAAGTATTTATGAATTCTAGTGTTGGCAGAATAATTTACTTTTTTGAGGGAGATTTATTGTTTAGGAGAAATATTTAAATAGAATTTTGGTTATGAGAGGGCATGGCCAGAAGTTAGCCTGAAAGGAAAGGTTGATGCAAAGGCGGGGGTGGGGGATGTTGTGTATAATCAACTAAAAGGTGCTGTACTCCTCGATACAGAGCAAGAAAGTGAGCCATGATGCTGCCCATGGCAGAGTGGCTAGTTGTTCTGCCACTCTGCAAATCTGCTTTCTTTTACTCTGGGGCACAAATTACATGTCCCAGTCTTTCTTGCAATGAGGCATGGCCCTGTGTTTCAGTCAGTGAAACATGGGTGGGAATTTCATGTGCCACCTGCAGGCATGGCCCACAGAAAACCTTTTACATATAATTCCCTTTCTTTTCTTGTCTGCAGACTGGATATTGATACCCAGGCAAACTTGCCACCCTGTAGAAAGCGGCAGATCCTCTGTGAGCCTGGGTCCCTGAGTCACTGTGTGGAGCAGAGCTCTGTGACTGGACTTTACAGACTGACTGGGCTTTCCAAAAGTAGAACTATTCTTTTAAGCCTTTGAGATTTCAAGATTTTGCCCTAGTAGCAGCTAGTATTATCTTAATTAATATAATACCAAATTTTGGGCTTCCTCAGGCAGGGCCCACAGGAGAAGATTACAGTCCTGAAACCTGGAGGAGAGAGGAGGTGAGAGGGAGTCCTCTAATGTAAGGTTCGCATGGACTGAGCAAAATGCCATCTTGCTGTGGCTGAAAATGGGAGTCTCTTGAGCAAAGTCTCTTGGTGTTTGGGATAAGCCCACCTGTTATCCACTGTTTTATTTTATATTTCTTCTATTATAGTGGCTTTGTAGTCTCCTTGGGACTTAAGTAGAGTTGGTTAAACACTCTGTGTTGGTGTTTCCTGTGCTTTGGGGCATTAGGGGCAGGCCAGTATCTACATGTGGGAAGACCAGGGAAGATGCTATGGCAGCTTGGGGGAGCTTGAACAGGCAGAAATGAATGGCAGAGAAGCTTAGAGCAGAGATCTGGAAGGATAGGGGGCTACCAAGAGTATGTAAGCCATCCTGGGAGTCTCAGAAATACCAGTAGTGATGCGGGTAGAGTTTGCTTTTGTTTCTGCAATTATGCAATTGAGGTTCCAATTGGGTTATGGCTCCTTAGATTCTAGAGGGGTTCTTTAAACTCCCCTTAGACTGGGGTTCTTGGGGATACTTTAGTTGCAGGTATTTTAAAAGATTTTTCAGTGATGATTTTTTAATAAAGAGAAAAAAATACTAAAATGGAAAAGAAAAAATAAAAATTAAAGTTCTGAGCATATAGCATTGGGTCTAGCAGATAGTAGATAGTAGGTGCTCAATCAATGGTAGCCTTATCTGTTTTAAGGTTCACCATCAAATTGATTATAGCTTTTAGGAAGGAGGAATTCTTGGCACTATTTCACTTGTTATTATTATCATTATTGTACATTGATTATCAGATGCATTCCAATTTTAGAAACATTTAAATGTTAAAAAAAATGTGCCTCTGAGATTTAACAAAGTACCACAGGATGATGATCTGTTCCTGGATGCAATAAACACCAACCCTCGTGAGATGGAAAAGATTTTCCTGATGGTTGTTCTGAAGCAGTTAATGTAACAGAAGTCCAAGTGCTTGGATGAGACTGTTGTCTTTCCTCTTATACTGAGTAAACACCAGTGTATTTATAATCAGTTCCTGAGTTGTGATTTCTCAGCACAGCTTGCATGGGTTCCTGGAAGTGGTCTCACCCTGGTCCTGTTCACATGCTCTGGTTCCTTACTTCTTCTCAAGAGGCAGGATTTGGGCTGGCAGGGCAGATTATGATGCTCCCTGGAAAAGAAGGGAGCCCAGAAAATGTCCAGTTCTGAATGTCACATAAAGTAAATAGGGTCATGAACAAACCGGCATGAATTCAGCTGAAATGGTGGGGGAGATGTTCCTAACCTTTAGCTTCCTAAACTTTGGCAGCATCTTTTGAGGACCTACTGTGTGCCAGTGTGGAGGCCCAGAAATTGATCCCCAAAAGTGAAATCCCTGGAAACAGCTTCAGATCAAAGTTTCTCTCTGCCCTCCTCCTGCCCTCCTGCCTCTCATCTCTCATTCTTCCCTGAGGCTAGACACAGAAACTAGAATTCCTATTCTTCAAGGTGGATTATAGAAACCAGATCCCCTTTTCCCCAAAGCCAACTGTAAAACCTAAAAATATTACTCTAACTTTCCCCTGCTTTTCTGTGTAAGAACTGGCCGTGAAGAAATTCTCTGAGCTATCTTGTTTGATTGCAGGACATAAGACCCCTATTTCAGAAAGGGTCTTGCCCCGTACCGGGAAGGAAGGAAGGCTGCACAGAGAGGCCAAGAAGAATCTGAGCAGAAAGGCCTCGCTGAGTTTCCTTGCTCAGTCGATCTGTTTTTAGATCACACCCTTTCGTCCAATCACAGTTCTACACTTTTCTATTTATTCTTCACTGGACCTCAGCATGAACATAGGTAGTTTTTCCTGTACATTAGGGTCTCCATTCTGAAGGCTCCCACATCACGTGAAATGATGATCAAATAAATTGGTTATGTTTTTATCTTGTGAACCTGTCTTTTGTTATAGGGAGATTGGCTGTGACCCTTATAATGGGAAGAAAACGAATCACCCCCTTTCCAAACCTACCCCAGAGTGCTAGGTACATACATTTGTTATATTGTTTAAGCTGTTTATAACAAAGTGGGATGGTATCATAAGTGTCCCATGTCACACAGATAGAATATCAACATTCAGAAGGTTAAGTCACTTGTGCACAGGTGATGTAATATTGGTGGATCCTGGTTGTCCTGATTCCAGAGCCACTCTTCACTACTGCATCATGAGAGGTGTCAAAAGTAATTGGAGATATTTAGCCTGGAAATGAAGAAGAAGAGGCTTAGAAGAGATGTAATTGCTGTCTTCAAACCCTGGGGGAAGCAGAGCGGTCAACTGAAAAGACTAGAGGCCAGAGACAGTGGGGGCACCCAGTAACAAAAGGCAGAGCCAGAATAATAACTGAGGGCTGCTGGGGATTATTTCTGCATCCATAAAGAATAACTACTTCAGAGGGTTGGTAGGACGATTAAGTAAGATAACATTTAGAAACCATAAAGCTTGACACTTAATAAGTGCTCAATAAATGTTTAATTCCATCCCCCGACTCCTTCCTTCCTTTTCCCATAAGGGTTGATGTGTGGAAGATTTTTTTTTATGTAGTCCCCAAAGAGGGGGATTTTATATAAATAAAGAAAAGATAAAAAATACGGTTTTCAGAGAAGCACATTTTGGTTCACTATCAGGGTGAATATTCTATTTCACTCAACAAACACTTATTAGGCATCTACTTAATGTCAGGCCCAGGATTAGGAACTGGGGATACAGAAATAAGTAAGGTGTGGCTCCTGCCCTCTGGGAGTTTCCAACCTGCAGTGGTAACTGATAAGATGCGAAAAGCCATTATGAGCTTTGTAGACTGTTTTCCATTCTGTGAGAGGACCACAGTGGGGCAGATGGTTTGGGGAAACAATTTCCTGGGTCCTGAAGGTGGTTATGCAGTTGCTGGATATCCAGTTGGCCATCAAGGTGTCTAATAGGCAAGGATCACAAACTTCTGGAGCTCCTGCCACATGGGGAAGACTTTTCTGCTTTGCCTGGATGGGCCCCAGAAGGCTTTTCAACAGGTTTTGTAAGCAGCAGGGTGAACTGCCCTTGGAGAAAACTCTAGTGCCAATCTTGCTCTGGAATAAATCCTAGAGGTTGGACGCACTGATTGTTGGGGGAGACGGAAATGCGAACAGCGAGTGCGCTGGGTGTGGGCTGCTCTCCACCTAGGGCCTCAGAGAACTCGCCCCTCCCTCCATCCCTGTCTCTGGCCTCCGGTCCTCAAAAGCCTTCCCTCCCTCCCCTCCCTACCCCTCCCTTCCCCAACCGCACTCTGTCCCCCATCTCCCGCATGCTTTTCCTTCTTAGTATTTACCCCAATTCATGGATTTCCCATGTTACCCCAATTGTTTTCTTCCATGATTAGAATGTCAGTTCCATGGGAAGGGGGTTTAATCTGTGGAATCCCAGGCACATTTGTAAAAATGGGGAAATCAAAACCCATTTCCCAGTGTTGTTGGAAGGATTAAATGAGGTAACATTTGGAAAACATATAGTTCCTGACGTGTAGTAGATACTTAATAAATGTTCATTTATTTTCCTTTCCCTTTCCCTCAGAGACTATTCTGTACTTTGGACAGGTTTTTGATTAAATATTTGTGCAATTAATGAATAGGTGTGCTTCAGTCTCCTTATCTGTAAAATGGGCTAACAATACTATCTAGCTTATGGTTATGGTAAAGATCTACTAAGATAAACAGTAGGAAGCTCTTAGCACAGGACACCATTCCTGGTCTTATGTGCATGTTACATGAGCTTACCTGTGCTTGCATGCATGTTACATGTGCTTACCTGTACTTACATGCATGGTAAGTACTCAGTAAAGGTGAGCAAAGGTGCCGATGATACTGCCGATGATATTGAGATAGGGAAGCTCTGGACACTGGGGCAGGAAGCTGTTAAACTGCTTGAAAGGAAAAAGGAAGTCAGAAAAATCTTGACTATGACCCACATCTGCCTCGTCCCCAGGGTCCAACACAAGGCTTAAAACACCACAGGTAAATGAATACAGAAATGCATGAATGAATCTTATTCAGGAGCACAGTGTAATTCACACACAGGGCTTCTGCCCTATCAGCTCCCGGGCAGATGCTGGGTTATAAAATTTTAATAGTCAGTTTCTATAGCTGAGTGGGTACTGACTAGCTCCTAAAACCAGCTGTTCTACCCTTTCCCCTTCTCCCCAGACAGAGTACTGCTGTCCACTCAGCTACAGATGCAGAAATGTAAACAAAGAAGCTTAGCTGGCCTAAAGTGGGGATTGCTGGAACCAGGGAGATATACATGTCCTTGGCTGACATTTCGATCTGAGGCAGTGGTTAGGGCTCCAGGACCACACACCTGAGTCTCTGGTATTGAGCTGTCTGAAATTAAGAGAGGAGCAGTTGGAAAGAGCCATGGTCCACAAGACGAGAAAACAGATTATCACAATACAGTCTGATAGGGTTGGGGACAATGTGGGAGCACGGGGTGGGAATGGCTTATCCTACTATCGTTAGCACTGTGTCTGCAGGGTTGAGAAATAAGGGCTTGTTCGTCCTTCCCTAAAGGGAGCTCTCAGCCTCAAACTTGAAGTTGGGTTCTGGGTCTGTAGGCTGTTTGGAAAGAGGCACTGCACTTCTGCTTTGTGGTTCCTGCAACATCTTCCATGGGATCATGCAGGCTCCGGATAGGCATCCTCTTCCCTTTCTAGGTGCATCACTCGCTGCTCCCATTCTACGCCTCATATGTCAGCTAACCAGGCAGTTCCCTGTATCCCAGGCAAGAGTCCACCTACCCACCTCCTCCTCCTGTACTGCTTAATGGAAAGAACATGGGCTTTGGAAACAGAGACCCGTTTCTAAGCCCCTCCAGGATTCATCTCTAAAACTGGGGGTACAGGGGGAGGGCTATCTATCAGGGGTGTTGTAAACATTAGCAATGCTGTGCCTAGATCACCTAAACTTAGCATTCAATAACTCTTAGTAATTATTATGGTTTTAAGTACAATACAAATTTTTATTTAAAACTAAATTCTTTAGTATCATAAGCATAGCATTCGAGTTAAAAAACAAACTGCAATCTCAGTCTGCAAACAAGTCCAGAAAAGATTTATTTAAAAAGTCTGAAATTCAGCATTCCACCTCTGTAGTGGTTGGGCACCATATTTTGTACCAAGCACAGCTCATAAATGTTCTATCATGGAGGTTGACACACAGGAATGCACCACAAGATACAAATGCTGCAGTTTGTTCTTCTAGAAGTCTCTTTTAAATGCCTTTCCTGTTGTGCAGAGGGCTCAGGAGTGTCCTGGACTCACAGTCTCAAAGCTCCAGAGATGAACGTGTGGATTTGTTCGGCTCTCTCCCCTTTCAGCCCTTGCAAATGGAGGCATGAACTAGAAGCAGCACTGTCTTTATGCCCCCAAGAAAGCCCCACCCTGATTTTCACTAATCAATCACTGAGGCTGTTGATCTTTAGCACTGCTTTCTTTAATGTGTTTGTTATCTGTAAGGCTGGATGGGGCATTAGAATTTTCATCCTTCTGTTAGACGTCATATCTGCCCCGTTTATCCCATTATCATGGGATATTAATTACTTGAAAGATTGTGTTTCTTCTATTTCCTGGCCCACTGGGGTCTTTAGGGTTGGGGACACTGGGGAGCCCATGGATGCTAGCTGCTAGGCTGCTGTGGCTGTGCCGGCCATGGGACAGCATGGGGCAGCAAGTGTGGACAGTGATGCAGGGCCCTCCCTTTCTTTGTGCTGTACTGAAGCAATGGCTGTCGAGAATCTGCAGCTGGGAGGATTTCACTGACAGTTGCTGGGACAAACATTTATTGACCTCCTTCAGGAAGGTCAATTCCTGGCACAGGCTCCTCTTCTTCTACGCCTTTTACCCATGCTATCTCTTCAGCCTTGGAATATCCATCTCCTTTTCTGTGCTTATTAAAATCCTACTTATCGTTTAAAATCCAAGTCGGATGCTGTCACCTCCTTGTAGATGGAGGGTCCCTCCTTGTGCTCCTTTGGGCACCATATGCTTCTTGAGTGTGGGAGCACCCATATTGTATGCAGCTTCAAAATAAGGGTCTAGTCTGTGCCTGAGCTGTAGAGACTTCTTTGTCTGGTGTCTTCCCCTTCTACCAAATCCCCTTCCACTGGGTTTTTTTTTTCAGTCTTTAGCTCTAAACTGAGCAATGGTTTAATCCAGGAGGCCTTTCTTGATGCCAGACAAATGAGACCACTCTCCTCTGTGCTACCTCATCAGAGCACTTCTCATCATTTTCACCAATTGTCTGTTCAATTGTCTTTCCTCCCTGCTGGAAAGTCAGCTATGGGGAAGACAGAAAGCCTGCTTGTTTTGTTTACTGCTGTATTCTTAGTACCTAATCTCCCTCCAGGCCTGTAGTAAGTGCTCAGTAAATACTGAATGAATGAATGAATGAATGAGAGCATCTGGATTCAGGTCTCAGTGCTGCCCCTTATTATCTGTGTGACCTCAGAAAAGTCAATCTCCTAGATCCCTCCCAGCTCTGACATTCTGCTATTAATATTTTGCTACCTCTTTTACCCATGTCCTGGCCCACCGAGCATGAGTCATGCCTCAAGAACTTCAGGCACTCGCTCACTCCAAGGATTTTACATTCTTTGGAGAACCTTTCACTCTTCAAATATTGTCTTTCTGATGTGGTCCTTGGCAGCGTCATAGATCTCTCCAGCTCACGCAGGTCGGGTCCCTTGATGGGATCAGGCTAGGTCAGCGTAGATGCCTTATCTACTCACTCTGTTCCTGGAAGTCTGGGCTTTGTGCATTCCCATAAAGGGCCCCAGAAGAGGGTGGGATCTGAGCCCGTGATGGACCATGCTGTATGTTGGTGCAGCCCAAGGGGAGGGAAAGCTGTGACTCAGCGTTTGTAAAATGTTAGCTTGTGGAGTGAGTAAGACCAGACCAAGGCTGACTGTTCTGGGAAGTGGTGAGTTGGGTTAATTGAAATTGGAGCCCAAAAGCCAAGGTCAATTCCTGCCATGGTGGCTCTCACTTCCTAGCTGTGCCCTATTACCATGTAATTTAATCTCTCCAAACCCCAGTTTCTTTATCTGTGAAATGGCTACATTAACACCCAGCCTACTCACCCCCTAGCAAGATTTAGAAGTGCTGGAGGGCACATATTTTCATATGGGTGCATATTGAATACATACTATGTGACACAAACTTCATATCTGTTATTTAATCGAATTCTCAGAACAGCCCTGCATGGTTGACAGTTCAGATAAGATTCTGGCCTCAGCTCTGGGTTTCAGTACAGCAATGTTTCCCCAGTTGTGTGTTGGATCACACCTTTCTGCTGGGCACGCTCTTTCCCACCCGAGGTTAGGAAATATAGGTTTTTGTGGTCAAACATGTTTGTTTAATCCTACATTGGGACCCACTGGTGTACAGTAATTAGGATTTAAAGGGAAAAAAGATCTAGCCACCCCAGAACTCTCAGTCTTATGCTCAGCAGCCTGGAGTTGGGCTCCCCAGTGTTTCAGTTGTTAGGCAGGGCAGCCATCCCCTGCAGACGGGGCTCCATCTGTGATGCCTGGGAAGGGGCATCACCAGTTGGGGTCTTTGTCTCAACTTCAGTGTCATGAAGGATTTCTGCATTTATATTTTGTTTTGAAATTGTGCGGGAGGTGGGTGGGATCTGGCAAGATGGCCGAATAAGAACAGTTCCGGTCTGCAGCTCCCAGTGAGACCAACATAGAAGGCAGGAAATGTCTGCATTTCCAAGTGAGGTACCCAGCTCATCTCACTGTGACTGGTTAGACAGTGGGTGCAGCCCATGGAGGGTGAGCCAAAGCAGGGTGGGGTGTCGCCTCACGTGGGAAGTGCAAGGGGTCAGGGAATTCCCTCCCCTAGCCAAGGGAAGCTGTGAGGGACTGTGCCATGAGAGATGGTGCTATCCGGCCCAGATACTACACTTTTCCCACAGTTTTTGCAACCCACAGACCAGGAGATTCCCTTGGGTGCCTACACCACCAGGGCCCCGGGTTTCAAGCACAAAACTGGGCAGCCAATTGGGCAGACACTGAGCTAGCCGCAGGAGATTTTTTTTTCATAGCCCAGTGACACCTGGAATCCCAGCGAGACAGAACCGTTCACTACCTTGGAAAGGGGGCTGAAGCCAGGGAACCAAGCGGTCATGCTCAGGGGGTCCCACCGCCATGGAGCCCAGCAAGCTAAGATCCACTGGCTTGAAATTCTCACTGCCAGCACGGCAGTCTGAAGTTGACCTGTGACACTAGAGCTTGGTGGGGGTAGAGGCGTCTGCCATCACTGAGGCTTGAGTAGTCAGTTTTCCCCTCACAGTGTAAACAAAGACACTGGGAAGTTTGGACTGGGTGGAGCCCGCTGCAGTACTGCCAAACTGCTGTAGCCAGACTGCCTCTCTAGATTCCTCCTCTCTGGGCAGGGCATCTCTGAAAGAAAGGCAGCAGCCCTAGTCAGAGGCTTATAGATAAAACTCCCATCTCCCTGGGACAGAGCACCTAGGGGAAGGGGTGGCTGTGGGCGCAGCCTTAGCAGGCTTCATCGTTCTTGCCTGTTGGCTCTGAAGAGAGCAGCAGATCTCCCAGCACAATGCTTGAACTCTGCTAAGGGACAGACATCCCCCTCAGGTGGGTCCCTGACCCCTGTGCCTCCTGACTGGGAGACACCTCCCAGCAGGGATTGACAGACACCTCATACAGGAGAGCTCTGGCTGGCATCTGGTGGGTGCCCCTCTGGGACGAAGCTTCCAGAGGAAGGAGCAGGCAGCAATATTTGCTGTTCTGCAGCCTCCACTGGTGATACCCAGGCAAACAGGGACTGGAGTAGACCTCCAGCAAACTTCAACAGACCTGCCGAAGAGGGACCTGACTGTTAGAGGGAAAACTAACAAACAGAAAGCAATAACATCAACATCAACAAAAAGGACGCCCATGCAAAAATCTCATCCAAAGGTCATCAACATCAAAGATCAAAGGTAGGTAAATCCACGAAGATGAGGGAAAACCAGTGCAAAAATGCTGAAAATTCCAAAAACCAGAACATCTCTTCTGCAAAGGAGCACAGCTCCTCACCAGCAAGGCAACAAACTTAGATGGACAATGAGTTTGACAAATTGACAGAAGTAGGCTTCAGGTTGTGGGTAATAATAAACTCCTCTGAGCTCAAAGAGCATGTTCTAACCCCATGCAAGGAAGCTAAGAACCTTAATAAAAGGTTATAGGAACTGCTAACTAGAATAACCAGTTTAGAGAAGAACATAAATGATGTGATGGGGCTGAGAAACACAGCATGAGAACTTTGTGAAGCATACACAAGTATCAATAGCCGAATCAATCAAGTGGAAGATAGGATATCAGAGATTGAAGATCAACTTAATGAAATAAAGCATGAAGACAATATTAGAGAAAAAAGAATGAAAAGGAATGAACAAATCCTCCAAGAAATATGGGACTATGTGAAAAGATCAAACCTACGATTGACTGGTGTACCTGAAAGTGATGGGGAGAATGGAACCAAGCTGGAAAACACACCTCAGGATATTATCCAGGAGAACTTCCCCAACCTAGCAAGACAGGTCAACATTCAAATTCAGGAAATACGGAGAACACCACTAAGATACTCCTTGAGAAGAGTAACCTCAAGATACATAATCATCAGATTCACCAAGGCTGAAATGAAGGAAAAAATGTTAAGGGAAGCCAGAGAGTAAGGTCAGGTCATCCACAAAGGGAAGCCCATCAGACTAACAGCAAATCTCTCTGCAGAAGCCCTATAAGCCAGAAGACAGTGGGGGCCAATATTCAACATTCTTGAAGGAAACAATTTTCAACCCAGAATTTCATATCCAGCCAATCTAAGCTTCATAAGTGAATGGGAAATAAAATCCCTCAGCATTTGCTTGTCTGTAAAGGATTTTGTCACCACCAGGCCTGCCTTATAAGAGCTCCTGAAGGAAGCACTAAATATGGAAAGGAAAAACCGGTACCAGCCACTGCAAAAACATACCAAAATGTAAAGACCAACAAACCTATGAAGAAACTGCATCAACTAATGTGCAAAATAACCAGCTGGCATCATGAAGACAGGATCAAATTCACACATAACAATACTAACCTTAAATGTAAATGGACTAAATGCTCCAATTAAAAGACACAGACTGGCAAATTGGATAAAGAGTCAAGACCTTTGGTGTGCTATATTCAGGAGACCCATCTCACATGCAAAGACACACATAGGCTCAAAATAAAGGGATGGAGGAATATTTACCAAGCAAATGGTAAGAATTCTACCAGAGATACAAAAAGGAGCTGGTACCATTTCTTCTGAAACTATTCCAAGCAATAGAAAAAGAGGGACTCCTCCCTAACTCATTTTTTGAGGCCAGTGTCATCCTGATACCAAAAAAAAAAAAAAAAAAAAAAAGCAGTGGTTGCAATCCTCATCTCTGATAAAACAGATTTTAAACCAACAAAGATAAAAAAGACAAACAAGGGCATTATACAATGGTTAATGGATGAATGCAACAAGAACTAACTATCCTAAATATATATGCACCCAATACAGGAGCACCAAGATTCATAAAGCAAGTTTTTAGAGATGTACAAAGAGACTTAGACTCCCACACAATAATAGTGGGAGACTTTAACCCCCCCTCTGTCAATATTAGGCAGATCAACAGGAGAAAATTAACAAGGATATTCAAGACTTGACTCAGTTCTGGATCAAGTGGACCTGACAGACAACTACAGAATTCTCCACCCCAAATCACCAGAATATACATTCTTCTCAGCACCACATAGCACTTATTCTAACATCAACCACATAATTGGAAGTAAAACACTTCTCAGCAAATGTAAAAGAATGGAAATCATAACAAACAACCCCTCAGACTACAGTGCAATCAAATTAGAATACAGGATTAAGAAACTCACTCAAGGGCCGGGCGCGGTGGCTCACGCCTGTAATCCCAGCACTTTGGGAGGCCGAGGTGGGCGGATCACGAGGTCAGGAGATCGACACCACGGTGAAACCCCATCTCTACTAAAAATACAAAAAATTAGCCGGGCGCAGTGGCGGGCGCCTGTAGTCCCAGCTACTCGGGAGGCTGAGGCAGGAGAATGGCGTGAACCCGGGAGGCGGAGCTTGCAGTGAGCCGAGATTGCACCACTGCACTCCAGCCTGGGAGACAGAGCGAGACTCCGTCTCAAAAAAAAAAAAAAAAAAAGAAACTCACTCAAAACTACACAACTACATGGAAGCTGAACAACCTGCTCCTAAATGGCTACTGGGTAAATAAAGAAAGTAAGGCAGAAATAAATAAGTTCTTTGAAACAAATGAGAACAAAGACACAATGTACCAGAATCTCTGGGACACAGCTAAAGCAATGTTTAAAGGGAAATTTATAGCACTAAATGCCCACAAGAGAAAGCAGGAAAGATCTAAAATCTTCATCCTACATCACAATTAAAAGAACTAGAGAAGCAAGAGCAAACAAATTCAAAAGCTAGCAGAAGGGAAGAAATAACTAAGATCAGAGCAGAACTGAAGGAGATAAGGACATGAAAAACCCTTTAAAAAGTCAATGAATCCAGGAGCTGATTTTTTGAAAAGATTAACAAAATAGATAGACCATTAGCCAGACTAATAAAGAAGAGAGAAGAATCAAATATACACAATAGAAAATAATAAAAGGGGTATCACCATTGATCCCACAGAAATATAAACTACCATCAGAGAAAACTATAAACACCTCTACACAAATAAACTAGAAAATCTAGAAGAAATGGATAAATTTCTGGACACATACACCCTCCCAAGACTAAACCAGGAAGAAGTCGAATCCCTGAATAGACCAATAACAAGTTCTGAAATTGAGGCAGTAAAAAAAGCCCAGGTCCAGATGGATTCACAGCCGAATTCTACCAGAGGTACAAAGAGGAGCTGGTACCATTCCTTCTGAAACTATTCCAAACAATAGAAAAAGAGGGACTCCTCCCTAACTCATTTTTTGAGGCCAGTGTCATCCTGATACCAAAACCTCGCAGAGACACAACAAAATTCAAGAAAACTTCAGGCCAATATCCCTCATGAACATTGATGCAAAAATCCTCAATAAAATAATGGCAAACCAAATCCAGCAGCCCATCAACAAGCTTATCCACTGTGATCAAGTTGGCTTCATCACTGGGATGCAAGGCTGGTTCAACATACGCAAATCAATAAATGTAATCCATCACATACACAGAACCAATGACAAAAACCACATGATTATCTCAGTAGATGCAGAAAAGGCCTCCAATAAAATTCAACACCTCTTCATGCTAAAAACACTCAATAAACTAGGTATTGATTGAACATATCTCAAATAATAGCAATTTTTGACAAACCCACAGCCAATATCATACTGAATGGGCAAAAGTTGGAAGCATTCCCTTTGAAAACTGGCACAAGACAAGGATGCCCTCTTTCACCACTCCTATTCAGCATAGTATTGGAAGTTCTGGCCAGGGCAGTTAGGCAAGAGAAAGAAATAAATGGTATTCAAATAGGAAGAGAGGAAGTCAAATTGTCTCTGTTTGTGATGACATGATTGTATATTTAGAAAATCTCATCATCTCAGCCCAAAATCTCCTTAAGCTGATAAACAACTTTAGCAAAGTCTCAGGATACAAAATCAATGTGCAAAAATCACAAGCATTTCTATACACCAAGAATAGACAGATAGCCAAATCATGAGTGAACTCCTATTTGCAATTGCTACAAAGAGAATAAAATGCTAGGAATCCAACTTACAAGGGATGTGAAGGACCTCTTCAAGGATAACTACAAACCACTGTTCAAGGAAATAAGAGAGGACACAAACAAATGGAAAAACATTCCATGCTCATGAATAGGAAGAATCAATATCATAAAAATGGTCATACTGCCCAAAGTAATTTATAGATTCAATGCTATTCCCATCAAGCTACCATTTACTTTCTTCCCAGAATTAGAGAAAACTACTTTAAATTTCATATGGAACCAAAAAAGAGCCTGTATAGGCAAGACAATCCTAAGCAAAAAGAACAAAGCTGGAGGCATCACACTACCTGACTTCAAACTATACTACAAGGCTACAGTAACCAAAACAGCATGGTACTGCTACCAAAACAGATATATAGACCAATGGAACAGAACAGAGGCCTCAGAAATAACACCACACATATACAACTATATGATCGTGATAAACCTGACAAAAACATGCAATGGGGAAAGGATTCCCTATTTAATAAATGGTGTTTGGAAGACTGGCTAGCCATATGCAGAAAACTGAAACTGGACCCCTTCCTTACACCTTATACAAAAATTAACTCAAAATGGATTAAAGACTTAAACATAAGACCTAAAACCATAAAAACCCTGGACGAAAACCTAGGCAATACCATTGAGGACATAGGCATGGACAAAGACTTCATGACTGAAACACCAAAAGCAATTGCAACAAAAGCCAAAATTGACAAATGGGATCTAATTAAACTAAACAGCTTCTGCACAGCAAAGGAAACTATCATCAGAGTGAACAGGCAACCTATAGAATAGGAGAAAATTTTTGCAATCTATCCATCTGAGAAAGGTCTAATATCCAGAATTTACAGGGAATGTAAACAAATGTACAAGAAAAAAACAAACAACCCCATCAAAAAGTAGGCAAAGATATAAACAGACACTTCTCAAAAGAAGATATTTATACAGCCAACAAACATATGAAAAAAAGCTCATCATCATTGGTCATTAGAGAAATGCAAATCTAAACCACAATGAGCTACCATCTCATGCCAATTAGAATGGAGACCATTAAAAAGTCAGGAAACAAGTGCTGGAGAGGATGTGGAGAAATAGGAACAATTTTACACTGTTGGTGGGAGTGTAAATTAGTTCAATCATTGTGGAAGACAGTGTGGTGATTCCTCAAGGATCTAGAAGCAGAAATATCATTTGACCCAGCAATCCCATTACTGGGTATATACCCAAAGGATTATAAATCATTATACTATAAAGACACATGCACACGCATGTTTATTGCAGCACTATTCACAATAGCAAAGACTTGGAACCAACCCAAATGCCCATCAATGATAGACTGGATAAAGAAAATATGGCACATGTACACCATGGAATACTATGCAGCCATAAAAAAGAATGAGTTCATATCCTTTACAGGGACATGGATGAAGCTGGAAACCATCATTCTCAGCAAACTAACACAGGAACAGAAAACCAAACACTGCATGTTCTCATTCATAAGTGGGGGTTGAATAATGAGAACACATGGAAACAGGGAGGGGAACATCACCCACTGGGGCCTGTCGAGGGGTAGGGGACTAGGGGAGGGATAGCATTAGGAGAAATACCTAATGTAGATGATGGGTTAATGGGTGCGGCAAACCACTGTGGCACATGTATACCTATGTAACAAACCTGCATGTTCTGCACATGTATCCCATAACTTAAAGTACATAAAAAAAAGAAAAAAAAGAAGGAAAAAAAGAAATTGCTAAATCTGCCAATCTGATTGGGGTCTTTGTCTCAACTTAGTGTCATGAAGGATTTCTGTATTTACATTTTGTTTTGGAATTGTCAAGTCTGCCAATCTGATTGATAAGGTGCTTTATATTATAAATAAAACGACCAATGAATCACTGATTTATGAGATGGTGCTGAGAAATCTAAGTGCCAAGAGGATTGGACTGGGCTTACTGTGTGGCCCATAGTCTTTAACAAATTATAAAATGGTTTACTGATGATTCGTTGCCAGCACCTGTTGCAAGGTTGGAGTGCTGTTTCTAAGGATGTCGTCTGTGTTCTGAACAGTGACCGTATACAGTGCAGTTTCTCTCACTGACAGAATACCTCAGCATGGGAATCAAGAGGTAAGGGTGGGAGGCCCATCTGCCTATGACCTAATGCCCCATTTGTGGATATTTTGCTTTCTATCCCTGTGATTCTGGGCTCAGGTGGAGGTCTCAGTTCCCACATGAGGCATCATCTCATTTGTCCACACAACAGTGATTCCATGGGGTAGGAGGCTGAACTGCTACAGGGCTATTTCAGGCTCCTTCATGCCCGTGACAAACAGGCCAAAAGAGAAGTTCACTTTGCTTTCTAGGGTGATTAATTCTGATTATCAGGGGCTAGCAAAATTTCTAACAGAATTGGGAAGGGGTAAGTATATGTCTGGAATTCAGATGCTTTTCTGTGGAGTCTTCTACATTTACGAAAAAATGTTCAGGAATTAAGAAAAAAAGGAAGGCTACTACATCTTCTTACAGGTAAGATGATTGATGGACTCAGATCCCTCATGAATAAAGATTTTAAAAGATTGTATAAATTTATGGGGTACAAGTGCAATTTTATTACATGCATAGATTGTGTAGTGTTAAAGTCAGGGCTTTTAGGGTATCCATCTCCTGAATACCATATGATGCATCCGTTAAGTAATCTCTCATCATCCACCCCTCTTCTACCCCCTCAGCCTTCAGTCTCCATTGTTTACCATCCCACACTCTACATCCATTTGTACACATTATTTAGCTTCCACTTATGAGTGAGAATGTGCAATATTTGTCTTTCTGTGTCTGACTTGTTTCAGTTAAGATAAAGACCTTTGGTTCCATTCATGTTGCTGCAAAATACATGATTTTATTCCTTTTAATAGCTGAATAGTATTCCATTGTGTATATATACCACTTTTTCTTTATCCAATCCTCCATTGATGGACACTTAGGTTGATTCCATATTTTTGCTATTGTGAATAGTGCTGCGATAAATATATGAGTGCAGGTATCTTTTTGATATAATGATTTCTTCTCTTTTGGGTAGATACCAAGTAATGAGATTGCAGGATTACATGGCAGTTCTATTTTTAGTTCTTTGAGAAATCTCTATACTGTTTTCCATAGATGTACTGATTCACATTCCTAGCAACAATGTATAAGAGTTCTCTTTTCTCTACATCTTTACCATCTGTTACATTTTATCTTTTTAATAACAGCCATCTGACTGGTGTAAGATGAAATCTCATTGTCATACTAAGTTGCATTTCTCTGATGATTAGTGATGTTGAGCAATTTTTTCATATGCCTGTTGTCCATTTATATGTCTTCTTTTAAAAAATGTGTATTCATGTCTTTTGCCTACTTTTCAATAGGGTTATTTGTGGAGTGTTTGTTGTTGTCTAGTTGTTGGTTTGAGTCACCCCATGAAGTCAAAATATCTGATCAGTTGACATGCTGGCTGAGAGCGGAGACAACTTGATATTTAAGTGCTTTTCTCTTCACCACTCTTCCTAACTGGTTTCATGATGTGTTACAGGGCATCCACCCTGGCGTAGAGGGATTCTATTAGGGTGATGGGCGGCAAGTGCCATTTCCAGCTATGCTCAGCAGGGTTGGAGCAGCCACAGGAGGCTTCTCCCTAGGCTAGGCTTCTGGGCATCATTCCTAAGCCTTGTCTTGAGCTGGACTTCTGGCCCTCCCAAAAGTATCTTTGAAATAAACTTCTTTTCAGCCAGGGTCAGCTTCTGATTCCGTCAGGAAGAAAGTTCCACATAAAGAAATTGAAATAATAATAGTAATAATGATAATAAAAGAAACTGTTTGTTGAATGCTTGCCGTGTGCCAGGCTCCACATTGTAGGCTAGATATGCATTCATTCATTTCCTCCTGTCAACAGTCCTCCAAGTTTGGGGTATATTCACTTCTTTGTTTTGCATTGTTTTTTTCGGAGAGGAGGTAACCGAAGCTTACAGCCATTTCAAAATCGTCCAAGTTCATAAATTAGGAATGTCTGTTCGTGAAGCTTGACAGGCAGCAGAAAACAAGTCATATAAGGACTTGCATGCTTGATGAAGGAGTCAAGATGCCAAAATGATGTTTTAGACTGTTTATTATGGGAAATTTTAAAACATGCAAAAAAGAGAGAACAATATAATAAACTACCACCAACCTAGTTGCAGAATATCATTAATATACATAATAGTTATTGCTTTATACAATTAGTTTAAGTATACAGGAGATAGCTAGTCCTTCTGAGTTTTCTTGAACGTTGTGAGGTTTAAGAGTTTGAAGTTGTAGTTGGCTGTATATATGACAGCAGTGTTAATTATAATTTTTTTTTTGAGACAGGGTCTCACTCTGTTGCCCAGGCTGGAGTGCAATGGTGTGATCTCAGCTTGCTGCAACCTCTGCCTCCTGGGTTCAAGTGATCTTCCTGCCTCAACCTCCCAAGTAGCTGGGAGTACAGGCACACACCATCACACTCAGCTAATTTTTGTATTTTTAGTAGGGACAAGGTTTCACCATATTGGCCAGGCTGGTCTCAAACTCCTGGCCTCAAGTGATCCACCTGCTTCGGCCTCCCAAAGTGCTGGGATTACAGGTGTGAGCCACTGCTCCTGGCCTAATTATACTTTATATTAAATTCTAATTAAACTAAAGAGATTCTGCACGCAAAAGAAACTATCACCAGAGTGAACAGGCAACCTACAGAATGGGAGAAAATTTTTGCAATCTATCCATCTAACAAAGGGCTAATATCCAGATTCTACAAAGCACTTAAGCACTTAAACAAATTTACAAGAAAAAACAAGCCCATCAAAAAGTGGGCAAAGTATATGAACAGACACTTCTCAAAAGAAGACATTTATGCAACCAACAAACATATGAAAAAAAAGCTCATCATATCACTGGTCATTAGAGAAATGCAAATCAAAACCACAATGAGATACCATCTCACACCAGTTAGAACGGCAATCATTAAAACGTCAGGAAACAACAGGTGCTGGAGAGGATCTGGAGAAATAGGGAGGCTTTTACACTGTTGGTGGGAGTGTGAATTAGTTCAACCATTGCAGAAGACTGTGTGGTGATTCCTCAAGGATCTAGAACTAGAAATACCATTTAACCCAGCAATCCCATTACTGGGTATATACCCAAATGATTATAAATCATTCTACTATAAAGACACATGCACACGTATATTTATTGCAGCACTATTCACAATAGCAAAGACTTGGAACCAACCCAAATGCCCATCAATGATAGACTGGATAAAGAAAATGTGGCACATATAGACCATGGAATACTATGCAGCCATAAAAAAGGATGAGTTAGGCCGGGCGTGGTGGCTCATGCCTGTAATCCCAGCACTTTGGGAGGCTGAGGCGGGTGGATCACGAGGTCAGGAGATCAAGACCATCCTGGCTAACATGGTGAAACCCCGTCTCTACTAAATGTATAAAAAATTAGCCGGGCGTGATGGCAGGCGCCTGTAGTCCCAGCTACTTGGGAGGCTGAGGCAGGAGAATGGTGTGAACCCGGGAGACGGAGCTTGCAGTGAGCTGAGATCGCGCCACTGCACTCCAGCCTGGGCGACAAAGTGAGACTCTATCTCAAAAAAAAAAAAAAAAAAAAAAGGGATGAGTTCATATCTTTTGCAGAGACATGGATGAAGCTGGAAACTATCATTCTCAGCAAAGTAACACAAGAACAGAAAACCAAACACCATATGTTCTCACTCACAAGTGGGAGTTGAACAATGAGAACACATGGACACAGGGAGGGGAATATCACACACTGGGGCTGTTGGGAGGTGAGGGGCTGGGGTGGAATAGTATTAGGAGAAATACCTAATGTAGATGATGGGTTGATGGGTGCAGCGAACCACCATGGCACGTGTATACCTATGTAACAAACCTGCACGTTCTGCACATGTATCCCAGAAATTAAAGTATAAAAAACAATTAAATTCTCAAACTGTATAAAATTT
The DNA here is from genome assembly GCF_029281585.2 of Gorilla gorilla gorilla. NCBI lineage: Eukaryota > Metazoa > Chordata > Mammalia > Primates > Hominidae > Gorilla > Gorilla gorilla. The sequence continues at coordinate 184,531,543 of NC_073224.2, read as the reverse complement.
AAAACTTGTATGTCAAAATAGCATTAAAAATTAAAAGCCAAACAATACACTCTGAAATTGATTTGCCACGGGTGTGATATTCAAAAAATATCTTTATATAAAAAGCTTATGCATAGTGATAAGAACATAGTAAGATGTGGGAGAAAAGTGGATCAAGGGTGTGCATTATAAAATTCTCAGAAAAAGAAACAACAGTAACTACCAAACTGAAGAGTAATTGAGGCAATAAAATAGAAAAAAAGCTAAGTTTATCTATGAAGTGAAAGATTTAAAGAAGCAGTATTCATATTTTGCTAAAGCGAAAATAACGTAATATAACCCTAATGGAAATTAATTTGACAAAATGTGTTATAGACTTAAAGAAATGTATATCCTTTGATCTAAACATTTTACCAAGAGAATTTTCTCCTTAAGGAAATTATGAGAGGTGTGGAAAAGATTTCTATATGAAGAATCTCATTATAGCCTGATTTAGAAGAGTAAAAATATTTGGGGTAAAACTCCCAAAGCCTAACAATAAGAGAATGCTTTTATAAACTATGGTGCAATGACAGAATGTTTCAGAATTATTTTCCTTGGCAAATGGTCACATATGTAAAGTATGATCTTATTTACATAAAATTCACCTCTTTACAGACAGACAGACACACAGAAAAGACATTGGAGAGAAATAAACTGACATGCTAACTGTGGTATTCTCTGGATTGTGGGACTATGGTTGTTTTTTATTTTTCTCTCTATTCTTTTCTGTACTTTCTCCTATTTTTCTGAGGAATGTGTATTCACCTTTAGATTCAGAAAAGAAACTTAAAATATTGATTAAAATAATGCTGTCTAGCAAAAAACATAACTTTATTATTATGAACAAGTGAGTAATATAAATGGCTGTTATTAATACTGATAACAATTATTCAGTACTTAATATGTAATAATATATCAATATTATTACAATGATTAAAAAAGTAATAATTGAGTATTTATTATATATAAGGATTTAGTTAATAGTAAGGATTATAATCATTCTTGTTGTATAGATGACAAAGCTGAGACCCCTGATGAATAAGTGGCTTGCTCAAAGTCAGAGAGCTTTAACTGGTGGAACCAGAGCTTGAACTAGGTTTGCTTGACACTAAGGCCCCTGTTTTTCACCACCTGAAGTTCAGGTGAATTCTCTCCTGGACAGCATGAGATATCTCCTGGGACGGCCCTTCAAAGTGAGTCCACCTCATAAGACAACATGGGTCACAGTCTAGGGCCTGCTAGAAGCTCAGCCCAACATTATTTGATAGAATCAGTTAGTTGTCAAAGCATCAACTTGAAAAGAGAGTTCAATTTTCCCTAAAGTTGAGGAAAACAGGCTTTCTTCCCTATTTCCTTCGGTGAAAACAGGGAAAACACACACAAGAGAGTTCGAGTGCTAGATGCTGACCTTTTTCTAAACAAAGCTTCTGTTATCCATTTTCTCTGTCTTCATACCTGACCCAAACCTCTTCAGATGGATGCTGTTTTCTTCTTTAAAAATATTAGTATCTTCAAGCAGGTTACAATCAAGGCCTCCGAGTCTAGGTGCCTTCCAACCTCCTTCCAGTGGCTGTGGTGCTCCATGAAGTGTTTATAAACTCATGGAGAGCAACCTTATTTTTCTAGTTTTTTTTTTTTTTTTTTTTTTTTCCTGAGACAGAGTCTCGCTCTGTTGCCCAGGCTGGATTGTGGTGGTGTGATCTCGGCTCACTGCAACCTCCACCTCCTGGGTTCAAGCAGTTCTCTGCCTCAGCCTCCCAAGTAGCTGGGATTATAGGCACCTGCCACCACGCCTGGCTAATTTTTGTGTTTTTAGTAGAGATGGGGTTTTACCATCTTGGCCAGTCTGGTCTTGAATTCCTGACCTTGTGTTCCACCTGCCTCGGCCTCCCAAAATGCAGGGATTACAGGCGTGAACCACTGCACCTGGCCTTTTTCTAGTTCTTAAGAAAGAGTGGTGTGTGGCCTGAGTCACTTCGGTCTCTAAGACCTGTGGTCTCCTACCACACCTTGCAGAGTTGTGGTAAGGATTAGTGATAGCATGCCGAAAGCATATTATTCTGTAGACTCCATGAAGGCAGGATAAAGCGAGCCTTGTCCCCAGATGTATCTCCATTTCTTAGCACAGTGCCCTGCATGCAGCAGGTACTCAGCACATCTGTGATGAGTAGGAATGTGAATGAATAAACATAGCACATTACCAGGGAGACAGTAGGTACTCAACAAACCCTGGCCGTGATACACTATTACCCTGCTGCTCTCTGGCCCTTAGTCTATGCATCTGTATTAACAAGGGCTTGGACTAGTTGGTCTCTAGGGTACTCTCCAGCTCTGACATTCTATGCCTGAATCCAAGTACTCCAGAAGCAACCTGGGGCTCAGGGAGGAAAGATGATCTTCTCAGCATGTGCACAGAATTATTTGGCGTGTTCTCCATGTGAGACGAAGAGCCTGTGTACCGTCCTGAGGCTCATTCTGCCCTCTTCAACACACCATCTGGACCTCTCCACGTGGCAGTTTGCAACATCTGTCAGAAGTGCTTGGTGCCAGGATGACTCTTGCTGCAAGCATGTCCTTGGAAAGCTCTGGAAATAGGGAGCCTGCCGGGAGTTTATGTAACATGCTGAGTGGCCAGAGGACTGTGCGCAAAGGGCTCTGATCCCATAGAGGGTCAGCCTGCTATGACCACTCAGGGTGACTCAACTGATTGTCACATGCAACTTACAAACTGCTGACGACAGAGAGCACTGTGGTGAAAGGGATAGGAAATTCTGCCTCTGCTTTATATACTTTTTGGTGGTTATTCCCCTTTTTATTCTAAAAAGGAAGGATTTGAGATTGCTGACTCAAATACAAAGAATACAAAAAATAAATTAGAAAATCAGAATGAAAGGTGTAGGGGAGAAAAGATTTCTTTCCCAACCTATTGCAAGGTTTATGACTGATATCCCAATGACAAAGACAGATTAACAAGAGAAAAGCGTAACTAATTTGTTTAATATAGTTTTACATGACTGAGGAGCCTTTGGAAATGAAGGCCCAAAGATCCAGGGAAAGCTGCATATTTTTATGGACAGACATAATAGAAGCTTGATTGAAGGACAGAAGGGTATCATCCAATGGTGCAAAATTAAGGGGAACTCAGCAAGATTTATTTGTTCAGATTCTTCTTGGCCTCTGGATATAGGGCAGGACACTTCTGGAATGAGGGTCTTGTGACCTACGTTTAGGGGAGGTAGGTCAGAGAATTCTTTTATGGCCTGCTTCAGGATAGAAAGGCCAGAGAAAGTCAGACAGACCGTCCCACTTTTATAGTTTTCTTAATTTCCTCCAGCTTAAAGTCCTCCGTGTGTCAAGATGCCATATTTTGGGGTATTATGTTGTGAGCCCTGACAAGGGAAAAGACTTGCTGGGGGTCTCTTCTACTTGCCTCTCCAGATCTACTCCACCTGCCGTCCTGCTGTCTGCCCTGGGGCACTGACCATGTGGCTTATATCTGGATTTTTACTGGCTTTGGCCATGGGGAGCACCAGCAGGAGATCAGAGGGAGGAGGGGAGTGAGGTCCTGAAGTCACTTTGGGCAGGTTGTGTCCTTCCCTAGAGGACACAAATCCTCTCAAATTGACCTTCTCAGTAAGACTCTTTCTTTCTAGACAGATAATTGCTCTGTCTCCTGGGACTAGGGGTGAAACTCCACTGTTATTGGCCCCTGGATAGTGCACTGTCTGTTGTACTTCCCCTATCTCCTGCCCACAGCTCTGTAAATAGCCCCGTTTTGAATAAACCTTTCTTGAATTATCTTAATTTGAGTGTTCCCTCTGTTTCCCGTTAGGACTTGACTGATACATAAGGATAGAAAATACAAGAGGGAACCAGAAATAATGCTCATGGATGAGATACAAATTGTAGTGCCCTGTACATGTGCCAAAAAAAAGATGTGAGTGTGTGCTACCCATTTGACTTGAGCTTCCTAGTGACCAAAGCAACAGAACCATAGGAGGAGGTCTCCAGTCATCATTTCTTACCACCAGAGTCTAAGGGACCTTACTACATAAAACTCTGTCACTCCCATTATCTTGTGGGTTAAACTGTGTCCCCCAAAATGGTAAGCTCAAGTCTTAGCCACTAGTACCTATGAATATGATCTTATTTGGAAACAGGGTCTTTGCAGATGAGACCACCTTAAGATGAACTGATAGCAAAGTGGTGTGGGCCCCTAATCCAGTGACTGGTGCCCTTAATGAAGAGAGAAATGTAGACACACAGAAACATACTAGGAGGATGCCATGTGAAGATGGAGGCAGAGGCTGGAGTGATGCCCAACTAGAGGTTAGGAGAGACACATGGAACATTTTCTCTCTCAGAGTCTCTAGAAGGAACCAAACGGGCCGACACCTTGATTTTGAACTTCTGGTCTCTGTAACTGTGACAGAATAAGTTTCTGTTGTTTTGAGCCACCCAGTTTGTGGTACTGGGTTATGACAGCACTAGAAAGCAAATACACTTTGAAGTGGCATCAAGACTCTTCATGATATGACTATGCCTACTTTCTATCTTCATCTCCCACCACTCACCGGCTTGCCCTGTTCGTCTGGTTCTTACATCACTGTGCTATCCCGGAGTCCTCAGACTTTTGGCTGTATTCTTATCACAGCCTGGATTGCCTCTTCTACTTTTCACCCTGATAGATTCAGCTCAGGCGTGGCTTTCCCCAGGAGCCCTTCCCTGGCTCTCCCAGCTGTCTTGGGTCCATCTCCTTTGAACTCCCATATCATTGATAATAGGCACCTGATGCATTTGTTTCCCTCCCTCAACAGTAACCTCCTCAAGAGTTATATCATGTTCCTCTTTGCATCCCCAGGGTCTAGAACAGTGCCTGGCACACAGTAGATTCCCAATAATATAGATATAAATATCCTCAGCAGGATATTTGTTTGGGGTACCTGCTACCAGCCAGGCACTTTTCTAGCCACTTCATATGCACTTCATTTGTGGTGAGGAAATTGAAGCTTGCATAGGATACTTTCTAAGTTATGTGTCCGTAAGTGATGGAACTGGAATTGAAATTAGATCTGACTGACTATAGTCTAGTCTCTCCCATTCCATCTGCTGCCTCTTTACATTGGACAGAAAGAGAAGGGCCAGGTTAGGGAGGATCTAAATGCTAGATTTTTGTCCACAATAAACTCATCTTGAGCAATCAGCTTGGAGCCCTGCATGAATGTTGATCAAATGATTGTGTATTTACTAAATCTCTTTTTGCTTTTGCTCAGCAAGCAGAAATGTTTATTTCTTTAAAAAACACAGTTGATAAGTGGGGCAATATGGATGGGATACTCAGTCCTTTGAAGAGGCTGAGATTTCTATTGGTAGAACATTAAAAATGAGAGATGTTGGTTTTAAGTCTGAAGAGCAATGACATTTTTCATTGCTGTGTCATACTGTGTCTGTGCAGCTCAGAAATGATCGCACCACCCAGACAGCCATTCCTGTCTGTGTTCCAGCCTGCCTTCTAGAGAACACACATTTGAGGAGTGGACCTGTGAGATGATAAAACAATGAGAAAGGCGGACAGGGAAACTACCTTTCATTGAGAAGTTAGAATTTCCTTTTTAATTTAAACCTTACTATCCTTCAACCTAGTTATTATTATGCCCATTTTGCAAACGGCAAAGCTGAGGCTCAGAGGGAAGAAGAGGCTTACTTCTATGGGAATATATATTCAACGGATATTTGCAAAAGCCTGCTATGCACCAGGCACTAGGCTGAGTGCTGAGAATTTGGTGGTGAACAATAATGACAGCTCCTGTCTTCATTAAAAGTAAAAGGCCGGGCGCGGTGGCTAACACCTGTAGTCCCAGAAATTTGGGAGGCTGAAGTGGGTGGATCATTTGAGGTCAGGAGTTTGAGACTAGCCTGGCCAACATGGTGAAATCCCATCTCTACTAAAAATACAAAAATTAGCCAGGCGTGGTGGTATGTGCCTGTAATCTCAGCTACTTGGAGGCTGAGGCAGGAGAATTGCTTAGACCCGGGAGGTGGAGGTTGCAGTGAGCCGAGATCGTACCACTGCTCTCCAGCCTGGGTGATAGAGTGAGACTCTGTCTCAAAAAAAAAAAAAAAAAGTAATGGCAAAACCCACAATTACTTCTGCACTAACTCAATAATATCCTTGTGAGGCAGAAGTAATTAAACAGACGAAAATCACATATGTCTAAGCAGTGTGACTTTTTATTACTAATGGCAGAACTGGGGTTCAAACCTGGATGTGCAAGGCTTCAAATCCCAGATTCTTCTTGTGTCTTTTTTCTTTCTTTTGGTAATGTCTCTCATTGATAATACTCATTTTCTGGTGCCTTTTTAGAGTATTGTCACTGAAAAACTTATGTCCAACCCAGAGGTCTTAAATAAGTTGATTTGCTTCTACTTAATCATAGGAGGTTTCCAGAGGGTCAAAGTTTGGACTCCTAGCTCTACTTCTTACCAAGTGCGTGAGCTTGGGCAAGTGCTATGACACACCTATTTACTTTTAATCGTCTGTACTATGAAGATGATGTAAGGCTCAACAGAGAAGATGAATGGGAAGGTGCTTTGCAAACACTAAGGAACTCTCCAAATGCTGGAGACTATTAAAAACAAGCAAACAAAAACTTGTCCACCCTCATCAGTGGATAGCTACAACTATTATTCTAAGCACATAATTATTCTAAATAATATAAGAGTGGTGGTAGGTGAGGTTTTTTCTTTGCAGAATATATGCAACAGAGGCTTTAAGCAAATTAATAGCTAAATAAGATTAGAAAGGATAAAAATCGGATTTACAATCTACATAATATTTAAGCTAGTTTTCTGGTTTTTCAAACCTCTTTTAGCTACAGTATTTGCTTGTAATGTGTTAATTACAAAATTTAGTTTTTTTTTTCATTTACCAAGTAAAGGGAAAAAAGCAAACATTAAGTATCTCAACGACCAGGTTGAAAGTGGGGAATTCTGTATTTCAAATTCTTGAATCCGCACTCCTCCTTCCTTTGCTTTTAGATGAGGGAATTGTTGCTTGTAAACCTTTGCTCCCTGACTGTAGCCCCATCCTGAAAATTCTGTATTGTGTTCTTCATGAGGAATATTAACAGCTAGCATATAGCAAGGGCTTTATTTTCTAGAGGAGTTACACTTTCTTCACCTCATTTTGTAACAGCCTGCAAGTTAGTCTCTATCTTCCAGAAACCCAGCTAAACCATGCTTTTTTTCCTCTGTGTCTCTGGGGCCTAGAGACCACATTGACTGTCACAGAGTAACTGCTCAGTAGATTATAGCTGTCGATAAAATACTACTAATAATACTTTCTATGATGACTACCATTATTATATCATTACATAAATATTTTTGGAATGAATATGTGGAAATTAGGAAGTAGGCCAAAAAAGATCTGTGAATGGTAAACAAATTTTAAAAATTGTGTGTTTTCTCAGGCCCTCATTCATAGTCTATTGTTTCTTATGTTTCACAGAGTTCTAATACGCTCAGCATTCAGGTTATACATAGCAGATTAGAAGTACCAGAATATTCTCATAAAAGGAAAAGTGTGCCTGTTTTTAGCCACCAAATCCTGAAAGGTTATCAGTGATCTTTTGCTACTTAGGGTAGAATTGAAATTGGATTCTGGGTTTGAATCATGGCTCTGCCACTTACTCGCAGAGTGTGATGTGCGGCAGGGCATCACTTCTTTTTAGCATTGGTGATAATAATATCCATCCATAGGGTCATTAATAAGGAAAACAGTATTTGTATAACTCTGTATTGTACATAGCCCTATCTTCTGCCTGGCTACTATAAATCTCCTAAGAATCCGAAGCCACTGGTATTTGTATCCACAGTTGGCCAGAGAGAAACACCAGGCCTGGGAGATGAAGTTGTGCCTCTCTGGCTGGACCATTAGCTAATGGCAAAGCTGGCGTTAGAGCCTGGCTCTTTCTCCTCCCACCCACCCACTTCTTAAGTGTAATTTTTATGACAATCAAATATGATAAAATATGGTTTTAGAAAGGAGATTTCTCTCCTCCATTTTCAAAGACTCTTCAATTTGCATGATGCCTTTGAGTGAACAAGAATCCCTTCAGTGCCTACTCTATCAGCCCTATGAGGAGAGAAGGTGATGAGTCTGCAAAGTACCTATATCTAGTGGTACATTAGGGCATTTATAGGAAAAAGCAAATAAAAAAATCAAATGTATCCTTATAAGTGGCAAGGAAAGGGAGACTTGATAACATGCAAAAAGGAGAAAGCAATATGATGAGTGAGGCAGTATTGGAATGACACAGCCACTAGCTAATGAATGCCAGCAGCTACAAGAAGCTGGAAGATGCGAGGAACAAATTTTCTTCTAGAGCCTCTAGAACAAGCATAACCTTTCCAAGACCTTGATTTTTGACTCAGTGATACTGATTTTGGATTTCTGGCCTCCAGAACTGTGAGAAAATAACATTTTTTGTTGTTTTAAGCCACCAAATTTATGGTCATTTGTTACTGCAGCCACTGGAAACTAATACAAGGACTTAGGGGACAGTGAGCTGCTGTTGGCCAAGCAGAGGCAGGACATACATTTGTAGTATCTTGAACCTCCGATTTTACTAGTAGAAATAATGGCAATAATGTCCAAGCAGTCCAGAGAAGTGAGCTGACTCTGGAGTAGCCAACATCTATGGCAGCCTTGAAGAGGTGAACTGAAATCCAAGGGCCACTAGGAAGGGAATGAAAAGACTAGGATTCCTCTAGGACTATGAGGAGAGCCGTGCCCTTGCAGAGGCTGACGTGAAGCATCAGCTCTAGCCACTGGTAAAGACAGTGGCTCCCAGCACAGCAGGGGATTCCTGGGATTATCAACATGGAGGCAGAGGAATGAAGAGGCATTGGGGGTGAGTGCTTGTCTCATGGCAAGCACAGGCCCATCTGTAACACTGGCAGTGCCTGGAGCAGGAGTTTAAATGGGACCCATATACCATGTGTCTAAATATTTTATAAGTTGTAAATCAACTTAACAAGCTGTTAAGTAACATATTTTGATAAAATTAAAAAAGTTAAGCTACAGTTTTTAAAGGAGTGAAAGTTGGCAAAGTATAAAAAATGACTGAATTTAATTATTATTGAATATATCTAAGCATCCTATTGACAAGCCAATAATGTTTGAGTGAATGATAAAAATGGAAATTCAGGTAATTCATTTATTTTTATAAAATTTATAAAATTATTTTTTCTTGCCTCCACTGCTGCAAAATTAACAATTATGTTACTGTAATCAATATTTTGACATAATTCATGATCTATTGATAGTAATATCTTCTTAATCTTATATTTTGCCTATACGAAATTGAATTGGAAGAATTTTGACTTCTGGTTCTAGCCTTCTGGTCTAACTTGGTCCAAATTCATTTTCCCTCTGTAATAACTAGAAAAGTGGAAAAACAAATGAAAACAAAAGTTAGAGGAAGAAAACAAATGAGTCCAATGATGACTTTGAGTTCAGCACAGAGGCAGTTTTTTGGGCTGTGGTACAGGGAGGGAGATGTCAATTAGATCATGGCAGTCCCACTGAGTTGAGGAATTTGAGATCAGGATTTAGGTAGGTGGACGTCGCTGGAATTTGGTGACGAGAATACCAGAGACGAGAGAACTACACAGTGAAAAACTTCACATATCTGCATAGGATTCCTCTTGAGTTTGCTGCTGGATATTAAGCTGCACATGCATAGTGTGAAACTCTGAAACCAAGGAAAGAGTACCTGGGGCGTTGTAAGCAGAATAATTCCCAAAGCTCACAGAGTACTGGGAGATGTTTGCATTCTAATCAGCCAGAGTGAAGAGAACCAAGGGATTTAGTAAATACCAGAAGGGTCATGCTTTATTAGAAGTACTAAATTGGCCCTAAATTAAAAGCTACTCTATGAAGCATAAAACCAGTTTTGAAAGGATTGAGCTAATTCACAATTTAAGCCACCAGAACAAAGTCTAACACTCTTTAAAGGAAACAAACAAAATCCAGTGCACAACAATGTCCAGGATCCAACTGGAAATTAGTAGATACATTAAAAAGGAGGGAAATAAAATCTTTTTAAAAAGAAGAAAAACCAGCCAATTGAAACAAACCCAGAAATGACAGATAATAAAAGGAGCAGATAATAACTTTAAAATAATTATAAATATGTTCAAATATTTAATGGAGAACATGGACACAATAAATATTGAAATGGAAGATATAAAACAAGTGAAATAGAAAACTTTCTTTCTTTTCTTTTTTTCTGAGATGGAGTCTTGCTCTGTCGCCCAGGCTGGAGTGCAGTGGCTTGATCTCGGCTCACTGCAAGCTCCGCCTCCTAGGTTCATGCCATTCTTCTGCCTCAGCCTCCTGAGTAGCTGGGACGACAGGCGCCCACCACCATGCCCGGCTAATTTTTTGTATTTTTAGTACAGACAGGGTTTCACCATGTTAGCCAGGACAGCCTTGATCTCCTGACCTCGGGATCCACCTGCCTCAGCCTCCCAAAGTGCTGGGATTACAGGTGTGAGCCACCGCGCCCAGCCATAGAAAACTTTCATAGATAAAAAATTCAATTTTAAACAAAAAGTTCACATTTAATAGGATTAAAACACATTAGACATTATAGAACATAAGTTCAGTGGAGCAATATACTATCTGCATTAGTCTGCTTGGGCAGCCATAACAAAATACCACAAACAGGGTGGCTTAAGCAACAGAAATGTATTTTCTCACAATGTGGAGGAAAAGAGACCAGATCAGGGTGCCATCCATGTTGGTTTCTGGCAGATGTCTTTTCCTGGCTTTTAAATGGCTCTTTTCTTGCCATGTTGTCACATGACCTATTCTCTGCGCACAGAGAAAGCTCTGATATCTCTCTTCTTTTTGTTTTGTTTTTTTTTTAGATGAAGTCTTGCTCTGTCACCCAGTCTGGAATGCAGTGGCGCCATCTTGGCTCACTGCAACCTCTGCCTCCCAGGTTCAAGCGATTCTCCTGTCTCAGCCTCCCGAGTAGCTGGGACTACAGGCACACGCTACCACACCTGGCTAATTTTTGTATTTTTAGTAAAGACAGGGTTTCACTATATTGGTCAGGCTGGTTTTGAACTCCTGACCTCAGGTAATCCACCTGCCTTGGCCTCCCAAAGTGCTGGGATTACAGGCTTGAGCCCCTGCGCCCAGCTGGTGTCTCTCTTCTTATAAGGACATCACTTCTCTTGAATTAGGGCCTCACCCTTATGACCTCAATTAACCTTAATTTCTTTCCTAATGGTCCTATCTCCAAGAAAAATGTGACTGTTAGTCACATTGGGGTTAGAGTTTCAACATATGATTTTTAGGGGAACACAACTCAGTTTACAACGCCATTTAAACTGAAGCACAGAGAGAAAAAAAAAAACTTAAAAGGAAAGCACAAAGCTTCAGTGACACCTGGGATTAAATAAGCAGTCTAATGTCAGTGTAATTGAAGTCCCAGAAAAGGTACGGGGAAAGAACAGAAAGAATATTAGAAGAAATAATGGCTGAAAAGTTTTCTAAATATGATAACAAGCTATAAATTTTTAAATCCATGATACTCAATGAATTCTAAGCAAGACACACATCCACTCCCACATCCACCCACCCACACACACATACCCACACAGCTAAAACATGTTGTAATCAAATCGCTGAAATTCAGTCATCCAGCAATAAAGAGAAAATCCCAAAAGCAGCAAAAAGGGGGAAAAACATATTATGTAAAGACAGTAATAATTTCTGTAAGCAAGATTAACTGATGAATGATAAAATTTTAAAGTTTAAAGAAGGACAGGATTTGGGTTCTATTTCAAAGTATTATCCCCAAAATAAGTACTTATTAATCTAAAGGAAAAAATAGAAACCTTATGGTAGTGAAACATGAATGACCCCACCTTAACAAAGTAATCAAGGTTAACCCCCAATAAGGCGTATCAACTTCATGTATTGCCTACTATGAGTGCTGAGAAGGGCGTATTACCTCTGAGGTTTTCTTCCCCATACTGCATTACTTCAGTCCATTCATAAAAGAACACTATAAAAACCCCAAATGATGGCTATTCTACAAAATCATTGACAAGTACTTTTTAAAGCCTCAAAGTCATGATTAATGAAAGACAAGGAAAGGCTGAGAAACCGTCACAGATTGGATGAGTCTCTAAAGATATAAAACTAAACGCAATGTGGCAGCCTAGATTAGATTCTGGAATGTACAAAGAGCATTAGTGTAAAATTCTGGTGAATCCAAATAACTCTGATGTTTATCTAATAAATAGTATTATACCAAGTTTTAAAAAATTGGATAATTGTACTAAGGATATGTGAGATATTAACCCCAGGAGAGGCTGGGTGAAGGATATATGGGAACTCTGTGTACTATTTCTTGCAGTCATTCTGTACACCTAAAATTATCACAAAATTAAAAGTTAAAAATAAATTTCCCAACAAATCAAAAATAAATTTCCCAAACAAAACATAATAATACCCAGATGGCTTCACTGGTGAATTCCACCAAACATTCAAGAAAGAAATAATACCAATCCTAGACAAAACCTTTTTAGAGGAAAGGGGAATAGTCCCTTACTCATTTTTATGAGTCTAACATTACCCTGATTTAAAAAGCAGACATAGCTATTAAAAGAAAAGAAAATCCAAGAATAATATCCCTCAGAAATATAGATGCAAAATGCTAGCAAAACATTAGCAAATAATATCAAGCAATATCCTGTATTTATCTCAGGAATATAATTTTGGTTTAACATCTGAAATTCAGTTATGTAACAAAATGATATTAATAGAATAAAGGAGAAAACAATATGATCATCTCAATAGCTACAGAAAAAGTATTTAATGACATTAAACAGTAATTTATGATAAAATTTCTCAGTAAACTAAGAATAGAAGGAAGCTTCCTTAACCCAATTTACAATAAAATGTACAATTGATCTCAAACTTAATGCTGAGAATAAATATTTTTTCTCCACATTTAAGGACATCCATTTTCACCAGTTCTATTCAGTAATAACTAGAGATCCTAGACAGTCAATAAAACAAGAGGAAAAAAGGTACTTGGAAAAGAAGAAGTAAAATTATCTTTATTTGCTGATGACATGATCATATATGTAGAGAATCCCAAGGAAACTATAAAACACTGCTAGAACTAGGTGAATTTAGCAAGGCCATTGGCTACAACTTCAATATACCAGTCAATTGTACTTCTATTTATAGCAAGGAACATTTGGAAAATAAAATTAACACAATGTAAAGTAGTATCAAAAAACATAAAAGAGTAAGTTTATTAAAATATATGAAAACTACAAAACACTAATGAGAGAAATTAAGACTTAAATTAGTGACATGGTATGCCATACTCAAGAATCAGAAGACGATATTTTAAAGATGCCATTTATCTCCCAAATTGATCTACAGATACAATGAAATCACCCCCAAAAAATATCAGGGAGCTTTTTTTAGAATCTGACAAATGATTCTAAAATTTACATGTAAACATAAAGGACCTAAAATAGCCAAAACATTTTTGACAAAGAATACAGTTGATGACTTACAGAACCTGATATCAACATATTCTATAAAATTGCAGTGATATGGCTTGGATCTGTGTACTCACGAAATCTCATGTTGAATTCGTGATCAACATTGTTGGAAGTGGGGCCTGGTGGGAGGCGATTGGATCATGGGGGTGGTTTCTCACGAATGTGTTAGCGCCATCCTTTTGGTGCTACTCTTGTGAATGAGTGCTCAAGAGATCTGGTTGTTGAAAAGTGTGCAGCACCTATGCCTCCCCACCCTTGGTATTCCTGCCATGTAAGGTGCCTGGTCCGGCTTTGCCTTCCCCTATAAGTAAAAGCTCCTTCAGGCCTTCCCAGAAGCAGATGCTGCCATGCTTGCTGTGCAGCCTGTGGAACCCTAAGCCAACTAAACCTCTTTTCTTATAAATTACCCAGTCTCAGGCATTTTTAATTTTTTTATTATTATTATTTATTATACTTTAAGTTCTAGGGTACATGTGCACAACATGCAGCTTCGTTACATATGTATACATGTGCCGTGTTGGTGTGCTGCACCCATTAACTCGTCATTTACATTAGATATTTCTCCTAATGCTATCCCTCCCCACTCTCCCCACCCCACGACAGGCCCCAGTGTGTGATGTTCCCTACTCTGTGTCCAAGTGTTCTCATTGTTCAATTCCCACCTATGAGTGAAAACATGTGGTGTTTGTTTTCTGTCCTTGTGATAGTTTGCTCAGAATGATAGTTTCCAGCTTCATCCATGTCCCTACAAAGGACATGAACTCATTCTTTTTATGGCTGCATAGTATTCCATGGTGTATATGTGCCACATTTTCTTAATCCAGTCTATCATTGTTGGACATTTGGGTTGGTTCCAAGTCTTTGCTATTGTGAATAGTGCTGCAATAAACATACTTGTGCAAGTGTCTTTATAGTAGCATGATCTATAATCCTTTGGGTATATACCCAGTAATGGGACCGCTGGGTCAAATGGTGTTTCTAGTTCTAGATCCTTGAGGAATCGCCACACTGTCTTCCACAATGGTTGAACTAGTTTACAGTCCCAACAGTGTAAAAGTGTTCCTATTTCTCCATATCCTCTCTGGCACCTGTTGTTTCCTGACTTTTTAATGATCGCCATTCTAACTGGTGTGAGACGGTATCTCATTGTGGTTTTGATTTACATTTCTTTGATGGGCAGTGATGATGAACATTTTTTCATGTGTCTGTTGGGTGCATAAATGTCTTATTTTGAGAAGTGTGTGTTCATATCTTTCGCCCACTTTTTGATGGGGTTGTTTGATTTTTTTCTTGTAAATTTGTTTAAGTTCTTTGTAGATTCTGGATGTTAGCCCTTTGTCGGATGGGTAGATTGCAAAAATTTTCTCCCATTCTCTAGGTTCAGGCATTTCTTTATAGCAATGAGAGAACAAACTAATGCATGCAGTAATCAAGATAGAGTGCTATTGGTATAGAGGCAGAAATTTAGATTAATGAAACAGTAAAGTCCAACAAAGACCAAAAAATATAGGGTCAGTTGCTTTTTGGCCAACGTGCCAAGGTAATCCAATGGGGAAAGGACTGCATTTACAACAAATGGTGCTGGAACCAGGTATCCATTTGAAACAATATGAACCTTGACTCTTAGCCCATGTCACATAAAAATTAACTGGAAATTGGTCAGAGATCTAAATGTAAAAGCTAAAACTATAAAACATTATGATTTTGGAAATAAAATTTCTTAGGACATAGAATCATGAATCACAAAAGAAAATAGTTGATACATGTTATTTCATCAAAAGTAAAAATTTCTGCTCTTTGGCCAGGCGTGGTGGCTCACGCCTGTAATCCCAGCACTTTGGGAGGCCGAGGTGGGCAGATCATGAGGTCAGGAGATCGAGACCATCCTGGCTAACACAGGTGAAACCCTCTCTCTACTAAAAATACAAAAAAATTAGCCGGGCGTGGTGGCGGGCACCTGTAGTCCCAGCTACTAGGGAGGCTGAGGCAGGAGAATGGCGTGAACTCGGGAGGCAGAGCTTACAGTGAGCCGAGATCGCACCACTGCACTCCAGTTTGAACTAGTTTACAACTAGGGCGACAGAGTGAGACTCCATCTAAAAAAAAAAAAAAAAAGTAAAAATTTCTGCTCTTCAAAGTAAAATGTTAAGAAAATAAAACCCAGGCCATAGTTGAGAGAAAGTATTTATAATAGATGTATACCTTTTAAAGACTAGTAACAAGAATATATAAAAAGGTTTACTTGATGTTCTTGTGATACTGAAAAAAATAAAGAACTTCAACAGTCAGTCAAACAGTTCAGTGAAAAACAGGAAAGAGATTTGAATAGCTACTACACAAATGAAGATAAACAATGGACCAATAAGCACATGAAAATATGTCCTACATTCTTAGTCAGAAAGAAAATAGATATTAAAATCACAGTGTAATTCCATTAAACACCAACAAGAATGGCTAGAATTAAAAAGACTGACCATACTAAGACTTGGTGAATGAGGAACAACTAAAAATCTCTTAGACTGTCAGTGGGAATGGAAAATATTACAAAGAATTTGGTAGTTTCTTAAAGAGTTGATAACATACTTTTACGGCTCCAATGACTGGAGAAACACCAGGGTCCTTTGTCTTGTGCCTATTGGATAGACGACCCGGACACATGTGGAGTGGTTTTAAGGAGTGGGAAATTTAATAGGCAAGAAAGAAGGGGGTGGGGGGCTCTGAAAGGAGAGAACCCCCCTGGGGATGTGGTGGAGAGCAGTTGGTTATATTGGGAGGCTGGAGGAGGCGGTGTCTGATTTACATAGGGCCCAGGGGATTGGTTTGACCAGGTGTGTCATTCACATAGCCCAGCAACAAAACTGGCCCTCCCACCCTAGCCTTTTAATATGCAAATACAGGTCACCATGATGTCCTGTACATGTGGTGTTATCTGGAGGTGGCCATGATACCTGGTACACATGGTGACAAGGAGAAGAGGGTGCAAAATGCCAGGTAGGGTGGACCTAATTTCTAGTCACCGGCATTTGCCTATCAGCGCTTGTAGGCCTGGCTTTTCAAGCTGCTTTTCTGTTAGAAAAGAAATGTTTTGGGAGTTGTTTTTATTAAAAGAAAAAGCCTTACCAAGGACTCCTTGCCCTATCTGTCTAAAAGGATTTCTTAATAACTCCTGTAATAATACTAATCATACAACACAGCTATTTTACTCTTAGGCATTTATCCAAAAGGAATGGACACATATATACACAGTGACAATTGTTCATAGCATATTTATTCACAGTAGTCCCAAACTGGACACAACTTAAATGTTCATCAGCAGGCAAATGGATAAACAAATTTGTGGTATATCCATGTAAATGGAACAATATTCAGCAACAAAAAGGAACAAATTACTGATGCATGCAGCAACACAGCTAAATCTCAAAAACTGAGTGAAAGAAGAAAGGCTGAGTGAAGGAAGCCAGGTACCAAAGAGTACATACTATGTGAATCCTCTTAACATGGAATTCTAGAGCAGGCATAATGGTCATAGTGACATAAAGCAGACCAGCGGTTGCCTAGGGTGAGGAGTAGGTGATGGGAGGCAGAACTGACAGCAAAGGCACATTGGGGAATTTTCTGGGGTGATGGAAATGTTTATATGTTAATTGTGGTAGTGGTTACACTGGTGTGTACCTTTATCACAACTCATCTGTACACTCAAAACAGGTGCATTTTAGAGTAAGTTATACCCTGATAAAATCGATGTAAAAATTGAAATAAGTTAAATCTAATTACTTGAATGCATGTGGTTGGCATTCCTATCTTGCATTGGAGAGAGTTGACAGGTCAAATATAGTATGTGTTTCATCAAAATCTTACAACTTTGAATTGCTCCAAAGAATGATATTGGTATTAGCACAACTGAGGCCAAGTCTTCTAATAACAAATTAATTAATGTGTACCATGCATACCATAGGAATACTTCTGAATTCTGGTTGTATATCCTTTCCTTTACCCACAATGTTAGCATCTTTTTCATAGGCTTACCCTCAACAAATCAATGACTAAAACCAAAGTTGATTTTTTCAGTTCTTCAATGAAGTCACAGTCTGTACTTTTTATGAGCTATGATATGAATATAATACACATTAATTTCAATGTGTTTTCTGGTTGTTTAACATGACTTTTTTTTTTTTTTTTGAGAGACAAAGTCTCTCTCTGTTGCCCAGGCTGGAGTGCAGTGGCATGATCTCTGCTCATTGCAACCTCTGCCTCCCAAGTTCAAGTGATTCTCCTGCCTCAGCTTCCTGAGTGGCTGGGGTTACAGGCGCCTGCCACCACACCTGGCTAATTTTTGTATTTTCAGTAGAGATGGGGTTTCACCTTGTTGGTCAGGCTGGTCTTGGAACTCCTGACCTTAAGGGATCCACCCACCTCAGCCTCCCAAAGTGCTGGGATTACAAGCGTGAGCCATCGCGCCGAGCCTAACATGACTTTTATACCTGTTACAAACTGGTTGAGCTGAGCAACAATTATTGAATATTATGATATTAATATTATTTAATATTGTTTAAAAAAATTAATTTTCTCTCTTTATTCACAATGAAATTAAAACCCTCATTTTGAAATCTTCATCCTAGAGAATAATTATTTATCTTATTACTTTAAGAGTCAAATTTGCAAGAAAAGAAAGAAGAATCAAATAGATGCAATAAAAAATGACAAAGGGGATATTACCACCGATCCCACAGAAATACAAACTACCAACAGAGAATACTATAAACACCTCTATGCAAATAAACTAGAAAATCTAGAAGAAATGGATAAATTCCTGGACACATACACCCTCCCAAGACTAAACCAGGAAGAAGTTGAATCCCTGAATAGACCAATAACAGGCTCTGAAATTGAGGCAATAATTAATAGCCTACCAACGAAAAAAGTCCAGGACCAGATGGAATCACAGCTGAATTCTACAAGAGGTACAAAGAGGAGCTGGTACCATTCCTTCTGCAACTATTCCAATCAATTGAAAAAGAGGGAATCCTCCCTAACTCATTTTATGAGGCCAGCATCATCCTGATATCAAAGCCTGGCAGAGACACAACAAAAAAAGAGAATTTTAGACCAACATCCCTGATGAACATCGATGCAAAAATCCTCAATAAAATACTGGCAAACCGAATCCAGCAGCACATCAAAAAGCTTATCCACCATGAACAAGTGGGCTTCATCCCTGGGATGCAAGGCTGGTTCAACATATGCAAATTAATAAACGTAATCCATCATATAAACAGAACCAAAGACAAAAGCCACATGATTATCTCAATAGATGCAGAAAAGGCCTTCAACAAAATTCAACAACCCTTCATGCTAAAAACTCTCAATAAATTAGGTATTGATGGGACGTATCTCAACATAATAAGAGCTATTTATGACAAACCCACAGCCAACATCCTACTGAATGGGCAAAAACTGGAAGCATTCCCTTTGAAAACTGGCACAAGACAGGGATGCCCTCTCTCACCACTCCTATTCAACATAGTGTTGGAAGTTCTGACCAGGGCAATCAGGCAAGAGAAAGAAATAAAGGGTATTCAATTAGGAAAAGAGGAAGTCAAATTGTCCCTGTTTGCAGATGACATGATTGTATTTTTAGAAAACCCCATCGTCTCAGCTCAAAATCTCCTTAAGCTGATAAGCAACTTCAGCAAAGTCTCAGGATACAAAATCAATGTGCAAAAATCACAAGCATTCCTATACACCAATAACAGACAAACAGAAAGTCAAATCATGAGTGAATTCCCATTCACAATTGCTTCAAAGAGAATAAAATACCTAGGAATCCAACTTACAAGGGAAGTGAAGGACCTCTTCAAGGAGAACTACAGACCACTGCTCAACAAAATAAAAGAGGACACAAACAAATGGAAGACCATTCCATGCTCATGGACAGGAAGAATCAATATCGTGAAAATGGCCATACTGCCCAAGGTAATTTATAGATTCAATGCCATCCCCATCATGCTACCAATGACTTTCTTCCCAGAATTGGAAAAAGCTATTTTAAAGTTCATATGGAACCAAAAAAAAGCCCGCATTGCCAAGTCAATCCTAAGCCAAAAGAACAAAGCTGGAGGCATCATGCTACCTGACTTCAAACTATACTACAAGGCTATAGTAACCAAAACAACATGGTACTGGTACCAAAACAGAGATACAGACCAATGGAACAGAACATAATATCAGAAATAATATCATACATCTACAACCATCCGATCTTTGACAAACCTGACAAAAACAAGAAATGGGGAAAGGATTCCCTATTTAATAAATGGTGCTGGGAAAACTGGCTAGCCATATACAGGAAGCTGAAACTGGATCCCTTCCTTACACCTTACACAAAAATTAATTCAAGATGGTTTAAAGACTTAAATGTTAGACCTAAAACCATAAAAACCCTAGAAGAAAACCTAGGCCATGCCATTCAGGACATAGGCCTGGGCAAGGACTTCATGACTAAAACATCAAAAGCAATGGCAACAAAAGCCAAAATTGACAAATGGGATCTAATTAAACTAAAGAGCTTCTGCACAGCAAAAGAAACTACCATCAGAATGAACAGGCAACCTACAGAATGGGAGAAAATGTTTACAATCTACCCATCTGACAAAGGGCTAATATCCAGAATCTACAAAATACTTAAACAAATTTACAAAAAAAATTCAAACAACCCCATCAACAAGTGGGTGAAGGATATGAACAGACACTTCTCAAAAGAAGACATGAATGCAGCCAACAGACACATGAAAAAATGCTTATCATCACTGGCCATCAGAGAAATGCAAATCAAAACCACAGTGAGATACCATCTCACACCAGTTAGAATGGCGATCATTAAAAAGTCAGGAAACAACAGGTGCTGGAGAGGATATGGAAAAATAGGAACACTTTTACACTGTTGGTGGGACTGTAAACTAGTTCAGCCATTGTGGAAGACAGTGTGGCAATTCCTCAAGGATCTAGAAATAGAAACACCATTTGCCCCAGTCATCCCATTACTGGGTATATACCCAAAGGATTATAAATCATGCTGCTATAAAGACACATGCACACGTATGTTTATTGTGGCACTATTCACAATAGCAAAGACTTGGAACCAACCCAAATGTCCACCAATGATAGACTGGATTAAGAAAATGTGGCACATGTACACCATGGAATACTATGCAGCCATAAAAAATGATGAGTTCATGTCCTTTGTAGGGACATGGATGAAGCTGGAAACCATCATTCTGAGCAAACTATCACAAGGACAGAAAACCAAACACCACGTGTTCTCACTCATAGGTGGGAATTGAACAATGAGAACCCTTGGACACAGGGTGGGGAACATCACACACCAGGGCCTGTCGTGGGGTGGGGAGAGGGGAGAGGAATAGGATTAGGAGATATACCTAGTGTAAATGACGAGTTAATGGGTGCAGCACACCAACGTGGCACATGTATACATATGTAACAAAGCTGCATGTTGTGCACATGTACCCTAGAACTTAAAGCATAATTTAAAAAAAGTCAAATTTGCAATTTCTGCTCTTACAGCACCAAATGTCAAAATCATTTTAAGTAAACCTAGATATTTTCCACTGTGTTCTATAAATATTATGCTTTTAGTACCAAGTAAAGTATCATTCATTATGCTTGGCTAAATATTGGACACATAACATTATCTTTAAATCCCCATGCCAATACCCAGTATCACTTGTGTTTTTAGATACTGTAGGAAGCTTTGCTATTTTTTTAACTCTTAATTTTATTTCATTTTTATTATTATTTTTTATTTTATTTTATTTTATTTTTTTTGTGGAGACAGAAATGCCCAGGCTGGTCTTGAAATCCTAAGCTCAAGAGATCCTCCTGCCTCAGCTTCCCAAAGTGCCGGTGTTACAGATGTGAGCCACTGTGCTCAGCCTTTTAACTTTAATTTTAGTTATAGGAATTGCAAGAGTTACTTTTTTTGTTTCTTTTTGTATTCCATGCAAGTGAAGTCTGCCTATGTTCAGTTTCCAATATATATATTTTTATTTCAGAAGACTATCCCTTTAAGTGTTTCTATTTCATTGCTCTTTTTAGTCTTTTTTCTTTTCTTTATATTTCACTCTATATTTTCTATTTCTATCATGATCTCAATTTATGCTCACTGTCAATGATTTATTTTAAAGGATTAAAAATCAAATGAATTTTATTCAAAGCATATATAATTTGGATATTTCATCAATAAATATAAAAATAAAAATCAATGTCTTTCAGAAGAGCTATTTTTCTAAAATATGCAAATCAAAAGCAAAATACAAATTATTCTAAATTAATATAGAAATTTTTCAGAATATTTAAGTAAAGCTGAAATTTTGTGTAATTTTTTGAAATTTTAATTAAGAATATTTAAATATTTTTATAAAAATAAAACTATTGAAATTCTAATATTCAACACCCATATAGTCACCCTTTTATAAAGTCATCACGCTTCACTCACATTTCATCTTAAATGTTTAGGTTTAGTTAAAATAATTTGACATATATACAAATTTCTAAGCCATTGAATTGTCAATATCACAAAGCATTTCTTGCGAGTGTGCACGTGGTGTTCATTTGTAAATGCCTTTGGAATTATGGATTGGAATATTGAAAAAGAAGTAAGAAAGAGGACTTTCAGCACCACCAGAAGCAATACTTTGCTGTGCAACAATCTGTTGCATTTATGCTGTCTGTCTTTTCTTCCACCTGGGCACTTCTGCTCTTAGGTTTTCTCTACTCTCAGAAGCAGGGTTGTGTCTGATATTGGCTGCATGAACTTTCATAGCACTTGAAGCCAGTTACCATTTGATTCAAGGGAATCTAGGAAAAGAGGAAGAGAAGTTTTTCCTGGAGTCTGAATGAACTGCCATCTAACTTTGAATCAGAGAAATTCCATTTTTAATTTCAATTGGTTTTATGTATTAGATGTCTGCCCATGATTTTGTTAGGAAAAAAATTATTTTACTTAGCAAAAAGCTGAAAGAAGTGATTTGGCTCAACTATCACCCCATCACCCAGACTTCCTTTCATAATTGGGAACTTTGGGGCCTGGAGGACAGTGAGCTGGCCAAGTTGATGAATGAGCAAGTGAACTACAAGGCTCACATGGGAAACCAGGCACCCAGACTCCCTGAGCAGTGTGCTTTTCCCTGCCCCATGGAGCCAATCAAAGATGAAATAAACAGCTTATTACCACGTTGATCTTAGAAAAGATTTTTATGATCGGCCTCTTCCCAGAGTCGGCCTGGCCCTTGCTGGGCTAGAAGACATTCTGTTCCTGATGAGCCCTTAAGGTTTTGAAGGTCATTGCCGAAATTGGAGATCTCACGCTTGTGCATGCTCTTGGCTGACTTACCATTTTTCCGTTACATGTAGAGTATGTGGTGAAAAAACAGCAGGCACTGAGTTGAGCTCTCTCCTGCTCCTTATCTGTCCATCTGTGTATCTCTTTCTATCTTCACATTACTTCAAAAACACGTCAGTACCTACCTACAGTGAGCTGGCTACCACAGTCTAGCAGCTCAGGGATGTGGGCTGCCTTTGTCGCTCTCTCTTTAGTCTATTTCTCTGTCTTTGTTTTCCTGTTTCTCGCTGTGTCTCTTATCTACTTATATATGTGTACTTGTATGTATTTTTTATTTTTTTTATCTATGTGTCTCTTCTCTCTTCTCCATCTTTCTTTTCTGTATCTCTTCATCACTTTCTCTAGCTGTGTCGTCTCTTATCCCTCACTGTATTTGCTCCTTCTTGTTTCTTTTTAACTTCTCTCATGTTTTCATCTAGCTTTTGCTTTTCTCTTTGTTTCTCTTCTGTCTCTTTCCTGGTCTCTGTGTTGCTGTATCTATCCCCCTCTCTCTCTGACTCTCCTTACATCATATTTATGCCTTTTTGCACAAAGTGAGGGTGAGCAAAGGCCTCTTGAGCTTCTGTTCTTCACCCAAATCTGTGGGAAGGATAGTGAGGCCATGCCATTTGTTAGGCAGATTTCATAATATTTTCCTCAGATGATGATTTGGTGATGTAAAGATATTTTGGTCCTACTGAGAAGAAGCTAGGGATCTCACTGGGCTTGTGGATTAGACAAGCAGGGGCCAGATTTTTTTTCAGGTTGTAAGGAGATTTGCCCTGGTTTTAACATAAGTGAAATGGTCTTTTTGAGGTGGACATGGTAAAGGAATCTTGATGGAGGTTGGAGCTCATAAAACCCAAGTTTGCTTTTATATTCCCAGGGTAGAAGTCAGATGGATAAAACAGACATTGAGTGCCTACTGTAGATCAGGGTATCTGGTAAGAGCCAGAGAAATAGAGGTAACTGACAGTCTTTCAGGAACACATAGTCTAGTAGTGAGAGCTTCCTGGGTAAGAGAGAGGATTGTTTACTTGTCTAAGTGTTACAACAAAAAGAAGTATACGGTACTACGAGAGTAAGTTATTAGGCCTATGACAATCAGGGAAGGCTCCACGGAGATGGTGATATTTGATATGGACCTTGAAGCACAATACAAGCTTTCCAGGTAGAAAAGCGTGAAGAAGTTTCTTTGTGAAGGAAATAGCACAGGAGCATAAAGCAGTCTGGGATTATTGAGAACATAACGTGTAAGGGGATAAGGTTGGAAAATTATGTTGGGGCCCAGACCTGAGGGCTTTGAACACTGGGATGAGAAATTTGGCCTTTTTTTTTTTTTTCTGATGGCTGTATGGGATTGTGGAAGAGTTTTAAGCAACATTGTGGCAGAGTCAGTGTGGAAGACGGAAGGGAGGTGTTCAGACTAGAGAACTGGAGACCGGGGAGGAGACAGAGGCAGTATTTCAGGTAAGGAAGGACTGGCACACAGTGCTAATATTCCTCTTTCTTATAACATGCATTTCCTTAACATTTGGTTCCATCTGCTCTGTGCTTACATTGGGGTTTGTATTCGTTTAACAAAATTTAGTGAGCCTCTACTATGTATGGGGCACTTGTGAGGTACCAAGGATATGCACATGAATAAGACATGGTTGAGTTAGAGTCCTCAATGAGCTTAAATTGAGAGGAGATATAGATAGACTGAAAGGCAATTTCTACACAACACTTTACGTACTAGCACAGAAGAAATAACAGGGGAATATGGGGGCTTATAAGAGGTACTTAACACAGTATAAAATGGGGCCAGTCAGGGTGGGCTTCCTGGAGGAAAAGAAGCCTGAGTTGACTTTGAAAGGCAGGCCAGAGTTACCTAAACCATAGTTTCCAAAGTGTGGCCCCTAGACCATTAGCACCAGCATCACCTGGGAAATTGCGAGAAATGTAAATTCTTGGGACCCATCGCAGACCTAGTGAATCAGAAACTCTGAGTATGGGGAAACAGCAATCTATATTTAACCAGTTTTTCCATGTACCCTTAAGTTTCAGAGCCTCTGATCCAAACAAGGAGGGAGGAAGTTGCTCCAGGCCAAGGGAGCAGGTATGCAAAGGTGTGGAAGTGCAGGTGGCCAGGTGGGAGCACGTTCGGTGGCTGCAGTGGAGGCTCACTGAGTGGATGTGCCACAGGCAGAGCCGGGGAGTCTGGCTGGGACAGAGTGCAAGGGTCCTAAATATCAGGAAAGAAATGTGGATTTTATCCTGTAGGGAATGTGAAGTCACAGAAGGGTTTTGTAAAGGAGATTGCATGCTTCTGGGAAGAATGGAAATCATCTCCTTCATTCAAGGACTGTGCTCTAGATCAAGGAAGGCAAACAGACTTGTTTCTTGTGCCAACTCTGACCCATTGGTAACAGCTGCCCAACTGCTGTGTCGAGAAGGATCCTGAAGTTAAGTCAGATCTAGGAGAAACAGGTTTGTGACTAATTAGCCAAGTTTGCCAAGGACATGGGAGTTAGGGAGATGAGGGGTGTGGTGGCTCATGTGCTATATATTATATTTGAGTTGTTCCTGCCAGATAATTAAAACAAAAACAAAAACACATGTTCTCCAGTGCTTATTTGTATTCAGGAAACCCAGCCTTGCTTTTAGTCAATACCAGCTAGAGTCAATTCTAAATTATATAAAATGGAGTCATTTGAAGGACATGGAGTCCTCTCCTCATCACAGCTCCTACAATGTAAACCTCTCCAATCACTTGGGACAATGACTGACACTCTCGCCTTCTTTAGGGTAGGGCAACTAAGGCCCTGGCAGATGAAGATGCTACGAAAGAAGAGGAATCAACTCATCATTAAGGCATCAGGAGTCAAAGGCGTCAGCCACATGCAAGGCCCAGCTCTTAGGAGGGGAAGAGCATACACAGCTCAGTAAGAAATTGCAATAGTGAAAACTATTGGATAGAAAACTATCTTTTCTATCCAAGTAGCCCTCATGGCCCAGGGGACTGAATGGGTACCAGCTGAGAGGCCTGGAGCACAGCCTAAAGCAGCCCTCCTGTGGTGCAAAGTGGATTGGAAGGCTTGCATTTGATTCCTAAAATTCATGCAATCTTAAAATTCCATTCCATAATATGCAACAGCTGGCTTTATTTTCATGTGGCTATTCTTGACATCAAATACTATTTACATGGCTTACCAGTATGTGAAAAGGATGCCCCAGGTAGATGCCCAGTGTTTATCTTGTACCTTTGCACAGGCGCTCCCCAAGGACGACACTGCATACTAGAGGATTTGTGTGCTCCAGGTGGGAAGGAATGATGATGGGCACTGAGCAAAGCGGAGCCCATTCAACCCGCCTTTGAATTGGTAGTCCATTACCGCCTAGCTGTGTGACTTTGGGTAAATTACCTCATCTCTCTGAGTTTGGTTTCCTTACATGTAAACAGGAGAAAATAGAGAATGGGAAGAAATAAAATTAATAAAAGTGTGAAACAGAGTGTGGCACATGTTAGACCCTTAATATGTTTTAGTTAAACCCTCCCGTCAAGGAACCCGAGTCACGTTTACCACAGTACGAATTAATTAGTCCTAACACAGAATGGGGCCTGGGGAGAATGGGACTGATGAAATGTAAATTTGGAGTTTTGGATAATCTCTGCCATTCCTCCTCACTGTGAATTTCTGGGATAGTGCTGTGAGAACATGAAAAAAGGAGGAATTATGGATGGTTCCATGACGATGGCATTGGAGCTGGATCTCACAGTGTAGGTAGATTTTTAACAGATTTCTGACTGGATCATAAACTGTGAAAAATGAAACCTTAAGACTGGACAGGCAGATTCAGGTTGGAACCTGGAGGGCCTAGTCTGCGTTAAGAAGTAGTTTTTATTCAGTTTGCCGTAGGCAGCCATTGAGGACTTCTGAGTAAGAGCAATGGAGTGACATGATGAGAACTGTGCTTGAGAAAGCTCATTAGGATATAAACCTCCCAAGGACAGGGGTTTTCCCCTCTGTGTGGGTACTATCATATCCCCTGTTCCTACAACAGTATCTGGAGCAAAGTAGGTATCTAATAACTAATTTTTGAATGAATGAATGAATGATTGAATCCCTCTGATAGCAGACATTTGGGATGTATTGGAGAGGACACTGCTAGAGGTGGGAAGACCAGTTCAGAGGCTGTGGCAGCCCTCTAGGATCAGGCCACGAGTGCTGGTCTGGGCGGTTGGCAGTGGGGATGGGGTATAGGTACAGTGGCTTGGAGACTCTGGGAACATCACTCTTCTGCTCTCTGCACCTCTCTTAGAGCGCTGACCATTCTCTGAATTCAGGGAAAGCTTCAGGGCCGCATAATTCATCCTGACAGTCCAGGCCAAATGTTTTTCCAGAGCCCCTGCTCCCTTCTCCTCCCCGTTCATATTGGAACACAGTCCAGGGCATGCTCTAGAGAGGAAATAGTTATTTGCATCTGAACATGAAACAGCGTTTTCTGAAGCTGTGAGCAGGGCCCAGCTGGTGTGAGCTGGGCTCGCTCACAATTGCAACCAGCTTGTTTCAATTTAGGACTGGGAGGTGAAGGGTGGGACTGCATATGTTGGCCTCACTGCGGGAAGGCTCTCATATACACACAAACACACAAGCAAATGCAATAAACCCATCAGGCCCTGCCATCTTAGCTGGGGAGAAGACTTCCTAGGGGGTAGAGAGAAGAAGGAAGGAAAGGGGTTGCACAAATGCATGCTTCTCAAACCCAAGAGGAGGGGCTACTTTTGGAAGTTTAGCAAATCCACTGGGAACTGTCTGGGGTGACCTGCTGGTTCTGCAGCCATATTACAATTTTGAACACCTACTATGTATGAAGCATTTTACTAGCTGCTTTACTTTATGGTTTCTGCAGAAGGCAGGTGGTGGAGGAAGAAGCAGGCTTATTGCCAAGGTCTTATATTGTTCTAAAAAATGATAAATCAAAGTTGAAAAAGTCACTGGGGTGACACTTCAAGGAGACTCATTGGAAACCTGCTGCCCCAAGTGCGACTCAATGTTATCGTGCTGCATAATCCCTTAAAATCAAGGCTGGATACAAGTGTATAAACACACAGATAAATAGATGCAAATGGAGCAGTTTCCTTTCTTTCTCACTCTTTCTTTTCCCTCTCTGTTTTCCCATGCCTGATCCTTTTGTACTCTCCTCTCTCTTGATTATAACAGTCCAGGTACTGTCTGCAAAGGCTTGCTTGTCCTGGGCTTTCTCCCCATAGTCCCTCCCATCTGACCTATATTTGTTCACAAACACAGAGGCAAGGGACCCTAAATAGACTAAAGTCAATGGTGAAACTTCTGAGGCCATAGATGAACAAAATGATGAGAAAGCCCTTTTGTCACAGGGGAAGGGGGCAGTATAATATTCTAAAAATATGTCAGATTTAAAATTGTAGAGCTATGAATTTTAGTCCTGGCTCCATCATATTATAGCTGTGAAAACTTAGGCAAGTGCTTAACTCTCCTGCTCCTCAATTTAACTACATGTGAGTTGGGTGTATTGATTCCTAACCCAGAGTTGTTGCAAGGAAAATGTGTGTAATAATGGCTAATGCTTACATAATACAATATGTACTTTTCTAAGCAACTTGAATAATGAACTCAATTAACTTTCACACTAATTTTAAGAAGTACAATAGTTACAGGTGCTCAGTGCTCTGTGGGTCTCTCTTCCCTCACTCCTTTCTTCAAGGAGCCAGGAGTCTTGCATCAAGTCCTCTGGCCACAGTGGAACAGTTCTCTCCGTTAATTAGGTGTTTCATTTTACTGCCAGTCCTTTGTTTTCTCCCTGGAGATCTGGCAGAATTTCCAATAAATTGTATTTCAAGAAAAGAAATAGCAAAAGACAGTGAGTGGCTCCCAGGTTGGGGACTGCAAGGTTTCTTTCTGATGGGGAGAACAATTTTGCCATTGTCCTCAGTAATAGGACTTTGTGGGGAGGCAGCTGTATACCTTACTCCCCAATTCTTTGTTTTGTTTCGGGTTTTTTTTTAGCAGTCACCAAATTAGGCTACCTTTTCTTCCCCTTCTCTTTTGTCAGTAGCATATTTTATTCTCGCATAGACTATTTCTTATTCCCACAAAGGAAATTAAAGTTTTGGTTTTGGACTTAGAATAGGGATGTGGCAAGGGTTTGCTTGTATCCAAAAAGTGGGACTAAATAGTTTGCAAAACCTGCTGCTGTGGAACCAAGAGTTTCTTTCTGGTGAGCACTCCAGGATCTCCTTGGGCCCCACACTTTCATCTTAGAGAAAAGTCTTAGCATTCAACTCTGGACTGATCACTAGTACTTTTTCAGCTCTACAATGATCCAGGCCCAGAATATTCAGTTCTTTGCCCTCTGCTTGAGTATTTATTTATTTAATTTAATTTTTTTGCGACTTTCACTCTTGTTGTCCAGGCTAGAGTGCAATGGCGCGATCTCAGCTCACTGCAAACTCTGCCTACCGGGTTCAAGTGATTCTCTTGCCTCAGCCTCTGGAGTAGCTGGGATTACAGGCACGCGTCACCATGACTGGCTAATTTTTGTAGTTTTAGTAGAGACGGGGTTTCACCGTGTTGGTCAGGCTGGTCTTGAACTCCTAACCTCAAGTGATCCACCCGCCTCAGCCTCCCAAAGTGCTGGGATTATAGGTGTGAGCCACCATGCCTGGCCTGGTTGAGTGTTTAACTCTCCAAGGAGAATCAACAGGTGGAGACCTGTGGTGGTGGAACTGGGCATGACCCCAGAGTGACTCAGGTTTGATTCACAGTCCTACTGCCCATCAAGATAGGAAATGTTGGCCAATTTTTCCACTGTAGGCAATGATATTCTTTCCCACCTTTCCCACTCTGCATCCCACTTTTATGGCATTATTGGCGCTCTCAAAATAGATCTGAATCATTGCATAGGCTGTTATTGATACAATGGCTATTTCCCTCATAGCCACTTGCCTCACTCCTTACCTAATCTCCAAATGCCAGTTCAAATGTTGCCTTATTCATGGTAGGTGTTCAACATATATTTCCATTTAGGAGACATTTGCCACTTTTCTTGGCTGCCCAGAGTCTTAATTCTCTCATTCCTTCTTTATGTTATTAATCTTAATAGAAGCTAAAGCTATGTACTACTAGAGAAGCTGAAAAGATAGAACAATCTCTTTTCCAGTGTATCTTGCATCTAGTTTTTGCTGGCCACGTGAATGCACTTGGACTTTATTCGAAGCTAGGGAGGAACTGAGAATACTGAAAATGACTTGTTGATGGTTGTAACCTTCTTCATTTCTGCAACTGATTGCAAGGGCATAGTTATATTATGACCATCATTCCACTGCTAAATTTACATTCCCTTTGCTCTCATTTAGTACCTCAGTTGGTCATGGTTTTTTATCTGAATGTGAGACCCTAACCTTCATCCCTAGAGGGTTTAAAGCTTCAGTAGATCTGAGTGCATTGGGTTTCTGTAATCTTCCATTAACTTTGATCATTAGTCATGTTGGTTCAGTGGTATGAGATACACCAATCAGCAGCTGGCAATCTTGACTTCTAGTTCAATGAACCATTGTTGTGTCTCCTGGAGGAAACATTTTTTCCTTGAAAACTAAGACCTCTAGGCCAGCAGAACGCAAATGTACAAGAATTGGAGTATAATTTTTGTGATAGGGTTATTAGAGTTAATCATGCAGGTAGCTCCTTTTGCTTCTTGGTTCTCACACCCAAGAATTCTGGCTATAGAAAAATGATATCAAATGTGTACTAGTAGTTCAGAACATATATTGCATCTTGTAGCATAGCGCCCCAACTTTGCAAGTATTGTTTTCTAGCAAGCACCATAACTGACTCTTCAATAGGTTATTTTACCATTCTATTAGACTGTCTGCTTCTGAGTGATAAAGTTCATGGGAAGATTCATGGTCATGAGGCCATTGTTCCACTTCTTTCATATAAAATGAACTCCTTCATCATAAGCAATGTCGTGCAGGATTTCATGATGGAGAATAAGGTATTCTGATATCTACTGATGTGGTGTTAGAGAAACACTGTGGTCAGGGAAGTCAAATCCATATACATATTGATACCTCTTCCAGCAAGGATAAATCATTACCCCCTATATGATTCAAGGGGTCTGATCAAACCAGAGGCTGAATACCTTCCTTGGAAATGATGCAATACCCTAGGCTCAGCATTGGTCTGTGCTATTGATGGGTTGGACAGACGCTCACGCATGGGTTCAATAACATAGGCTTCTCACCAAAGTTGACCTAATTCCAGCATTGCTAATGTCCATCCCTGTAGTTATGGCCATCTTGTTCATGAGCCCATTGAGTAAGCATCAAGGTGGCCAGGGAAAGAAACAACCTAGGCACAGGATAGGATATCTTGACCATCTGATTATCAAGTGTTCCTTTGTAGTGGATAACATTATTTTGTGAACATCTGCACAGACACAAATAACCTCATGCTCCGTGCCCATTCTGAGAGGTTCACCCCTAGAACTCCTTTATACTTCTCTAATTTTGATCTTTTCAAGCCCCTGCCCATCTGACCATTTTAATCTTCCCAGGCTTCCTCCAAATAACTATATAACTACAACTTGGTGGGAGGGGGATTTAATTTGGCTATTCAGATGGCACTTAGTTTAAGACCTAATTAGGTGGAGAACCAGGAGATAAAGAACAAACAGGATTGATTCTTTTTCTTCTCTCTACTGGCTGAGTTTCCCATCCCAGTATTTGGGTTTTCAGAAAGGGCAGGAGGCCAAGCACATGGAAAGCTCCAGGCGGCCCAGCAGGAGGAGAGGTGAGTCATTTACTTCTGGAGGAATTAGGTTCGGTAATGTCCCATTAATCTGGCTTCATCAGGAAATGAGCTGTGTCACCTAAGTAAATTTTCCAATAACTGAAGCTTACCCTTTCATGTGCCAAAACTTGATTTAATGATTTTGGATGGAAGTCTTTCTAAAACCAATTACATGCTTCCCTTCCTATTTCAGTGGAAGATCCTGCCCATATTCTAACCTTTTCTTGAGGACATGGGGACCATTAATTTACTAGGTTGTAATTTACAAAAATAAGGTGCTGTTTGCCCCAATAATGAATTTTTCCATTCTTGCTCTGACTTTTGAGTTCTTCTGCCCACTTTAACAATCTTATTTGTTTTTGACCTCACTTTCTCCTGCCCTTTGGTGACTATGTGACAGCCAGATAAGAATGGGCTCTGGAATCAGACCTGAGTTTGAATTCCAGCTCTGCCACTTATGGTCTTAGGGTTCCAGAATCCTCATATGCAATAGAAGTGTAAGTAACCTGTCCCTGGTCATGTGTCTAGAAATTCCTACTCCTAAGTATCATTGGGAAGGCCAAATACACAATGAAAAGGAAGACCCAACAGTATGAAACATGCAACACATTGTAGCTGCTTAATAATAAACATTACTTCCCAACAAGTGGACTTACTTCTCCCTTACTATTCCAGCCTGCTACCTTTGATCTTCAGAGGGTCATCTGTGAGTTTCACAGACAAGGTTGCCACTGTCATATTCACCCTATTCCCAGCCACCTGGCATCTAGCACAAAGCTGGGCACAGAGTAGGGGTTGGGAAAGGTCTTTCTTGTCACCAGGAAGAAGCATGCCAGCTCTTCACAGGAGGCGAAACTTCTTCCAGATTAAGTTCTACAATCAGTTTTGCATGTGGAGGTCCTGGGAGATGTAGCAATTCTGCAGACTTTGGAGTTTTAAAACTTTGGAACATGAAAGTCCAAGATCCACTTTGCATTCCTGACCAAAGCTCTTCTGTGTTTAAGGAGAACTGCAGTGATGCATTTGCGGTTCTCCTTAAATATAAAAAATCTTAGAAGGACTGAAAATTCATCTTAGTTCAACTTTTGGAGAATAAGATTTTTTTTTTTTATTAAACTAGTCATAAGCTCTTGGAGCTGCAAAGAAAAAACATGAAATCTTCCCATACTGCTCTTTCCCTCCTCTCCCCGATATCCTTTTCCTTGGAAGTCCTCTGCCCTTCATGGAATTGGTAAGGCATGAATAGCAAATGGGAAATTAGGAGTGAGGGGCATGCCAGTCATATTTCTTTTTCAAATTTTAAGTCTTGGAGCCAAGACCAAGGCCACATACTGACTGGGCAGGGTGCACCTCTCACAGCAACTCCTGCCAGGTTCCTAGAATGCTGATTCATCTTCTTGTGAAATGAAGACCTCTCCAGAGGGAGGAAAAGGGAAGTAAAGAAAGGGAAGGGAATGTCTTTCTATTTCCTAAGCACCCAGTATGTGTCAGGCTGTATATGTGTTGTTTTATTTAATGCTGACAGTAATCTCAGTTATTGTCCAATTCTTGCAAACTATAACAGTTGGAAAGTTTGAATAATTCGTTCATGTTAGCAGTTGACATATAAAGACTTTTATTTGGCAGGCAACAGAATATAGGGTTGGTATCTTCTATGAGACACTACCTCCCATATCCTTATCTCTTCCTGTTCCACAGAAGGCTAGAAAACAGGAAAGCAATATGGAAACTCTAATGTAAGTGATTCTTTACATATTCAATGGAAGTTCAAGCTTGGTATCCCAGCATGGGGGAATGATAGTTGTTTTGTCTTTTCATGTATATAGCACTTTAAAGTTTACAAATGTCTTGTTTTTCCTTTCCCCCTGTCTCCCTACCTCTCTCTTTTCCTTCCTTCCACTGTGTTGTATCTATTATATGACCTCTGTGTTCTGTGTTGTACCTATTATATGACCTCTCTGGCTTCACTTTTATCTTCAAAATGAGTATAACAATTTGTGCACTATTCATGGGATGGATTTTAGGAGGCCAAATAGGACATCAAAGCTATTTCCTCTGTTATATGCTCTTTTAGAACCCAGTGCTTAGTAAAAGTGCAATTAAATAACTATTTGTGTAATTATGTGTTTACCCTCTGTCTTTCCTGTAGAGATCTCACAGGTCTTGTTTGCCATTGTATCTCTAGCATCTATGCTATTGGCATCTTGGCAGCAGCACTAGGACTTGAATCTGAGTCTAATGACTCCTACTAGGACATGAGTGGAAAGTGGAAACAATAAACAGAAACGGCAAATCTAAAACTATATAGAAATGAGAAGAATAACTGAATGGAATTGAGTGATGCCAGTGGAAGGCATGAACCCAAGTTGCAAAGCCAACGTCAGTGCAGGCTCTGCCATGCTGTCCATAGCAGCTCTGAGAGGTGGGATTGGGAAGTTTGGAAACAGAAATCAGCAGTCAGTAGCTTGCTTGGGCAGTACAGGGGGAAACAGGGCACATCGCCTTTGGAGTCTGGAAGTCACATGCACTATTCCCTCAAGTTTGGTTTAAGCTTCAAGTTTCCCTGGAAGGCTTTCTATTTTCATCCATGTCACTGGTAACATTGAGAAATCTTGTTTTGAGGAAATCACTGGTGATCAGCTCTGTCCTTAGTTCTTCCTGTCCAAGAAACAGCATGGGTAAGGCTAACCAGACAGTAATGGCTACAGCCTCTATGGACAGGTAGAGAACCCACCTGCTGGAGGATTTTAAGGAGGCTAGATTGACGGTCTAGGTTCATTTTGCTAACAAATCTGGCAAATTCTCTTATGTCTTTGTGGAACATCTATGGAATGTGTTCTAATTTAGTATCTCAACTCCAGTGGGAAATGAGGCTAATTTGGTGTGATGTACTTTGATTAATCTCTCCTTTCCTATACCACAGACACTGGTTTGATAATCCATTCTTTAAGTATACTGAGGATTGTTCTCAGATAATTCAATAACTAATGTATATTAAGTATCAGAAGCAGGCATTGGGCTGCTCCTGCTATCTAATTCTCCCAAGGATCTTGGTGGATGCTCGGTTCCCATTTTAGAGATGAGGAAATAGAAGCTTAGAAATGTTTTGAGATGTGCCAAGGTCACAGGTGCACCTTCTAGAATTTGATATTTATGTGGGACATACAGACGTGAAGCCTGTCTTCCCAGAGGAGTGGAGGAATGAGGGGAAGGAGACTAATATTTATGAACAATCATGTGCCAGGCTAAGTAATTGACCAGCTTTATCTCATTTAACGCCCATGGCACACCTAAGAGGTGGATCTATTACTGTCTCCATTTTAGAGAGGAGGTAACTGAGCACGGAGAGGTGAAGTAACTTGCTCAATGTCATGGCACTGGCAAGTGGGGGCAGGTTGGGAGATCTGGTCCATATACCACAAAGCTCTTCCTTCTGATCACTCCCTCTAT
The DNA here is from genome assembly GCF_029281585.2 of Gorilla gorilla gorilla. NCBI lineage: Eukaryota > Metazoa > Chordata > Mammalia > Primates > Hominidae > Gorilla > Gorilla gorilla. The sequence continues at coordinate 184,496,257 of NC_073224.2, read as the reverse complement.
AGAGCTGCCTCACAGGAAGTGTGCAGGTGAAGCTGGGGGACATCCAAAAGAAGACTGAGGAGGCTTGCAGACCTGGGAGGGGAAGGAGGGTGTGGCAGCCCCAGAACCCTGCGTGTCACTGACCGGTCAGTGTCTGCAAGCTTCCTTCTATTGTCCCCCTGCTGTTTTAGAACTTTCAATTTTGTGTTCCTTCCCAGCTAAAAATAAGATTTTGTTTGCACACAGGGCAAAGGCCCTGGGGCCCTCCTGAGAAAATGTGCAGAGGAAACAGGACATGGGGTGGACAGCAAAGGCAAGAACGTCAACTCCATAGCTGCAAGACGCTAGAAGCACGGAGCGGGAAATGGCACTTCCCCTGTGTTTTTATGTTTAGCTGGGGTTTAATTAATAACCGGCAAACAGGTCTATAATTAACTTGACTCCCCTTTTGGCCAGCCAAGGGAATAATAATCATGTTTTTTTTTTTTTTTTTTAAGTCCTTGGTGTTGCTGGAAAGATGGGAGGGAAATGGGGCTTTAAGTGCTGCTTGCACAATAATGAAAGCTCTGCGTAGCCCTCACTGCTCCCACTCCCTTGCAAATTGCATTATTTATACCAGATGTTGCATTAAAAGAAGAATTACTATACTTCAGGGCTTAAATTATATATGCCTGATTTATTGCCTTTTTTCAGTTTTAAATGCTACCTTGCAGAACCTTGCTGATAAATGATAGCTTATTATTTTTCAGAGTGCTTGGGCTTATGAAGATTTTGAGAGAAGGAAGGGGTTAACTCTTTCCAGGCTGGACCATTTCCCTTCATCAGACGTGCACGCTTCTGGTTGTTTTTATTTTTAATTGCTGAAGTGACGTGCCAAAATCCTGTCTTGGCTCCTTGTAGCTCAACGATACAGCACAAACTTCTCAGTGTGGCATTCAAGACCTGCCTCTGACTTCCCTTTCTACCTCCCATTATTTTATTTTCCACACGCTCTGCTCCTGAGTCCTAAATGATCTGGCCCATGTCTACCCTACCAGCCTCATTTTGTGTCCGTCTGCCACCCCTGCCTTCTTCTAGCCCTTTGAACATCCAAACTCCTTCCTGCCTTGGGGACTTTGCACATACTGTTCCCTCTGCCTGGAACTCTCTTCTCTCCATCCTTCCTTTGGCTAAGCATCTTCCTTGTTTCAGCATGAACACCATTTCCTGACCACTAATATTTATTAGATACTCCTGTCATGGCGCCAAGAACTTTCCCCTTCTAGCACTTTCCAGAGTGTATACTAATTTATTTATTTGTATGATTATTTGCCTGGTTCCTCCACTGCACCATGAGCACCATAAGGCCAAGGACTGACCCTGCTTATTCACCAGAGTAATTCTGAGCTGCACGCAGAGCCAGGCATTGAGGCACAGTATTTTCATTGAACAAATGGCTGAGTGAGCAGCCAAGCTGCTTGGCCTGTCCATTACACACTGCTCAGCACCCTCCTCTTCATTATTTCTGCCTCTGACTTGGGGAATCTGCTCAAGGGCTTGGGCTGGTCCTTAGAATATGAAGATGACTTTGCCAGGCACTGAACTGTAGACAGTGTTCCAGACAGAGGGAACAGCAAAAAGAAGACCCAGAAGTGCTAGGGAACAAGGTGTTTTTGGGACCGTGGTTCATATAAAGGCTCAGTATAGTTGGAGTAGAGGGTGTAGATAGGCTGCAGAGGGAGAGGAGAGCCTAGGCCTCAGAGGACTTTGCATGTCATGCTGAGGAGTTGGAGTTGTATTCTGTGGCCTACGGGCAGCAAACAAAGGCTTGGAAGAAGAGAATGCCATGATCATCTCCAGATGCTAGAAGAAAATAATCTGGGCCAACACCAGGGTTCATAATCCTGGTTAGATTAAGAAGGAGAGCAATGCTTCAGAAACACACAAACTCAACTCGCTGCCTGCGGAGAAGATGGGGTGCAGTTCCCAGGACTGGCTTTCCTGGGTACCACACGGACTCCCTGGGAGACACCAACATTTTAGAACCAAGGGTGTCTATTTCTACCAGCTAACATGTACTGGCTCTCCAGGCATGGATGGAGGTGCTTTTCCCTCATCTCAATTCAGTTTTAATAGGTCCCAGGGGGAGTTGCAGATTCATGAGCGAGCAAGGCAGGCAGAGAGAAAAGAAGGTAGCTTTTGTTGAGGGCCTACTCCATGAGGAACAAAGCACATGCCTGGAGCAAACACTTTCTCTTTTAATTCTTCCAACAATCCTGAGAAATAGGTGTTATGACCCCCGTTTTTATAGATGAGAAAATGAGGCTTAGGGTAGCTAGAAAATGTGTCCAGCTAGTGGCTGGCAGAACCTTGGTCTGTTTATTCCCATTCCTGCTGTTGCAACTTGCCCTGGCCTTTTGCTTTACATAGCACCCAGAATACAGTGATTCTTTGGTATATGTGCTGTTGCTCTAGTAGACTGTGAGTTCATATAGTGCTCAGTTGGCACTGAGGATTTCTTTTATTAGGTACTCAATACATGTCTGCCAATTGGCCCAGTAGCTTCTAAAATCTACAATTAACCCATAAGTCACTAGAAGGCATTATAGATTTGTAATGTGGAGTGAAATTAAGAGTTACAGATGATTTCATTCACCCAGCTATTGTTTCCTTCCTTCCTTCTTTCCTTCCTCCCACCCATCAATCATTCACTTATTGACAAAAAAAATTGCTAAATGCTTTACATGTACTAGGCTAGGGACACTGAATGAAAAACCGTCAAGTTGCTCATTGTTTTTGGCACATCATGGAGGGGAAGGCCCCAATAGGGTTAAATCGTAAAAACACATAGACAGCCCTTCACTCAGCCTGGGAGTCAGAGAAGACTTCCTGAAAAGGCAGTAACTGAGCTGTGTTTAAAAATGGGTTGAAGTTAGCTAAGTGTAGAAGGAGAGAGAGAAATGTACTGTAGGCTGAAGGGCTGTCACAGGCAAAGTCCCAGGAAAAGAGAAGTAAAGAGCCCTGGGACTGCAAACAGACTAGAGTGGATAGATGAAGGGTCAGAGATGGGGCCGAAGATGGGGCTGGCAGGGCCTTGAATGGCAGGCTGGGGTCTTTGAACCTGCCCTGAAGTCTTTGGAAGAGTCTGAAACGATTTGAGCTGAAGGTGGGAGAGAAAATGAATTCTTTTCACTCTGTCTCTTTGGTTGTGTAAAAGAAGAAAATATGACACCCCCAAATATGACCATAGGGGATCAGAATATGCCTCTTTGGCATAAGGATTATATTGTTTTGCAAAATTGCAGACACACTCTGAAAACAGAGTAGAAGTTACCCCTTTGTAGGGGAAATTTATACCGATAAAGAAAAATCTCTATTTGCAAAGGTGTCTCCTTCTCTGTACCAGGAGAGAAAGATGCATCTAAACCACTAGAGACTCTTACCAATAGTGAAGGCACTGACTTATAAACCTGCATAACAAACCTTAGCAAACCTTACCCTTGCTTACTATGTTTTCCTGGGCATCTCCCCGTAACTAGCCTTCCCCCTAGCATTCTTTGTTTCAACAAACCATGGTATTTAAGCCCACATTCAAAGCCACTTCACTGAGAGTCACTCATTTCTCTGTATCTCTCCCGTGGATACATGAAGCATACATGTTGTCAAACTTCTGTTTGTTTTTCTCTTGTTAATCTGTTTTTTGTTACAGAGCTCCATTCTAATCAAGAACTATAAAGGGTAAAGAAAAAATTGTTTTTTCTTCCTTTTTAGTTCCAAAGCAGAAAGTAAAAAAACTGTAGATAAGACCAGCTCAAAGGCTACATTAATCTAGCCCAGAGATGATAGTGGCCTGGAGTAAGTCAGCAGATAAGAGGATGCAGAGAATTGGATGGAATGAAAAGATTTTAAGGAAGCAGAATGGGCAGATCTTGGTGACAAGTGAGGATGAAGTTGTGAAACTGCCTTTGCAAAGATTATGACAGCAAGAGAAGTCTAGCATGGCTGATTCCATCTTGCTGCTTGCCTCACAGGCTGGCTGTCCTCACTTATTCCTGAGTGTAGGCCAAGCTAACCATGAAAGGAATTTAGTTTATAGTTTAACTTTAAAGAGAGGATGATAATAGTCCCTCTCTCAAATTGATCTTCTGCTTGTTCAGGGACTGAAACAGCCTTTGTAAGTAATGAGAGGCCACAAAATTAAGATTATAGGAGGGGTGTGAATTCTTCTAAAAATAGATGTAGTTAAACAATAACCAGCCATTGCTCCATAACTTGTGTTTCTATAATCCCTTGTTGCTCAGGAGTCATGTTGCCAGAGGTCACAAGATTTGTGACTTCCCAATTGCTCCTATAAATAACGTCACTATTGGAAAACCTAAAATTAGTCTTTTGAGATGTTTTTCAGACTTTTGCATTCTCTCAACTGACTGCCTCCACCTGGATCCAGGACTCATGACTCAACCCTACCAGAAGGTGGACTCAGTTTTTGGTTTGAATGCCTGAGTGGATGGAGGGGACATTCCCTGGAGTGGAGAACATGGAGGAGGAGCAGAGTGTGGAGGAAATGCCAAGCTCAATTTTAAACATGCTGGATTTGAGCTGCTTCTGACACATCCAGGTGAAGATGTCCAACAGGCAGCTCCATAGACAGGCTTGGTGCTTAGGAGAGGGCTCTGGGTTGGAGAGACTGTTTTTGAGTCACAAGCACATGGATGCTTTTTAGAGACGTGGATATGGATGTGTCCAAGTAGAATTATTAATAGTTTTTGAGGAAAGAAGAGCTGGGAGTTGAAGGAAAAACCTTCAGGAGACTTAGCAGTTAAGGATCAAGACCTGAAAAGTTGAGTCTAAAAGGGTGGAAGAAAAGCCCTGTGAGAATAACAGCACTGAAGTCCAGGGGAGACTGTAGTCAACAGTAGCAAAAGCTGCAGGAAAAATAAGGACTGAGATGTATCTATTAGCTTTAGCAAATAACATCGGTAAGAGCAGTCTCTAGGAGATGATGGGTACACAAACCACATTTTAGTGACTTGAGGAGTGATTAAGAGGTGAAGTAATAGCAGTGAATAAAGATGCTATTACAGGAATTGTGGGTGTGAAGGAAAGGAGAGAGATTAGGAAGTAAATTTCTAGGAATATGGAATCAATTGAGGGGTTTTCAATTTTCTTAAATTTAATAAAGAATCTTCACCACATTTATAAAAACACAGTGAGTAAAGAGGAAGAGAGTGAAGATACAAGATGGAGAGCAGATGTAGACAAATTTATGGATGGCAGGTAGATTGTGATAAATGGAGATGATATTCACCTGAGAGAGAGGTTTCGTCGCAACACAGTGAAAAAAAAAGAAGGATCTAAACCAGAATGGGATGAGATAATTCCCTTAGCCACACCTGTATGAGCTGAAAATTAGTCTTGGAATTCTGCTGCAAGTCTTTGTAGTTTGTTTTGTCTGCTCATCAGTCCGTTCATCTAGTTCCAATCCACCCACGCACTGGGATCTACTCATTCACTGGTCTGTCTGTGATCCATCCAACTTGGCAGAGCCAGTCCCCATCCTCATGTGTGGGATTAGCATTCTCAGTGTATTACTTTTGTTCTGTTTATAAAATCTCCAGATAAAAATCCTTTCCAGGTATTGCTAGGTATTGAATAAATGAATACATAAATAAATGCAGGAATAAATACTCACTTCAGATCTCTTTCATCCCACCATTTGGCCAAAATTTACTTAGCAACTACTATGTGCAAGGCTCTGTACAGGTGCTAGGCCCACAATGATGACCTAAATGGGATTCATAGAACTTGTTGTCTGGTCAGGAATAAAGATATGAAAATAGGTGATTGCAATACAAAATGCTAAATGTTGTGATTGGATCCTGGAAAGTCGGGGCTGGAGATGGCATCCTGAAATGTACAACTAGCCAGAACCCTGAGCTCTTCAGGTTAATCCAAATTGACTATTCCAATCTGGAATGATGTTTTATGAATGGGAAAATCAGAATATTTCTTTCAGAATATGCTACACTTAGGAGTGTATGAATAAAAGAATCAATAAATTAATAGATGATTTCTTTCATCCTATTAAGAATATTTACAGTTGTCTGTCTTTGAACTCTTACTTCCCAGAAAGTTTCAACTTCAGTAAACAGCAGCCCAGTGTCAGGGAGTTTTGTAAATAGTGAAATTTTCTTGTAGATGCTCTAATTCCAGCCGGTCCTTTTCCAACATCAGTACTTTTCCTGGGGAAAAACTACATGTGTCTGACTGTAATAAGTACTTAAGGCAAGGCACTTAACCTTCCGGTGGGGTTGGGGGGCCATTTTCAGTTGAAGAAGTTAGATCTCCTTTGTGCCAGCAGTCATGTAATTGACCTGGAGTCTTGTGTGAGTTCTAATAAAATGATTGTTGGTAGAAGATGGTTCTGCTCGGAATCATGGAATTGACTGGCATAGAACAACAGTTCCGGTTCCCCCCTTCCCTGTGTTTTGGCCAGGCCACCCAGAAACAAATTCCCAGCAGAGACTATTCTTCTACTTTTGCAAATCTCCCAAAGAAGAAGCATCTACAGCTTTCTCACACTTCCATTATGTTGATTAAAAATGATAAAAGTGAGAAAATGCTCTGTTATAGAAATGGGACTGATTAATGTCTTTGGGACCTGAAAATGAAGCAGTTGCTAATAAAAATGAAAATAATATTGGCTGTTGTTCATGGTGTCTACTGGGTGTCAATCTGGTAGAGAGACAGAGTGTTTGCATCCCTGTCTAGAGAAGTGAAGAGAAGAGAGGGGACAGTGCTGAGTGGAGTTCAGAGATAGAACCAGCCAGGCTTGTGTCTCGAGCTTGGCCACCAGGAGCTGGAGAGGCCACTTTGAAATGCTCTGATAAGTCTCTATCATTCACCATGGGCTGAGAGGGGCCATTCTTTTTACTTAGTATGGAGAAAAAAAATGAACAACCAAGAGTTATCAACCAATCAACTAATATAAAAGTCTTCTAAAGATCTAGCAGCTGCTGTTGGCCAGGAGTAATACATGAGAATTAGAAAATTAGAGTGAAAAAAATCACCCAAAAGAATCTTGAGGATAATTATATCTTTTTAAAAAAATTAAGTAGTGAGTTGTATGGTTCAGAACCAGGGCACTAATGATATTTGGAAGAGGTGAGGCTTAGTGCATCATAATATGCTCACGAAAGGCTTTCGGAAAGGGAGGGAGCTTGTATTGGGTTTTCAAAAATGGGTTGGATGTTTTGAAAGCCTCTTGGCTATTCTTGAGCCCTATCACTACTTCCTCTTCTTTCTTACTGTTTTACCATATACCTCAATCACACTGAAGGCCCAGGCAGAGACTGAAATCTTAAACATTTTCCAATACTGCCTCCTATAGAATCAAAATGGTATTTATTTCTCACAGGCTAGCTCTGGGGATGCAAAGATGGATGAGACGGAGTGCCTGGAATGTGTCAAGCTCTCACAGCTGGTATAGGAAGAAGGGCCTCCATGACCTTGCCCGTGCTGTTTTTTTTTTTGTTTGTTTTTGTTTTTTCCTGGAATGCCTTTCTTCCCTCTGCATGAAGGACTCTGATTTATCTTTCAAAGTCCAATTCAAACACCCACTTTTTTGGGGAGTCCTCCTTCAACTGTGTATGGTGAACTGCTTTCTTCTATTAGAATTTCTACTACATTATAGAATTTCTGTTAGTTCATAGAAATCATGATTACTAATAAGTAAAGTCATATAATCATAATCATAACAATCATAATAATTTTTCAAGCACTTATTTGCTAAGGTCTTTATATGCATTACCTCATTTAATTCTCACAAGACTGCAATGAAGTAAATTCTACTACCAGGATGTCCCTTTTATAGATGCAGAAAAAGAGACTTAGAAAATTGCTCCATTGGTAAGTAAGTAGTTGGATGAGGATACAAGCCCAGGTTGGTTTGATGCAGAGTCTGAAATCTTAAACATTCCCTAGCACTGCCTCCTATAGAATCATACTGGCATTTATTTCTCACAGGTTAGCTCTGGGGATACAAAGATGGATGACAGGGAGTGCCTGGAATGCATCAAGTGCTCATAACTGGTGCAGGAAGAAAGAGGTAGTCAATAGAGATTTCCTAGGAATGCATCTCCCCATTTTTAGCTTGTTAGCCACAGGGAAAGGCACAAGGCTGAACTGAATTTAACTCCTCTGCTATTTCACATTCATTTGAGACTCTGCTCAGGAATCATCTTTTCCGGGAGGTCTCTCTGTCAACTCCTCTCCCTCTCAACACTGTCATTTTTGCCATTGTTCTGTTCCCTGGCCATGTGCTGTCATCGTGTGTAACACTTGCCTGCTGGTGCTTACTCTATGCCGTTGACTTGCCTATTACAATAAACAGACTTGCCCTAAGTGACTTCTAGAAACTTTAATATGGTGTTTAGATGATGTAGAGCAAAAACCCAACTTCTCTGCCTCACTTTTCTTATCGACAAACTTGGGATAATAATAATACCTATGTATGTGAATAATATCCCATTTGCTCCTAGATCAGTATTTTTTTAAAGGCTTGTCAGGAGAAAAGTGGGAGTGGAGAAGAAACAAATAAATCTGTAACTGGTTGTGATCGATTAGTTGTAAACACCATTGCCCTTGGACCAGCCTCAGCACAGTTTTTGACCCCTTTTGGCTGTGCTCTGTGTCTGGAGGAAGGCTGACTGCATCATCTGGGCTCACTTGCCGACTGACTTCTCATTGTGTTTGGCCCATGGGAGGCACTAGTAGGTTGGGCAGTGGGAATCGGGAAGTCTGGGATATTTCTTCCCTTCCCCAGCACACTTCTGGCAGTATTTCATTCATTTTTATCCATGTGTGGCCCCTCCTACATGGGAAGCCAGTTTTCACAACTTCACTGTCTTCTGACCTGCCCCTCTTCCTTGAGCCCTGGGGGTGGTGGTGGTTTTCTGTGGTCACCTTATGATTTCTTTTTTGTTTGTTTGTTTGCCTTAATTTAAAAATACTTTACTGCTAAAAATGCTAAGAATCATCTCAGCCTTTAGCAAGGTGTAATCTTTTTGCAGGAAGAGGCTCTTGCCTTGATGTTGAAGTTCCGCTGATCACAATGGTGACTGCTGAAGGTTGGATTGGCTATGGAAATTTCTTAAAATAAGACAACAATGAAGTTTGCCACACTGATCGATTCTTCCTTTCATGAAAGATTTCTCTGTAGCATGCAATGCTGTTTGATAGCATTTTGCCCACAGTAGAACCTGTTTCAAAATTGGAGTGAGTCTTCTCAAACTCTGCTACTGCTTTATCAACTAAGTTTATGTTATGTTTTAAATCCTTTGTTGGCATTTTGACAGTGTTCACAGCATCTTTACTACCAAGAGTACAGTCCATCTGAAGAATCAACTTTCTTTGCTCCTCCATAAGAAACAACTCCTTCTCCATTCAAATTTTATCATGAGATGGCAGGAATTCAGTCACATCTTCAGGTTTATTGATTTCTTATTCATTGCCTTATCTCTGTCCACACCTCTTTAGCTAGTCCTTTACAAAAGCCTTTCTTTTTCTTTTTATTTTTTAACATCGTGGTGAACTTGGTTTTCCTGGTGGATACAGCTCTCTATCAGGGATGTTGTGCTTGGCTCCTGGTGGGCACCTGAATTTTGTTCTCTTTCTTCTATTGCTGTTGAACCAACTGAGAGCCTGTGGCCAGCCTAGGGAGAAACACTCAGCACCCCTGCACTCACTGAGAGTGGTTTCTCAGACCTGATGGCTGGCCAGTGCATGGGACTTCAGCATGCTGACACTCCTGGCTTCCCAGCCTCAGTGGCAGAGGAATGTCCCAGGGTTTATTGCAGCAGGTAGAGGAATGGCTTTTTCTCTCACAGGTTTTCCTTCCCCATACACAACTCCAATTTTAATCTTTCCTCTACCTGGCTCCTTAAGGATAATCAAGGCTTCAGCATATGAATTTGGGGGTTGGGTGCACAATTCAGTCTATTCCAGGTAGTGACGGAAAGCAAGAATTAGCAGACAGCCAGCTCACACATTTTAGGAAGAGAAATGCCTTCTTTCTGCCTCCTCTTCCAATATGGATGGATAACTTTAGTGATGTATATGCGAACACAACACAGCTTCTGAGGGGCTGGTATGGTAACCCTAGGGAGGACAGGCTGGTGGGTGCTCACCTGGGATCACTCTGAACATCCTCACCTAATGGCTACTGACCTGCTATGCTCATGGCTCTCCTGGGCCCCACTGGAGTCCATAGCTCTTATAGTTGTCCTGCGTTGTCAAGCTTGCTGTGTTCACAGCCCAGGCTGGGGCGGGGGAAACCTTCCCTCATGACCTCATTTGAACAAGCACCATCATCAAAGATAGGATGTATACTTTCCTTTAAAATATATACTTATTTCTAGTTATACAAGCACTATGTTCATCATGGAGAATTGAGAACATACAGAAAAATATACAAAGAATCAAAAACACTGTCCTGATATCAAGGATATCAGAGACAGCAGAATTAACATTGTAATGTACCTCTTCCATTCTTTTTCCAAGCACATTCATATGTGTGTGTGTATAGGTGTGTATGTTTATATTTGTGTTCACAGAAACGTGTGTTCGTATATTAAGTCATGTAACCTGTTTTGCACCAAGCTGGGATGAAAAATGGGGAGGTTATATTAATAGTCATAATTTATATTTAACTGGCTTTTATCTCTATGTGGAATTATAGGTCTCATGTCCTTCTCCTCTTACAAAGTCCTGCTGAGTTATTTCTGGGAAGTTCTAAGGGATTTCTCAGATGACCTCAGGAGCTACTTGTCTATCTCCTTCACTTTCACAGCCGTGGCCCTTACAGTGGTGTCTACTCTGAGGCCTCCATGTCTCTGAATGTGCTTTGCCTTTGTGGCCTGGCCCACCATGAAAACTTTTTCTACTGGGTACTGTCATATCTTACAGCTGCCAGGCACTCTTGCTTCTCCTAGTTACCTGGAGCCTTCCTCCAGGTATAGAAACATGATTGTGCTTTTTGGATCCTGTAGGGCACCAAAGCCAGGGTGGGATCCCTGTAGAGGTGGGAGTCTCAGCCTCCGTTGGCTTGTAATTTGGGGCACAGGTCTGCTTTTTGTCTTATGTAGCAATGTTTTCAGAGCTCTTTATAGAAAACAGTTGTGGTGAATAGGCTTGAGGGAGGGCTGCCCCCTGTCTCTTCTCTCCATGCCTTGGCCTGCAGCTCCTCACATCAGGAGGTGGAATATAATCCCCTACCCTTTGACTCTGGGCTGGTCTTAGCGACTTACTTTACCAAAAAAGATGCATTCAAAAGGATGTTGTAGGCCCTCTGAGGTGAGGTTGTAAGAAGGCTTGCCATTCTTTCTGGGTCTCTTGGAACGCTCATTCTTGGGTCACTTCCTCTCATGGTACGAGAAACCTTATGGAGAGTCCACATGTAGCCACGTGTGGGCATTTTTTCTTTTTTTTTTTGAGACAGAGTTTCACCCTTGTTGCCCAGGCTGGAGTGCAGTGGTCTGATCTTGGCTCACTGCAACCTTCGTCTCCCAGGTTCAAGCCATTCTCCTGCCTCAGCCTCTCAAGAAGCTGGGATTATAGGCACCTGCCACCATGCCCGGCTCATTTTTTGTATTTTTAGTAGAGAGGGGGTTTCACCATGTTGGTCAGGCTGGTGTCGAACTCCTGACCTCAAGTGATCCACCCACGTTGGCCTCCCAAAGTGCTGGGATTACAGGCATGAGCCACTGTGCCTGGCTGGCACTCCTTTTAATAGTTCCTCTGCAGGGACAGTCAGTACCCACTGGCAGTCATGTGAGTGCGTCATCTTGGATAGACAGACGGTGGAGCCTTCAGATGACTCTGGCCCAAGCAACCACCTAAGAAATCCTGAGTGAGAACTGCCTTGCTGAGCCCAGTTAGCTCAGAGGACCATGAATGAAAATAATAAATTGCACACATATGTTTATTCCGGCACTATTCACAATAGCAAAGACTTGGAACCAACCCAAATGTCCACCAATGATAGACTGGATTAAGAAAATGTGGCACATATACACCATGGAATACTATGCAGCCATAAAAAATGATGAGTTCATGTCCTTTGTAGGGACATGGATGAAGCTGGAAACCATCATTCTCAGCAAACTATCGCAAGGACAAAAAACCAAACACCGCATGTTCTCACTCATAGGTGGGAATTGAACAATGAGAACACTTGGACACAGGAAGGGGAACATCACACACCAGGGCCTGTTGTGGGGTGGGGGGAGGGGGGAGGGATAGCATTTGGAGATATACCTAATGTTAAATGACGAGTTAATGGGTGCAGCACACCAACATGGCACAGGTATACATATGTAACTAACCTGCACGTTGTGCACATGTACCCTAAAACTTCAAGTATAATAAAAAAAAAGAAAAAAAAATTGGTGTTTTAAGTCACTAAATTTTGGGGTAGTTTGTTATGCAGGAACAGATAATCTGAACAGCAGCCCTCCTTTCTGTAGGCTCAGATATATTCTGAGCTCCCCGTGAATGGAGGGACAGGTACCTTGTCTTCCTCAGAACGACCCCACCCTGTCTGTGTATAAAGCTTTGTTCCTGGGTTAAGCTTGTCTGCCTGGCCTCTTTCCTCCAGATGATGACTTCTCTCCCAGGATAATTCCACCAGATTCATCCCATCATTCCACTTGTGATTCCCAGACATAACTCAATCACAAGGGTAAATTATGGCTTAAGCTCTAGCTGGGAACTCTGTCTATGCAAAATGAGGAGTTTACTGTAACACAATTGTATGTATTCACGAAATTCTTTTTCCCTTTAGTGTTCTATTGTGGTAAGTTTTTCATGTCATTAAAAATTCTGCAAAATTAATATTCCATCATTTGAATGTATATCATTACTCATTTGTAAGTTTTTGGAAAATTACCTCCTTCTCCTTTTTTTTCTTAAATTGTAAAGAAGGTTGAGATGAATATCTTTGTCCAAAAATTTTTACCCAGGTATTTAAGGAAATAATCAAGTATTCAGCAAAAGGTATACCTTTCTTTAAAAAAAAAACTTGAAATATAACGCCACATTACTTTTCAGAAAGATTGTACCAAGTGACCTGCCTCCAGTCAATTTGATAGGCAGAGATGGTATTTCGTTATGATTTTAATTTGCTTTTCTTTGACTCTTAGTGATGTTGAGTAAAAAATGTTTTTAGTCTTTCACATTTCTGCTGCAATGCTTCTGTTTCCTTATTTGTTATTAATTATCTACTATGTGTCAAGAAAGCCACTTGACACCAGAAACTGAGGAGTTTGGCATACAACCCCTTGTGGGCTCTGAAGTGGACCACAGGCTGGAGGGACAGAGTGAGATAGAAAAGCAGCTGGCCCAGGTCTGGCCGTGTTCTCAGCCAGTCACCTGGTGGATCCACAGTATTCTGGAAAGGCTGTGGGCTTTGTGGAAAGACACTGGCATGGGATTGGCTTCAGACATGCCTACCTTCAAATGCTGGCTCTGCCACTAACCAGCTGGGTGACTTCTCTCAAGTTATTTAATCTCCTCAGCATCAATTGTCTCAACGGTAAAACAAGGAAAATGCCATGTCCCTTGTAAATCTGTTGTTAGGATGAAAAGAGATAGTAAGGCAAAGTGCGGTGGCTCACACCTGTAATCCCAGCTCTTTGGGAGGCCGAGGTGGGTGGATCACCTGAGGTCAGGAGTTCAAGACCAGCCTGGCCAAAATGGTGAAATCCCATCTCTACCAAAAATACAGAAATTAGCTGGGCGTGGCGGCAGGCACTTGGAATCCCAGCTACTCAAGAGGCTGAGGCAGGAGAATTGCTGGAACCTGGGAGGCGGAGGTTGCAGTGAGCCGAGATCGTACCATTGCACTCCAGCCTGGGTGACAACAGCAAGGCTCTGTCTCAAAAAAAAAAAAAAAAAAAAAAGAGATAGTAAAAAGCTAATAAAAATAAACATGGCATCCACTTAGTAACCATCAAATCCTATTCCACCTCTTCATCTTTTGAGTCCATTTCTCTCTCCCTGCTGTACTGCTGCCAGACTGGCTACATAATTTGTGAGGCCTTACTGCATTCAGCTCTAGCATTTCTTAGTGCTTTTACTGTTCCAGTTCTAGCCTGGTCTCCCTGTTCAATGTCTCATCCTCCAATCTACTTGCCATACCACTTCTGATTGTCTTTCTCAAACTAAATCTAATTGTGTTACTTCTTTACTTAAGGTCCTCCAAAAGCTCCTTAATGTGACTGAGACCTGGCTTCTACTAACCTTCCAGCATGGCTTCTCATCTTGCCATTCTCTGTCTTCTGGCTGTACAGAACTTCCTAGAGTCCCTGACACAGCCTTGACCTTCTTAGAGCCTGATGTCTTGGAACATGCTGTGTCTTTGTTAGGACCCTTTTCTCCTCTCCTCTCCATGTGGTTAACTCCTACTCATCCCTCAGGAATTAGTTCCAAGTTGGGTCAGGCACTCCCTCCTCCAAGCTTCCCTGTCCCAGCACACAGACAGGGAAACACACAATTCCCTCTCTATCACTGGATAATGGCTCCTTGAGGGCAGGAATCACATCTTAATTTTGACACCCCTATTATAGAACAAGAACAGGGTTTCTCAACCTCTACACTGTTGACCAGGACCAGCTGCATAATTTGTGGGACCCAGTACCAGACGAAAATACAGAGACTCTTGTTCAAAAGTTACTAAGAATATCAACATGGCAGTAACATAGCATTAAACAAATGCAGATCCTTTCTGAAAGTGGGGCCCTGTCTACTGCTCAGGTGGCCTGCCCATGAAACCAGTCCTGCTAGTGACATTTGGGGCCAGATTATTCTTTCTTGTTGGGAGTGTCCTGTGCATTGTAGGATGTTTAGCATCATCCCTGGGCTCTTCCCATGAGATGCCAGTAGCATCCTGCCCATCTGTAACAACCAAAAACATCTCCAGACGTTGCCCAAGGTCTCAACGATTGCCCTCTATAGAGAACTGCTGGCCTAGAAGACCTTAGACACTTGAGGATGTATATATTAGTCAGGGTTCTCTAGAGGGACAGAAATCATCAGCTATACGTATATAGGAAAGGGATTTTATTAAGGAGAATTGATTCAACACGATCACAAGGTAAAAGTCTCACAATAGGCCGTTTACAAGTTGAGGAGCAAGGAAGCCAGTGGTGGGTCAGTCTGAGTCCCCAAACCTCAAAAGTAGGGAAGCCAACAGTGCAGTCTTCAGTCTGTGGCCAAAGGCCCAAGAGCCCCTGGAATACCACTGATGTAGGTCCAGGAGTCCAAAAGCTGAAGAACTTGCAGTCTGATGTTTGAGGGCAGGAAGCAACCAGCATGGGAGAAAGACGAAGGCTGAAGACTCAGCAAGTCTAGTTTTTTCACGTTCTTCTGCCTGCTTTATCCTAGCTGTGCTGGCAGCTGATTAGATGCTGCCCACCGGATTGAGGGTGGGTCTGCCTCTCCCAGTCCACTGACTCGAATGTTAATCTCCTTTGACATCACCCTCACAGACACACCCAGGAACAGTATTTCACATTCTTCAATCCAATCAAGTTGATACTCAATACTAACCATTCATGATGTACCTGTGCGTTACTAGAGCTAAGGGCAAAGTGCTCTGGGGAACCCAACCAGTCTGAGTGAGGCTTCCTGGAGATGTGATGTCTCAGGGGAAGTGCCTAAGGATAAGTAGTATTTGGATAGAATGTACAACTTGGCTAAGTAAGCTCATTGAACAAGAACCCCAAGGGGTGTTGGGAAGAGACTATCCAATAAAGCCAGGGAAGCCTTGGAAACCTTCAGATGCATCATAGATCTGGGGGTTTTACTTGGGTGGGCAGAATGTCCCCAGGCTGTGAGATTTATAAAGAGAAAGCAGCTTTGAAGTTCTTCCCTTGGAGTTTTTTCAGGGTTAGGAGTAAAGGAAGCCTTGAGGATCACAAGGAACCCTGGACTATAAAACCCTGGGCATGCTTCCTTAAAAACAGAGGTCAGGACTGCCACCCTCAGCCAGCCTAAATGCTTAAATGCTTGCATGTGTGCCACTCATTGGAGCTGGGCGTGGCCTATCTTCTCATCTCCGTCAGGTTCTCCTACCCCCAAGGACTCCTGAGGATGCTACGAACAGGTTACCCCATTTGTCTTGCTGGGGAAGGAAGGTGGAAGGCTGTGGCTTTGGGGGCTGCAGAATCCAGGTGGAGATGGCAGGTGGTATTTCTTGGGGCCAATGCTGGGAAACCAGTTGTCAGGTCAGATGTTGAGGAAAATGGTGAGTTTCTTAGACCCATGTGAAGGAAAGTCTCATTATCTTCCTCTGGTCAGTATCCTCTGGTTCCCATAAAAATAGCTGCTTGGAGAAGACATTCTCCTGAGAGGAAGGAGAGCATAGGTCAGATGAGATTCCAGGAGATGCAGATTCCAGGGCCCTTCATGGAGTTGGGTCTTCCTTGAAGCCCATGCTCTTACACACACTTGTACACACACCTCTACATTCTAGCTGTGTGACTTGCAATAGTTACTTAACCCCTCTGTGCCACAGTTTTCTCATCTTTAAAATGGGCATAAGAATACTATTGACTTCATAGGGTTGTAGTGGGTAAAAAGAGATCTTGCATGCATGTGAAGGGACCAGCCTCTCCCCACGGTGGCTAGAACATAATGCCAACTAATATCTGTTAAAATATTCCATTTTTATTTTATTTTAGATTCAGGAGTACATGTGGTGTTCGTTACATGGGTATTATAGGTATAATGGTGGGGATTGGGCTTCTAGCGTACCCATCACTCAAATATTGGGCATTGTACCCAGTAGATAGTTTTACAACCCTCCCCCTCCTCCTGCTTTCCTCCCTTTAGAGTCCCTAGAGTCTATTTTTTCCCATCTTTATGTCCATGTTTATGGACATGTTTATGTCTATGTCCCCATCTTATGTACTCTTTGTTTAGCTCCCACTTATAAGTGAGAACATGGGATATTTGATTGTTTGCTTCTGAGTTAGTTCACATAGGATAATGGCCTCCAGCTCCATCCATGTTGCTGCAGAGGACATGCTTTCACTCTGTTTTATGGCTGTGTAGTATTCCATATGTGTATCACATTTTCTTTATCTAATCAACTGTTGGTGGACACTTAGATTGGTTACATGACTTTGCTATTGTAGCCAGTACTTAAAAGCTTCTTTTCATCATCTGCTCTATCCGGGACCCGTCAAGTGAATCTAGATCAACCACGTACTTAGAGTCACACTACTTTCAGAAGGTTCTCAGTTCCCAACAATGAAAATTAGTTCCTACCCTCTGCAAAATTATGGGAAGGGAATTGGAGACTCCAGATTCAGCAGATTCTAGAGGACCAGATTTCAGAACTAGAAAGAAATAAAAGGATTTTGATCAATCAAAGGAGATCATCAGATCTCCCTGATCTGATGATCAGGGAGACAAATAGCAAGAAGCAAACATTCATCTTTTGGAAGATGGCTAGGTCAGTCATCCATCAGTGCCCTCACCATGGACAGTGGATGTGAATGAACCCCAGGCCTCACTCATCTGGCCAACTTTGTTGGCAGCTGGGGCAGGGAAGAGGGAGGGTTTCCCTGCTACTCAGGCTTTGATAGAGACGATAGGTTGCTCCTCACTGTGGGGTTTCCCTCCAACTAAGAAGAGATGTGGCTGGGCAGCCAAGAAGAGCTAACAAATGTCCCCCTATGCCTACCTCTTTATTATTATTATTATTATTATTATTATTATACTTTAAGTTTTAGGGTACATGTGCACAATGTGCAGGTTAGTTACATATGTATACATGTGACATGCTGGTGCGCTGCACCCACTAACTCATCATCTAGCATTAGGTATATCTCCCAATGCTATCCCTCCCCCCTCCCCCCACCCCACAACAGTCCCCAGAGTGTGATGTTCCCCTTCCTGTGTCCATGTGTTCTCATTATTCAATTCCCACCTATGAGAATATGCGGTGTTTGGTTTTTTGTTCTTGTGACTGAGAATGATGATTTCCAATTTCATCCATGTCCCTACAAAGGACATGAACTCATCATTTTTTATGGCTGCATAGTATTCCATGGTGTATATGTGCCACATTTTCTTAATCCAGTCTATCATTGGTGGACATTTGGGTTGGTTCCAAGTCTTTGCTATTGTGAATAGTGCCACAATAAACATACATGTGCATGTGTCTTTATGGCAGCATGATTTATAGTCCTTTGGGTATATACCCAGTAATGGGACCGCTGGGTCAAATGGTATTTCTAGTTCTAGATCCCTGAGGAATCCCCACACTGACTTCCACAATGGTTGAACTAGTTTACAGTCCCACCAACAGTGTAAAAGTGTTCCTATTTCTCCACATCCTCTCCAGCACCTGTAGTTTCCTGACTTTTTAATGATTGCCATTCTAACTGGTGTGAGATGGTATCTCATTGTGGTTTTGACTTGCATTTCTCTGATGGCCAGTGATGGTGAGCATTTTTTCATATGTTTTTTGGCTGCATAAATGTCTTCTTTTGAGAAGTGTCTGTTCGTGTCCTTTGCCCACTTTTTGATGGGGTTGTTTGTTTTTTCCTTGTAAATTTGTTTGAGTTCATTGTAGATTCTGGGTATTAGCCCTTTGTCAGATGAGTAGGTTGTGAAAATTTTCTCCCATTTTGTGAGTTGCCTGTTCACTCTGATGGTAGTTTCTTTTGCTGTGCAGAAGCTCTTTAGTTTAATTAGATCCGATTTGTCAATTTTGGCTTTTGTTGCCATTGCTTCTGGTGTTTTAGTCATGAAGTCCTTGCCTATGCCTATGTCCTGAATGGTATTGCCTAGGTTTTCTTCCAGGGTTTTTATGGTTTTAGGTTTAACATTTAAGTCTTCAATCCATCTTGAATTAATTTTTGTATAAGATGTAAGGAAGGGATACAGTTTCAGCTTTCTACATATGGCTAGCCAGTTTTCCCAGCACCATTTATTAAATAGGGAATCCTTTCCCCATTGCTTGTTTTTCTCAGGTTTGTCAAAGATCAGATAGTTGTAGATATGCGGCGTTATTTCTGAGGGCTCTGTTCTGTTCCATTGATCTATATCTCTGTTTTGGTACCAGTACCATGCTGTTTTGGTTCCTGTAGCCTTGTAGTATAGTTTGAAGTCATGTAGCGTGATGCCTCCAGCTTTTTTCTTTTGGCTTAGGATTGACTTGGCAATGCAGGCTCTTTTTTGGTTCCATATGAACTTTAAAGTAGTTTTTTCCAATTCTGGGAAGAAAGTCATTGGTAGCTTGATGGGGATGGCATTGAATCTATAAATTACCTTGGGCAGTATGGCCATTTTCACGATATTGATTCTTCCTACCCATGAGCATGGAATGTTCTTCCATTTGTTTGTATCCTCTTTTATTTCATTGAGCAGTGGTTTGTAGTTCTCCTTGAAGAGGTCCTTCACATCCCTTGTAAGCTGGATTCCTAGGTATTTTATTCTCTTTGAACCAATTGTGAATGGGAGTTCACTCATGGTTTGGTTCTCTGTTTGTCTGTTATTGGTGTATAAGAATGCTTGTGATTTTTGCACATTGATTTTGTATCCTGAGACTTTGCTGAAGTTGCTTATCAGCTTAAGGAGATTTTGGGCTGAGACAATGGGGTTTTCTAGATATACAGTCATGTCGTCTGCAAACAGGGACAATTTGACTTCCTCTTTTCCTAATTGAATACGCTTTATTTCCTTCTCCTGCCTAATTGCCCTGGCCTGAACTTCCAACACTATGTTGAATAGGAGTGGTGAGAGAGGGCATCCCTGTCTTGTGCCAGTTTTCAAAGTGAATGCTTCCAGTTTTTGCCCATTCAGTATGATATTGGCTGTGGCTTTGTCATAGATAGCTCTTATTATTTTGAGATATGTCCCATCAATACCTAATTTATTGAGAGTTTTTAGCATGAAGGTTGTTGAATTTTGTCAAAGGCCTTTTCTGCATCTATTGAGATAATTATGTGGTTTTTGTCTTTGGTTCTGTTTATATGCTGGATTACATTTATTGATTTCTGTATGTTGAACCAGCCTTGCATCCCAGGGACGAAGCCCACTTGATCATGGTGGATAAGCTTTTTGAATGTGCTGCTGGATTCGGTTTGCCAGTATTTTGTTGAGGATTTTTGCATCGATGTTCATCAAGGATGTTGGTCTAAAATTCTCTTTTTTTGTTGTGTCTCTGCCAGCCTTTGATATCAGGATGATGCTGGCCTCATAAAATGAGTTAGGGAGGATTCCTTCTTTTTCTATTGATTGGAATAGTTTCAGAAGGAATGGTACCAGTTCCTCCTTGTACCTCTGGTAGAATTCGGCTTTGAATCCATCTGGTCCTGGACCCTTTTTGGTTGGTAAGCTATTGATTGTTGCCACAATTTCAGCTCCTGTTATTGATCTATTCAGAGATTCAACTTCTTCCTGGTTTAGTCTTGGGAGAGTGTAAGTGTCGAGGAATTTATCCATTTCTTCTAGATTTTCTAGTTTATTTGCATAGAGGTGTTTGTAGTATTCTCTGATGGTAGTTTGTGTTTCTGTGGGATCGGTGGTGATATCCCGTTTATCATTTTTTATTGCATCTATTTGATTCTTCTCTCTTTTTTTCTTTATTAGTCTTGCTAGCGGTCTATCAATTTTGTTGATCCCTTCAAAAAACCAGCTCCTGGATTCATTAATTTTTTGAAGGGTTTTTTGTGTCTCTATTTCCTTCAGTTCTGCTCTGATTTTAGTTATTTCTTGCCTTTTACTAGCTTTTGAATGTGTTTGCTCTTGCTTTTCTAGTTCATTTAATTGTGATGTTAGGGTGTCAATTTTGGATCTTTCCTGCTTTCTCTTGTGGGCATTTAGTGCTATAAATTTCCCTCTACACACTGCTTTGAATGTGTCCCAGAGATTCTGGTATGTTGTGTCTTTGTTCTCGTTGGTTTCAAAGAACATCTTTATTTCTGCCTTCATTTCGTTATGTACCCAGTAGTCATTCAGGAGCAGGTTGTTTAGTTTCCATGTAGTTGAGCAGTTTTGAGTGAGTTTCTTAATGCTGAGTTCTAGTTTGATTGCACTGTGGTCTGAGAGATAGTTTGTTATAATTTCTGTTCTTTTATATTTGCTGAGGAGAGCTTTACTTCCAACTGTGTGGTCAATTTTGGAATAGGTATGGTGTGGTGCTGAAAAAAATGTATATTCTGTTGATTTGAATGTCCCACCTCCACACAAATCCATCTTTCCATATCTATTCATCCAACACACACACACACACACACACACACACACACACACACACACACATTTTTCTTACAACTAAAAATGGTCTCAGCCTCTCCCAAAAGAATAAAAACAAAAGACTGACCAGCTACTGCATCCCTACTATGCCTCCAGTTCTTTCTAAAGCCCAAGGATTAATTGTAAAATTCACTGTTACTATTAGCCACATATGTAATAGAGGGGAAAATGGAGAGTAAAGAAGAGGAAACTGCAGTAAAATATACAAATACTTGACACTATCAGGAAGTAAGTAGATAGAGGCTATGATCTTCACTTCTGCATAACTGGTGTTTGTGGCTTCTCTTTAATATTCCATTTCAATATTTGGCTTTGTTTTTGCCTTCAGCCAGCCCTTCACTGGTCACCCTGGTGGGTGGCCCCAATGTTTATTTTTGAGGGATATGAGCTCTTGGTATGTATGGGGCTGCAGAAGTTTTCCACTGATTTTACTACTAGATATGGCAGAAGTAGGAGCCACTGAGCGAGGGGCGGTTCTTAATTCTTACTACTGCATGCTCCCGTTGTTGGCAATCCTATCTTTCTCTGACAATCAGGATCATATACCATGGTCAGTTTGGTGACTGCCTCTTTTCTTGTCCTGTTTTCTCAGGGGCATAAGGAATCTGAAATGACCAGATGGTCCAGTTCAGTGTGATGGTTGTTGTGGCCCCTCGTGGAAGCATTCCTCCCCAAAGCGTAGCTTCCCCACAAGTCACTGAACTAACAGATCCCCAAATTGTACGAATGGAAAGCAAAAGTTATAAGTGAGGCACAAGAAGTGCAAATCTTTCTCCTATCCCTTGGTTCTGGATGCTTTATTCTGGCTATGACAGCAACAGAACCAAAAATTATTCTCCTATTGAGAGTATTTATCACTTTCTGCAGGATAATACCCCATCTTGTGAGGTGTTACCCTGCTGGCATGGGTAATGATTCTTCAACCCACCAGGACACTATTCTGTGAGTACAGTAGCTTCTATTCATGGCCTTATTCTAAAACCAAATGAATCCCATGGGCATAAACCCATTGTCTGCCTTTCTTCCTCCCTCCCTCCCTGTCTTCCTTCCATCCATTGCAAAGTGGACTTAAAATGGTACTGCTTGAAGTTTTGCTTCCTGTGCAAATATCCCTTCTCTATTGTTCCTGGGTGGAATTTCTGTCGCAGTCCACCAGTCTGAGGTGTCTCCCATGTAACTGTAGGTATGTGTTACTGGAGGAGATGAATTATGGCAGGAGTGGGCATTGCGGGAGCGTGAGCAGCCTGCCTCTGCCACTTGCTTGTGCCTTATGAGCCTATAAGCTTGGTCCCACAGATGCTATTTTCATGTATGAGGGCCTGCTGCTGGGCTTGGCCAACTTTCTGGCCAGGTGGAAGACCTAACACTCAGTTCATGGTGTTCAGCTTGGGGTGAGGGCTTATCTTGTGTCCTACTTTCAGTTATTCAATTGCCAAAAGGGCCCAGTAGCAATCCAAAAGGTGCTTTATAAAAGGAGCATAATCATTTGCCAAATAGGTCCCAGATTTGCCCTTAGACTTCAAGGGCTTTTTATTGTGATTCTTGCTTGGAGGCTTGCTATAGATGTTGGACAGCATTCTAAGAAATACTGTTGGATCTGCTGGGTCATCATATAAAAGCTGCACCACTGACTGCATTATGGCCTGAGCTGGGCAGAGATCCCCTTCTAGTGAGTACTCCACTCCAAGCTGGTAGTTTACTCCTCAAATGGGTTAACATAGCATATCCAAGTGTAGTATATGTTGCCACCAAAATTCCAAGGCTCAGCAATTATTGTGCCTCTTTCTAAGTGGTAGGAAGCACAAGGTACCTCAAATTAACATTCATTTTTGAGAGACTATTGCAAAATGCCTTCGAATGCTGGCAATTATGGAATTCACAGAAATAAAGTCTCTACATTTTCACAGGATTTTTTTTTTGTAGGATTTATGGCTTGCATGTGTCCTACCAAAAGCATCTATGGTACTTGCTGTTTCCTATGTTTTGGTCCTAACAACATGATGCAGTTGACATAGTGAACTGATGTTCTGCCACGTGGGTTGGGAATATATTCAAGGTCCCTGTGGCTTAAATTATGACACAGACCAGGAGTTTTGATACTTCCTTGAGGCAGAAAAGGTGTATCTGTTCTTCTAGTATATGCTGTTTCTCCTAGGTGAAAGCAAACTTCTTCCAGTGTTTTCTGATACTAGGTATAGAAAAATATTTGTCTTTATATACCAAGTCAGACATTGATGATTTACTTCTTGTAAGGAGCAAATTTAGAATAGCAGTTTGTGTTGGAGATAGCCCCTAATTCTCTTTCTTCAAAATCAACATCATCCCTCAACTGTCAAACACTGGTGATGACATTAGTGCCTAG
Organism: Gorilla gorilla gorilla; assembly: GCF_029281585.2. Classification (NCBI taxonomy): domain Eukaryota; kingdom Metazoa; phylum Chordata; class Mammalia; order Primates; family Hominidae; genus Gorilla; species Gorilla gorilla. The sequence goes on along the minus strand of NC_073224.2, from coordinate 184,472,610 downwards.
AATTCTCCCTCTTAATTCCCTGGTACCCTGTAAATAACATTCTTCCCAATTTGAGCTTAAAGCCCATTGAGAGATAGAAAGAGTAATCACATATTAAAACACTGCTTTTATTGTTGAAAAAGCTGGTTGGAGAATGTGGCTTTAGATCTGAGGCCAAGTGGGTTTGCTTATATCTCATTCCTAAATTTTGACTTCCTCATGGTCATTGACATAGCAGAACCACCACAGGTCTTGTCCTGCGGCTAGAACCTGCCACAGTAAACTCATGGCATGGAGAAGTAAAATCTATATGTCCCTTTAGGCAGGCTAGTTTGAAAAAAGAGAAGGAAATAGTAGTCTAATTTCTTCCCCTAAACTTGATAATTACATATGTGACTCTTCTTCCCATGAAGAAAAATCAGTGGTGACTGGGCACAGTGGTTCATGCCTGTAATCCCAGCACTTTGGGAGGCCGAGGTGGGTGGATCACCTGAGGTCAGGAGTTCGAGACCAGCCTGGCCAACATGGTGAAACCTTGTCTCTACTAAAACAAAATACAAAAATTAGCCGGGCATGGTGGCACGCACCTGTTATCCCAGCTACTCGGGAGGCTGAGGCAGGAGAATCGCTTGAACCCGGGAGGCAGAGGTTGAAGTGAGCCGAGATTGCACCACTTCATTCCAGTCCGGGCAACAGAGCGAGTCTCTGTCTCAACAACAAGAACAACAAAAATCAGTGGGGAATGGGAAAGAGGACAGCAGTATTGTGTTATGCTTCTAGTCTGGGGAGATAGAAGTTGGCCTCACATCACTCCCTACTCACTGTGACTCACATCACTCCCTACTCACTGTGACTCCCTATAACTGGATCCAGTTGTGCCCACTGTGAATAAATCTAACTACTCCTTCAACTTTGCATCCCTTGCTCTCATGCCTGACAGGTGGGCCTAGGTCATGTGTTTGTGCTGTGGCTTCCAAGGCATGCACTTATAGAACATCTTTCATCTTCAATTGTGATAGTAATAAGGAGGGCACTGTGTCTACTAACAGTATATATATAATATATATATAAAGAAAGACTCCTCTCTAATAGGAATAGGGATTGAATACCAAGCAGCCAAAAAACTAAGCAATGGCCACTATACTCCCCAGAAGTGTGCATGTCTATACACTCCAGGATGGGGTGCTTCATCTGTGTGATCATCAAGGCAACTTCTGGTTGGCAGGTTCTGACCCACTTTCCTCACTCTTCCTATTTCCTTAGCACCTGGTGTACTAATTGCCAGCCCCATTGCCTGGAGATATGCTCTAGACTGGGTTTCAGAACTCTCCTTCAGGGCACACATTTTGACTTTGTCTCCTCGTAACTGCAGAAAAATTATTCTCCTTGGTCAACCTCAGCCTAAGGCTTTATAAGTCTCATGGGGACTTGCTTCAGTTTTGTTCAGAAAACCAGCATTTACTGAGCCTTTGCTCTGTGTTCTCATGATCATGGGTGCTGAAGACACAGAGTGGGTCAAAAGTAGTAAGTACTCTTTAAATTCTTTCCATCTTGAGGGGTGAGGGCTCCCAATCTGTTGTTATTGTCGATTTTTCTGTCTAGATGTTGTAATAGACTGTGGGTAAAGGAAGACTTCATATGAGGAAACAGTTCATAATTTGGGATAGAGTGCTTATGTTAGTTTCCTAGGACTGCCCCAACAAAATATCACAAACTGGTTGGCTTAAAACACCAGAAATTTATTTTCTCATAAATTTTTGTTTTTGAGACAGGACCTTGACCTGTCACCCAGGCTGAAGTGTAGTGGCATGATCACAGTTCACTGCAGCCTTGACCTCCTGGGCTCAAGTCATTGCTCCACCTCAGCCTCTCAAATAGCTGGGACTATAGGTGCATACCACCACACCTGGCTAATGTTTCAATATATTTATTTTGTAGAGATGAGGTCTCACCATGTTGCCCAGGCTGGCCTTGAACTCCTGGGCTCAAGCTGTCCTCCTGCTTTGGCTTCCCAAAGGGCCGGGATTACAGGTATGAGCCACCATGCTTGGCTCTCATAAGTTTGAAGACTAGAAGTCAAAAATCCAGCTTTTGGCAGGGCTCATTCTGTCTGGGGGTGCTGAGGATGAATCTGCTCCAGGCCTCTTTCCCGATGGTTGCCAGTAATCCCTGATGTCCCTTGGTTTGTAGCTGCATGACTCCAACCTCTGCCTCTGTCTTCACATGGCTTTCTCCCCTGTGTCTGTGTCTCTTATCCTCTTCTTATAAGGATGCCAGTTATATTATGGTCTATCCTAAACAGTATGACCTCATCTTAACTGTTATATCTGCATACTGTTTGCAAATAAGATCACACTCACAGGTACCGGAAGTTAGAACCTCACATATCTTTTCTTGTGGGAGACAATTCAACCTGTAATAGCACTAAATTCTTAAGAGATGTCTTTCAACTTCGTTTTCTTAAACCAAATGCAGTTTTTTTGTCTTTGAAGTGAAGAATACATTTTAGAAGCAGCTCCTCTTCTAAAGTTTTCTATCCTAGTTATTATCACTCTATAAAATTGTTTAAATGGAAGGTTCTACAGGCTGTATGTCTGGTAGAAAAATGTCCTCCAGTTAAAGGTGTGACCCACTTCAAAGAAATTGAAGAAACTCCTGGAATTCCAGCCCAGGAGGAAATACAAAATTCCTTAATTGAAATACTAAGAGTCTCGGTAGGGTAGGGATCAGCAAATGGTAAGGCTTGTTTTTTGAAGTAACAACAACAACAAAAAAATCCAAACAAATAAAATGCTGTTTACATTCAGGATATGGCCAACTTTCCATATAAAGAAAGAAGAATTCTTCTAATGTATTTGCTTCAATTCACATTTATGTTTTCAAGGATCTTATTATTTAGCAGTATAATAACATCTCACATTCATACAATGAGTGGCAGTTTACTAAGGGGTCATATAATTAATTTGTGCCTTAAAATCATCATGAGAGAGGAAGACCAAAGAGACTCCCATTTTACATATAAGGAAACTGAGGCAGACTAGAGAGCTGAACGAACTTGCCTAAGATCAGAAAGCTGGTTAGCAATGGAGTTGAAAGCACTGGCTCTCTGGCAAAAAGTCATAGATAATTCTGCAGGGCATGCTGGTGGAGGGTGTGGGCTTTTATTTTATTTTTTAATCCTTCATCCAACTTGAATAAGATAGAACAATTTCTAAATAAATAAATCTGAGCCAGGACTTTACTAAGTGTTGGGGATACATAGTTACTGCCCCCAAATCCTCAAATAATTTCACAGGAGGTGATACTCCCACAAGTCTAAGTGTTGAGTAGAGAGATGCTGGGGTGCCGAGGATTCCACAGAGGGGCTGATTCAACTGCTGAGGGAGAGGGGATGGGTCAACACAGGCTTCACGAGTTAGGGGACCCAAGCTGAGTCTTGCAGGACAAGGAGAGTTAAACCAGGTGAGATGGGAGGTGGAGGTGGGGCTGATGTTTGCATGCAGGGGAAAGTGCATGGGCAAAGGTATGGCAGAATAGCCAGTGATGAGGCAGGACTGATAAGCAGCATGAAAACCTGTGTCTTGGACTTCACTTAGAGGGCCATGGAAGGTATTATAGAAAGTGAGACAGAAGGTTATTTTAAACCATTGACCCAACTAAGGATGATTTGCCTCTTTCTCTCCCCACCCTCTGCTGGGACATTTGGCAACATCTGGAGACATTTTTGGTTGTCACAATGGTGAGGGGGAAGTTGCTACTGGTAACTTGTGGGTAGAGGCCAAGAGCATTGCTAAACATTCTCCATTGCACAGGACAGCCTCCTACAACAAAGGAATGATCTGGCCGAAAGTATCAACAGTGCCAAGGTTGAGAAGCCCTGTTTTAAACAAGGGAATGATATGTCTGATTTGTTTTTCTCTTTTGGAGACAAATTATAAATTTTTCTAGGAGCTGGGGAATTGCTATGTGACTCAGAAGCTTTGTTTATTTTGAATGTTCTTCCTTCTATAATAGACTGAATATATGGTATTTTCATTTTCTGTTTTGTTTTTATTCTGTATTCTCTATAGAGGGTACTTGATGTGATCCTAGTCTAGGTGAATGGCATCCCCTAGAGTTGTGCAGTGCACAAACTGCACAAAGTCCACATGGCAGGCTTGATGGGAACTGTGATCCTTGAGAAGTCATTCAATGAATACCTGGCTGAGTGGAGTGACCTTAATAGAGTAGCCTTTAAAATTAATCACCCAAGTAGTACTTCTTTTTAGTGTCCAGCACAGCCTGGCAGAGGAGTTCAGAATTTGAGGAATGATTGAACAAATGAATGGATGATCGAGCAGCCCAAAGAATGGGAAAACTAATTGGATACCAGGTGATGCTGAAGGAGAAACTTGCCATTAAAAATCCCAGCAAGGTATCCTACCAGATTTCTGGAGTGCATTGGAGTGGAAACAAACAGCCCTGTGCCAGGGTCCTCTTGGCTGACACTTCAGAATCCTGCCTTGTGAGGGGCCCCTGGAGTAGAGGCTGGGTTTAGACTCTGGAAAATTACTAGGTTTTCTGGTCTCCTGGGTCCTCTGCTGCCTTATCAGTGAAGCTTTGTCAGTGTTTCCATCATAAACCCTGGGTGTGGGGCTAAGTGGCCTATAAAATCTGAATCTGGGCCAAAGCTGGCAGGCACAGAGCCTGTTAAGATGCAATTAGTTTGTCTCAGGGAGTCTTCGGTTGGCTTCTTTGCTTAATTGGGAGAGCACAACCAAGAAATACAGAGGTTTGGTGTGCCTTCTGTCTCTAAGGACAGACACAGAAAGGTTTCTGTTGCAGGGAAGAAAATCGGGCCAGTCTCTAACACAGAGCTCTGGGAAGTAGAGGTTTGAAGAGGGTTGCCCACCAGAAGCTAGGAAATACATCTGGACAGGTGCCAAAGGCAGCTCTGTGCCCTAGGCCAGCCCATGCTCCTCTAGATCTTTCCCTATGGTTAACTTACATGATGCTTAAGGTCTACTTTTATACCTGGGTGAGGATGTTCTGGGATGGTCACAGCAAAATAAAATGATTGTTTAAATCCATGCTTCACATTTAAGCCCCCCTCACTCCATGGTGACAATCATTCATCATTTCATTTATCACCTATTATTACTTCTTTGTTCAGGTTGAACAACAGTAGGGAATTATAAAGGAATCAGACCTGGCCCTAAATACAGTCATTGTCCCTTGCTTGAGTTACACAGAAGTAAAACCACCAACCTCTTGGAGCCCTAGTTTCCTTACTTTTAAAGTTGAGAAGAAACTACCTAATTTATGGCATAGTGATGAAATTTAAATGATACGTAATTTGTAAAAAGACCATAACACTATGTCTGGCCCCCCAAAAAAGTGTTCCTTAAATAGCACTTTATGCCACTAGTAATAGTACTACTACAATAATAACAAGGTAATAAATGCTGTCCTTGGAGTATATACAATGCTGTAAAAACTCAAAGGTATGAGTGTCTGAGGGTGGGTGGAGGTGAGAGAGGAGTCAAGGAAGACTTCATGGAGGAGGTTACATGACCTGAGACCTGAAAAACGGATTATGAGTTTTCCAGGCAGAGAAGAGAACAAAAACCTTTCCTGTTAGCAAGAACAGCCTATGCACAACTATTGAGTGTGCATGGTCAGTGTGGGGGCAAGGGGATGCCTGTTTGCTATCTGCTCACAGGGTACAGGGTGGGAGGAGGTATGGAGTGGGGATGATCTCCTGGCCTCACTGTGAACCTGCACTGATTGAACCAATCCATTCTTCCTCTCCTCCTCCCTCTTCCCTTTCTCATGTCTGCTTTTAGAACATTTTCTTACATGCAGATTCGTTAATGCATAGGTAAGTTTCATGAGGGAAGGAACTTGCCCTGGGTCACATGGTGAGTCCCAGCACCAGGATCTGAGCTCAGCACTCTCCCGTGGAGGCTGTGGCTTTTTCTTAGCTCCTCTTTCTCCATCAGAGCTGACTGTCCACCTGTCAGATCTGCTCATCTTTCCACCCCAACCCTCTGCCTCACTCCCTACCCTGCCTGGCCAGAGGGTTCACTCCTGTAAAGCTCTATTAAAAATCTTTTATGACACCTTAGTGCAGCCTCCCATCTACCCTATACCATATGCGGGCTTGTTAATTCCTTAGAGGTATACTTATGGCACAACTTTGAGACAAAGACACAGGTACCCAGGGAACAGCTGCTTTCACTCTGGAAAAATGCCGATAGGTGTCTACTTTCCAGAGAAGGGGCAGGATCAGCAGAGAGTTGGAAGCATGCAAGGGAACAAACATTTTGAACACCTACTATTGCTGAAGACTGTGCTGGGCACTCTTACAGCTGAAACTTGGGTTCAAATCCTGACCATGTTACTAAATATCCCAGGCAAATTACTCACATTTCCCAAATCTCTTTTTCTTCATGTGTAAAATGGATAGTAATGCCGACCTATTCCAGAAAAGGAAGATCAAATCCCCTAGCTGCCTTTGAGAGTCTAAGATTTGAATATTCCCTCTTATCTGCTTAGATTTGGAAGAGACTCTTAGGTTGAACACATGATTCCTTTGCTCATCAGTTGAATTACCTCACTGAAGCGGTGGGGAGTGGGAGAAGAACACTGGCCCTGGAGTTAGGGCTAGAAGCCTGATGCTCTGTCTGCCAACTTGGGAAGGTCTTTGTCAGAAGACAAAATTGATTCCAAGGGGAGCAGCCCCTGCTTGCTCCTTAATGTGCCTGGGGAAGGGGATGCTCAGGTGCAGAGAAGAGACCCATCAGGTTAAGCAAACAGCCTGGAAAAGCTGGAGAGACAGGAAAAATACCCCAGAAGCCTCCTCCTTCCTCAGAGCCAGGTTTGTGTCATCTGTTCCTGGGAGGGGCACACCTTCAGGGAAGGAGCCCTGGACTTGGAGTTAGCAGATTCTACCGCCTACCAGCTGGGTGTCCATAAGCAAGTCACTTAACCCCTAAGTTTCCTCATATGCCATACAACATTCATGTTAATTTCTGGAGGGAAGAATGCTCCGGAACACAGTGAACAGTGTGTAAATCCTACCTCCAAATACCCTTTTCCCCAAGGACTGCCACCCAGCCCCAGGGCACAGCTCAATAAAGTTTCCATAAAACTCAGCTTCTCTGAGTCCAGCTTCAGAAATTACAGAGAGTTGATTCATCACATTGTTTGAATTATGGCAATATGAAAATACAGAAACCCACAGGGAGTCAGCCTTTTCCCATATATAAAACAGGGTTACAGTCCCATATAAACTTTTAAAAGATAATAGTTTGTATCATATGCGTATGATTGAAAAAATAAAAGGAAAGAACAAGAAAAGAAAAAAGTACACATTGGCAAACAATGTAATTCAGGCCGACACTCTGGCTTGGGACTCCCCCTTGCCCTTCTCCTGCTCTTCATTCCTCATCTCTGTAACATCCCCCATCAGTGCCCTGGCAGCAGTAGGCTGGGGCTTTTCTGTGGCTTCAGAGTCATGCTGCCTCCTCAGGATCTCTGAGTTCATCCACTCTTCCCCATCTCCACCGTCACAGCCCACACCTGGGCACCAACATCCCTGACTTGGACCACGGACCACCTTGCAATGAATTGCACTATGTCCACTGAGGCTGCAGCGAGGAGGATAAATGCGGGTAAGAAGCAAGTTGGGGCACGTTAATCTGTGCATGTCTGTCCCCAGAGAAGACCTTGAAGAGGCCCTTTGGAGGTGTCAGGATGGAGTTGGAGCCCTTGGACAGCTCTGCCCAGCTCCCCACCCTCATGATCCACCCCTCCTGCTGCTTCTCCTTTACTCTCTCCTATGCCCTGAATTGCTCCTCTCTGCTCTCTCTGCCTGCAAAGTTCTACCCTCTAAACTCCCCTGACCCTATTTTACTGCCACTGTGCTGTGACTACCCTACTTCTCCTCCCCACCTCAACCCAGGTCAACTCCTCTTGCACTATGTTACCTATCTCCCTTACACAACAAAGAAATGATTGTAAATCTGATGAACCTGTTTTCACCTCCAAGCTGTGAGTTCCACAAGTGCAATGACTAAACTTGTTTTGTTTCATCCTCATATCTTCAATCTTAATAAAGAGACTTTGTTTTTTTGAATACAGAGTCTCCCTCTGTTGCCCAGGCTGGAGTGCAGTGGCATAATCTCAGCTCACTGCAGCCTCCACCACCTGGGTTCAAGCAATTCTCGTGCCTCAGTCTCCCAAGTAGCTGGGATTGCAGGTGCACCACCATACCTGGCTAATTTTTGTATTTTTAGCAGAGATGGGATTTTGCCATGTTGCCCAGCCTGGTCTGGAACTCCTGGGCCCAAGTGATCTGCCCACTTTGGCCTCCCAAAGCACTGGGATTACAGGTGTGAGCCAGCACGCCTGGCCTTAAAGTGACTTTTTACATGGTTGACACTGAAACAATATTTGCTGAGTTGTGATGCTAGACATCTAGCCCATTCTTGGTTCTGCCACTATTGATGCCCAAAGTTACTTCAAGACAACCCTACAACCATTCTCACCTGTAAAATGGGTACAATAATAACTACTTTGTGGTGGCATTATGAGAATCAGAGAAAAATTTGTAAAGCGCATGTCACATAGTTATTGATTTCATTTATGGAATGCCTACTCTTATTTTGAGGGTTTGAGGACAGAAAAATAATAATTTTTTTTCTAACACTGTGACCACCAGTCATGATGAATTGTTCAACATGGGCTAATGCCCACCCGAGATGCACAATAGCAAGTTCTTGGATCAGAGTTCTGTTTACACTTGGATGGTGAAGGAATATCAGTTGTTAGTTTTCAAATGAGACCTCCTCTTGGATGGCAGCACATGAAAGAATTGCCTGGGCACGGGTCCAAGGTTCTGTATGCAACATGTGTGGATGTTCAAATACAATTTCGTTTATGCATGACCCCACCTGTCAAGATCCCACATCCAAATTAAAAATACAACAGATTAGCTTTTATGGCAAAGAGAATGATAATAATAATTTGATAATATTAGTATTTGAAGTGATAATTTATGATAAAGAGAATGATAATTATGTACCATATTAATTACAGTCATGTAATTAATTGCATTAATTACAGATGCTTAATTACATGTCCATGGGTTTCTTGTCTGAGGAGTCAACCAACAACAAATAAAAAATATTTGGAAAAAAACAAAACAATATAACAAGAAAATACAAATAAACAACTAATAGTGAATAACAACCATTTACATAACATTTACACTTAACTAGGTATTATAAGTAATCTAGAGATGATTTAAAGTATACAGGAGGATGTGCATAGATTCTATGCAAACACTATGCCATTTGATATAAGCGGTTTGAACATCTGTGGATTTTGGTATCTGTGGGTGGTTCCTGGAACCAATCCTCCCTGGATACTGAATGATGGACTGTATTCCTTCCCTTTCTGTCCTTACATGGTCAACATTTTGTAGGGAACAGCAAGGGTGGTTTAAGATAAGACTCTCCTGGACAAGCACTGGAGAATTCTCTGGTTGCCAATCTTCTTACGAAAGCCTCCTAGAATTTTGGATTTAGGTGAAGCATTTCAGATGGTATCTTAAGGAATTCTTGGCAAAGTGTGTTGGCAGGTGACCTAGAGGCTTGAAGATTAAAAACAGACTAAAAGATTATTAAGAGACTCCCTCCCAATGGCACAAAATGTTGTAGTTTAAACTGTGCCCACGTACATTACCTTGTGTAATTTTGATGCAAAACTCTTATATGGTACAAGCTGGGATTATCCAACCCATTTTACAGGTGAGGAAAGGGGCTCATAAATTTGCCCAAGGTTGATCAGCTAGTGAATGGCGCTGCCAGGACTTAGCCTTGGTTTTCTCTCTCAAAGCCTTCTTTTTATTGTCTTACATTTACTTTCCTCAGGCAGGGCTGTGTTCCGAGTCCTTACTCTTAGCCCTGCCTTGTCTCTCAGTCTGGAGGTCTGAGGAGGGAGGGCTGCTTTGTACCTTCCCCACCCTTCTGTCCCTGTGAGTCCTGGTCTCCTGAAGTCTGCCCTGCCCACTTACCCAAGGAGAGCTCATCACTCTTCTTCCATACTTGTTCTCATAGCACTTGTTCATCAAGCGTGCTTTTGTGTAACAAATAGGTGCAGTGCAGTGTGGTTTGAGCCACAGAAAAATACCTTATCTATTTGTAAGTTTCTGCTTAATAACATGGTGTCAAAGGAGGGTGCTAGGTGGGGATGTGTCCACAATAATTGAAATCATTCTATGGACTTTATTTCTCATAACTGTGCACAGTAAGTATTCTTATCCCTGTTTTATGGATAATGCAGTGCATTACAGGAAAAAGCAGATCCTGTCTGCATAGGGAAAGAGACTAGAGCATTTATTAAGTGCCTAGTATGTGCCAGTATTTTGCATATTTACAACTTATTAAATCCTCACAACATCCTACGGAAGAAGATAGAAGTGATCCCATTCTACAGGTGAGGAAATGGAAGTTTAGCAAAGTGAAATAGCACGTTCATTTACCAAATAAGTGATAAAGCCCAAAGCCCATGATCTGGCCTAGGCTGAAATTTCAGGAAACTGACCCCAAACAGAAATTTCTGCCCACAGGGCCTGTCTGATGAGAGGAGGTCAATCCAGACTAGAACAGCCCAGCAATCAGAGCACAGCCTGCAACTTTTAGACAAGGAAGAAGCCAGGGAATTAAGAGGTGTCAAACAAATAGGAAACAATTGGGATGTAATTATAAGGAAAATGCAGGCAAAATTCCAGGAAGCCAAACTCTTATAGAGTTGTTTACAAGGGAAGTAGTGGGAAAGCCATGCTCTGGCCTGAAAACCACATGTTCTGGAGAAAAATATCACATAGAATCACAGAAACCCTTTCAGGAAAAGGGCTTTCATTCATTTAATTGATCAGTTCAGGCTTATTGAGCCTCTACCATGAACCTGTCCTCTCCTTGGCACTGCAGGTTCAAAGTTGAAGAAGACTCAGTTTCTGCCCTCAAGTCACACATGGTTGAAAGGTCATGGAGAAAGAGGACACGTGTCACCATGGAGCACTGTGTGCCTACCAGAAAGTGCAAAATCTGAGGAATCACAGAGGATGGAACAACTCTGGGAAACCTGGAAAATCAGAGAAGACTACACAGAGTGGGTGACCCTTATAGGAGGAGAAGGCGTTCTCCAAATTAAGATGTGGGCAGAGCACATTCCAGGCAGAAGGATGAACACAGGCAAAGACACAAAAGCAGGAGTGTGGATGGCAAATTCAGGGACAGTGGGCAGCCATGGATTAGGTGCATGAAAAAATATATAATGTGGCTTTTCTGACTCTAATGCCAGTGTCACCCAGTCCTATGCTTGGAACACAGAGCACAGATGGCACAAACAGAGGCTGCTAAAAGAATGGCAAAGTATACAATGGAGAATCAAGCCCTTTGCTGCCGATTGATTTCCATTGAGCATTTTATTTCATCCAATGTTTCAATCAGTGCCACTGCAAGGAATCCCTTCAGTTAGGATGCAGTGAGGCAGGTAAGAACAGTGGCCTCTGGAGCCAGCATACCTGTGTCAGAACTTGGCTCTGTGGTTTACCAGTTGTATCATCTAGACTCTCTGTGCTTCACTTTCTTCATCTGTCAAAAGGAGATAATGATGTACATACCAATCTCCTGGGACTGTTGTGGAGATTAAACTCGTGTTTATATTAAGCTATGTAATCTCCCTATCCAGGCCTTTTTGAATTTAATGGAATAAAAGAAGGACTGATTCTGCATATTTGTTTACAGTTCATGCCCAACCTTCTGAGGCACGGAGGATAAGTACTTGAATGATACATCAGAGATCTTCTTGTCCAACTTTCTGGGTTTGGAAATTTGGCCAGATTACTGTGTGATCTTGGACAAGTCTCTGAACGGCAATACCTATCCTTCATGCCCTAGAGACCATGTGTGACCTAAAGCATCTGGTAGCAGTAGTGACTAATGGCCACACAAAGTTTGGAGAATGAAACAGGCCCTGTTGTGTTCTACAAATATTAACTTGTTAACCTCTCCCAACAATCTCATGAGGCAGATACTATTATCACTTACATTTTACCAATAAAGAAACTGAGACAAAGAGAAGTTAAATGATTCTCCCCAACATCACACAGTTAGTACATGGTAGAGGCAAGATTTGAACCCTGGCAGTCTGATTCCAGAGCTGTGGGCTCCTCCACTCTGCTGATAACCATTGGAAGAATGACTATTACTTTTGTTACTTTCCCAGGGTCCTTAGGAAGGTTGGATAAGATCTTAGATATAAACAGCTCCTTCGTAACTTATGTAATTAAAACCTATAAAGTACTGCGAGCATGTCAAATTGTTACAGAGCATAAAGATGCATAAAATGTATAAAATACATAATAAACAACCTGGAAAACAGTATAAAATATTCTCTCGCTACCTCTGTCTGTTTGTCATTTTAAACTCTTGGCTTGAGCTGACCCTTGTGTTCCTGAGTTCCTAAGAACTGGCCATATAGCAGGGGTTTCTGGTTAATGTTAAACATCAAGAAACAATTACTGTCCTGGCTACTGTGAGGTGGATTGAGGCAGCTGGGCTCATTTCCCCTTCTCCTGGCCAGCCTCACTCTTGGCCATCCTCTAGAAGGAGGGCAGCTCATCTCAAGGCCAGAACCTGGTCTCAGCAGGTCCTGAGAATCTCCAAAATTCATTTTGTCTCTATTTTCCCTGAAATCATCCTCTCTGGAACTTGTTTTCTTCTTTAGGGCATCTCAGCCTAATCTTGGAAAAAGCCCTTTCACAAGCAGCCCTGCAAGAACTACAGAGAAATATTGTGGCCCCAGAGTCAGGAAATCAGGGTACCTTAACCTGGGAGAATCTCAGCTCCTCTATGGGCCTCAGTTTTCCCTTTTGTAAAATTACAAGGTTGGATAGAGAATCTGGAAGATCCCTTCTGGCTTGAAAACATACAATGCACCATCCATCTACTAGCAGTCATACTCTAAGTATACTACATTGGTGTCAAACACATTATATCTAGAACACAGAAGCTTGTCGAGGTAGAGCATTTTACCTGTCAATCTCCCCCTCCTCAATTCCCACTATGTTTCATAGGCATTTCTGGTGATAGTTTTAGTGGTTTTAAAATAGGTTCACAAAATTTTGACACCCTCCCTCTAATATGTGAAGCTTAATTCCCCTTCCAAATTTAGGTCATAAAAGGCATCACAGCTTCCACCTTGCAATTGCTCTGAAGGAAGCCAGCTACCATGTTGTGAGGATACTCAAGCAGCCCTATGAAGAGGTCTAAATGTGAAGGCACTGAGGCCCCTTGTCAATAGGTATATAAGTGAGCTACTATGGAAGCAGATTCTCCAGCCCCAATCACATCTTCAGATGACTGCAGCCCTAGCTGACATCTTGACTGCAACCTCATGAGAGACCCTGAGCCATGGCCACCCAGCTGAGCTGCTCCTAGATTTCTGGCTTTTAGAAATCATGTGAGATGATAAATATTTATTGTTTAAAGCTGTTAAATTTGGGGGTAATTTGTTACACAGCAATAGATAACTTACGTACTAGCAGTGGTTGCTGTTGTTAGTGATGGTCATAGTGGAGTAAGCATAACCTATAACCCCGACTCTGTATCACTGTAATTTTCCTGTGTGGGGATTGATGGAATGACTGATGTATGTCCTTGGTCCAGAAAGGATTTCAAAAGGCCTAATCTGAAATTCCTTAGCTTCTACACCCAGGCTGAGCATACATCCAGATTTAAAGAATAATTCTGCCTCTGGACCAGTAAATATGAGTGGCATTATCTAGGCCAGCAGACTCATGACTTAGCATCATATAAATCTTGACTGGCTGGGCATGGTGGTTCATGCTTGTAATCCCAGCACTTTGGGAGGCCGAGGTGGGTGGATCACTTGAGGTCAGGAGTTCGAGACCAGCCTGACCAACATGGTGAAACCCCTTTGCTACTAAAAAATATAAAAATTGGCCAGGCATGATGGCAGGTGCCTGTAATCCCAGCTACTCAGGAGGCTGAGGCAGGAGAATTGCTTGAACCCTGGAGGTGGAGGTTGCAGTGAACCAAGATGACACCGCTGCACTCCAGCCTGGGTGACAGAGCGAGACTCCGTCTGAAAAAAAAAAAATCTTGATCGCAGTTTCCTCTCTGAGTTTATCCCTATTCTGGTAATTCCTTTCCCCAACCTTGTCTTCTCTATAACAATCACATTGGTCCTTGTGACCCTGAGAGAGCTCTGTGCTCAATTAGATAAGTCTGCCATGAGTGTGAGAGGGAGAGTGGTAGCACACACACCAGGCAGCATCCTCTGTTTTATTTTTATTTTACTTTAAGTTCTGGGATACATATGCAGAAAGTGCAGGTTTATTACACAGGTATACATGTGCCATGGTGGTTTGCTGCACCTATCAACCCATCATCTAGGTTTTAAGCCCCAAATGCATTAGGTACTTGTCCTAATGCTCTCCCTCCCCTTGCCCCCCACCCCCTGACAGGCCCTGGTGTGTGATGTTCCCCTCCCTGTGTCCATGTGTTTTCATTGTTCAACTCCCACTTATGAGTGAGAACATGCGGTGTTTGGTTTCCCGTTCCTGTGTTAGTTTGCTGAGAATGATCGTCCTCTGTTTTTAATAGGAAGCTTGTAGTTTATCTCTTAATCCTTCCCCTGTGCCACCTACTATTAGACCTCCTGTGGGATAATGTGAAGGATATGGTTTGCCATTGTAACTGTTGTGCATGTTCTCTAATGATTAAAAACGTCCCTGGTATTTGGAAACATAATTTATGAGCACAGTCAGCTCCAGGGTCTCACTGAGTCTCAGGGACTGCTGAGTGAGCTGTGTGGGGCTTAATGTCAGCTCGTATTGTATGGGAAGGAAAACTGAAGCTCAGAAAAGGCACACATTGCAAGGCCTGTCTCTGTCATTCTGTTTTATGGCTGCATGTCTGTCTTCAATACTATTCTATAGAGATTCAGGCTCATGAATATTTTAAGAGTTTGGGTTCAGCTAAAAACTAAAAACTTCTCCCTTTTCAACCACACTTCATGAGGTGGCTAAGTACATTTGTAAGGAGTCTGGAGGACTTTGCCAATACAAGATGGGAGGAAGAGAAAGCGAGCGTGCGGTACTTGCAGGGTGTGTGATCGATAGGAGGTTTCCCCAGGGTTGTACCTCTCTGTCTTCCACTTTGATGTCATCATCATCATCAAAATAAAAACAAGGGCTCTCTGGCATCTCCCAAGAATAGTAGTTTTTCACATCTGGGTTGTCTTGTCACTTACAGAAGGCTTTCCTTCTCCCAAGCCCCTTCATTTTTCACAGTATGCCCCTCTGAGACGTTTTGGTATTACTCCCTTTTATTGATGAAGAAAATGAGGCTCTATTATTAAAACTGACTCAACACCAACAGCAGGATTATCTATGTCATATTAAAATTTCCCATTTCTTTCCTTAGTGTGTGAGGATGAATGTGTGGGAATGTGTGTGCCAGGTGTATACTTGTATGCATGAATCTTACAAGTACAGATGACTTAAGGTTCTTTAACGTCTATGCCCTATCCACCTTCCCTTCATTAGCTCTTATTATTTTTGTAGACTTAGGAAAAGAGGATTTTTGAAAGAAAATACTACACATTCGTTATAGATAATTTAGAAAGTATAATATATTAGTCTACTTAAGTTGTTATAACACATACCATAGACTGGGTGGCTTACATAACGGAAGTTCTTTTTCGGTAGGTTTGGAGACTGGAAGTCCAAGGTCAAGGTGCTGTTAGGGTTAGCTTCTTCTGAGGTTTCTCTTCTCAGCTTGCCAATGGCTGCCTCCTTGCTGTGCCTTCACATAATCTTTCCTCTGTGTGTGCACATTCCTGGTGTCTCTGTGTGTCCAAATTCCCTCTATTGTAAGGGCAATAGTCAGATTGCTTTAGGGCCTACCCTATTAGCCTCATTGTAACTTAGTCACCTCTTTTAAAAAGCTCTGTCTCCAAATACAGTCACATTCTGAAGTATTGGGTTTAGGCCTTAAACATGTGAATTTTGGTGCAGAGGGAATATAATTCAGCCCATAAATACAGAAAATGAGGAAAGTATAGAGAATAATAAAGAAGATAAAAATCATCCATAATCTCACTGCTAGGGACAATTTCTTTGCATATTTTGCAATGTTTCCTTCCAGTGCTTTAGAGTTCCCTATGACTAATCTTGTGATTCAGGTGGGATAATAACAATAACAAATAACAAACAACAACTGTTGCATTTATTAATCCTACCACATTCCAGGTATAATTTTAAGTGCTATAGATGTGTTAACTAATTTAATCCAGACATAACCTCCTGAGATAGGTACTGTTATTATCCACATTTTGCAGATGAGGAAAGTGAGAAGTAGGGGAGGTAAGTAATTTTCCCAAAGACACACAGCAAGTAAGTGATGAAGCCAGGGCTTGAACTCAGAGAGTGTAGGTCCAGAGTCCATGTTCCTAAGGTGCTCATTACAGGAAGGAGTATGGATTCGGAAAAAGAAAGGGAGTGAAGTAAGATAAGAAGTTGGAAACTGTTTGGCCACAGCACTCTGTCTTTCTGAGCAATGCAGGAGTGAAAGCAACATAGGCTTTGGGGGCCAGTGAATCCAGCTTCGGGTCACAGCTCTATCATTCTCTAAATTGTAAATCAGAACAAGCTCTGCAGCTTTTCAACATCTTCATTTACAGATGTTGAAGTTGAAACTTTAAATTGCCCTTTCAATGGTGCTGTGAGGATGATAAATAATATACTTAGAATACCTAGCACATTACCTATGCGTAATTCTTACTCAAGAAATAGAGGTTATTGGGGTTATTTATAAAGATCTTGCAAGTTCAAGGGATGACAAATTTCCAGAGGCAGCCCTGCTGGTGAGTGGCAGAGCCATTGCTAAGCAGGAGTTTGAAGAAATGAATGGGAGAGTGAGGGAAGGGATTCAAGGGCATCTGGCAACTGGGTGGTGCCTGTCCCAAAGCCTCCCTAGCCAGCTGCAAAATCTTCCAGGGAAGGGACATTTCTCTCACACTCATTCATGCGACAACTATTTCTTAAGCACCTGCGTGCCAGGCATTGTTCTAGGTATTTGGACTATGTCAGTAAACAGAAGAGAGAAAAAGCTGTGCTGTCTTGGAACTTACATTGTAATGGGGGAAGATTGACAATAAACAATAAACACAATAAAAAGTTAAAATATAGAGTACATTCTAAAACATTAAATGCTCTGAGAAAAATAGAGCTGGTTAGGGGGACTGGGAGTGCTGGGAGCAGGGCAGTTATTATATAATTTTAGAGAAGTTATCTTTTGACCAGAGGCTTGAAGGAGGAAACCATGCATATATCTTAGAAGAAAGAATTCTAGGCAGACAGACAATGCCAAGGAGGCCAGTGTGGCTGGGGTGGGAAGGACAGCAGCAGGGGTGAAGTCAGAGTGGCGACAGGGCATCCGGACATGTAGAAACTATAATCCATTGTTAAAACTTCAGCTTTGGCTCTGAGCAAAATGAGGAGCGAATGGGGAATTCTCAATCGAGAAATAACTTACCCATCTTATTTTTCAAATGGATCATTCTAGTAGCTCTGTTGAGCACAGACTGTCAGGGATAGGGCTGGCAACAGGCAACTGACCTCCTAAAATCAGTTAGGAGGCTGCGGGATAAACCAGGCTCAAGATGATGATGCTTCAGACTGGAGTGATAACAGAAGTGGTCAGATTCTGGATCTGTTTTGAAGGTAAACCCAGTACGGTTTTCTAACAGATTGGATGCAGGATATGGGAAAAAGAGAGAAGTCAAGGATGACCCAAAGCTGCTGCTTATCTAACTGGAAGGTTAGCCTTGCCTTCAACGTGGATGAAGAAAAGTGGAAGTTAAGCAGGGCTTGGGAAGAAGATGGGGAGCTCACATTAGGAGTCTGAAATATCTATCATATATCTAGATGTAGTTGTTGAGTAGAGAGGTATGAGAGTCAGGGATTTAGGAGAGAGGGCTGGGATAGAGATGCATGTTTAGAAGTTTTCAGCGTATGATACATAAATCTATAAAATTGGATGTGGATGAGATCACAAAGTATCTACCAGTTTTTACATCTATCCATCCAGCCATCCATTCATCCATCCATCCATCCATCCATCCATCCATCCATCCATCCATCCATCCATCCGAGACAGAAGAGAAGAGATTTGAAGAGCCCTCTAGCCCTCCAACTTTAGGAGAAAGGGAGAAGAGAAGGAACCATCAGAAGAGACTGAAAAGGAGGCATCAATGACAGACGAGGGGAATCAAGAAAATGTTGGAAGCTGAATTAAGAAAGAGTATCAAGAAGGAAAGAGTAATCAACTGTGTCAAAAGCTGCTGTTAGGTAGAAGCAATTGACTATTGAGTTTAGCAACATGGAGGTCATTGGTGACCTCGACAAAGTTGTTTCCATGGAATGTGGGGTGGAAACATGACTGGAGAGGGTTCAGGTGAAATCAGAGGAAGGAAGGTGAGACAGGGAGAAGACAGAAACTTGTTTGAGGAGTTTTTCTATAAAGGGGAGCAGAGAAAGGGGGTAGTGGCTGGAGGGGCATGAAGAGTCAAGTCCAGGTTTTGTAAAGGTAGGAAAGACACAATGTGTTCACATGTTGATGGGAAAGGGAAAGGGGAAATTTGATAGTATAGGAGAGAAGGTGTCAATTACTCCACTTGTGTCCTTGCAAAGTGGCAGAGGAAGTCTAGACCATCCGTGGCAGAACTGACCTCAGGTGGCAGCAGGACGGACCATCTAGAGTGATGGGAGAGAAGGCAGGGCACACAGGCCCGGATGTAGGGTCGGGATTGGAGAGAATGTATGAGTGTGTGGAAGTTAGCTTTGGAATGCATCTATTTTCTGTGACAAGAGCAAGCAAGGCCATTAGCTAAGAGAGAGGAGGAGGGAGGAGGTATTGGAGGTTTGAAGAGACAGGAAAGGGTGTAGAGGAATCTTTAGTTTTTCTTCCTGTCCCTTGTATAGGATTTGACCCTGGAGAATTTTTAACAAGACCCAAGACATAGAATTGAAATGGATTTTTCTAATGTTGCCCTCCTCGGGGGGCACTGAGTTTGGAATCGGACACAGTTTGAATCTTGGCTATACCACTCATTACATGTGTGCCCACCAGGAAGTCCTTATCCCCTCTTCACTTCAGGTTTCTCATCTAGAAAGAGGGAATTGAATAAGGTAACAAATGTTATGTGCTCAGCTAGTCCCTGACATATAGTATATGTGAAAACAATGCTATCATCAGTTTCCCAGGCATTATCATAGCTTTAGCCCTCTGGACTGCATAATGACCTTGGAATCAAAAGAATTTGGACTGAACGACTTTTCCATTTTTGTATCTCAATGAACTAGAGATAATAGAATGAAGTTAAACTCACCATTAAAGGCTAACTCCTAATATTTTTTTATCTTAAAAATGGAAGGAAAGATGCTATGAGTTCAGATTTATTCCTCTTCAAGCAAATTGACAAGTTTTTCTATTTCTAAATTAATAAATGGTAGAGTGGACAATTACAAAAGAAAGACAAGCTGGGCAGCCACGCACTGGCTGGTGACTTTTGTGTAAGTTGCTTTACTCCTCCCAGCCCCAGGTCTTTCCTCTGCCCAATGGGAAACTTCAATCCCTTCTTTATAGGCAGGTGTGGGCCCTAAGGAAATAGTTGCTGAGACACAGATGTGAAAGCATTTTGCAAACTATGGAGTGCTCAAACACTGCCAGGATAGTGGTGGTAGCCTCTGCCTCCATGAGAACCAAGAAGAGCTTGTTAAGACCCTCGAGTGAGGCTGCAGCACATCAAAGCCCATAGTTGCTTCTGGAGAGAGTTTGAGAAGGGCCCAGGGCAGCCTTACATGCTCCCTTTTGCTCTGACCTTTAGTAACATTTCCTAATAAAACTGTGACATGTTGCTTATGTTTCAGACTAAAGATGAAGTTAAAAACAGGTCAGGTTGCCCAGACCTAAACAAGGAGCAGATGGACAAAAATTGCGTCACACCCTCCCATCTGTCTCAGTCCTCCAAGAGAAACCCTGGTGGGCATCATCCAAAACCTTTGGTCCCCCAGACCCCTGATTTCTCTGGGCTGAGCAAAGGAAGCAGATTCTGAAGGGCAGATTATGGAGGGGCACAGATATTGGAGACTTGGAGACATATGGTCCTGGATTTGCATTCCAGCTCTCTCATAGTTTGTATATGAAAGCTGATCCTATATCCTGGTTTGCCTAGTACAGTCCCAGTTCAGCCCTACTGACTCTGTGGAATGAATATTAGCATCTCCTTTCCCTTTCGAACGTGTTCCTGTTTGGATGAGAAATTGCAATGTCATCCTGTAGATATGTGACCTTTGCTGCAATATCTTTTGAATCCCAGTTTCCACATCTGAAAAATGGGAATCATCATTTATATATTTCAAGATCATTGTTGATAATTTATACATGATTTAAATGGAAATGGAAATTAAATAAGACATAAAGTCTATTTATTTATTTAAAGACAGGGTCTCACTCTTTTCCCCAGGCTGGAGTGAGTGCTGTGATCATAGCTCACTGCAGCCTTGAACTCCTGGACTCAAGGGATCCTCCAACTTCAGCCTGTTGAGCACTTGGGCCTATAGGTGCGTGTCACGACACCCTGCTTTCTTGTTATTGTTGTTTGTTGAGTTGGGGGTCTCTCTTTGTTGCCCAGGCTAAAGCTGGTAATTTAATATCAGCATTGCTCTGGTTTATGCATCTATCAGTTTTTTCTTCAAAGTATTTAAACAAACTCTTAGCTGATTATGTGACCTCCAGTCTAGTGGTTCTCAGACCTTAGGGAACATCAGAATCACCTGCAGGTCTTGTGAAAACAGACTGATGGGCCCCACTCCCGGATTTTCTGATTCAGTGGATTTGTGGTGGGGTGAGATTGTGCATTTCTAACAAGCTCCCAGGTGAAGCTGTGGTCTGGGACCACACTTTGAGAACCACTGATCCAGTTTCTCCCCATCCATCCATCTCTATGCTTCTGCCAGAATGATCTTTTCGAAACACTGATCAGTCCATACCGCTCACACTGCTTAAAACCTTCAAATGGCTCCCTAGTGGCCTCAAGAAAAAGCCTACCTCCTTAGGTGGGCACTCGAGACCTCACCCCTCTTACCTGTCACCCTGATCTCCAGGTGCAGTGCTCAGCTTTCTGGCCCAGGTAGCTTTCCCTCCAAGAGGCAGGCTGCACTAGGGAAGGGCACAGGCATCAGACAGGCCTGGGTTTGAATTCCAGCCCTGGCATGGGCTCTCTGCTGTGACTTTAGGCAAGTAACTTACCTCTCTTGTGCATATGGGAAAACTGAGGCTTAACAAGGTCAAGAATTCTTACCTCTATGTGGAGCTGGAAAAGCTAAATGAACTGTCTGGGGAGCATGTGCCATGCCTGCTCCATGGCAGGTGATCCTCAGCCTGATGTCTTCTCAGGGCCTGTCTGTTTAGTCTCTAAGACCTCACCCTGCTGTCTCCTCCCTACCGTGTGGCTTGCCTCCCTCCCCCTAGTTCTGATGGCTCTTGCTGACAGAATCTGTGAAGTACCATGTGAAGGGCACACACAAGGCCAGATCTCTGTGAGGGGATGGTCAGGGAGGACTTCCTGGAGGAAAGCCATAAGAGGTTATCAGCCTCCAAGATGGTCCCCAGTGGTCCTGCCTCCTGGTACTCACTCCATTGTGTAGTCCCCTCCTACACTGTCCCTGGGTGGGACCAGTGGTATATGGCAGAAGTGATGATATGTCACTTCTAATATTAGGTTATAAATACTACTTTTCTGTGTTGGTGCCTCTTGCTTTCTCTTGATCACCTGCCCTGGGGGAAGCCAGCTGCCATGTTGTGGGGCTGTGGCCAGGAACTGAGGCCTCCCACCAACAGCCATGTGTGTCAGCCATTGAGAAAGCAGATCTTTCAGCTGCTGTCAAACTTTCAGGTAACTGCAACCTCATGAGAGACCCTGAACCAGAACCATCCAGCCTAGCTGCTCCTAGATTCTGGATGCATCAGTACCATGTGAGATAATGAGTACTGTTCCAAGTTGCTAAATTTTGGACTAATTTGTTATTCAGCAATAGATAACTAATACATGAGGCTTGGAAAAGTTAAAGGCACACAGATTGTAAGGAGCAAAGATAGAAATGGATACCTGAATTTTTGGCTCCCTCGTCCTTGCTAACACACTGTAAGGTAAGGGGATGTGCTTTGGTCAAGGAATAGGCTGAGGCAGACATCCAGGCCAAAGTGATTGAGCAAGTTTAGGGTGCAGGCACATACTTCACTTGTTATATAACCTGTTTGTGCAAGCTCATCGCCTGGCTCAGAGTCATTGTTGTCTGTAGAAGGTACCACTGCCCAGCTGACACTGTGCAGGCACTCAAGCATGGCTCAACATGGCTTTTGTGCAGATGCTGGCACCCAGACTGAGAGTGAAGCTACTGACCCCTATCAAGGAGAGTGACTGTCTGGCAGATGGACAGGAGGGAGCTGGGAACCGGCTTGTGCCAAGGGAGAAAGAGTTATGCTGCTGACCCTAAAGATAAGGGAGAGCTGGCCACGCAGGTATGTGTGGGAGCACACAGAGCAAGCAGCTGACTCAAAGCAGAGAGTGTGAGAGAGCTAGTGTAATTAAGCTGCTGATGAGAGAGCTTCTGAATAAAACTACACTTCACCTGCTGATGGCCCCCCAAGTGTTTTTTCAGCTATCACCCACCCACCCACTCCCCTACAACCTCAGCATGAGCTGGAACCTAACCCTGAGTGTGACATTTGGTGTAGTCACGGCCCTGGACCTAATACACACCATGTTACCTGAGCCAAGACTACCTTTGATGATTGCAGGGAGGTATGCAGGAAGAGGTGAGGAAAAAGAGGAGGAGAGAAAAAAGGCCCTCCAAAACCAGTTGGAGAGAGGCTATGAGAAAGGTATGCCTGAAACCACAAATCTAACAGCCAGGTGGAAATAAGAAGCTCAAAGCCTACACCCACCTGTTGCTTCCACTGCTCCAAGACTGCAACTACTCACACCCCTGCCTGGGTCCTGTCTGTGATCAGAGGAGGAGATGGGTTCCCAGGCTGTAGGCATCTCCAGGCCAGGAAAGCCTTGAAAAGGCTTGCTCTGATAAGCCTTTGCTTGTTTCCACAGCCGTGCAGCACCTAGGGCCTCACAAGCCAGGAGATGAATTGTAATGAGCATTTATTCATCTTCTACTGTGTGCCAGGCACTGGGCTAGATGTATGATTTAATTCCATGCTTACAGGAGACCTGAGAAGTATGTACTTTAATACTCATTTTACAGATAAAATCAAACTAGATTCGAAGAGCTCAATCTGTGTAAAGTTCACCGACAGCTGTTAAGGATTTGAATTTAGTTCTGTTCCACCAAGGTCTGAGGCAGTGCCCCCCACAATGGGCTACATGAATGAATAGAGAGGCAGAGTTCAGAGACCCTCATTCAAACACATATTTTAAAGTGCCCATTACATGCCTGACACTATGGGGATAAGGAAGCAACAGGAGTGGAGTCCCTGTCCCAAGAGTTGAGTGGGGAAGACATCACACGGTATCATATTTGTTTGTTTACCTGGGACAGAGGGAAGCACAAAACGTTGTGAGAATTGAGGCCTGAGCTTAACCTATGATGGGCAATCAGGGAAAGCTTCTTGGAGGAGGGAATACCTAAACTGAGCCCTCTTACAGAGAGGTTGAAGTTAGACAAACAAGAGGAGTGAAGGGTGTCAAGGTGTATGTACAAGCCAGGTTTAAGAGAGCTGGGCATTCTTCGGAGCCTTGCTCCTCCAAATGTGCTTCCAGGCTGGAGCAGCAGCTCTGGTGTCCCTTGGGAGTTTGTTAGGTTTGGTCCACCCCAGATCTACAGAATCAGGATCATAATCAGGTGGTTTACATGCACATTTAAATCTAAGAAGTGCTGCTGTAGAGGGCATAAACACGTGTTACAAACCATATAAGAGAGCAAAGTACACTTCTGATGCATGAACCTGTGCAGCGAGGGTAGCGTAGCGTGCCATGGGATGGATGCCAGGTGTGAGGCAGAGCAGTGGGCCCAGGATAAAATGTTCTCAGACCCAGGACATGTGGCCAGGTCTAATTTTTAAATAGAAGACAAATATCTGGTTATTTATGAAAAATCTGCTGATTTAAAGATGTCAATTAATTTAAAAATTAAAAATATTCTAGTGGATCAAAAAATCATGACTTTGGGCTGTTAGTTGATAGCTTTTGGCTTCTAATTGTGAGCACAGCACCTGTATCTTTATAACCGGGTGTTGAATGAATGAATTAGGTGGGAAAGGATTGGAATATTCCTCCAAGGCCTGCAGAGCTGGCTATTTCTCTTCACATACTTTTCCACCTTTGGCCTCAGTTTCCTCACCTAAAAGCCAAGGGTTCCAGTTGATGATTTCTAAGGACTCTTCCAAATCTTAGCCTTGGTAACCCCAGGAGAGGGTCAGAATATCTTGCACCAAGGGGTGGGATCAGTGGTACTAATGCAGAGACAGCTGTTGGGTGCTGTGCCTTTGGGGAAGCCAGAGCTTTCTGTGCGTGGTATGTTCTATCCTTCCCAATGGGGACCGAGCTGTTCACTGGGTGGAAGAAATGAGCCTCCTAATGCAGTTTTTCTTTCATCTAGGTTGAAGCTTTATAAAACACCAGGGCCCCTCTAGACACAGAGGGAGATAGCAAGGGAGGCAGGCCTGGGCTTTTAGCCTTTGCAGGCTTATGCTGCCCCCGTGTCTGTTGCCCCTTCCAGTGCTGCCTCTCCTGTCTCTGCTGCCTGTTCTGGCTGAGGCTGCTCTTACCACTCAGTTCTGAGCTTTCCACAGCCCTGCTCATCTTCTTGCTGCCCTCACCTGCTTCTCTACTGCTCAGAGGAATCCTATCTCCATCTGACCCTTTCTCTAGAGGAGAGGATTTAGGCTCAGGCCTAACTAAGAGATCATGTTACCAATGAGCTCATGGAGGAGCTCATGATTCCACATGAGAGGCTGTTGGCCAAGCTTGGGAGACAGCAGGGCAGGCAGCATAGGGGCAGATTCGCATTCCGCAGACCTGGGTTCAAATCTTATCAATGTCATCCACTCCCTGAGTGTCCTTGGTTGAAACTTTCATCTGTGTGGGCCTCAGTTTATTCATCTATAAAATGTAGATAATAGCACAGCCCTGTGTAGGTTGTGAGGATTTTTAAAAAGTCACTCACGTTTATTTAGCATTTACTATATAAAAAGCGCTACACAAAAGACCTTACTTGCCATATTGCATTTAATTCTGACAACAGCCTCATAGCTAGGTGTTATTATTATGCCTATTTTACAGATGGGAAAACTAAGGCAGTAAAATTAAGCAAATTGTCTGAGGTCTCACAGGTAATAAGTGGCAGAGACTGAATCAGGTGCAGGGGGTTCTGATTCCAGAGCTAACACACATGACCATAGAAACAGATAAACTTAAAAAAGGTTTCAAACCTGACCCCTACCCTCATTTAGCCTCAATAGGATGTTTAATGGGCCAGACAGTGTTAGACGGCCAACTTCATGTTTATAGAAATCCTTTTTGTGAAGAGTTTTCAAAAACTTTTCACTGACACGATCTTACTTCCACCTCTCAGGAACTCTGTGGGAGTAGGTATTATTCTGTTTTACAGATGGGGCAACTGAAGCTCAGAGAGCAAGTCAACAGCTGAGCCAAGACTTGAATCCATTTCTCCTGACCCAAAGCATAAGCTTTTTCTGCTTCATCATCTGCTTGGCATTTGTCATTGTCAAGGAATAAATGAATTATATTAATTAGTCACATTAATAGCTCAGTGAGCAGAAGGACTCAACAAAAGTTGATCTTGGTGGCAGGGGGAAAGGTACAAAACTGGGGTTGGACTACAGGTTGCTGTCTCAGAAGGGTGGGCTCGGGCAGAAGGATGACACAGAACAGGAGATGGACAGCAGGGTTGTGAGCTGGATATCCCTGTGGCTGGGGATTGTTTGAAGGATATTGAAGGTGGGCGTTGCTGGTTTCCTCATTTCAGATTCTTAGGGGTCTTTATGCCATGGCTGTGGTTTAGACAAGGATGGAAGCACTCAGTACAGGGCATGGAAGAGTACATTTTTTAGGCAGGTCAAAAGGGCTAAACTGAAGTTCAAAGCATTAGCCTGTTGGGTCCAGGTTTTGCGGTATGCAATATCCTCTGGACCTTAAGCATTTACAATCTAGCCTCATGGATTAGCACTTTAGTTTCTCCAAGCCACCTTAAATGGTCTGTGCCTTTTCTTACCTCTGGGTCTTTGCACACTGCCTTAAATGATCTGTGCATTTTCTTACCTCTGGGTCTTTACACGTACATTCCCTTCAGCCAGTCAGAGGAGGAGGCTGCACAATGGGCAAAAGGGCAGAGAGAGGTGAGTGGTGTTCTGGTAAAATTCCCGTTGACTCTTTAGGTGTCATGTTGGATAGCAATACAGTAAAATGATGAAAAGCTCTACTACTTACCGCCTGTGTGGCCTCGACAAATGACTTAACTACTCTTTGCCTCATTTTCCTTATTTGTATAAAATAAGGATGATGATAAGGTTAGTGTGAGGATTAAATGTGTTAACACATGTGAAGGCAATCAGGCTGCTAGAGGATTAAAGAAAGAGATGCATACAGAATGCTCAGCACTGTGTCTGGCACCTGGCTCTCATGCGATCACGGTGAGCACTTATGAGTCTTTTAGAAGGCTTTCCTGGCCTCCTACTTTCCTTTAACTCAGCTCATCAGATTATGGTGTTAGTGTTATGTGGCCTCTGAGCACCAAAGTTCAGATTCATTAGATTTGGGTTGGGATTCAGATATGCCAGTCCCTTTTTGGCAGGCATTCCAGGCGATTTGAGTGGTTCCCACTTAGTTCGTCTGGGTTGGTATTTCTCAATTCTTCACTATAAGATACGAGGCTATTTTCTCCAGACCCTGAACTCTGTGAGGGCAGCAGCTGCCCCTGTGTTTTTTTTTAATCAGAGAGTTTCCAACACCTCTGCACAGTGCCTAGCACAGAGGGCTTTCTTAGTAATATCTGAGGAATATGCAAGCTTGCATGTTTTGCTAATGATTCCCTCTGCAGCATTATATGGTAGACAGAACTCAGAACATAAATTGGATCTAGTTTTCCTGATATTGCTGTTACTAGTTAATAATTATTTGTACTAAACTTTCACTATTCAAATCATGTTTCTGTCTCCTTATTGGACTCTAACTGATACAGATGGCAATACCGTACAATGGGTAAGAGCATGAACTCTGGAGCCAGAAAACCTCAGTTTACTTTTTGGTAAACAAAAATACTAATAACTGGAACTTTGTAAATTTGGTGGCTTGTGAGGACAAGCCCTGGAGCTTATCCTGAGTGGTTGGTTTCTGAGCTAATTGTACAGAAGTCCTGATTTCTATTTGCCTTTGCCAAGTGTCTCTGATTGTCAGGACCTCCAGAGTGAGGTGACATTTAGGGAAGAAGGTTCCAAATCAATCCTGCTTCTCTGGGAAGATTTTGCAGCCAGATGCCCCTTAGGATGCCTCTGTGTGCATATTTAGGGAGCTCACAGGTGGGGATGGCACGATTAGGACTGAGGGTGTGGAGAGGCTTAACTGATGGGAGGTTACCCACCCCACATCTGCATGTAGGCCTTGTCTAGCAGTAACCCAGGGAAGACATTTGTGTCCCTGGGACCTGAGCCTATTCACATGAAAGAACACCAGCGCCCGTCGTCCAGATGCCATCCATGCTGGTCTGATGGCCTCCCATCCCCACCCCCACCCACTGTGGCCTGGATCCCATTTATAGCTTTACCTTCAAATTACAGGTATAAACTGCAATCATGCTTCCACCTGAGCTGGATGGGGAACAGAAGGCAGGCTGATTACCCCTGGATTGGCACCATATATTTGAATGGCAGGAGTGCCTCGAGTGGGGATCTGAGTACTGAAATGGGCTCTGCCTTTTAAATCCCAAGAAAGTCACTAAAAATCCTAGAATGTGAGAGCAAACAGATACCAGAGCTCTGTGAGAAGTCAAGCTCTGTATATATCACGAGGGGCTTGCCCTTGTCATTGGTTTCTGGGTAAATTGTAGGAAAATTGTGAAGCAGGAAACCAAAGCCAGAAGAGCAGTGACTTATGGCCTCCCAGGAAATAATCCTGCTTCTTCTCCCTTTCCTTTCCCAGGTATCAGATCAGCATCTCAGCCTGAAGGCTTTCCCTGCCCAATTCTGACTTCTCTCCCTTTTCAATTTTACAAACATTGCCCTCAATATACCACTGGTATTCTGAACTCATCTCGGTGTCTGCTTCCCAGAGGACCCAATGGCCATGAATATTGCCCCCAGTTTAACACAGTATCTAACACATAGCAAGGGCACAGTAAATGGTAGACACAATAGCGTTGACAGTCATACTGTTATTGTTGTTGTTATTATTATTTCTCCTGACTAAGAGAAACTTGCAGCCCTTCTGGTCAAGGGAAACCAAAGTGACAAATACACAGGAAATCTGTTCTCAATCTGACCAGAAATTCTCAGAAGGAACAAATATTCTGCAGGGCTGGCCATGAACGTGAAGGGTAGATCTGGCCCTCAGGGCTACGTCAGGAAGATCATTGTTTTATACATGCTCGCGTCATTTGCGATTGTTCTTCTCACAAAAAGGACACGGCACTCATATGGAGTCTGCAAGGCAGCTCAGGTTTCCAGATAAATGAATTTTAAAAAGGGGAACATTTCATATTCGACATGTTCAACACTTCCTCCTTGATGCCGAGTGGAGAGTGTATTGGACCATTCATCGTGCTTGTCAAGACTTGAAGACAATCTCAATACAAGTCATGCTGCTCTGAGATTTAAGACCCTTCAGGATATTTTGCATACTTGTTATATTGCCACCTTTGGTGTTTTAACATTTACTGAATCCCAGGGCCATAAAAATGTCCTGCCTTTTATAGAGTGCACAGATTCAGAGACTCCCCCACTGGCTAACCCATCAGAGTTTGAGGAGACCTTACTGAAACATAGAGTTCTTGATTTGTAACTGAAATGCTACCCTGCTATTAAGTTGTCTCACCACGGCACTGGCATGTTACAGCGGGAGAGACAACCCTCTCCTCCCATCCCCAACACCCCAAAGGCGTTTACTGAAAGGCTAACTTCTAAGACGACACATTCTGTGTCTTTGTGAGTGTTATTCTGAGTTGATTCGTAGATTTCTTTTAACTTATTTTTTCAAATTTATTTTCTTCCTTCTTCTTTTCTGTCTCCTCCTCCTCCTCCTCCATCTTCTTTTCCTTCTTCTTATAGTAAGTGCTACGCTTTGGGAGCTTTATTTTGTCTGAAAAAGAATCAAAGACCCCATGAATCGTATCATATGACCTGACTTGCCCTGCTTGGTTCTGGTTTATACTCACTGCCTGAGTATAAATATTAATAGCACCTCCTTTCCCTCTTAGATATGGAGTAAGGTCCTTAGCAAAATATAAGTGTACATATACACCCCACTCACACACACCCACACACATACACATGTATACACAAAATGGTAAAGGTTTGGAATCATGAACCATATACTAATTTAGAGAAATGAGGTTGCTTTTATTTATTCATGATTATTTATTGTATGGTTCTGTGACACTGCTGTAGAGAACCCTCCAGTGACTTTCATGAAAATCCAAATGAGCTGCCATCCTGGATTTGAGGGAGTACAGTCTTGCTTGAAATCAAGGGTATGAGATGAATAACTACTCAGGGCTCTATATGGTCTTGGGAGCACTTGAAGTAGATCATTGGGTGCTCACAAGTGGTCAAAGAGATCAGGGCTCTTGTAGTTAAATAAAAATGATAGTGATAATGAATGCGATTAGTAATAGCTAACATATTTACTACATGCTTAGGCATTGTTTCAAGTATTTTATATTTACATATACTAACTGATTTAATCTTTACAATAACCTTATGAGGTCAATACTATTATTATCCCCATGTTATAGATAAAGAAATCGAGGCACAAGGAGGTTAAATAACTTGCCCATGCTGTAGAATTTTTCTACTGGAGCATAGAGCCTTACCTTGTATTCTAATGTTTTGGTAGAAAGATACCACAGGGATATGTGGTCTCTTGCCCTTAGACTTTACCTCTGGTTATTAAACTGGCCACCAAAATTCTCTTTAATTAGAATGTCTATATAATTTATCATCCAAACAGGGACACTTTTGAGAATGAAAAAGGGTATTGTTAATAGTTATGTTGGGACATTAGTCATAAATGGAATAATGATGTGGGACAAACCAGGCCATATGGTCACCATACAGCTAAAATTAAGTTCCTAAAAGCTTGAACTCTACTCTACCTTAAATCCTCACTAGCAAAGCCAAAAAATGTTAAAAAGGAACTTTACACATCATCTAGGAATAGCACATAAACACACGTGAAACCATAGTATAGGTTGTCTTAAAAAGTAGTTGTAAGGAACTGTGAAGAATCTGAGATTTTATCCTACCTCCAAGCTAAGAAGGTAGCCTGCTACAGTTTCATGGATGCTGGTAGAAGACAAGTGACTCCTGGGTCAGAGACAAAGGGCTTTATTATTCATAGCCCAGCAAATGGCATAAGCTTCATGTTTGTGTGCATTTTCTCTTGTCCTCTAAGTCCCAAGGAGTGATGCAAAGTACCCCAGGTGGGTAATACATTTACAGTGGGCTTGCTTTACAGCTATCTGAGAAACCTAGAGCTTAGGAAACCCAAATCTTTTATAGTGTGTTGCAAGCAAACCCACCTGACCCTTGTCCTGGGGAGAGACAGTACCTTTATTTTGCAGGACAGCAAACAAAGCTGTCCTTTTCTCCTGGCGGAAGCACTATCTCTATCTTCTGAGGCCCTTTGCTCTACAAAGATCTTTGAAAAGATAGTTGGTGCCTCTGTTTGTAAGATACGTAGAAACATGAAAGACCCATAGAGAATTGTCTCCCAACATCAGCGAGTGCCACAAAATCAGGGTTGATACGGTTTGGCTCCGTGTCCCCATCTAAATCTCATATTGAATTGCAATCCCCAGTGTTGGAGGAGGGTCCTGGTGGGAGGTGATTGAATCATGGGGGCAGATTTCTCCCTTGCAATTCTGGTGATAGTGAATTCTCATGAGATCTTGTTGTTTAAAAGTGTCTGGCATCGCCCCCTTCTCTCTTCTTCTTTCTTTGGCCATGTAAGATGTACCTGCTTCCCCTTTGTCTTCTGCCATGATTGTAAATTTTCTGTACAGCCTGCAGAACTGAGTCAATTAAGCCTTTTCTTTATAAATTACCCAGTCTCAGGTAGTTCTTTAGAGCAATGCAAGAATGGACTAATACAAGGATGTTCAATAAGAGTTTTGTTTTTGGGATTTTTGTATTGGATATAGAATAGACTAGACAACTTTTTCACAAGTAGATAATTACCCTTTCCTACTAAAATGGAGATTTCATGAAATTTTGGTTCTCTTTGTCTTGTTTCTGGGAGAGGCTGAGGTTAAGAAAAGGAAAGCGATGAGACTGAATGACACATATGTACACCATCATTCTTTTTCTATTTGTTGCTTTTCTGCCTTTAAGACTAAGGATTTTTCAGCAAAGGGTTGGGAAATTATTACTCTTCATTGCTCATGGGTGGATGTTCCTGGCAGAAGATGAACAGATGATTAATGGGAGGGTAGACAGTTACTACAATTAGCAATAAATATAAAAATATGCTCTTCCTACTATCAAAATAATTTACTATGATGATTCTAAAATGTTTGAAAAATTGAGACACAAAATAAAATAACCACCCTAGTCTTATTACTTTACCACAACCACTGGTCACATTTTGGTTTATATTCTTTTGAGGTGTGTGTGTATGTGTGTGTGTTTACAAACATGTAACCATAGTTGTCAAAGTATAATTTCAAATTGCTTTTGATTTTTTATTTGCTGTGGATACTGCAGGCAGTTTTTGTAAACATCATTAAAAAATTGGATAACATTACATTTAATACCAAAATTTATTTACCTGTTCTGCTGTTTGATCTGGAACCTAGTGTGTAAGATCACTGGCCCTGGAACAGGAATTATATTTCCATCACTTAAACTAGCTTTCTGACCGAACGTAGACTAAATAATTACCCTTTCTGAGCCTCAATTTCCTCAACTGGATAATAGATACAATAATGACCTTTTTATTGAATTGATAGTGAAAACTAATGAGATCAAGATAACATTTATAGGTACATTAACACAGTGCCTGACATGTAACCTAAAAAGTTAACAAATAATAATAATAATTATTATTATTACTGTATCAGTTCTTCATTATAAACTGTGGCTCAGTGGACATCTTCTGTGCTTTTCCAAGACTAACCACTATTTCTTTAGAGCAGATTCCTGGAAGTGTAAAGACTGGATTAGGACCAGAGACATTTTTGACATTGGTGACTCCAGATTTGTGTTTGGAATGTGGCCATGCAACAGCTGAACAGGTGGAGTGTAAGCTCTGTAGCCAGTATCAACGTAGGTAAATCCCATGAATGTTTTCAATGCCGTATAGAGCCTTGTGCTTCCAAGATGCACCTACGGCATAAGCAGTCACCATGATCCTTGCCCCTGAATTACGGTGAGCAGTGCAGAATAATGGACAAGCACCCTTTTACCTGTCTGTCTCTTTAGGAAGATCAGTGGCTCACATCTGGTGTCTCAATGGCTAAACAGTCAAATTTTTCTTCCAAACATATTCTATTTTGTTGACACAATGTGAAAAATTGAATCTGAATGTCATTGATTGGGGCATGGGATCTCCCTTCTCCATAGGCTCCTGGCTCTTCTATATTTTCTTCTATGATGGCTTTCTATGAAGAAGTTGTCCACTAAGCCCCCGTGACCCCGGGACTAGGCACGAGCACTGTAGCAAGGATGGCATCTCATTGCTTGTGGTATTCCAGTGCCCATCCTGAAGGCTGGCACGTAGGAGGGGTTCTAAGCATGGGCTGGCTGAGGAATCTGGGCGGAAGTGGCTGAGCTGCATGTACACACAATTCCGATGTACTCTATGAGCCTTAGACTGCCATTTTTTTTCCCTACAAGTCTCAGTTTTCCCTTCTGTAAAATGAAGGAATTTAACTGGATGTCCTCAAATATCTCTTTTGATTGTAGAAGTCTATATGTCTGTTATATAATTATAATCATGAATTTCTACTTTGTGCCAAAAGGTAAGAAACATGACCCCTCTTTCAAGAAGTTTACTACCAAGTTTGGAAATATATTATTGTTATTTATTTTATATAAGTAAATGCCAAAAATGACACTGGGCTATATATGATTAAATCCTAAAAGAATAGAGGTATGGTAGGAGCAATTCATTTATCCACTGAGCATTTTTGGAGCACAGACCATCTATGAGCTAGGTTCTGTCCTAGGCACTGAGTTGATTCAGGGTCAAGAGAAAATGCTACAGAGGCCCAGCAGTAAGATCCTTGGAAAATTATTAAACCACCTCTTGCTTCACTTTTTATATATGTAAAATGGAGATGAAAGAAAAAGCTATGGAGAGGATTTGGTGATTTAGTGAGTTTGAAAAATACAGGGTAAATTGATGGTGAGACAAGTGTTAGTTGCCATTATTACTGAGAAATTTTATTTGCCTATTGATTGTTCATGCTTAGCATTAAGGGGTGAAGAGCAGGACCTGCAATGTTATTATCTTTGGCCTAGATCATTAAACACCCTTCTAATCTGGTCTGTTTATGTCCAGTCTTGGTTACCCCCATTTATACCCCAGTCAGGGTGAGATCCCTAAAATCTCATCTGGCCATGACACTTTCTTGCTAAAATCCCACAGGACATGTAATTGAAAAATGGGAGAAGAGCCTGGGGCTTCACTTGATCTGTAATGTTTTATATTTTCAGTTAGGTAGTAGGTTTACAAGTATTACTTATACTAGTTATACTTTTTGTCCACCTGAAATGTTTCTGAATTAAAAGTTACTCGAGGAGGGAGTACCAAGGACATCACATTTACTGGCTTGTTTCCTGACATGCTGCAAACTGGGTGGAGGGAGACAGCATCCTACAGGGTGGCAGGAACAGGAGGGCTCAGAATTAATTTTGTGAGTCATTTGAGACTTCAAGAAGGTACTATGTTCCAGAAAGAAATCCAACCTGTGTTCATGAATTGGGGTCTTTATTTTCCATATAGCCTTTGACAGTTTTCCCAGAAAGAAAGAAAACAAGTGGAAAAAAGTGGGAAAATTCTCCAAACCTATACAGTCACAGCAAGGGAGAAAACTGTTCTCATTGCCCAGCTTCTGATTTAAATGCAGGGAAGGTCCTAATTGTCTCCCAGGCCACAGGCCCCATTCTAATTTATGGAAGGGAGGGCCTGGGAGGTAAATCTCTATGTCATTTTCTAAGCCACCTAAAATAAGCTCATTAAACTACCGCCCATGAATGGAGGTGTTTTTCCCAGTGTTAAGGTGCTCCCACCCTCATCCCACTCCCAGCATCACCCAGGGCACCGCCACTCTGAGATCCTGAGGGCACATCTGACAATGGAGCATTCAGGAAGGCCTTCTTGGATGGGGTAGGAAGCCTGTTTTATACCCTGTTAATTACTGCAACAATTTATAAAATTCATGACAAACATAAAGCCCTTACAGAGATTGTATTTCAAATGGTATTTACCTGTAACAGAATCCCCTTTGTTTGTAATTCCT
This sequence comes from Gorilla gorilla gorilla, assembly GCF_029281585.2. NCBI lineage: Eukaryota > Metazoa > Chordata > Mammalia > Primates > Hominidae > Gorilla > Gorilla gorilla. The sequence goes on along the minus strand of NC_073224.2, from coordinate 184,437,785 downwards.
GGATTTACGAGCTGTTGCACAACAAAATGGAACTGCCCCTTGTCCCCATGTGGGGCACTGGCTGGGGGACCTTAAACCTGCCATGGAGACAGAAACCTACTCAGGCTGGGAAGGAGAAACTGGTCAGACCCACCACCCACCCATGGCGCATCTCAGTTTCACAGCCTGTGAGCTCGGGGTTCATGATGTGGGGGTGAAGTTTGGACTGGGTTATGTAAGTTTTCTCAGAGAACTTTGGTGCCTGAGAGCTGGAAGGGACCTCAGGCAGGAGCTATTTTGACTTTGTATCCATCATAGGGATGTTCTTACAGCTTCTCTATCTATTTGCGTACTCCAGTGATAGGGAGCTCCTTACTTGACAAAGCAGCCCAGATTATTGCCATGGTCTCTTGGTCTCTAGTCTTATCCCTTTCTTTTTCTCCCCAGTTTTTTTTCTAAAACCCAAATCTGATCTTGTTATGCTCCAGCTTAAAATCCAATGGCTTCCCTTTGCCTTCAGGATAAGTCCAAATTTCTCAACAAGGCCTGCAAGCTCCTGTGTGGGTTGTCCCTGCCCTCTTGTCTGCCTGCAGCTGGCAGTGGCCCTTGTGCACTCTTCTTCAAACTACTTGCAGTTCTGCTCTTGCCGTTTTTTTGCATTAAAATCCCACAGATGCCGGTGAGGTTGCAGAGAATACGGAACATTTATACACTGTTGGTGGGAATGTAAATCAGTTCAACTATTGTGGAAAGCAGTATGGCAATTCCTCAAAGGGCTAAAAACAGATCTTCCATTTGACCCAGCAATCCCATTACTGGGTATATACCTAGAGGAATATAAATAATGTTACCATAAAGACACACGCATGCAAATGTTTATTGCAGCACTATTCACAATAACAAAGACATGGAATCAAACTAAATGGCCATCAATGACAGACTGGATAAACAACATGTGGTACATATATACCATGGAATACTATGCAGCCATAAAAACAAAGAGATCAGGTCTTCTGCAGGAACATGGATAGAGCTGGAGGCTATTATACTTAGCAAGCTAACACAGGAACAGAAAACCAAATACCACATGTTCTCACTTATAAGTGTGAGCTAAGTGATGAGAACTCATTTAACACAGAGTAGAGAACAACAGACACTGGGGTCTACTTGAGGGTAGAAAGTGGGAGGGAGAGGATCAGAAAAAATAACTATTGGGCCCTAGGCTTAGGACGTGGATGATAAAATAATCTGTACAACACACTCCCATGACACAAGTTTACCTATATAACAAACCTGCACATATACCCCAAAACCTAAAATAAAAGTTAAAAAAGAATCCCACAGTAAAACTCATATGATACAAGCGCCAAGAACTTAAATTTAGGGCAGCAAGTGTGAGTATGTTTGTGGAGCTGGAAGACTGCACCTTTCTCAGCCTCCAGCATGGGAGATCAGGTGATCAGAACTCTGTAGAGGGATAGGAGGATGCTGGCAGCACCAAAGAAAAGAGGAAAGCAGGCTGAGTCCCCAGGACCCAGTCAGGAAAGTGTAGAGGGCCTCAGGAGAATAAGAGGCTTGAGAACATGAGAAAGTCCCTGCTATTCTCTCGGATGACATTTGAGCTGTTGAAATGTGCTACACTGAAAAGAGCCATTCTCATCTGACCCATCTAGAGGCTAGGGAAAAGGAGCTCAGCTCAGCTCAGTTCTTTTCTCAGCACAGCAGGTCTGGTTTTCAGTGAGTTTCCAGCTTCAGAGAAAACAGTGCCTCTAAGCAAAGGTGCTAACTTTACGAGTCTTGGACAAGGAGTTGCTTTCATTTTCTGTTGGGTGTCAGAATATGTGTCCTCTGTGAGATATGCAGGAGACCTTCAGGTTTGCATCTTCTGAAGCAGAAGACTGTGTTTACTGAGCAGTTAAAATCTGGAGTGACTGTGTATTGTGACTGTCCAAAGTGTCAATTTTAAATGCTCGTGTGCTCATTTCTTAGAAGAGCTATTTCACACAGAGATTAAAGAAAAAAGCACGAACTTCAGAGTCCATCCGATTTCAGCTATTTTACTTACTTCTTCTCTGTGGGTCTTGACTGTAGTGTCTGAAAAATGAGGCTGCTGTTTGGAAGATTTCTTTGAGCCATTTAATTTCTCAGGAGCTGAAATTGATCTATGGTTTTCTCATTGATGAGATGGAGTTAACACTAATGTCTACCGCTAGAGCTGCTCTGTATAAGAATTAATCTATCTTATAAATCTTGTAAGGATGATGCTTCTGCATTTTCTATCAGACCACAGTTTAAGAAGACGCTGGGAAGAAAAGGTACAATCTGTTTACACTGAGGTATAGGAAAGGGAAAGTTAGGATGCTTTTGGCTGCAAGCAACAGAAGACCTACATTGTTTAAATGGTAAGGAAATTTATCATTTTACATATCAATATGTTTGAAGTAAGGGAAAAGATGACAAAATGATTCTCAGCAGTCCCAAAAGCACAGCTTCATGTTTCATTGGCTAGAGGTTAGTTACAATCATGGCTTACCCTGTGGCTGGGCTTCCCCCAAGCCTATCGCCACCAGATACAGATTGAAATGTGGATGAGAGCAAGGAAAGAGTAGAGACTGGACTGGATTTGGACAACTAGCAGTGTCTGCCCCAGAAGAAACTAATACACACCATACAACTATATACCCAGCAGGTTCCAAGTCAATGACTACTTCAGAAATAGTTTGGACTCTGAATGGAGACACTTCCTGGTGTGGAGGGAGGAAACATGATGTATGGGGAGAAACATGGTGTCTTTAGAATCAACTACCTTGAGTTCAAATTTGGTTCTACCCTGACCAGGCAGGTTTCTGGTGGCTATGTGTTTAGTCAGTTAAGGAAGTGAGTGCAAATCAAAACCATAATGAGATACCACTAAACACCCATCCATGAGAATGGCTAAAATTTAAGGGACTTGCTGGTGAGTGTATAAATTGATATATACCCTATGACTGATCCAGCAATTCTGCTCCACATGGAACAACTAAGGTGGGCCATTTTAGCTTCCGAGCTCTCTGTGGGTCAGCTGAGGTGGTCCTCGGGTCTTCATTGAGTTCTTGACTTCTCTCTGTTCTGATTCTGTTTTCTGTTCTTCCCTTCCATAGGGCTCCACCCCAAGGGTACTTCTTAGTAACTATCCTGCATGCTAACCAACATCTCAGAGTCAACTTCCCAGAGAACAAATCTGCAACATGTGATATGTTTGTTCACTAGAATACTACACAGCAGTAAAAAAAAAAGAACACACGATAATACAGGCAACATGGATGAATGTCGAGTGAGAAAAGTCATATATGAAAGAGTACACTCTATAGGATTCCATTTAAATGAAGGTCAAAAACAGACAAAACAAATCTACAGTGAAAGAGGTCAGAATAATGGCAACCCTTCATATTAGGGAGGTTCCTGTGGTACTGGAAGTAGTTTGTATCTTGATTCAGAGGGTAGCTGCCACCTCAACATAGTTATGCATGTATGTATATAATATATTCATATTTAACATTTATTGGGCTGCATACTTACTTGACTGCATTAAGTTATACCTCCATAAAAAACAAAATAATAAAAAAGCCAGATTATACTGTGCTTGCCTATGACCCTGCTAGTATGTAGCATATAGTATGCAGCGCATGTTATTCTAGGTGTGTCTGTGAGGGTGTTTCTGGTTAAGATTAGTGTTTGAACTGGTAGACAGAGTAAAGCAGATAGCGCTTCCTAATGCAGATGGGCCTCATCCAATCAGATGAAGGCCTGAATAGAGTAAGGAGGTGGCCCCTCCCTCCAGTAAAAGGGAACTCCATCCCAGCAGGGGACATAGACAATTACATACAATCTGACCTTTTTTATCTTATTTTTTAATCTTATTATTTTTGTTGACATATAACTTAATGCAGTTACTATGCCAGCCTCATAGTAAGCATTCAATAAACATTTTTTGAATGAATAAACAAGTATCTCCCTGGTCTAGCATTGATTCATTTGGTGGACTTGGCTAAGTCTCTCTACTCTGTGAATTTCATTTTACACAGAAGGAAACCATGAGAGAGGGCAAATCTTAATCCACAGGCACGTTGTGAAAATCAAATGAGATAGCTGATGAAAACACACTTTGTAAACTGTAAACTGCTGTATCAGAAATACTGCACAGGTGTTGAGGTTGAACTGACAGAAGCAAAAACATAAGCTCTACTAGGCCTCACCTGTGCAACCTTGGGCACTTACACAACTCCTCTGTGCCTCAGTTTATTTATTAGTAAAATGGAGGCAAAAAGAGGTCCTCCCTTGTTGTGTGACTGTGATAATTGAGATAATCCAAGGCACTAGAGTAGTGGCTGACAGTCAGTACTCCATGCACACCAGCTGGTATTATCATCGAAAGAATTTCTCTGGGGGAGCACCTTTCCTCAAAGCATTTCTCTTCTCCCCCTTCCCCCACTTCTTTTTCTCTCCATCATCTCTTCTCTGGAGCCCACTAGGATTTAGGGATTCGTCATTTACAGCCTTAAAGAAATGAGTTTCTCTAAATTGCAACTGGCCCCCGACAAAGGAGATGACCCCACCAGGCAGCCTCATACCCCTGAATTCAGGAAGTCTGAGCATCACTTTTTCCACTAAGGAGGAAAAAAAGGTGTTAATTGGCTGCTTGTGAAATATCTGGGTTTCTGCTACCACGGCAGCCAGGAAGGAGGGGCTGGGAATGGTGAGGGGCAGAATGGGGGTCACCTGTGGAAACATTCACTGGTGCTGTGGAGGCCTTGAGGGCAGAACATGATCCCGGAGTAGGCTTTTCCCCCTCACAGGCTAGGCTGGAAGAAGTGACCAGAGATGGAGTCAGATTCCTACCGAAAGCCAAGCCCAGTAGGGGCGATGTGGCCAGGCAAGAAGAGCTCTAGGCAGGGGCTGCAGCCCCAGCTCTCTCAGTCACTTGTGTTGTTTCGTCAAGAGGGACAGGGTCCAGATCATCTGTAAGGTCTCATTGAGCTTCAAATTTTTGGATTCTCAGAAGGGAAGCTTGGTACAGTAGACTCAGATGAAATGAGATTCAAATCCAGCTTTGTCCTTTTGGCAGCTCTGTGTTCTTGGGCAGATGACATCACCTCTTTGTTCCTTTGTAAAAAGGAATAATAATATTGACAACAGAGGTTTGCTGTAAATAGGAGCTCAATAAATAATAGTCCCAGTGATGGTTAATTTTATGTGTCAACTTCACTGGGCAGCAGTGAAGTATGCAGATGGTTGGTCAAACATTATTCTGGGAGTGTTGGTGAGGGTGTTCTGGATGAGATCAACATTTCAACTGGTAGACTGAGAAAGCAGATGGCCCTTTCTCATGTGGGTGGGCCTCAGCCAATCAGTGGAAGGCCTGAATAGAATAAAAAGGCTGAGGAAGAGGAAACCCCTTCTGCCTGACTGCCTTAAGCTGGGACATTGGGTCTTTCCTGCCTTTGGACTCAAACGGAAACATCTGCCCTCCCTGGGTCTGGAGCCTGCTGGCATATAGACTGGAACCACACCATAGGCTTTTCTGGGTCTCCAGCTTGTTGACTGCAGATCTTGGGTCTTGTGAGCCTCCATAATGATGTGAGCCAATTCTTTATACTAATCTCTCTGTCTCCATATGTGTATATATGTGTATACACACACACACACACGTACATATATGTCCTGTTGGTTCTGCTTCTCTGGAGAACCCTAATACCGTCCCTTTCCCATCTGCCATTCACCTTGTCATTTTTTCAGGAAAATGTTCATAATTTTCATTCATACATTTTTCAGCTCTTACTCTCCACTCCCAAATAAGACAGTGGCTATTTATAGAAGCAAAAAGTCACCAGCAACAGTGTATGTTCCATTTGTCTCATCTTTATTATTTCAAGTGTTTTAATAATTATTATTTAATTATAAGGACACAACCACCTAGGGAGATAAATAAAGCAGAAATTGTTCTCTTCCTTTTTCTAAAAGAAGCATTAATGAGGTATAATTAACATACAATAACCTGCATTTATCGAAAGTGTACAATTTGGTGAATTTTGAGACATATACATACTGGTGAAACCATCAACACAATCAGTATACAGAACATACCCATCCCCCTCTAGTTTCCTCATGCTTCCTTGTCATCCATTCAATGGTTTTTATAACTGCTGAGAACACAGAGAACCAGAAAGGAAGTGCCAGTCTCCTGACACTCAGTCCAGTGTTAATTCTAATAGGCTACCTTCAATCATCTCCAGAAGAGATGGAGAGGGAACCATTTATTAAGCACATACCATGTATGAAGCCCCAGACCAGGTGCTTTAAACAGTCATGTGACACAAAACAATGTTTTGGTCAACAATAGACTGCATATATGATGGTGGTCCCGTAAGATTATAGTGAAGTTGAAAAATTCGTATTTCCTAGTGCCACTGTTGCCATCCTAAAGTCATAGCACAACACATTTCTCACCTGTTTGTGGTGATGCTGATGTAAACAAACCTACTGTGTTGTCAGCTGTATAAACGTGTACAGTAATGTCCTAGGTCTTCACATTTGCTCACCACTCACTCACTGACTCACTTAGAGCAACTTCCAGTCCTGCAAGCTAATTCACAGTAAGTGTCCTGTACAGGTGTGCCAGTTTCTTAATGTTTTATACCATATTTTTACTCTACTGATTCTAGGTGTAGATATGTTTAGATACGTAAATACTTACCATTGTTTTACAATTGTCTACATCATCCAATACAGTAACATAGTGTCCAGGTTTGTAGCCTAGGAGCAAAAGACTATACCACATAGGAATAGGACACACACACACAAGTTCACCAAGTGAGTGGCAGGCCATACCACCTAGGTCTGTATAAGTACTTTCTGTGATGTTTGAACAATGATTACATCACCTAATGATGCATTTCTCAGAATGCGTCCTTGTCGTTAATATATGCATGACTGTATATGTAGCTTATTTACATATAGTAGCCTCAGTACTTCCTTTAGCTTCAGGTATCTTCTCTCTACAAATGTTCACCTTGATCCCTGACTTCTTCCTAAGCTCACATATCCAAGTATGTTTTTTGCCTCTCCTCTGGGATGTTGAAGCATCTCAAACCGAACTTGCTCAAACCATAACTTTGTTTACAACCTGCCACTGCAACCTCCAATCTGTCCTTTCCAAGTCTTTTCATTCACCATATACTCATGTGCTCAAGTCAAAAATTTTGAGTAAACTCTGATTCTTCCCTTCCCCTCACCTATGACAGCTAATCCACCAGGAAGTCCTATTAGCTGTGTCTTCAGACAAATCCCAATCTGGCCCCTGCATTCCATGCCTGCTGCCACTACCCTGGTCCAAGCCATCGTCACCTCCAACTGGTGTCTCGCTTTCACTCTTGCCCAATCTTTACTTTTTCTCTGCATGTCAGCCAGTGATCTTCTTAAATCAGATCATAACACTCTCCTTCTTAAACCCTCTCAGTGGCTTACCAACACAATTAGAAGAGTCTTACATTTTACTCAGCCTCGTGAAGTTCAATATGACCTGGCACCTTCAGGAATGAACACACACACACACACACACACACACACACACGCTACTGTCCTTCTGACCTTCTTATTGCTTGAACATGCGAATCTTATCACTACCTTAGAATTTTTGCAGGTTTTATTTTCTGCCTAGAGAATGTCATACTCTCCTTATCTAGAAATGGCTTAATTTTTATTCTTCCCTAAACTTTCAGCTGAGGAACAGGAATGGAGGTTATCACCACTGACATTATGTTGTTATTTGTTTGATTACCTATGTGTTGCTTGTCTTCCCTCTTGAGAATGAGAGTATAAGCCTTCTCTGTTTTATTTACTTTCTTATTTACTGATTTATCTCCAGCACTTAGAAAAATACCTGGCATATCCTGGGTGCTCAATAACTATTTGTTGAATAAATGATCAAACAATAGGCCTCTTAATTGTTGCAGATGTTAGCCATCTTTACAGTCAAATACTTCTCTATTGCTACATAAAAATTCAATAACTCTTCTTAATTCTTCCCCTTGCCTCATTGTTTTACTTGGCTATGTACTCTGCACAGTGATGAAGGCTTTAAATGTTTTAACTTCTTCATTTTCCTGCTCCCTTGTGGAATCTGCCCCCACAACCCACCCCTTCTCTCTCACACATGTATACTTTCTGGGTTTTGCTGAGTAAATTCAGAATGTTGATGCTATTATCCCATATTTTCTTAATATGCCTCTTCTGTTTCAATAATCCTTACTTAACTCATATTACAATTCCCAGTCAAGCATTAATCATTCTCTTATATTTAACTATGAAATACCACAAGATTTATTGCTCACCATTCTTTCTTGTATTTGTCATCTTCCGTATCTTGAGATTTTGGTTTAATGAGTTTTCATTTGGCCAGAGTTCTTCCTCAGGTAATTTCCTCAGCTAGAGGCATGGGCACATACTCTTTGAATTTTTCAATGTCTGAAAATTTCTTTCAATAACAATAGCAGCAGCAGCAACAACAACGTATACAGCACTAATTCATGCTGTGTCTGGGCAAAGGGGCTATGACAGAGAACAGTCAAGGTCCTTGCCCTCATGGAGCTTACATTTCGTTTCCTGTGGCTTTGCTTTTGTGTTAGTGAAGTAGACTGGCTTGTGCCGCAGAAATCGAAACGACTCAAATTTTGAAGCCTTCAGAAAAAGGATAACTTTCTTTGTTGCTCATACCAAGTTTGCTGCTGGTCTCAGAGGACTCATCAGGGAGGTTGTCCTCTGTGTGATAGCTCAGTGTTGCTCTCTGTATCAACACAACCTTCCCAGATCACAACGGCAAGGGGAGAAGATGCTAGAAAGTCTCGTACCACCAGTAAATATTTCTGCCCAGAATTGACACACTTATTTTCATTCACAGTTCACTGGGTTCATTGAACAAAAAAGTCACATGATCATGTCAAATTTCAGAGGTATAGAGAAATGCCAATCTCTCTGTGTGCCTGGAAAGTAAAGAACTGGGGATTTTGTGAGCATCATGAGTATCCACCTCAGTCTGCCCTTAAAATTCATGTCTTGGCAGAATATAAGATATCACTTCCTCGAATATCATTTTTTCTCTCAAGAATCTAAAAATTATGATTCGGTGTCTTCTATTACCAGTATTGCGTATGAGAAATCTAAGTCTTAATTTCAGTCTAAGAGAGACTTAGAAGAGCGACATGCAAAATTATGTCTAGATACATAAATACATACACACACAGAACTATGTATGAGGCAGTCTCCCTTTATCCACAGCGGAAACGCTGCAAGACCCCTAGCGGATGCCTGAAATCATGGATAGCATCAAGCTTTATATATGCTATGTTTCTTCTTATATATATGTACCTATGATAAAGTTTAACTTACAAATTAGACACAGTGAGAGAATAATGACAACAGCCAAAAATAAAATAGAACAATTATAATAATGTACCGTAATAAAAGCTATGTGAATGTGATCTCTCTTTCTCAAAATATCTTATTGTACTGTAACTTGGGTAACTGAAACTGTGGAATGTGAAACTGTGGATAAAGGGGGACCACTGTAGACACACACACACACACACACACACACACACACACACACCATGTTATATAGATCTCAATTTATTCATCCATCCGTTCATCTATGACTGTGTTAGTTCAGGTCTGCCAGGACAATACAAAGATTGGGTTAGATATGTAGGAGACCTATTGGCACGGGAGCAGGAGAAGCCTGGGAGAACCTTCAGGTCATGATGTAGATCTGAAACCTGTGGAAGGAGAGAGGGAAAGCAGGGGAATTAGATTGAAGTCATCTCTGACTGTGGCACACTTGCAAGGAAGATTTGGCCAGGCCCATGGTGTGCCCTCAAGCCAAAGTTGTCCATTGGAAGAGTCCCACATCTTGCAGGACTGGCCTGCTGTAGGATCCCTGCCATGCTTACTTATTGCATGTAGCCTGCAGGAAGCATAGCCTCCGCATAAACTTAGTGGTGGATTCAGAGGGGCTGCAGATGGGGCCATCCGTTAATTACGTTCTCTGCAGCAGGAGATCTGAGAGGCTGCCACATTTTCATGGTGCCACAAAAAGCTTAAAAATATTTTTTCTTTTTTTTTTTGAGTTACATAATTTCACCAGGGTATGTCTAGTGTGTGTCGCTTGAAAATTATTCCTATTTAAGACAAAGGTGCATCTTTTTCATATAAAGTTTCATGTCTTTCCTAACCTCGGTAAAACTTCTTTAATTCTAACTTCCTGTTATTCTCCTCCATCTGTTTCTTGTGCCCCTTTTGAAACTCTGTTACTTCCATAATATATCACCTACATATGTCTTTCGTGTCTCTTATCTTTTTACCCATGATTTTCAATTTTTTGTATTTTTGCCATGTATTGGGGGTTACTTCTTATACCTAATTTTAAAAAATGCTCTTGTTTGAAAACTTCTCTATTAAATCTTAAAATTCTGAAATAATTCATGAAGTACCACAAGTATATTTTTGTGCTTTCACAATATCTCCTTAAGAATTCTAATTATGTCTTGCCTCCTTAAAGGCTACTTTGTTTTAGTTGTTGGGACTGGTCTCCTTACTTCAATGGCTTTTATCCCTTTTAAAATAATGTCTACTCTTTAAATGCTTGGTTTGGAGGATATACGCACTAGGCATTGGGGTCTTTTGGGCCAGGGAGATTGACAGGCAGTGGAAGGTAAGGAGAAATGTCTTCTCCAGTAGGCTGCTGATGACAGGTTCTTTAAGATGGGGTGAGGTTCAGAAGCTTCTTTATTCTAAAGTCCCAATGGAAATGGGGTGTCCTTGGCCCCACATTGCTACTCCTCTTGGACACAGCCACCTATGAGAATAGCCATCTCTCCTGGAGCTGCACATAGCTCATTGGAGGAATGGTTCCTGTCTTTGATCCTAGGGGATTCACTGGGCTTTCTTCCCTGGACCTCATAACTGAAGTGTTCACTCAAGATTTTTCTAGAGAGGCAATCTTCTGTTCAGGTGGAGTTTGGGGTCCTTCCTTTGCTATCACAATCAATGAATCCCTCATCCTGTATCTTCTTTCTGAATATTTGAGGTTTCAGCCATATGTGGCTTTTTCTCTAGCCTACTGCAATCAGCCAAGTTAATTTTGGTGGTTGATTCACCCCCAGGGAGTTGGAACAGCAAAAAGATCCTGAGCACCTGTTCAGGTCATTATTTTGTAGAATCCCCCAATAATTTCTCCTAATTCTTGATAATTAAAATGCCCCTCCCATCTTCTTGTCTTTTTGAGCCCCCTTATTTTCTTCTTTATGCATATTGGCATGTCAGCTTATTTCTATCAAAGAAGTCTTACAAAAGGGAAAACAATAGTTTGATTTTGTTACTGTCACCAAACTTACTATTCCCAGTGCAGATACCCTATCTGATGTTGGTTATTGCATGTCATAAGTCTAGGGTCAGCAGTCTGGGGATAGCCCTGGGAATTGGCTTCAAGTTTGTCATAATTGGAGTAACCACTACAAGAAAGATGGGGAGGCAGGCATGGGCATAATGAGAGGGTATGTTTGGCTGGAAGTCAGGGAGTAGGCTGGGACATATAATAGTTGCTTTTGAAAGCAGTAGTCTCATTTTGAGACTCTCCCTTTGAAATGCCTGTGTTGTTTAAGTCTCTGTCTTGATGGCTGGCAATGTTGCTTTTCCAACCAAAAAGTTTAACAGGCATGGACTGCATGCCAAGTCCCATGCAAAGCATTTTATATGTGCTAACTCATTCACTCCTTACCACAACCCTGTATTGTTATCTTCATTTTACAAGTGGATAGACAGGGCTCAAAGAGAAGAGGTCAATTAGATGGCAGAATTGGTATTTGAATACAGTTTGGGTGATTCCAATGTCCACAGGTATGCCGTATGTCACCACTCTGTGTTCCTTATCAGCCCATGCTGTGTTTAATTTTGAGTTGACTTTTGAAAGGTGAGTAAGATTTCAATAGCAAAAATAGGAAGGGTTGTCCAATTTGAGATACCAGCACATGAACAGGCAGGAAGGCAGGTGTAGATACAAAGGGAGATGTGGTTCTATGTGATTGGATTATAAACTATACAAGGGTGCTGTTATAGGGAGAAATGAGATTTGAAAGACAGGTTAATGCTAGATGGTGAAGGATCCTGTAACTTCCAAGCTGTGGAATTTTAGGCAAGTTATTTCACCTCTCTGAACTTCAGCTTCTTGATCTGGAAAATGGGGATGAAATGACCGTCATGATTTTGTGCATGTGTGTGTCTGTGTTCATGAGCTCATATCCACGTGTGTGTGTATAAAGCACCTAGTAAGCATGTAATGAAAGTTGATCCTCTTCCCTGTTTTTCAGGAGCTGCAGCTGGCTAGTTGGGGTGGGCAGGAGGGTTAGGGATGGGTGTAATGGAGGGCTGGCAATGTTTTAGCAGCTCCTGAGGCCCCAGGTTTCTTCCAATCCCAACAACCTCTTCATCATTTGAGCAATCAGCCTCAGGCCCATTTGGTGTTAATTATGGCAACCCAGGTTTCTCTGTGTGAAGGAAACAGTTCCTCATTTCTCTCATTAAAGTAAAATATGACCCAGTTTTATGCCTGCGTATTTTGTTGCGGAGATTACGAGAATCATCCTTTCTGTTTACATGGAACGAAGAAACGTTACACCAGGAGGGCGGCCTGGGCCCCTGAGCCTGGGGAATAGAAAGCAGATGTTGTCCTCACTGTTATTTTCCTCCTAGCCCTGCTCCCACCCTTCTCCTATCATCTCTTCTACCTCTGAGAAACATAATCCTCATTTCAGATCAACAAAAGGTAAGAGGATTGTAGGAGAATAAACTCACATTTACTGAGCTCTGTACCAGGTGCCAAGTCCTATAAACAAGTTCCCAGAAGCTTCAGGGGTAGTTGGTATTAATCCTTTTTAAAAATTGTATATATTTAAGGTGTACAACATGATGTTTGGATATACATATACATAATGAAGTGATTACTACAGTCAAACAAATTAACATATCCATCACCTCACACAGTTGGCTCTCTTTTATGTACTCTCATTCTTAGCAAGTTTCCAATATACAATACAATATTATTAGTTATAATCCTCCTGCTGTAGGTTAGGTCTTTAGACTTATTTGCCCTATAGAATTGCAACTGTATATACCCTTTGACCTATTAATCTTTTCTCACTCTCAGTTCCCTCAAACCAAGAACGCCCAAAGTCTTTCTGTTGTCTTGAGATGTGGGACAAAAACTAACCATGCTAGTCATAGATGCAATTACAAACCTTTGTGCGCTGCTTTGTGGGGTACACAGACTTTCACACGTATTGTTCTAGTGGATCTTCACCCCAGATAAAGTGACTGGGGGTTGCAAGAACTCAGGAATTTGTACAACTGAATTACTAAGTAATGGATACTTTGAAAGATTTTAAGCAGGGAATTGACAGTGTAAGATGTGTGCTTTTGAAGGATTGCTCTGGTAAGAGTCTGGAAATGGGTAGGAAGAAAGTGACAGTGAAAGAGATATTTAAAAAAAAAAAATCATCCCAAACATGGAAATAAGGCAAAGAGGCCTGCATGTGTTCTCATTGTCATACCAGAGCATTGTCTAACAGGTATGCTTGATGGATATTTAATTCTCTATGGCAGGGGTTGACAAACTTTTAGTGCAAAGGATCAGATAGTAAATATTTTAGTCTTGTGGTCCATATGGTCTCTGCTGTAGTTGGTCAAAAATACCATTGTAGCAAGAAAACAGCCAAAGACAATATGTAAATGAATGAGCATGAATGGTGTAAATAAAACTTTATTTACAAAAACAAAAGGTGGCTGCCAACTTCTACTCTACAGGAATGTACTTTTGTTTGACATATTGTTTACTATTGATTAGAACCCAGCTTTGCTAAATTACACGCTGGTTTGTAAATTTTTTTCTAATGGAGTTGCAAATAATCTCAGCCTATTAAAAAAATTCTAAAGGCTATGGTTTTATTGTCGTGAAGGACATTAACCAGTTTTATATCTAACAAGAAATCTTATTCCAACGTTCTTTCTGCAGTGCTTATATAATATAAATACTCAGCCCTTCGCATATGCTACAAGCTAGATTTACCATCTGGCTGGTTCCCTCATTAATGCATTAAATAAATCTTTAACACATGTTCACTTTATATTTGTATGACAGTTATGTTTTATTTTAACTCTCTGAAAGTTATACTGTATTTTAACAGTAGAGAGTTTCAGGATAAGATTGTTGGCATAGTCCAGAGAAGATTCAGAGGTGATATAGATGGAGGCTCTGAGATAGTTTCAAGATGTTTAAAAGATATAATTGATAGGACTTGATCATTGATGATATGGAGGAGTGAAGAAGAGGATAGAGAATGAATGATTCCCAAATATAGCTTGATATGATGACTAATAAATGGCATTGCTACTCATCGAGCCAGGGAATACTGTTACAGAATATTCCCTAATCCTTCAAAAGTTTATGGCAATGTCACTTATCTGCAGAATAACTAAGGTTCTTCCAGGTGTGTGCCTTCTCAATCAGTCCAGAGGTCCTAGGATCTGATCACATTGGACCATATTACTGTTAATAAGAACTGTTCCTTGTTTAACACTGTGCCTCTTTTTCCCATGCATTTTCTTGTGTTATCCTAACCCCATCTAGGGATACTATCTGAGTTTCCTTAACTCTATTTTGGTGAGAAAGTTTAACCACTTAGACGAGACTACGTAGTACAGAAGACCAGAACCTAGAACCTGGTCCTCGTGAATCCTGGTCTAGTGAAGTTTCAATGGAAATTTGGAAAAAAATCTGTGATGGCTTACTAGGCTGTGAACTCTCTGAGGTCAGGGACCATGTCTGGTTTTGTTTGCTATTATAGCCCTGGCGTGTAGTAGATGCTCATCAAATGTTTGAATGAAGGAATCAATGAATGAACTCGGTCATTGAAGAAAAGCATTATTTCGAGAGTCAAGGAGTCTGGGTCTGCAACTGACTTGTTAAGAAAATCCCTTCCTTTCTCAAGACCTCATTTCCCCCCCACTGCAAAATGAGATGGATTGGACTAGGCAATACTGGGGCTTCCTTCTAAGTCTAAACACTTATAAATTAGGAGAGCAGCCCAGGACCCATCATGTCAAGTGAATTTTGAGGGAAATAATTTTTCTTTTGTGTTCTGAGGGAGAGGCAGGGGGCTGTATTTTCAAGGTCAGATGTCTAGGTGTCTGAGACTGAGTTAGCGCTTCTAGGGCCAAAGCTTATGGAGTCTCTTGGATCAGAGAAGAATGAGGGTCTTTCCTGCTGCTTAAAATAGATGATGATTATTTCTGGAACTAGTGAGGACCCTAGATTGGAAGAAAACATTTGTTGTTACCACAGCATTTCATGGCATTTCCAGCAGTTCCTGAAAGGAGAGAGAGAGGTATCAGCGAGAGCCCACTCAGTGCAGCCTTGTTCTGGGCACTGGGGCTAGGGCTGATCATGGTGCTTGCAGACATGTTGCGGAGTGGGCAGAATCCTGGGTGGAGAGTCAGTAGACCTAACATTTTATCTCAACTCTGCCACATAGTAGTTCTGTGACATGGTCAAGTCTCTGCCTCCTGAACCTTAATTTCCTGTCTGTAGAATACAAGGTAAGGGTTCCACAGGAAGACCTCAACATCAATCTGGCTGCTGGGAGGAAGCAGGTTCTAGCTTAGATGGTTTGAGAGAGGTTAATGAAGGACCTAATCATGCGGGATGTGGGCAGGGTTAAGGGAACCAACATGAGATGTTGAGGTGCCCAGAGGCTAGCAAGAGTGGGAAGCCATTACTACCCAAGCCTGAACAGTGAGAGAGGAGACTAGTTTTCTGGGACCCCACCCAGAACGGAAGGAAGGGCCACCCACAGGAGGTGTAGTCAGGGAGGGTCTTAGCCTCTTCCGGAAATGTATACCAAGGCAGGGAGGGAGCCAGAGGAATACCCTGGCCTCTTTCTCTTCTGCCCCGATTTCCTGCAGGCACCTCTGAGTCGTGCAGCATGAGGGTCACCCTCAGCAGCACAAAGCAGGAAAGAGAGAGTGGAGAATGGATCTGGGAGGGAGGAAGAATGGCAAAGAACCAGCCCAGCCTCTAAAACCCCTTGTCATCTGACCATTGTGTCATCCTGTGAAACTGTCAGCCTCCCTTCCTTAACCAATCCCTCTTTTCCAGCCACATCACAGGACGGTCTGTTTGGGGAGCTATGCAATTAATAACATCTCTGCCTAGATTTCTCTAGATTTTCTTTGGAAAATCAAGGGGTAAATGATGATGCCTCCAGAGGCCAATTCAGGCTTATGTGTCCCAATGTGTGTCTTTAAAAAAAAAAAACTTTTATTTCAGGTCCAGGGATACATGTGAAGTTTTGTTATATAGGTAACATGTCATGGAGGTTTGTTGTACAGATTATTTCATCACTCAGGTATTAAGCTTAGTACCTGATAGTTAATTTTGCTACTCCTCTCCCTCCTCCCACCCTTCGCCCTCAAGTAGACTCCAGTATCTGTTGCTCCTTTCTTTGTGTTCATGTGTTCTCATCATTTAGCTCCCACTTATAAGTGAGAACATGTGGTATTTGGTTTTCTATTCCTGTGTTAGGATAATAGATGCTAAGGATAATGGCCTCCAGCTTTATCCATGTTCCTGCAAAAGACATAGTCACATTCTTTTTATGGCTGCGTTGTATTCTATGGTATATATGCACCACATTTTTTAAATCTAATCTGTCATTGATGGGCATTTAGGCTGATTCCATGTCTTTGTTATTGTGAAGAGTGCTGCAGTGAACATTTGCGTGCATGTGTCTTTGTGGCAGAGTGATTTATATTCTTCTGGGTATATACCCAATTATGAGGTTGCTGGGTTGAATGGTAGTTCTGTTTTTAGCTCTTTGAGGAATCACCATACTGCTTTTCACAATGGTTGAACTAATTTACACTCCCATCAACAGTGTATGTTTCTTTTTGTCTGCAACCTCACCAACATCTGTTATTTTTAGACTTTTTAAATAAATAGCATGTATTAGTTTGTTCTCACATTGCTATAAAGAACTACCCGAGACTGGGTAATTTATAAAGAAAAGAGGTTTAGTTGGCTCATGGTTCCACAGGCTATACGGGAAGCATGGCTGGGAGGCCTCAGGAAACTTATGATCATGGCAGAAAGTGAAGGGGAAGCAGGCACATATTCACATGGCTAGCAGGAGACAGAGAGTAAAGGGGGAAGTGCTACACACTTTTAAACAACCAGATCTCATGAGAACTCACTCACTATCACAAGAATGACAAGGGGGCAATCCACCCCCATGATCCAATCACCTCCCACCAGGTCCCTCCTCCAACAATGAGATCATAATTCAACATGAAATTTGGGTGGGGACACAGAGCCCAACCATATCATCGTATCTACAAGGAACTTAAATTTATAAGAGAAAAACAACCCCATCAAAAACTGGGCAAAGGACATGAACAGGCATTTTTCAAAAGAAGACATACATATAACCAACAACTATATGAAGAAAATCTCAATATTACTGATCATGAGAGAAATGCAAATCAAAACCACAATGAGATAACATCTCACACCAGTCAGAATGGCTACTATTCAAAAGACAATGTGTGTTTTATTGTCTGTTTTTTCTCTAGACTTAACTCAGTGAAGTCAGGCATGCTGTCTGTGTGGAAACTGTAATTCCTAGTACAGGGCCTGGCTCAAGGCAGGCTCTCAATAACTATTTGTTGAATGGATGAATAAATGAATGAGTGGTCATATTCTTTATGATCCATTTCCTGTCTCTGGCCTGTGACAGCATAAACCGCTCCCTCCTCTGTGCTGCATCTACACCCTGTTTGTACATCGTACTTTCCTTGTAGTGCTGCATCATAATGGCTGTGACTCTGAGCTCCTTAAGGGTAGGAAGCTTATTTCAGGCAACCCAGTTTCCCCAGCACGATGAGGCCTGGCAGAGATCGAGTGCTCATTATATGTTCCTTGAATTGACTCTGAAAATATTTATTCAGCTAGTCTGGGCTCTGTAGAGGAGCTGTGAGCTCCATCCCTTACTCTAGTTAATCTCCCCATTCCTTTCCCTCTTCTCTGCCTGCCCACCCCCAGGCACATCCTCACTGGCTTGTTGTAAATTTCATTTCTTGCATCTTGATAGGATAGTTCTTGGCAACCTGACTGGAGCATTCAAATAAATCACTTCCTGGAATTTTGAGTTGCCTCTGCCTATGATAGGACTAGCTTTTAAGGGAATACAGTAAGAAGGTTCACTTAATACAGCTTATGTAAAAAGGAGTTAAAAAGAGGATAGCACTGGTTATTGATACCCCTTTTCAAGTCAAGCTGTATGGTTGGAGGGTGAGTACCCTGGTGTGTGCTGAGTACCATGCTCCATACCAGGGGCTGGAGGCACAGAGGGGAAGACAGATGTCCTAACCCTCATGGGGCTTACATTTGAAAGGAGGAAGATATTACACTATATTATAAATGTTTTTCCATCAATTCTTGGAATTTACCAATTTGTCCTATAGACATAACTGCACATCTACAACATAATAGGTGTACAGTCTGCGTTTTCATCAGTGGGAAAAGAATAAGAAAAGAATAAGAAAACTTTCTATATCCTGACACGGAAGGATTTCCAATGTAGAGTATGAAGCGACCAGAGCAAGGAGAAAAATGAGAATGTACAGTTGACTCTTGAGCAAAACAAGTTTAAATTGCACGACGCTGCTTATACCCCTGAGACAGTAAGACCAACCCCTTTTTTCTTCTCCCCCGCCCCCCAGCCTATGCAAAGTGAAGATAAGGATGAAGACCTTTATGATAATCCACTTCCACTTAATGAATTGTAAATATATTTTCTCTTCCTTGTGATTTTCTTAATAACATTTTCTGTTCTCTAGCTTACTATATCATAAGATAAGGTATATAATACATGTACAAAATATGTGTTAATCAACTGTTATTGGTAAGGCTTCCCATCAACAGTAGGCTGTCAGTAGTTAGGTTTTGGGAGAATCAAAAGCTATATGCAGAGTTTTGACTGTGAGAGGGGCTGGTGCCCCTAACCTCTGAGTGGTTCAAAGGTCAACCATAGTCTGCTCTTTTCGTGTTAGAAAGAAAGAAGGAAAGTCAGAATACATGTTTTTTTTTGCCTGAAGTGAGTCTAGAAGGATACATAAGAAATTAATAAAAGTGATTCCTTGTGTGGGTGAGGAGAGGCAGGTTGGATAGAGCCAGATGTTCATAGTTTTACCATTTTATATTTCACTTTTTGAAATGTGGAAAAATTACTTGGTTACCTTTGATGTGATGTAATAGTGAAAGTATAGGTTGCCTATAGGAGGAGCACATAACCTAGTCTGAAGTTAATGGGGAAAGCATCCTGGAGGAGGTGACATTTAATTTGAGGTCTAAGATGAGTTGGAGTTGGCCAGAAATGGGGAGTGGAGAAGTTCCCTTCAGGCAGTGAGAACAGCCTTCTGAAGACTTTAAAGTAAAAGAGTGTGGGGAATTCAAGGAACCTAAAGAAGTCCATTGGGGCTGGGCAGAAATGTTAAGGTTTGGGATTATGGTAGGAGGAGAGGGACTGACATTTATCAAGGACTAACTTTTGATTTTATCAATGGCAGCTGCAGCCTGCACATGCCATGGGTTTCCTATGTACCGGGCACCTTACTAAGCCTGCCACATGCAATCTCTTATCCATTCCTCACATGAGCTAGGCACTTATCATTTCCATTTTCCAGACAGAAGCAGGAGCTCTGAGAGTTTCAAGAACTTCCTAGGTCAAGCAAGCGGCAGATGGCAAGCCAGGCCATCTGCTCTGCACAGTCATCTATGCAATGAGGATACTGACCTTGTAGATGAGATGAGATGCATGGGAAGCACCTAACCCAGGGACGGACACATTATAGGGATGTGGCCAATCTCATCTACCACTAATTGGTGGTTCCCCAAGTCTGGGAAGATTGCTTGAACTATCCCGTAAGCCTGCTGGAAAGCGTTGAGTCTGAAAGAAAATAAAACTCAGCAACTGCAATTCCTTACTAAGAGACCAAAAACAATGATTCTAAAGAAAGGGGTTGGCGGGAGGCAGAGGTTGCAGTGAGCCGAAATCGTGCCACTGCACTCCAGCCTGGGCAACAGAGGGAGACTCCGTCTCAAAAAAAAAAAAAAAAAAAAAGAAAAAAAGAAAAAAGAAAGGGGTTGAGGGAATGGTATTAAATCCAGATCTTCTAAATATAAGATTCCCAAACCCCTCTTCTTTTGTGGCCCAGGAAGTTCATTTAATGAAGGTGAGGCTGAGCAGAGTGGCGCTGAGCACCAGCTCCCTGCTAGGCACTCTGCAGGCCAATGCCACCTACATGGTCTCAATTACTCCTCACCAGGACTGGAGTTATCCCCATTTTACAGACAATGAAACTGAAGCTAAAGAAAGTTAATCGGTTTGCTCCAGTTCATAAAGGTAGGAAGTGTTGAACCAGGACTTGAACCCTGGTTTCTGATGGATGACAGAGCTTTTGGCATTCTAACATATACTCAGATGATCAGGAGATGATTAGAAGAGAGCTATGATTCAGCCTAAATCTATGGCTTGGTGAGCACACAGATGAGGGGCCAAGCCATTTTTAGAAAGATGACAAGGTGACCCTTGATGGGAGTCCTAAAGAACATGAAGCTGTTGGCCAGGTGGAAATGAGAAGAAATGGTGCTCCAGGAAGAGGGGCCAGCACAGTCAAAGCTTGGGGGCACAGGACCTGTAGCTCCTGTAGAAAGTCCGTGCTCTAGGGTGACAGTGGGAGGGGTGTGAGAGGTGGAAGGAGAGAGGAAGGGCAGGCTCTTGATAACTGGACCTGATTTAAAACATGCCCAAAATGTTATCTTGTCCCTGAGTAAGTCCATTTTCTCCCTCTATAAATGAAGAGAGAGAAACCACTGAAAGCATTTTCCATTTTAACCAGGTTCACAATGAAAGGACACAGATGGCTCGTGGCTCAGGGAGGATCATGTATCAGGTCTGGAAGTTCTCCAAAGAGGGGTCTTTCAGGAGGCTGCAAAGCACTACCAGCGTGCTCCCTGCTTCTGTCTCATCCCCCTGCCCCATTTGCTTTCTCATTTGTTCTGCGTCCAATCGCTGTCCCCACACCTCATCAATCTCCCTGGCTCACTGAGAAAGGCCAATCTCCCTCCTGCGGAGACCCCCAGTGCCTGGTGCTGACATCAGAGAGCTGGACTCTGTTTGTCCTCATAATCTGGGGACAGATAACGGCCATTAACGCCTTGCTTAATTACGAACACCCAAAGCAGGCCTACTAGTCATAGACCAGCAGAGCTGGGAGGAGACACATGGCAATCCAGGCTCCATCTTATTTTATTTCTTTTATTTAAATGAATTAATATGTGAAAGCTCTTGGAACAGTGCCTAGCACATAGCAAGTGTTTTGAAAATATTTCCTATTATTGTTATCAGTGCTGTCACATTTATAGATGGAGAAGTAGAGGCCCAGCGAGGATTGGGGGCTTGCCCAGTTACACAGCAAGTGACAGGCTGCAGTGGGACTGAGTCCAGGCCAGGACTATTTCCAAGGCCTCTTGCTGCCCTGAGAGGGCTCCCCAGACTTCCTTTACACCCAGCAACTGACATTTTGAGCCCCCATCTAGGGTCAGTTCTAAGAAAATGCAAGCAGGAGGCTTCTTATTTGAAGGAATGAATGACAAAGTCAATCCTTCTTCATAAAACAATCTCTGATTTGATCTCATCCCCAAGTTGCACTGTACTATAGATATCTCCATTTTCTGGATGAAAAAACTGAGTATGTACATACCGTGCCTAGAGGCCTGGTTTTAGAAGATGCTCAATACATTTAAACTTCCCATGGGTGGGCATGCACCTCTGATTAGTGGAGATGTCACGTTGAAATTTATCCCCCACCTAACGTTAGTCTTTCTCCCCTCCCACAGTGAGAAATGAGAAATGATGACCAGGTGAGTGAGAGAACCCCCAGCTGGCTGGGGCCCATACAGGGTCAAAGCTGGAGGATGGACAGGATGATGGGTGGTCAGCTGTTGGGTCAGATGAGAGTGCCTTGGGCGGGGGGAGGGCACCCATTTGTCTTGTCCTTGGACATTTACAGTAAACTCATCTCTGCTCCTGCCTCTATGAAGTGTCTGTACTATCTGCTGCTGAGAAGAATGTTCAAATAGAATCCAGGCATGCTGACTAAGAGGATTTCTGTACCAGTCTGAGAAAGGTGGGTTGGGGCCTGGGTCATCAGGACATCTTCAGCCAGGAGACATGAGGCAGAGAGGTGAAAATCAATCAGGAAGACACTTGCTTAGGGAATGGCTGCCACAACCTGTGGTGCTAGGCCCAGGGTCCTTTCTGAGATTTGCTGATTTTAGGGGAAGTAAAAGGCAGTCAGTGCTATTTTACCAAGGGGAAGCAGCTCACAAAAGGGCGTAACATAGTGTACTGGTTAAGGACCCTGTTTCTGCAGCCAGGGTTCAAATCCCATCCCCCCACTAATTCTGTGATCCCCAGCAAGTTACTTCATCTTTTTAGTGCTTTAGTTTTCTCATGTGTAAAATAGGGGAATGAATGTTGCTGTTCCTTGCTTCCTAGAGTTGATGTGAGCATTTGGATTTGGCATACATAGAGCACTCAGAACAGTGCCTGCACACAGTAAGCCCTATATAAATGTTGCAGTTGCAGTTATGATTGCTGTTATTTAATACCTGCTATGCATCAGATCCTCTGCAGGCATCAGTCTTCTATTACATCCTCAGAGCTGGCTCTCTCATGATGAATAAGTGAGCGGAGCTGACATGTGAACCCTGACTATTTAGCTCCAAAGATGGGGCTTCCCTTGGGCCAGGCTGACTCCAAAATTCTTTCAGTCCCCATCTGAAATCTCTCTCACCCTTGAAATGTCCCCTACTTTTGTCTGTTGGATGAGACCATGGGGTAAGTAATGAGATTACTTTATGGGCATCCGGTGTGCTATGACAAAGCACAGTCATCCGACTTATTTCTGAGGACAGCATTTGTTGCATGCTACATGGCCTCAGGCACACAACTGTGGGGTTAGGGTTCCTGATTTACTTCCTGTCTTGTTTTTGGCAGCCTTGTAGTTGTAGGCAGGTCACACCACCTCTGTGAGCATCCTTTTCCTCCTCCTCTGTCTTCACAGCATTTTGGCTGGATGGGCAGATCATAAAGGGACTTTGACAATGAGGAGACCTGCTCATAGATGGAGTTTTGCAAAGATTGGAAGAGGCAGCCTCTGCCATTGCCATTCTTGTAGCTGTTTGTATAATAAAAAACAGAAAAAAAAGCCAAACAACATTATCAAAGAAGATGTATTTAAAGTGAAGTGATTATCATCCCTTCTTCCAATCCTAATGGCTCATACCTGGGACTGTACATGTCATGGGTTTTCGAACCTACATCGACCCTCTGATGAGGTGCTCTGTGGGCAAGGTCACAGGTTCCAGCCCTGCTGCCACCTCTGGCCAAGTGTAGACCGAGTTCCTGGGGGTGGGCCACATCTCTATTGCTCAGAGTGCCTGACACAGCCCTGCTTGAGATTCTGTCTGAAAGAAAGAGGCAAATGGTCCTTCCCTTCTCCTGGATGCCTGCATCTCCTAGCTCCCCGGCTTTTCCCGACAGCTGGTTGGCAGGCCCTCCCAGTGTCCCTTGCTTGTTCTATGCCTGGCTCAGGCTCAGGATAAAGGCCACATGTCTGTGGAACAGTCATTCTCTCCTCTGTGCGCTCTCAGCTTTTCTACCTATACAGGCCCAGAGCTCCAGAGGCCTTGAGCACCAGAAGCCTAGGCCTCTGGGATTAGCATTATGTCCTAGGTGTAAATGGATGAGAGAGCCCAGTGACCTAAGCAGCTCCAACCCTGAGACTGGATCTAATGATGATCCAGATAATCCAGTGCCCAGCTTAGAGCCTGGCACACAACAAGTGCTTATAATGAAAGCATTAGTGAGTAAAAGAGTGATCCCTGGCTTTGAACTCCCTCTAAGTGTACCCCCAGGCATCTGTTCTTCCCTCAGTCACAATGCTGACCCCACTTCATGACTGGTCTCCTCTCCTTTGATTGTGCACACAGGGGCCAGTCTTGTGTCTTATTTTAGTATCTTTAGCACCTAGAATAGTATCTGGCACATAGTACATAAATGTTTAGGCGTGAACAGATGGCTGGGTTCTACATTCTGTCATTCACTCATGACTGCGAACTGGAAGAGCAAAATTATGGAGCCTATGACTGTGATTTCAACCTGAGTCATGCTCCTCCCTTCTGTGCGTGCTCCAGCAACCATGAAGAGAATATTATTGGAAAAGCAGGTTGGGAGTCATTTGCAGACCTGTCAGCAGCATCGGCTGCAGATACAGCTTACAGAAGACGGGCCAGATCTTCAGAAGACAGAACAAAAACACATGGGCCTGGAATAAAAATTGTTTTCTTGTTCAACTTACTGCTTGCCCAGAATTGGTTCATCTCTTAAGTGGCTGTTAAAGTCCCTCCTCACTGGAAGAGAAACGTATTAGTAGGGGCCCATTCAAGGTTAAGTGGAGCAAAATGTTTTCTAAAGATTTCCTCATTTTACAGAAGAGGACATTAAGTGTCAGAGTTAAGTAAATTGCTCAAGGCCACCCAACTAATCAGTAATTGTATTTCTAGCTACAGTATATTGAGCACTTACTATGCGTTAGCCACTAATATAAGTGCTTTTCATCCATTACCATATTTCATCTTGGGTAAAAATAACTTTATGGATTGGGTTTTATTATCCCCATTTGACCGAGGTAGAAACTGAGGCTCAGAGAGATGAAGTAACTTGCCCCATGCTACCTCATTAGATACTGGCAGAACTGCGACCTGTATCTAAATCTGGCAGACTTGGGAGCCGGCAGAATGTATACTTTGGACTCTCCTCTGACACTTTAAAAACATGCCCATGCCAGAGCCCCACCCCAGGCCGGCTGAATCAGAACCTCTGTATTCTAAAAAAGCTCCCCAAGTGACTCCAATGTGCCTTCCTGCTTGAGAACATTAGCATAAACTACTTACCCCTCTGAGCCCCAGGTTTTTTTATCTGAAAAATGGGGGCCACAGGGATCCGGAGATCTTTGCAGGATCCAAAGGTGTGCATGTGTGTGAAAGGGCTCAGCACAGTGTCCGGTTGCAGGGGTGCTCAGTAATTGCTGACTTCCTTGTCCCAGCAACCAAGGAGTGCCTGGGGTGCTTTGGGTCTCCTGTGTCTGCACATGACCCCACTTTGCCAAAGACCCAGAACACTGTTTTCTGGGCTTTGGAGTTCAGTTTCCTGATTGTTTGTTATTATTCTTAATAGAATTCAGGAGAAGGCCACGAGTGGGCCAGACATCTGTGATGAATCTGCTGGGGTTTTTACAGGAAAGACTTCCCAAGTTCACTGTATTCTATATTTCTTGCTTTTCTTTCCAGCAACAACATAGCCAGGAAAATATCTTGCTTGAACTGAAAGAAAACAGCCCATTAGCCTCTGGTGAAAGTCGATTTAGGGAAAATGAGTGTCGTATTACATAGCAGAGTGCTAGGACATTTGAAGCCCTCTTTCTAAAACACTCATCTGAAAGGGAAAGGTGTTTTTATTGCAAACCTTCCACGTTCCAGGACCTCCCTCATGGAGATATGAGGAGTATTATCATCTGTGTTATAGACGAGAAAAGTGAGGCTTAGAAAGGTGACATTGCATGACCAAGGCCCTTATATCTAGTTTGCCTGGCTTTTGAAGCCTAAAGCCTTTTTTGTGCCACAACTGTCTGCTTGGGTCTTCTAATTTCCTCCATTATTTTCCAATAACTTTAATTTCATGATAAAAGCAAACAAATTTTAAAAGATTGTTCCAAAATACCAGCAATCTTTCAAAACATAACATTCTTGCTAGGCTCAGAGTCCTTAGCACCTAGTAACCCTGATGCTAGTAGATGCGTGATAAATGATTGATGATTGAATGTAGAAATGAGTGAAGCCACAGCTTACCTACCAGGGCATTCCTTTCTTTCTCAACACTCACCTGGGATTGTGACCATTTTTGTTCAACTTCAGACCTTCTCCCATTGCACTAGGGTCTGTTTCCTTGGGGACTTTTTTCATTGTGGGTAACTCTGCATTCCGGGGCTTATCCATCTTGTGCTTGGCTTGCCCTTGGAATACACAAACTCTTCGGTTCTCCTTCTGATATGGAGTGAGTCCTTGTCCTCTCTGGATTTCTATTCCATCATGATGTCATTATCAAATATATTCCAGTTTTATTTTTAATATGTCAAGTAATAATAATGGTAATAATAGATAAAATTTGTAGGGCTTCCTCTGTCCAAGTGCTCTGTTGAGCACTTCACATATTGAATAGTGTGCCCCAAAAAGTTGAAATTCAAACTCCTGATAACTACGAATATGACCGTATTTGGGTCACATTCATAGGGCCTTTGCAGGTATAATTAAGTTAAGGATCTTGAGATGAGATCATCCTAGATTTAGAGTGGACCCTAAATCCAATGACTAGTGCTCTTAGAAAGGACAGAGAGATTTAACACAGAGAAGATGTGAAGATGGAGGCGGAGATTGGAGTGATGAACCTGCAAACCAACAAATGCCAAGGATTGCTGGCAACACCAGAAGCTGGGAGAGAGATGTGGGATGCATTCTCTCCAGACCCTCCAGAAGGAACCAATCTTGCCAACAATTTGATTTTGAACCCTTGGCTCCAGAACAGTGAGAGACTAAATTTCTGTTTTTTTTTTTTTTTATTATACTTTAAGTTTTAGGGTACATGTGCGCAACGTGCAGGTTAGTTACATATGTATACATGTGCCATGTTGGTGTGCTGCACCCATTAACTGGTCATTTAGCATTAGGTATATCTCCTAATGCTATCCCTCCCCGCTAACCCCACCCCACAACAGTCCCCGGTGTGTGATGTTCCCCTTCCTGTGTCCATGTGTTCTCATTGTTCAATTCCCACCTATGAGTGAGAACATGCGGTGTTTGGTTTTTCATCCTTGAGATAGTTTGCTGAGAATGATGGTTTCCAGCTTCATCCGTGTCCCTACAAAGGACATGAACTCATCATTTTTGATGGCTGCGTAGTATTCCATGGTGTATATGCGCCACATTTTCTTAATCCAGTCTATCATTGTTGGACATTTGGGTTGGTTCCAAGTCTCTGCTATTGTGAATAGTGCCGCAATAAACATACGTGTGCATGTGTCTTTATAGCAGCATGATTTATAATTCTTTGGGTATACACCCAGTAGTGGGATGGCTGGGTCAAATGGTATTTCTAGTTCTAGATCCCTGAGGAATCCCCACACCGACTTCCACAATGGTTGAACTAGTTTACAGTCCCACCAACAGTGTAAAAGTGTTCCTATTTCTCCACATCCTCTCCAGCACCTGTTGTTTCCTGACTTTTTAATGATCACCATTCTAACTGGTGTGAGATGGTATCTCATTGTGGTTTTGATTTGCATTTCTCTGATGGCCAGTGATGATGAGCATTTTTTCATGTGTTTTTTGGCTGCATAAATGTCTTCTTTTGAGAAGTGTCTGTTCATATCCTTGGCCCACTTTTTGATGGGGTTGTTTGTTTTTTTCTTGTAAATTTGTTTGAGTTCATTGTAGATTTTGGATATTAGCCCTTTGTCAGATGAGTAGGTTGCAAAAATTTTCTCTCATTCTGTAGGTTGCCTGTTTAATCTGATGGTGGTTTCTTTTGCTGTGCAGAAGCTCTTTAATTAGATCCCATTTGTCAATTTTGGCTTTTGTTGCCATTGCTTTTGGTGTTTTAAACATGAAGTCCTTGCCTATGCCTATGTCCTGAATGGTATTGCCTAGGTTTTCTTCTAGGGTTTTTATGGTTTTAGGTCTAACCTGTAAGTCTTTAATCCACCTTGAATTGATTTTTGTATAAGGTGTAAGGAAGGGATCCAGTTTCAGCTTTCTACATATGGCTAGCCAGTTTTCCCAGCACCATTTATTAAGTAGGGAATCCTTTCCCCATTTCTTCTTTTTGTCAGGTTTGTCAAAGATCGGATGGGTGTAGATGTATGATATTATTTCTCATATTATGTTCTGTTCCATTGGTCTATATCTCTGTTTTGGTACCAGTACCATGTTGTTTTGGTTACTATAGCCTTGTAGTATAGTTTGAAGTCAGGTAGCATGATGCCTCCAGCTTTGTTCTTTTGGCTTAGGATTGTCTTGGCAATGCGGGCTCTTTTTTGGTTCCATATGAACTTTAAAATAGCTTTTTCCAATTCTGGGAAGAAAGTCATTGGCAGCATGATGGGGATGGCATTGAATCTATAAATTACCTTGGGCAATATGGCCATTTTCATGATATTGATTCTTCCTATCCATGAGCATGGAATGGTCTTCCATTTGTTTGTGTCCTCTTTTATTTCGTTGAGCAGTGGTTTGTAGTTCTCTTGAAGAGGTCCTTCACTTCCCTTGTAAGTTGGATTCCTAGGTATTTTATTCTCTTTGAAGCAATTGTGAATGGCAGTTCACTCATGATTTGGCTCTCTGTTTGTCTGTTATTGGTGTATAAGAATGCTTGTGATTTTTGCACATTGATTTTGTATCCTGAGACTTTGCTGAAGTTGCTTATCAGCTTAAGGAGATTTTGGGCTGAGACAATGGGGTTTTCTACATATACAATCATGTCATCTGCAAACAGGGACAATTTAACTTCTTCTTTTCCTAATTGAATGCCCTTTATTCCCTTCTCCTGGCTGATTGCCCTGGCCAGAACTTCCAACACTATGTTGAATAGGAGTGGTGAGAGAGGGCATCCCTGTCTTGTGCCAGTTTTCAAAGGGAATGCTTCCAGTTTTTGCCCATTCAGTATGATATTGGCTGTGGCTTTGTCATAGATAGCTCTTATTATTTTGAGATACGTCCCATCAATACCTAATTTATTGAGAGTTTTTAGCATGAAGGTTGTTGAATTTTGTCAAAGGCCTTTTCTGCATCTATTGAGATAATCATGTGGTTTTTGTCTTTGGTTGTGTTTATATGGTGGATTACGTCTATTGATTTCTGTATGTTGAACCAACCTTGCATCTCAGGGATGAAGCCCACTTGATCATGGTGGGTAAGCTTTTTGATGTGTTGCTGGATTCGGTTTGCCAGTATTTTATTGAGGAGTTTTGCATCAGTGTTCATCAAGGATATTGGTCTAAAATTCTCTTTTTTTGTTGTGTCTCTGCCAGGCTTTGGTATCAGGATGATGCTGGCCGCATAAAATGAGTTAGGGAGGATTCCCTCTTTTTCTATTGATGGGAATAGTTTCATAAGGAATGGTACCAGCTCCTCCTTGTACCTCTGGTGGAATTTGGCTGTGAATCCATCTGGTCCTGAACTTTTTTTGGTTGGTAAGCTATTAATTATTGCCTCAATTTCAGAGCCTGTTATTGGTCTATTCAGAGATTCAACTTCTTCCTGGTTTAGTCTTGGGAGAGTGTATGTGTCAAGGAATTTATCCATTTCTTCTAGATTTTCTAGTTTATTTGTATAGAGGTGTTTATAGTATTCTCTGATGGTAGTTTGTATTTCTGTGGGATCAGTGGTGATAATCCCCTTTGTCATTTTTTATTGCATCTATTTGATTCTTCTCTCTTTTCTTCTTTATTAGTCTTGCTAGTGGTCTATCAATTTTGTTGATCTTTTCAAAAAATGAGCTCCTGGATCCATTGATTTTTTGAAGGGCTTTTTGTGTCTCTATTTCCTTCAGTTCTGCTCTGATCTTAGTTATTTCTTACCTTCTGCTAGCTTTTGAATGTGTTTGCTCTTGTTTTTCTAGTTCTTTTAATTGTGATGTTAGGGTGTCAATTTTGGATCTTTCCTGCTTTCTCTTGTGGGCATTTAGTGCTATAAATTTCCCTCTACACACTGCTTTGAATGTGTCCCAGAGATTCTGGTATGTTGTGTCTTTGTTCTCGTTGGTTTCAAAGAACATCTTTATTTCTGCCTTCATTTCGTTATGTACCCAGTAGTCATTCAGGAAGAGGTTGTTCAGTTTCCATGTAGTTGAGTGGTTTTGCGTGAGTTTCTTAATCCTGAGTTCTAGTTTGATTGCACTGTGGTCTGAGAGACAGTTTGTTATAATTTCTGTTCTTTTACATTTGCTGAGGAGTGCTTTACTTCCTACTATGTGGTCAGTTTTGGAATAAGTGTGCTGTGGTGCTGAAAAGAACGTATATTCTGTTGATTTGGGGTGGAGAGTTCTATAGATGTCTATTAGGTCCTCTTGGTGCAGAGCTGAGTTCAGTTCCTGGATATCCTTTTTAAATTTCTGTCGTGTTGATCCATCTAATGTTGACTTTGGGGTGTTAAGGTCTCCCATTATTATTGTGTGGGAGTCTAAGTCCCTTTGTAGGTCACTAAGGACTTGCTTTATGAATCTGGGTGCTCCTGTATTGGGTGCATATATATTTAGGATAGGTAGTTCTTCTTGTTGAATTGATCCCTTTACCATTATGTAATGGCCTTCTTTGTCTCTTTTGATCTTTGTTGGTTTAAAGTCTGTTTTATCCTAGACTAGGATTGCAACCCCTGCCTTTTTTTGTTTTCCATTTGCTCGGTAGATCTTCCTCCATCCCTTTATTTTGAGCCTATGTGTGTCTGTGCATGTGAGATGGGTGTCCTGAATACAGCACACTGATGGGTCTTGACTCTTTATCCAATTTGCCAGTCTGTGTCTTTTAATTGGAGCATTTAGCCCATTTACATTTAAGGTTAGTATTGTTATGTGTGAATTTGATCCTGTCATTATGATGTTAGCTGGTTATTTTGCTCGTTAGTTGAGGCAGTTTCTTCCTAGCCTTGATGGTCTTTACAATTTGGCATGTTTTTGCAGTGGCTAGTACTGGTTGTTCCTTTCCATGTTTAGTGCTTCCTTCAGGAGCTCTTTTAGGGCAGGCCTGGTGGTGACAAAATCTCTCAGCGTTTGCTTGTCTGTAAAGCATTTTATTTCTCCTTCACTTATGAAGCTTAGTTTGGCTGGATATGAAATTCTGGGCTGAAAATTCTTTTCTTTAAGAATGTTGAACATTGGCCCCCACTGTCTTCTGGCTTGTAGAGTTTCTGCCGAGAGATCAGCTGTTAGTCTGATGGGCTTCCCTTTGTGGGTAACCCGACCTTTCTCTCTGGCTGCCCTTAATATTTTTTCCTTCATTTCAACTTTGGTGAATCTAACAGTTATGTGTCTTGGAGTTGCCCTTCTCGAGGAGTATCTTTGTGGCGTTCTCTGTATTTCCTGAATTTGAATGTTGGCCTGCCTTGCTAGATTGGGGAAGTTCTCCTGGATAATATCCTGCAGAGTGTTTTCCAACTTGGTTCCATTCTCCCCGTCACTTTCAGGTACACCAATTAGACGTAGATTTGGTCTTTTCACATAGTCCCATATTTCTTGGAGGCTTTGTTCACTTCTTTTTATTCTTTTTTCTCCAAACTTCTCTTCACACTTCATTTAATTCATTTCGTCTTCCATTGCTGATACCCTTCCTTCCAGTTGATTGCAGCGGTTACTGAGGCTTGTGTATTCGTCATGTAGTTCTTGTGCCGTAGTTTTCAGCTCCATCAGGTCCTTTAAGGACTTCTCTGCATTGGTTATTCTAGTTATCCATTCATCTAATTTTTTTTTCAAAGTTTTTAACTTCTTTGCCATTGGTTCGAACTTCCTCCTTTAGCTTGGAGTAGTTTGATCTTCTGAAGCCTTCCTCTCTCAAGTACTCAAAGTCATTCTCTGTCCAGCTTTGTTCCATTGCTGGTGAGGAGCTGCATTCCTTTGGAGGAGGAGAGGCACTCTGACTTTTAGAATTTCCAGTTTTTCTGCTCTGTTTTTTCCCCATCTTTGTGGTTTTATCTACCTTTGGTCTTTGATGATGGTGACATACAGATGGGTTTCTGGTGTGGATGTCCTTTCTGTTTGTTAGTTTTCCTTCTAACAGTCAGGACCCTCAGCTGCAGGTCTGTTAGAGTTTACTGGAGGTCCACTCCAGACTCTGTTTGCCTGGGTATCAGCAGCAGTGGCTGCAAAACAGTGGATATTGGTGAATCACAAATGCTTCTGTCTGATCGTTCCTCTGGAAGTTTTGTCTCAGAGGAGTATCCGGCCGTGTGAGGTGTCAGTCCGCCCCTACTAGGGGGTGCCTCCCAGTTAGGCTACTCGGGGATCAGGGACCCACTTGAGGAGGCAGTCTGCCCGTTCTCAGATCTCCAGCTGCGTGCTGGGAGAACCACTACTCTCTTCAAAGCTGTCAGACAGGGACATTTAAGTCTGCAGAGGTTATTGCTGTCTTTTGTTTGTCTGTGCCCTGCCCCCAGAAGTGGAGCCTACAGAGGCAGGCAGGCCTCCTTGAGCTGTGGTGGGCTCCACCTAGTTTGAGCTTCCCGGCCACTTTGTTTACCTACTCAAGCCTGAGCAATGGTGGCCACCCCTCTCCCAGCCTCGCTGCCACCTTGCAGTTTGATCTCAGACTGCTGTGCTAGCAATGAGTGAGGCTCCGTGGGCGTAGGACCCTCCGAGCCAGGTGTGGGATATAATCTCCTGGTGTGCCATTTGTGAAGCCCATTGGAAAAGCGCAGTATTAGGGTGGGAGTGACCCGATTTTCCAGGTGCTGTCTGTCACTCCTTTCTTTGACTAGGAAAGGGAATTCCCTGACCCCTTGCGCTTCCCGGGTGAGGCGATGCCTCGCCCTGCTTCAGCTCATGCACGGTGCGCTGCACCCACTGGTCTGCACCCACTGTCTGGCACTCCCCAGTGAGATGAACCTGGTACCTCAGTTGGAAATGCAGAAATCACCTGTCTTCTGCATCACTCATGCTGGGAGCTGTAGACTGGAGCTGTTCCTATTCGGCCATTTTGGCTCCACCCACCATTTCTGTTGTTTTAAGTCAGCTAGTTTTTGGTAATTTGCTATGGCAGTGTTTATTTCCCAGGAAATGCACACACCTATAATCCAGGAGTTGCTTTTAATTCTAAGATAAGAAAACTGAGGCTGGGAAAAGGTTTATGACTTTTCCAAGGTCACAAAATTAGCAAATGCTATGGACTGGATTCTAACCCAGTTCCAGGGCTGGCTTCGTAAACATACAACATGTGCAGCTGTACAGGGTCCTGAACTCAGAATGGCCTCTGATTGACTTGATCCTCTGCTGTTGCCTTCTGGAAATTTAAAATCTTTTTTTTAACAAGGGGCCTGCATTTTTATTTTGCACTGGGCCTCACAGTTATGTAGCTTGTTCTGACCAGGTGTCTCTGCTCTCCAAACATCTGCTTTTTCCTTCATCATCTGCTGTACAAAAGCCCATACATATCCTTGATCTCCATCCATCCCCACAGCCACAGACTTCTAACCAGTCTCTCCATGAGACAGACTGAAAAATGGGCCCCTAAAGATGATCATGTCCTAACCCCCAAAACCTGTGAATATGTGACCTGACATGGTTTGCAGCTGTGATTAAGGGGTCTTAAGATGGGAAGATCATGCTGGATGATCTGGTGGGCCAGATGGAATCACAACAGTCCTTATAAGAGGGATACAGGAAGAATTAGAGTCAGAGGAGTTGGTGATAGAATGAAAGAAGCAGGGATGGGACCGATATGCTTTGCAGATGAAGGAAGGAACTCCCAACCAAGAAATACATGTAGCTACAGGAGCTGAGAAATGTATGGAAGTAGATTCACCCCTCAGAGCCTTTGGAGGGAACCAGCCCTGCCGACACCTTGACTTTAGCCCAGTGAAACTAAGTTTGGAGTTCTGACCTCCAGAATTGTAAAAGAACAAATCTGTGTTTTAAGCCACTAAGTTTGTGATAATTTGTTATAGCGGCAACAGGAAACTAATACACTACTTCCCTCTTACCCTTACCATAGCCTTACGAGGACCCCCTCTTACTCTTACCTTTCAATCTGTGGAAGAAAAAGAAATCATCCTGGCAGTATTGGAGAAGATAAATAGAACTTTAGTTTAGCAGAAAAAACATTCACATAACATTTATATATAGTTGTAAAAAAAAGTCATAGGTTTTCAAAGGCAAGATTTTTTTTGCAATGTTCATTTATTATGCAGGGGAAAAGACTAGCATTTATATGTACATAATAAAAATAATCAACGTGGTATAATAATGACTAGTTTAGAAACCCAAAGAACATTTTAAAAGTGTATCTTTTGAAAAGCTCTCTATACTTCTGTTTTAATCTTTCCTTATTCTGGAATGAAACATGGTTTTGACATTTGTGTTATTTAATAATTAGATTTCTGCCTACTACTAAAGTGTTAAACATGAAAAGATCATTTTAAACATAAATTTAATCTAGATTTCTTTTAGGAAAAAAAATGAAAGAAGAGCAATCATCAAAAATTCTACAACACCAAACTAAAATAAAAATCAAAACAGAAACCAAAGTCCACTTTCCTTCACTGGGCTTTACAGGTTACACGTCACTTAGCTTTTGCTCGATGTCCCTCCCACATCTGCCACCAGCCCACCACACTACTCCATACAAAGAAGTGCAGCTGAAAAAGCATAAATTTCAGATGAAACTCTGTTCCAACACTTCCTGCCTGTGTAAGTTTGGGCAAGTCACTTAATTTGTCTGGGTCATGTCATGTCCATTTCAGAACTGAGGAAATTAATCCCCAAGGGCATGTCATAGAGGAAATGAAGTGTGCCTGGCATGATGCTCTATACCCTGCAGATGTTGGAAATGATGCTGTCACATAGTAATTGCTGTCCCCTCTTCCTTCAGGTAGCAGTAAACATGTTTGAGATTCACTGCCCAGGGGGCATGATTGTTAGGGCAGGAACAGTAATTTTTAAGAGTTCATTTTAGGATTTTTGAAGTAGGTGTTTGAAGCTCCCAGCAGTAAGCAGTTGTCCAAAAGACAAGAGTTCAGACTGCCTCAGGCCATGAAGTTTATGCCTTAAACAGCTGAGGACCCAGAGGTGATGCCTGTTTTTATGCATAAAAAGAGCTCAATCCTTTCTGAGCTGGCAGAAAGATGGAAAAGTTGTTATAGCAGCAATAGGAATCGAAGTGAGTCTCTGGTACAAGTGTCACCTCTTCCCCTTGTGGGTATGAGGCAAAGGGTGAAGGAATCCTTAGATAGACTCAACTCTGGCATCCAAAAAAGAGGGAGCCTCTGCCTAATATCTGGCTCATTGTTCCAGTATGCAGTGAGCCCCACAAGGTTCTTATCCCACTTTGCCTGGATGAATGGATCAAAAGTGGCCATAGGAAATGAATAATAGGATATTTGCTCAGCTTCTTTAACTGAGCAAATAACAGTGGGTTGAATGTGATAGAAAGCTTATTTCACTGCACATATACCCCAAAACTTAAAGTATAATAATAGTAATAATTTAAAAAAAAGTTTAGACTGGCAGGTGGTCCAGGGAGGAAGGGCAGCTCTGTACCACAAATTGTCTGGGGCCCTCGTTCTTCTTTTCTTGTTATTCCACTGCCCTTTAGTGTGTTGGTTTAGTCATCTTAGCTTCAATTAGCTCTCATCTACCTCATCTGCATTTTAGTGAGCTGGAAGGGAAAGAGGAAAAAGGAGGCAAGCTTCTTCCTCTTCAGGGCATGACCCGATGTTTGATACATTGCTTCTTCTCACATCTTACTAGACAGAGTTTTGTCACATGGTTATCTCTCGCTGTAAGAAAGGTTTAGAAATGGAATCTCTAGTTTCCTGGCCATCAGAGCAGCTATAACTTATAGCTATGGGACTATAAGAAACAGGAATCAAGATAGAATGGATATTGGGGACAATCAGTAACCATGACACAGAGACCTCCATTGAAGGGCAAGTATTTCCCTGTTATATCAGTCAGGGTTTGATCAAGGAAGTAGACCATTGTGAGTATTACAGAGTAGGGGGTTTATTATAGATATAAGACCACATATGATTGTGGAAGAAGCTGTGGAAATAAGAGTCTGAATGGGGCAGTGGAAGGATCAGAGAAAATCTCTACCCACCCCTTTTGAGATTTGTGAAGGTAGACAAGTGAGGAGAATGAGAGCACGCTAGAATCTGTAGCATGTCTGCAACTGTCACTCATCTCTCCTAAATACAACAGCCGTAAGAGAGCAGTGGTGCTGCTTTACTTTTTCTAAATCTTGCATTAAGTCTTTTGACCAACTCCAACCTGAAATTGTACAGGAAGTGAATTCAGGGAAATATAGTCCTAGCTTAGCCAAGTAGACACAGTTACAAACTACTACATCCATGTTGCAGAGAGTGGTAGACATTGAGATGGGACAGATCTGGGAGCCACAAGGCTGGGTGAGGAGACACCAGCAGCAGGCTCTGCATGGGCTGCTCAGATAACACTGCAATGGATGCTGCTGCTGAGGATGAGATGAGAGACACAGAGGTTCTTCCCCATCCCCGTCCCTCTCCCCAGTGCATTGCTACCATACATCAGCCTTTCCATTCCAACACTCCTATCCCCATCAGAACTAAGGTGCAATCTTGGGATGGAGGAAGCCCTGGCATGATGAGGAAAAAAAAGATCCCAAATTGATTACATTAGGATTTCTGTCCTCAGGCAGAATATGCTCTTAGAAGACAAAACAGGGCGCTTTCTAGAAAAACAACTTACCTTTCTTATACACTTACATAGGTATGTAAGGTACACTTACTTACACAGTAGAGAATAGGTAATCAGCAAATCTTATCTGCCTTCTCCCTTTTTTGCTGGGTCCAGCCAAATAGAAGAACACCATTAGTCCCTCAGTGGACCAGGCTTTTGTGTGCTTCCTTCTTTCATGAACCCCTTTCACTTTTGTCAGATTGATTTTGTTTTAAGCGACCCCATGGTGCATTTCTCCTCCTTGACTCAGCTCAAATGAACACCTTTTCTGTTATTCCTTCTTGACCTTTGCCTCAGCTTCTCACGGACAGCGATACTCCCTGCCCTGCCTCCTTAAGGCCCCAAGGATTTTGGTCAGGGACCAGACTTGTTGACGGATAGATTGGATTGACTTTTCTCCAAATTATGAGCGAATCAGATGATAATCGAAGAGAACCCTGCTCTCCAATTGTGTAAATATAAATTACACACACACAGAGTTGTCTAATATTATTTCATTGTGTTGATAAAAATATAAACCATCTAAAACTGTGTGGAACAGGGATCTTTTGGTCTTCAAGTTCACTGTGAGTTTTGTTTTTCATTGGCGGATGCTCTCTCCAGGCCCTTTCCTCTTGCCTGTATTGCAAAGAAACATCTCTTACTTTAGACTTTTGCTATATGTATGGTTCCCAGTGGCTGCTGTGACAAAAAACCATAAACTGGGTGACTGAAAACAATATAAATATGCTTTCTCACAGTTCCAAAGGCTAGATGTCCAAAATCAAGGTGTCACAGGTCCATGTTCCCTCTGAAAACTCTAAGAAGGATCCTTCCTGCCCTCTTCCTAGCTTCTGGTGCTCTAGGCAATACTTAGCGTTCCTTGGCTTTTGGACACATTACTCCAATCCCTCCCTCCTTTGTCACATGGCATTTTCATTGTGCCTCTCCTCTGTGTCATCACATGGCTTTTTATAAAGATGTCATTTATTGAATTTAGGACTCACCCTAATCCAGTATGACCTAACCTCAACTTGATTACATCTGCGAAGACCCCATTTCAAATAAGGTTACATTTTCAAGTACTGGGGATTTGGACCACGACATACCTATTTGGGGGCATAATTTAACCCACAGCTGATGCCATGACTTATATTCTTCGTACCTAGAGGCAGATGTATTTTAAGCTTGGGTAGTCCCAAAGATACCTGACACTAGTCAGCCATGGCGTCAGTCCCAGCTGGAGCCCTGCCACAATAGGGCAGAAGTCTGGCCTCATGTCCTTTGACGGATGCAGTAGGCAATAGGGCAGGGTGTAGATCACTGACTCCGAAGCTCCCTCATGGCCTCATGCACGAAAGCACACAATCCTTGATGTGCTACAGCAGGAAGTACCAAGGCCGGAGTGGAGCACTGACTCTCTCATTAGTATGCCATAGGACCCGCACAAGCCACTTCTCTGAGCATCAGGTCATTACTTTATTGTTCTGTATGAATGAAAGAGCAGACACTTACTGGGCATTTGCTATGTGCCAGAGCAGGGGCTGGGGCCTGGGATATAGAAATCATTAAAATTCCACCCTCAATGAACCTAGCATTCATAGGGGATAAATCACTTACTTGTGAGGTCTGAAGCAGATCAAAGCTCTCTGTGATCCATAACATGCTGTGTACGTGTCAGCAGCAAAGATGACTCACAGGGTTCAGGCCAGGAAGGTCTTTGTGACAACCCCATGGTTCCTCCATTAGGTCTTTGACACCTGTAAACACAGCAGCCTGAAATTCAGAGGAGGACATTCACTTTTTATTCACTTATATATTAATTTGAGTATCGATCCTGTTCCAGGCACATGGCTAGGTTCTGAAGATGCAGCAGTGAACAGAGCAGGCACTGGCCCTGACCCAGGCGACTTCCAGTCTACAGTAGACATAGACATTCAATAAGTGACAAGTTCTAACTTTCCCAGAAACTCTTGCTTTGGCCTTAAAGATCGGATAATTTTTTTCAAAGTTTTCAACATTGCATCTTAATGGATTCCAGACATAAACCCAGTCCTCTGACTTTCATTCAAGATCCTTTCCACCTTATCAAACTGGTCCTTTAGGAGACAAGGGCAGGGCCTGCCACTGCTCAGAGAAGGAGTGTTGTGCAGCTCCCATGAAGTCCTACCTGGGAAGGTGCATGCTAAGGGTTAAAGTATTGGCATGAGGAAGGAGTTCTATTATTAGGGGGGCATATGGATACATGCAGATGCCTGTGACTACGTGTGTGTGTGTGTGTGTGTGTGTGTGTGTGTGTGAAGAGAGAGAGAGAGAGACAGAGGGAAAGAGAGAGAGAGAGAAAGCAGAACATGCACACAAGCTGTCATGTGGGTTCCTAACTCCAGACCTTGCCTTTCCTAAAAGTTTTAGGTTGAATCTTGGTTGGGTTTAGCATTGCATTCATCTCTTTTCTGTTGGGGTTCCTCTTCCGTAAGATACACAAGATATTTGCCCACTACAAGGGACAGGAAGTCACTCTTACCTAGAATAAAACTTTACATTGTTGGAAGATACTCTTCCCTCCTCTCCCCTTTCCACATTCATCCTCTGAGCAACAGCCTTGGGGTTGAATTAGAAAAGAAAAAGAAGGCAGGTTTCCTGTCCTTAAGGAGCTCACTCATGTTTGAGGGTCTTAGAGAAGTAGACTGATAATGACAATGCAATGTGGTGGGTGCTAAGTTTGGGCACAGCAGTACCCTGTGCTTATCTTCGAGGCAGCAGCTGACTTAGAGCACTCACGGAGGCCATCACTGAGGAGGTGACCCTGGACTAAGTTTTGAAAGATGCATAGGTGTTAGCAAAATAGAGGAGAAGGAAATTCCAGGGACAGGACACAGTGGATGCAAAGGTACGGAGCCAGAAAATAGTAAGACATGTCCCACCCACCCGCAACCTCGGAGGGAATGGAGGGGGCTAATCAGGGCAGCCCCCCTCCTCCCCTCCTCTCCAAGCATTGTGGAAAAGGTGTTCATTGATTAGTAAGATGCCAAGACGGAGATGAACGATTGACTACTATTGCAGGGATCACTGTGTATTAAAGGGTCACTTTTAGAGCAGGAGGGAGGCCAGGGCCCAGCCTGCAGCAGGGAGACCCAGCCTTTCCCTCTTTCCCGTCACACATGTGTTCCAGTACGTTCATCTCTGGTCTCTTGGCCCATAGGGCTGCCTGGCTGATGGTATGATCCCAAGATTTGAATTTGGGCTTAAGGGCTTATGAAAAAGCTCCAGAAAACTCCACTTAGAGGTTTTGGGTACAAGTCCAGCTATTAATACAGTCTTTGATTTTTCATGTGTAAGGGCGCCTGAGCAATCCTGGATCCCTGGTCTAATAAAACCCAAGCCGTAGCCCACAATTGTTCCTAACACCCTCTTTCCTGATGCGCTGGCATCCAGCTTTCTTTCTTCACTTTCCTCTTTTTCAGAGGGACCACCAGGCTCAAGCCAATCTCCTGTTGCATTTTTTTCTTTGTCTACTTACCCCACTGTGTCCTGTGTTTTATGTGTGTCCAGATCATCCTAAAGCCTGGAGGGAGGCTCACGTCATTTTCGCCTTTGTATTCTCCATAGCCTTGAGTACATCCAGGGTAAATGTGTAATAAACCATGGATTCAACTTTTCCTGGCTGTGAAAGGAGAAATTAACATTAGTGTTGTTTGTTGTGGGTTTTATCTAATGTGGTTTGTTCATTCACACCTCCAACAACTCTTCACTGGGGGCCAGGAAAGAAGTGATCCTAAGTACTTGTCCTTATGGCTTACAGTCTCACTGAATCCTCCTCACTATCCTTACGGTTTGTTTTTATTAACCCAAAGTTAACCAAACAGGAAGCAGAGCGACTGAACAGCGAAGGCCACCATGTTTGCAGGTGAGGCTTCTGGGACTTGAACCCAGGTTTGTAAGTCATGGGGGCAGGTGTCCTGGGGAATGGCCATCTCTGTGGTACTTCCTGGCTGGGCTCCCTTGGCTGCGTTGCCGGCACAGCCAATGCACATCACTTGTCTGTTGCTGTAACTGCAGCCACCCACTTCCTCCCAACCGTGGCAGCATTTCTAGAACCTGGCAAGGGACAGCTGTGGACCCAAGCCAGGCCCATTACAAGAGTGTTTTTTCTCCTCTCTAAAGTGACCTATCCTGAAATGTGTGATGCTCTCTCTGCATGGCCATAATTTGAAGTTCCCTCCCTTTTAATAATCCTTTTAAAGAAAAATCACAGTAACACCCACATGATTTGTGATTACCAGAGTAAAAACCACTTTTTTTTTTTCCCATCATCCTGGCATCTGGAGATGAGCAAAGCAGAGGAACAGAGTGTTACGTGCGTCTCCAAACACCTTCTCCCAGGCAGGCGTTCCCTCCAGCACAGCCAGCCCAGCAGCTGGGAGGCTGCTGCCCTGGTCCCCACTCTGCCATGGAAAGAACTTGTGCCAATTGCTTCATTCCCACACTGATTTTCCCAATAAACACACACTGCACACCTCAGTGCCACACCTGTGCTGGGTGCTAACTGAGCAGAGACACAGAGAAGTGACCTCGTCTCCAAAGATGTCCCCAGCTGATGGCCTAATGGGAAAGGCAAATCTCCCTGCCAGAGCTGGATGAGTGCGTAGATTCTCACCAGGCGAAGAAAGGAAAGGCGTTTCAGTCAGATGTCACAGCAAAGGCAAGGAGTGGAGGCTGGAAGAACAGCTGAGTCCAGGGTAGGTGAGGAGTGCAGTGTTTGTGGAGGGAATATTTACTTGGAGGGAACGTGGCTGGAAAGGTAGGCCAGAGCCACCTAGGGAGGGCTCCAATGAAGACAAGGAGTTGGCTTTATCCTTTATAAGCTGGGAAGACACTGAGATATTATAGATGCATGATTCTTGCTGCACCCAGGACTGGGGTGGGGTGTGGGGGGGGAATGTGTTGAGTCTTCAAAAACATGGGTATAGACAGGCATTAGGGCAGATAGTAAAATGTTTTTTCTTTCTTTCTCTGCCTCCTTTTCTCTCCCTCCCTTGCTCCCATTCTTTTTGTTTTAATAAAAAGTATTTAATCTATTTATAGTCAAAGCTAAGGAATATGTTTCACCGATCTATGCCCAGGTAACTGGGATGCAGAGGAAATATTATTAAGGAATTAGAAACACATGATTTACAATCTCAGCCTTCCCACTTCAAAATTAACACCTTCTATGATTTGGGCACTGCGTTCAGCATTTTTACCAACATTGCCTCTAATCCTCACAGCCTTGCAGAGTAGATTAAAATAACAACAGCCACATCAAGAACAACAGCACATACACAAATACCATTTGTTTACTGAGTAATTTTGTTCTAAGCACTATGAGAAGAACTGTAAAGACAACAACCTTGTTGAAGCAGGTTGTGTTATCATCCCTGTTGTGCAGATGAAGAGACTGAGGCTGAAAGAGCACAGAAAACTTGCCCAGGCCACTGTGTGGAAGAGCTTGTCTGACTCCAAACCCACACCTGTCCACACTACCATCCTGCCGCTTAGCACCCAGCCCCCTTCTCTCCAGACACGGGGTTGATGGCCCTTACCCTGCTGCTGTACGTAGGTGGTGTGAAGGTTAAGTGAAGGATTATTTTGCAAATTGCAAACAACATACCAGTACATATCTGTGGAGTGTGATTATTATCAATAAAAATTATTGATTCCAGATAGAAAAATAATTTTAATAAATGAATGCCTCAGCCTCCCTGAAGTTGGCTTTATTTTTATAAAACATAAATCCTTAGGTTTATTTGTGTTGTTTATTAGATGCCTAAGCCACAGATTGCTTCATACTCTAGTAACATTGAAAAGCAAAAACAATTAGGAAATGAGTCAATAACTTAGCAGCTGATTTTTAAAGAAACTTTTATTTTGTTGATCAAAGATTTCTTTTATAGTGGGTTGATTCTAGTACAGGCAAGCATTGATAGGTCCAGATAGTTTTGAGGATATTAATTT
This sequence comes from Gorilla gorilla gorilla, assembly GCF_029281585.2. Taxonomy (NCBI): domain Eukaryota; kingdom Metazoa; phylum Chordata; class Mammalia; order Primates; family Hominidae; genus Gorilla; species Gorilla gorilla. The sequence goes on along the minus strand of NC_073224.2, from coordinate 184,395,096 downwards.
CATTTTGGAAAATGGCTCAGATCGCACCCACATATCCAGGTGTTTCCAGGACTACGTGAAACCCAGCAGGAGACCTTTTGTCTCCCTTCTTCAGAGCATTTTACAAAACATATTTATCATCTCTGGAATGGTGGTGTATGGAGCCAGTCTGGGCGGCCAACAGGAGGAAAGGGTGGGTGGGAGGCACGCTTTGTTCCAGAATAGAGTGCCTTTCCTGGATGTCAGGAGGGTGGAAAAATGGCCCCTTCTAATAAACACAGATGGCCTGGGTGCATCCCTGAGTTTTTACTTTAAAAGGATAAAAAGTGAGCCGTACCTTCAATTGGAGACACATGGGAAGCCTGTTGGGCTCAAAGAGCTAGCTGCCCTGGGAGACAGGAGAGGCTGCCTTCCCGGGGCTCTCATCTTCATCATCCCTTCTCATCATCTTTTCCACACCTCTCTGCAGCCCTGCCACCAATTCCCTGCCCTGAACCAGGCCCAAGATACCTCAGTTTCTCCCCGCTTTTACCCTCTCTGCTCTGTGTCTGTCATCGAATTACTTCATAGACCTCTGTGAGCCTTGGTTTCTTTCTGTGAAGCACTATAAAGCAGCAGTCCTGCAGGGAAGATCTGGGAGGTCAGCAAGATACTTTGTTCTGTGTAAGGTACTAGTCAGCACCCACTTTGGAAGTGCTGGGGAAAGCTTGGGACTTACAGCTTCTGCTCTTCACCTCCTAAGTCAATTGCATGGAGACAGGTGTTTCATACCACCTGACCCCTGAGTCTGTCTCTTCCTCTCTTTTCTATAATTGCACAAATCCCTAGGGCATTCTTTGTTTCATTTTATCCTCACATCAACCATGCTGGGAAGATCACTGTACTATTTACCTATTGCTATGTAGCAGATTACCCTAAGATGGAATGGTTTAGAAGAACAAGCATATATTACAATGGAAAGGACTTGGGATGATAATGATGTGTCAGTGTAAGTTCATTCATTTCTGAGAGTGGAGAGGTTGGGAGGGGCTTAGTTGGTTGGTTCTGGATCCGTATCTCTCATGAGGCTGCAGTCAAGCAGTTGGCTGGGGCTGCAGGCATTGAGGACTGGGTTGTCAATTTCCAAGCTCAAGCTCACTCAAAGGGCTGGGGTTGGGGCAACAGGCAGGAGAGTTTGGCTACTCCCAAATGGGCCTCATCATAGTGCTGCTTATGACATAGCTGCTGGCTTCCCCCAGATACAGTGAAGAAAGAGAGCCACCAGAAGGAATGCTAGCCACACTATCTTTTATCACCTAATCTTGGAAGTGCTATAGCATCACTTCTGCCATATTCTATTGGTCACACAGGCAACCCTGGTACTGCATGGCAGGGGACTCCACAAAGTATGGATACCAGGAGGTGGGGATGGTGGTGGCTGTCTTGGGGGTGGCTACCATGGCCACCCAGAAAGTGAATGGCAGTACTAGCTGATCGCCTGTTTGTGCCCTGGACGGTAGGCCTGCCAGTCACTGATGTGTGGGAATGAAAAGATGCAATGCCTGGCAATGTGCCCAATAGGTATTTGATGAAGGAATAAAAGATTGGTTTTTCTAAAATAGGTCTGATTGGTTTTTTTGCTACTAAAACCTTCAGCATTGTCTGATGGATTAAGTACAAATTTCTGACCCAGACATTTATAATCTTTCTGAATGTGGCCCTAGTCTCCAATTTCAGGTCCCAAACTCAAGTCTATGCTCATGTCACAGTTTCTGCCTGGGCTGCCCTTAAAGTTTTGAAATACAGCTCCTCTTCGAGGTCAAGCTAACTAACCCCACCTTCTTTGGTGTCCATGTCTCCTGTCTCCTTGCCCTTAGTAGCAGCCTCCCTGGTTCCTGATGGTGGTGCACTTGCTCACTCAGGCATTCTATTGACCTTTGAAGTTGGTGCTCAACAACTTTGGCCAGAAAGAAAGTTTTCTGCAGAGACTGGCAATGTGTTTCTGACTATGTCTTACATATATTTTTTTCCAATATAGCTTTTCTTGTACCTCCAGAGGACAGGCACCATTTTAATTTAAACACCCCCCCCAAAGGACTTGGCATACAGAAGTGACTGCCCATCTCTTGCAGGAAGTTCAGTCTCAAATTCCTTTCCTCCTACCATTTCATGAGTGACATGCCAGGCAGAATTTATTCAGATGAGGTCTTCCTACACTGGTAGAATGAATATTTTTGATTCCCTAAGTGAATTATTCATATAAACTTCAGAGTTGAAAAGTCTCTATACAGAGTCAGTGGGGAAGTATTTGTTTAAGATATCTACCCTACCTAGACATTAATAAAATGTCCTACATTTAGATGCCACATATTTTATAGGAGTCACATATTTTATAACATCAAGATAGAAGCAAATAGATCCTTATAACAGAAAAGTTTTACAAGTTTTAAAATCAGAAAGTTCTAGATATCGAATTCCAACTGCAATACTTTCTAGCTGACCACTTCTGGTCAAACCACTCATTGCCATTTCACCAAAGATAAAACTGAGGTTTGGAGAAAGATGACTGTCAGCATAGAACCTACATATAGTAGGAACACAATATTAATGTATATAAATGCATATATGTAACTTGATTGCCTCTGGGCTTCAGTTTCCTCTTTTATAAAACAGGAATTATAAAACGGGAATTAGATGTGGCATATATTACATATATGTACCACTTTAAAAGCTAAGCCCCAGTGTCTTAATCTGTACAATGGGGATTATTATCTCTACTCTCTCCATCTCATTTGATCCCCACAGTTGTGTGAGGTAAAGCAAGTGAAGCTTCTTTGTGGGGCACTTTCCTTTGTGATAATGCCCTTCATTAGTAGCCTGCAATCATGGTGTAGGGAAAGAACACAGGCTCTGTGTTCTGGAAGTCCTGGATTCAAATCCTAGCTATTGGGCTTACTAATCATACGGGAAATTAGCTGATTCCGGAATGTCTTTGATCCTTGGTTTCCTCCTCTGTAAATGGAATCCTGTCTGGAAGAGTACCCGGAACATGGCAGCACCTTTTCATTCACCGCTTTGTGCCACTTAGGTGTTGGTGTTTTTCCCGGTAATTGAGAGAATGGATGAGACGTATAGTGAGTTTTCCCTATGGGACAGCATAGCAGTTTCTCATCCTACAGTTTCCAATTCGTGAATGGCTTTACTTTAACAAAATGACAGATAATGAGAGGGAAAGTAGTGTTTGAATGCTTAGACGCCTGTTCTCTCCAATGTCGCAATGTTGTCAAGAACTATCTTTATTCCCTGATTGTCCTGGAGAAGAGAAACATAAAAGCCTTATTCATAGTTTTAATTCTCATTCCAGAGAGGAACAGTGGGTTCTTTCTCCAGTTGTTCTGTCCTTACTGGGGAGGAGCCCAGGGACATATTTCACAGCTAAGTCAACTGCTTTTCTTCAAATTCAGATTTAATCCTTGAGCGAAATGAGTCACTGGCTCATCCAGTTAAGATCATCACCCACTTTCCCAACAAAACTTCTCTTCAAAGAAGGACTCGCTCATCCATCAGGTATTTATTTAGCACTCACTACATACTAGATACTGTTTTGGCAGCTTGGAGCAACAGAGCAGGAAATAAGAGAGGCAACTGGAGCAGTGTTGTATGGTGGAAAGAACTCTAGTTCTGGTGCTGAGAAACTTGGCTTTACCTCCTGGTCTCGGAACTTACTTTCTGTGCAGCTCTTTGAATCTGCGGTATAACAGATGCCTGTTTCACAGGATTGTTTTTATTTATTTGTTTATTTATTTAATTTTTTTGAGATCAAGTCTCGCTTTGTCATCCAGCCTCCTGCGTAGCTGGGATTACAAGCATGCGCCAACATGCCACTAATGCCCAGCTAATTTTTGTATTTTTAGTAGAGATAGGGTTTCACCATATTGGCCAGGCTGGTCTTGAACTCCAGACCTCAAGTGATCCACCTGCCTTGGCCTCCCAAAGTGCTGGGATTACAGGCATGAGCCACTGCGCTTGGCCCCATAGGACTGTTTTGAGGCATGTGGTATTCTGGCTAGACATCTGAGGTTCAGACGGACTTTGGATGCAGTCCCAGCTATGCCACTTAAGATCATGTGGCCTTGGGCAAATCACTTCACTTCTTTGAACCTCAGTTTCTTCATCTACAAAACAGAAATAATAAGGCATCTCTTGGAAGACTGTTGGGATGGTTCAGAGCTAAGAGTAGCAAATGAAAGAGTTTTGTGAAATTCAAGGCAGGGAGAAGATTTTTCCAGGCCAAACTGAAATCCCTTCTGATGTTCCTAGCTTTTCCTGAGGTTCTTTCACACATTTCATAATTAGACCTGCCTGAAGCAGGCTGCAAGAAGACTAGAATCTTTGTCTTTGTTTCTTCCATTACTCTTTGAAACAGATCCTTGGTGGCTAAAACCCAGAGTGAAAACAAAGTAACTTATCAAGGTAACTTTTCAGCCTGCTTGCCCTTGTCATGGGTCTACCCTGGACAAGGGTGGGCCCTTCTGGCTTTGCTCTGCATGTGAAGTCCTGTGCTTTTATGACCCAGGAGATCACTGTCCCTCTTCTCCAGCTCTTGCTATCAGGTCATTTCTGCAAATGTCTCTCAGGGGCGTTCCCTCTAGATGGGGCCAGAGTTTCCCTTCTTTGGCTCATCCTGCATATGCAAATACATCTACTGAATCCTGGCATTCTAAACTGTGGGTAGTCTGGGCCCAATGGCCTTTTAGGGCAGGGCACTGTGAGTCAATAATGGAAAGTTAGAGTCGCTGGTGTCCTGGATCTAAGTGTCCCCATCCCTCCACCCATTAGAGAGGGTGGAGGCCTCTCTAAGGCTCTGCAAAAATTTTCCATATGGCAGGATATAGAAGCACACTCCAATGGAGCCCGAACCTGCTCTGGAGTTGGCCTGATGGCAGAACTAAGGGCTCGGTGATCCTTCTAGGGCTCTCTTGGCTAGAATTGATACACATGGACCTTTTTTGAGGGGCAATGGAGGGAGGAAGGAATCAATGCATGGCTGAGAGCCGAACAGAGGGTCAAGGATGTTAGGGAGGGTGAAGGGATTGTGTGGCATCTGTGTCCCTGCTGTCTGGAAAGCTGGGACATGATGGGTAGATGGTGGATATTCATAAGACATGGAAGTGAGAATTGATTCACTGGTGCAAAAGCAGGGGCATTTTTCACCATTAATTTCCAGTTATCACGAGCTTTTATAGCACTGATTTTACAGGGCCACACTGTCAGTTTTTCAAATCTGATGCCTACTTGGGAGATTATTCCAAGCTTTTCTCTCTGAAAGCCTCAGTTTCCTCATTTGTAAAATGGGAATGACAATAATTCTTGCCTCAGATCCTGGGTGCAGAAGTCAAGTTGGATGTCAACATATGAAACTCTTCAGAAACTCTAAACCCTGGGCAGTTATTGGAAATCTAGAAGGAATGAAACTAGCTTGTGAAAAGCCTAAGGGAAAAAGGGAAAGGGGCAGTTATACCTGTGTCAGATAGGCTCATGAATGGAAAACTTGGCTGCAAGTGGACCTCTTTGTTCGAAACAGAACATTCCTATTTATTAGCTGATTCTTGAAGTGGTCACTTCCACAGGCGTCCACTGTGGTTCTGGTCAGTGGAGGCCTCAGCATGCGAACATTCGCCAGGATGGCAGATTTTGAGCCTGTTGGTGACACCTGGGTCATCACAAACTTAGCGAGACTCTTTCTTCCCATGAAGGGAGATTGATTCCAGAATCTAAGTTTGGGCCAGCAGGTTATTTGAAACTAGCTCTGGGTGTCTTAGAAATACATGGGGAGGAAGAACAAAACATTTGTCTTCTTTGAGCTTTTGATGGGAAGGCCTTTGAGCCTCTTCCTTTTCTTTTCCTTCCCTGAACCCCCAGGCTCCTTTAGAAAAAAAGGTTTATTGTGAGCTCATAGACTCATAAAATTTTGGACCTGGTTCCTGGTGGGAGGACCTTGGGTTCATTGAATCCAATCCTTCCATGGTACAGCAAAGGAAATCTGGGTCCAGAGTAGGAAGGATGTGTACCTGAGGTAGCACAGCCTTGTCATGTTGGGAGACAACTCGTTTCCTGCTTCTTAGTGAAGATCCTTCACTCGACTAAGAAGTGGGTCCAAACTCTCCTCTCACCCTTAGGATAACTCTCCAGGCATATAGGATTTCTTGGACCTTCATATTGAGTTTCTTAGGGAGACAGAGCAGTGAGCCATCTGAGGCTTTGGGTTCCCTGCTACTCCCGTTGTCTGAGTCCTGTGGCCACTGAGCCCCGCTGCCACTCTTCCCGTCCCAGACTCAGTTCCTGCCACCAGGGCTTGGACTGAGGTGAAGCAAGAAAGGAAGCCATCTGCCTGGGCAATTACAGGAACTTGAGAAGAAGGCTTCCTTAAATTTTCACCCTAGGCCCTTCACTTGCCTCACCCTGATGCCAGCCTTGACCTCTTCTGGCATTCCGCAAACGTGTCATGCCCTCTCCCACCTCAGGACTTTTGTGTTTGCTGCTTCTTTTTGGCCTGGAACATTCCATCCCTGAGAGCTGTGTGGCACTCTCACTGCCTTCTGTCTGGGCTCTAAGATCACCTTGGAGGGAACTTCCCTGAGGTGGGGTGGCTGTGTCTTCTGTTTATCCCTCACCCAGTTTTATTTTTCACCCCAGCACTCAACAACTCCTGACATGTTTGTTTACTTCTTGCTTTGACCCTGCATGTGGTATGAATGACGGCCCCTGAAAGTGGCAGAGTGGGGGCAACCCTCAATACATATTGGTTGACTAAAGGATGGAAAGGCTGAGCAGGGGTCACCTGTCTTGCCTCCTCCTTCAAGATGTGACTTTCCATTCCATGGAGTCACTCTGGCTAATTCTTTGGTTTCATTGTCTCCTTAAAAATCTCTCCAAAATATTCAGGCTGAAAGTGCTTTGATGTACCAAGTTTATAGTACACACTCAGACCTTTTTTTAAAAAAATTTACTTTCATCTAACTTTTTGTATTAAAAAATCCTATAATCCCATAACCCACCACCTAGAGGCAGCGTGTTCATTGAGGTTGTTTGCTGTACTTCACACGTGTTTATGAAGACTGCAGTGAAATGGCTGTAAGTGGTAGCTGCTTGTCTGGCAGAGGAAGAGCATCCCTCTGGCCCCATCAGGGATGCTCTGGCACAACAGGTAGGGTCTTCATCATTGCCCTCCCCATTCAAAGCCACCATGGCCCCCTTTGCCTGAAGACTGAGGTCTGAGCTCCTCCACAGGGCTCTTGCAGTTCTGCCACACTGGGCTCAACCCCTTCCCAGTGCTCCCTCCCTTTTGCACCCTTAGAAACCTTTGCTCCAGCCAGACTTGTCTCCTCATTATCCTTCCAATATCTGCGTCTGCAGCTTTCTCACTTAGAAACCTCATTATTTCCACAGCTTCAATTCCCCCACCCCTACCCCATTCTTTGTTTCCAGACCTCAGCTACAGCTCAAATTTCAAATTGCCTGTTGGCATCTCTTTCTGTGAGCCCTGCCAGCAACTCAAACTCAGCATGGCCAGAGCCTGCCTTTATTTTCTCTCCCCAAATTGTCCTCCTCTCTCCTCCCCACATTTCTATTAGGAGCCCCATCATTCTCACTGACACCCAAGTTGGAAATTTCAGAGTCTGATTAGCTTTTCCTTTTCTTTTGCCACCACATCTAGTGAGTCACCACATTCTATCAGTTCATCCTAATGATAGCTGTGGGTATGTTATTAGTCCATTTTCATACTGCTATTAAGAAATACCTGAGACTGGGTAATTTATAAGGAAAAATAAGTTTAATCGACTCAGAGTTCCACATGGCTGGGGAGGCCTGACAATCATGGTGGAAGGTGAAGGAAGAGCAAATGTACGTCTTACATGGTGGCAGGCAAGAGAACATGCATAGTGGAACTGCCCTTTATAAAATCATCAGATCTCTTGAGACTTAATCATTATCACAAGAACAGCAAGGGCAAAACCTGTCCCCGTGTTTCAATTACCTCCCACTGGGCCTCTCCCAAAACATGTGGGGATTATGGGAGCTACAATTCAAGATGAGATTTGGGTGAGAACACAGCCAAACTATATCAGGTATATTGACTAATCACAGACCCGCTATGTGTCACCTAATGTCATCCATAGTTTCTTTTTTTTTTTTCTCTTTTTTTATTATAAGTTCTGGGGTACATGTGTAGAACGTGCAGTTTTGTTACATAGGTATACACGTGCCATGGTGGTTTGCTGCACCCATCAACCTGTCACCTACATTAGGTATTTTTCCTAATGTTAACCCTCCCCTAGCCTCTCCACTCCCAAACAGGCCCTGATGTGTGATGTTCCCTTCTCTATGTCTATGTGTTCTCATTGTTCAGCTCCCACTTATAAGTGAGAACATGCGGTGTTTGGTTTTCTGTTCTTGTGATAGTTTGCTGAGAATGATGGTTTCCAGCTTCATCCATGTCCCTACAAAGGACATGAACTCATCCTTTTTGTGGCTGCATAGGATTCCATGTGACTGTGAAACAAAGTATAAGAACCAATTATTTTTCTTATCAAGATTATAAGGAAAGAAAGGTGAATGTGAGACATTATTCAAGGACCTGCTGTTTTGCTTCAAGTCACAGTTTCTAAGAACCTATTGATAACATTGAGGATTTAGTGTATTGTCCACAATCTCCAAAATGAGGCTGTATGTTGCTTAGGGTACAAGTGAAGCTGGGGTAATACAGGGACCCAGGTATTCAGTGGCCTAACTTAAGCAGGTGTTTATTCCTCTCTTCTGTAATAGTCCAGAGGCAATTGTTCAGGGAGAGCAGGACTCTTGTCCTTTTAGGGCAGCTAGGAACCCAGGCTAGTAGGTCAGTCTGTTGTCTGCATTGTGTCTTTTTGAGACCACTCCAGTTGTTTCTATTTCCCAGCCTGCAGAAATAATTAGGCTGGGAAATTAGCAAGTAGCTGAGCCTGTCTTTGGGAGTGACTTGAAAGTCACACACATCACTTCTGCATGTGTCGCCCTGGTCTGAACTTAGTCTCATGACCACATCTAGCTCCAAACAAAGCTGGGAAATGTAGCCTCTCGCTGGCTACAGTTAGAGAACTTAAGTTCTCTAACTCTATAACCCAAGTGCCTTCACCCTGTCACAGGCCCCCCATGACCTAGCCATTGCCTCTGTTGGTCGCTGCCTCCATGACCTGGTCTCTGCCTCACTCCAGCCTTCTCTCTCTCTGTGTTCCTTCTCTTGCACTGACTTGTTGTGGTTGGCCTGGGTACCTCCAGGCTTGGGCACATACCTGGAATGGTTTGTCTCCACAACCTGCTGGGTAACAGCTGTTTGTACTTCATGACATCTTGGGTGGTTTCTTCTCCAAGAGACCTTCCCTGACCTTCTCTTCTCCTCACTAGATTAGGGGATTCTTCCAGGTTCTCAGGTGTTGCATTCCTCTATCATAGTACTTCGAAAATTATTACGCATGAAATACTTGTAAGCTTGGTTTCCCTGCTAGCATACACATTCCATGAAGAAGGTCCACAGCTTTCATCTCAGTGCCTCCAGCACACAGCACAGAATATGAAAAAACACTAGGGTCCCCTTAAGACTGCAAACACCTTGAGGATTGGCCCATGATAGTTTTATTCATTCTTCCTTTCATTCAATGAACACAGACATAACTCTCATACTCGGCAGGTCAGACTCAATGCTTTGGCTGGTTGTAATAGTTTTCTAGAGCTGCTGTAACAAAGAACCACAAACTGGGTGATTTAAACAACAGAAACTCCTTTTCTCATAATTCTGGGGGCTGGAAGTCCAAGATCAAGGTGTAGGCAAGGTTATTTCTTCTGAAGCCTCTCTTATTGGCTTGTAGATGGCTGTCTTCCCCCTGTGTCTTCAGAGAGTCTTCCATCTGTGAGTGTCTGTATCTTAATCTCCACTTATAAAATCACCAGATTGGATTAAAGCCCATCTAATGACCTCATTTTCCCTTAATTACCTCTTTTATTTATTTATTAATTTTTTTTTTTTGAGACGGAGTTTTGCTCTTGTTGCCCAGGCTGGAGTGCAATGGTGCAATCTTGGCTCACTGCAACCTCTGCCTCCTGGGTTCACGCCATTCTCCTGTCTCAGCCTCCCAAGTAGCTGGAATTACAGGCATGCGCCACCATGCCAGGCTGATTTTGTATTTTTAGTAGAGACGTGGTTTCTCCATGTTGGTCAGACTGGTCTCAAACTCCCAACCTCAGATGATCCGCCCACCTCGGCCTCCCAAAGTGCTGGGATTACAGGCGTGAGCCACCGCGCCCGGCCCCCTTAATTAACCTCTTTAAAGAATGTATCTCCAATATAATCACATTCTAAGGTCCTGGGGGTTAGGTCTTCAACATACAAATTATGGAGGGACACTATCCAGCCATAACACTGGCATAAATTGTGTGGGGCAAAGATGGAAGAACAGAATATGACCAGGAAGGGTAGAGAAATGTTCATGGGGAATGTTTGCAGAAGTCCTCAGGACTATGAGGTCCTCAAGGGAACAACTGTAGCTCATTCCTCTCTGTATTCCTTGTGCCTAAAGCAGAGTGTGGTTTGCAGAAGATGCTCATAAGATAGCCCCAAATAAACAAATAAGCCAATGAATGAAGCAGCATTTGGTCTAATAATGCTGCTATTTGGATGGCATAACTGCTAGCAGGATTATAGCTCTGTTTTTTCGGGCTTTCTTCTTTCTTTCAGGGTCAGAGAGCAAGGCTCCACGTTTCTCATTTGCCTCCAACAATGGCCATCAGGATCAAAACTTTCCAACCCAATTAAACATTTGGGTGGTTGGGACCCACCCAAGGAAAACAAGCATGTGCTCAATCAAATCTTTTATTTGGAAAATGTTTTTCAGCTGAGAGACCTGGGCCCCTTGTCATGCCTGGCTCTTAGATCCTGTTGTTACAAGCCAGAGTGGAAATTTAGGAAAAAAGAACAACTTAGATTTAAGCATCATAATGCCTCAAATCTGTTAAATTCTTTACAGTTTTTACAGAAGGCTTTCACTTAAATGATCTGCTTTGACCCTCACAACGACTCTGTCAAGAGGGTAACAGAAAGAGAATGGGCATGGAGGGCCAGATTTAAGTTCTAATCCTCACTGTGCTACTTCCTGGTGGTGAGCACTTGGGCAGATTGATTTTCTTAAGATCTGATTTTCTCATTTGTGCAATGGAGACAATAATACCAATGTCTCTGGGTTGCTTTGAAGATGAGTTGATACCAGGTATCAGAAAAAGCCTGGCATGTTCTGGCCACTCAGAAAATAGAGTAAAAGCTTAAACTAAGAATTTGAATCATTGTCTTCGCTCACTTTCCCTTTTCCTTTGTAAAATGAAGAAAACATAGTAAATACTTCATAGAATTGAGACAATTACATGAACAACATATGTACATGCTAAGTGCTCAGGAAAAGGTTAGTAGTCACAGTTACTTGTTTCAAACTCATAACTTAAAAAAAAACCTACACACTTACTAGCTTCCTTCTGCCTGTTTCGAACTTCAACCTTCGATTTTGAAAAAACTCTTGTAACTTTCAGTTGTAGGAGAAATAGGCAGATGCATGGAAACCACACCAAACTGGGCATTAAGAGCCCAGGCTTGGGTCTCTTTTTGACACTTGCTTGCTGTGAGACCTTAGGTAAGTCACTTATCACTGCAATAAGCAGATTGGACCAGATTAACGCTCCTTACAGCCCCCAAGAATCTATATGTTTAGTCCACAAATCTGCCCAAATCCAGTAAGAAACCTTAGCACCTAAAAGGAAAATTTAATTGAAAATTTTCTGATTTACGTGTACTTAACCAAACAAAACCCTACTTTTTAAGAGTCCTTTGATGTTTAAGCTCCCTTAAGGAGTCTTTTTTTGTTTTAAGGGACATTTTAAAGCTTTTCTTCTTAGAAACAGGAAATCAGATTTTGGCATGGGAAAAGAAATTCGAACACGCCAAGACTTGGGGGGTGGGAGCAGTTGGTTTGTTTTCAAACAGGATTCTAGAGGGTTCCCAAGATTGGTAAGAGGTGGCCCAGGCCACCCTGACTCAGCCTCCCAAGGGTTTGCCAACTCAAAAGGCGGTGTGGACGTCTGAGGCGGTGGCAAGGAAAGTGAGCCTGAAACATTTCCCTGGCCTTTTCGGACTTGTTGAATGTTTTCTTTTTGCCCTCAGTCCCACGTCTTACTTCTTAGTCTCTTTTGTGATATTTGGCAATCCAAATTGCCAAATACCTTAAGTGATCTCTAAGGAAAATATTTTTCACTAGATGATTGCTTTTTCCTTCCAGAAAAAGAGAAAGAAAAGAAAAGAAAAACAGACAAATACACAAGTACGTGTGTCAGAGTGAGTTCCAGTTACCACTTTGAAAAGCTCTTAAGCATTCTGTCAAGCCAAATGATTTCACAAAGTTTAAGTAGTCATCAAACAGGCAACTGGGGTGGGGGAAGGAGATCCCAGCTCGACCTCCCAGCAGCCAAGTGACTCAAAACAGTCCCCTTCACCTCTCTGAGCTTCAGTTTCTTATTTAGGAGGTGGAGAAATGAGGACTGTTCCACCGGGGTGGCTGATAAGGTCATGTGTGATCAGGGATAGTCTGAGGCCCCAGTAGATGCTCAACGAATGCCCCCTTTCTTGATCTGGATGGGCGGTGCTTTTGTTGACTGACCAGTCTGTCCTTTGTCCTCCTGCAAATGACTGATGTGGATGCTGCAGGCTTAGAGAGGTGGTGTGCCATGGAAGGTGGAATGCTGGGCGGGGGGCCAGATGACCTTGCTGCAGCTGCTGCTGCTTCTCCCTCTCCTTCTCCTTCTTCTCCCTTTTAAATTGTGATGAAAACAAAACCCACATAATAAGTTAACCCTCCTATCAAGTTTTAGGCCTACAGTTCAGTAGTGCTAACTCTATTCATATAATTGTATAACAGATTTCTAGAACTTTCTATCTCGCAAAACTCAAACTCTATACCCATTAGCAACTCCCATTCCTGTCTCCCCCACCCCCTGGTAACTGCCATTCTACTTTGTATCTCTATGATTTTGTCTACCCTAGCTATCTCATATAAGTGAAACCACACAGTATTAATCTTTTTGTGACTGATTTATTTTCCTTAGTGTAATATCCTTAAAGTTCACCTGTGTTGTAGCATGTCAGAATTTCTTTCCTTTTTAAGGATGAGTAATGTTCAATTGTATGTATATTCTACATTTTCTTTATCCATTCATCTGTTGATGGACATTTGGGTTGCTGCCACCTTTTGGCTATTTGTGAATAATGCTGCAATGAACATGGATGTGCAAATATCTCTGGGAGATGCCACTTTCAATTCTTTTGGGTATATACCGAGAAGTAAAATTGCTGGATCATATGGTAGCTCTATTTTTGTTTTTTTGAGGAACCTCTGTACTGTTTTCCAAAGAAGTTACAGCATTTTCCATTCCCACCAGCAATGCACAAGAGTTCTAATTTCTCCACATCCTTACCATCTTGTTATTTTCTATTTTATTTATTTTTTGGCAGGGGATAATGGGCATCCTAATGGGTGTGAGGTGATATCTCATTATGGTTTGGATTTGAAGATGGTTTAGCTTCTAATGTACTGTTGTCACCTCTTTCACTTGATGGCCCTGTGACCTTAAGCTCTTTCTAGCATGATGACCAGGATGCAAGCTATGAAGAGACAAGCTTCCCAGGTGTATCTGTGTTTTAGGGCTGTACCTAAAACACACTAACAAAGTACCACAAACCAGGTGGCTTAAAACAATAGTCATTTATTGTCACACAGTTCTGTAGGCCAGAAGTCCATGATCAAGCTGTTGGCACAGTTGGTTCCTTCTGAGGCCCTTGAGGAAGACTCTCTTCCCTGCCTCTCCTTTACTTCTGATGGTTTGCTGGCAACCTTCAGGATTTCTTGGCTCATAGATGTGTCACCTTGATCTTTGCCTTCATGTCACATGGTGTCTTCTCTCCGTGTATGTGTTCATGTATCCAAATTTCCCCTTTCAATAAGGACGCCAGTCATATTGGGCTGGTGGTAGAGGCCTCCTCTAATGACCTCATTTTAACTTAATTCTCTCCGTAAAAAGCCTATTTCCAAATAAGGGCACATTCTGAGGTACTGGGGGTTGGAATTTCAATATGCCATTTTGGGGGATATAATTCAACCCACAACACCAGGCTTGTCCTAGCTTGCACCCAGGGGTTATTTGAAACATTGATAAGTGCAAGAGAGAGTGTGATAAGAAACTGGAAGCACAGATGATGAGGACCTCAGCTGGGGAAGTCATATTCCTTCAACTCTTCCCAGAAGCCAGCAAGATAAAAGATAGTCCTGAGCCAAACAAATGCTTGTATCTGGGCATAAGAGTAAGATCCTGAGAAAAATATAAGGGTTGGAGTAGCTGTTATCCTCCCAGTCAGTGCTTTTGGGTGAGTTGATCTGACTTAGAGGCACAGGATGGTCTATAGCAGCGGGCTCTTTGTTAGTCGAGATCAGCTTCTCAGGAATGAAATCAGAAGTAAGTGTTGGGGTGTCACAAGTCTATTCTTAGCTTCCACTTACCAGCTAGTGCAGCCTGGAAGGTGGACATGGACTGTGTGTTAGAGAGTTTAGGGCAGGATCAGAAATGCCAAGAACTTGGATGAAGGCCTGATCTTTATTGGATGCAGAGCCCCCGTGATGGCCTGAGTTGCTCAGTATTGGTTGCTTTCCCAGTGTTTGAAGGACAATCTTGGTCTAGTGTTCATTTGGTCCAATGGTCTATTCCTATGACATCATACTGCCTAATTCCAGTTATGAATATAAGATATGAAGTGGATGCTGTAATGTGCCACCAAGATCCCTCTTCAGGAATAAATGACATTCCAGTGCCTGAAAATGCTTCTGGCCTTCTCTGGAAATCGTCTTGTGCTGGAGGGAGTTGCCTTAACCCAACACCATGCCCCCTTTCTGGGGCAACCTGCATCCAATGACTGCTTAATGCAGAAAGCCCATAACCTTTGCTGGAAAGTGGGTAAATCTGACAGGCCTTTCCAAATCCTGAGCTCCTGGTGGGGTTAGCTGAAACTGCTCTGGAAGGCTTTGCTGCAGCCTGGTTTTTCCCTTTGCCCCATCCTTTGTCCTTCCTTTCTCTCCACAGGTATAGAACTTGAAAGAATGACCTACGAAGTGTCCTACATGCTAATTTCCATCTCAAAGCCCACTTTCCAAGGAACCCAAACTGCAGCATACTATCTTTCTGAACTTGAAGGTGAACTTTCCAACTCCACAGAGAAAAGAAATGAATGTAACTGGCATATGGTTGTAGTCAGAATATGTTTCTCTCATAAATTAAATAACGAATGGACAGATCCAAGCTCCAACTTTCAAAGATGCACAAGACTAGAGAACATCTTTTTGGCTTTGATTCAAAATCATGAGCATGTGAAAGGAATAGCATATACAGTGAAAAAAAAACCTTTAACTGTATATTTGTTTTAAATATTTTCTTAATCGGGGAAATCGTTTTCACCAAAAGCGTGCACACACAGGATTGCCACATCTGACCAGTGTGAAAAGCAGAGCTTCAGATGATGTTTTCTGTCCAGCCTGTGGCCATGCACAAAGAGATGGGTGTTCTTTGGTTCTGATTCTGTGTAAATGCATCCCATCTGGTGTGAACTGTTCAGCACCTGCCAGAACCACTTTCTAAGAAGGAGGAATTTAAGAGGGGCTTTTGCAAAGTCAGCAAGTAAACCTTTCAGCAGTTTGGAAGATGTTTTGGCAGGGCTGGGGGTGTGGGGCCCTAGTTACTGACTAGAGGTGGGAATGTGATTAGAAAGTTCCCACCTGCAGAGCTGAGCAAATAGACATACACTAATCTTTATCTACATCAAGATGAAATGGTTCTTAAGTGCCTCTTACTTTAAATGCAATGCCAGGACGCAGGCCTATGTGCTCCTATGGTAAGGACACCACTAATATTTCTAGATGTTCATAGGCTGAAGTCAGACCCCATGAAATCACAGATCCCTCAGCTTGATGCCTTAATAGAACCTCAATTTTTGATAATGCCACTCGATGCTCAAAAGCAAAGCCTTCCCTGGTTATACACTGGCTCATGGTGTTCTCTTCAAGCTCTTCCATAACTGAGCCTGGAGGAAGACATTCATGCTGCCCACTAGTATTTCTGTCCTCCTCCTAGGAGCATGGAGTGATTGTCCTTCCATCTCCTTCAAATTAGGCAAGACTATGTGATTTGATTGGCCAGTGTGATGTGAATAGAAGTGTCATCGATTATTTCTGAGTGAAAATGTTAAAAACTGAAGTCATTCTCCATGGTTCCTCTGGTTGATGTAAGAAGACTTTGATTGGAGTCTTGGTTTTGCTACTTATTAACTGTGTGATTTTAAGGTTCAGAGAGGCTATTAACTTACTCAGTTTTCACCTTTAGAGACCAGAAACAAAATAATATTTTTCATACACAGTGGTTATTTCATTTGCTCCCACCATCCCAATACGTCAACCACATTAGAACCCTTACTTTTGCCTGGAGATGCCCTGCATTTTACACAACCAATATTTCCTGAATTCTTTGTTTTAAACATGAGTTTTTGATGAATTACAATATCACAGGACAAATTATTAGGACCCTGTCAGAAAGCAGCCTGGAGTTTATATATGTCAAAGAAGCTGATTTTGGCTTGTAAACTGAAAGAAGTAAGCATTCCTGAAAGTCAGAAAGATGAATGGATTAAAAGTATGAAAATAGGAAAATAAATGCCTTAAAACCAAGCTCTCTTACATGTATAGAATGCTAATATTTAATGAAAAGAAAACACTTCAGTGGTTTTTACTTTCAATACGTTAATAGTATGCTTGATTTAGTCATTCATTAAAAAATATTTACCAAGTTACTACCATGTGCCGGGGAGTGCATGAGGCACTGGGGATAAAGCAATGAACATGACAGGGAAGGTCCCTATCTTTAAAGTATTTGTGTTTTAGGAAAGAGAGATAGATAGTAAACAAGTAGGTAACAAATACACATGCTGCTTTCAGGTGATGAAAACTATTATGGAGGAAGTAGACCGTGACTGCCAGAGAGGAATGGTGCCGTCCTACCTACTCGGTCTGGGTCATCAGGAAGACCTCTTGCAGGAGTGATGGGTTTGTTGAGCCCTGAAGTTGAAGACCAGCCAAGGGAATGTCCTGGGGAAGAGGGAAAAGCAAATGAAAGACTTTGGCGTGGGAAAGGGCTTGGAGGGATGAGAAGGGAGGCCATTGGGACTGAGGCAGCAGAGGAGAGAGGGAGGAGAGAATGTGTAGAATAAGATGAGAGGGTGGGTGGTTGGATGTGGCCCAGAGTATGCAGGACCTTGAGGCTGCAATAAGAGGTTAGAACATGATTCAAATTGCAATGCGATGATGTGAAACCATTGTAGGCTTTCTTTTTTCTGTTTTTAAAAATTGAGGTGTAACTCACACTTAGCAAACTGCATATATTTAAAGAATGTAATTGTATAAGTTTTGACATATGTATACGTACATGAAACCATTTCCACAATCAAGATCGTGGACGTATTCATCACCCTCAAAGCTTTTCTCATGCTACTTTATAACCCCTTCCTCCTAGCCTCCTTTTCTTGACTCCCCACCCATCCTAGGCTGCCACTGATCTGCTTCCTGCCACTATAAATTTGTTTAATATTTTAAAAACTTTTAAAATTGGTAATAGTTTACATATTTTTGATGTACACATGCTATCTTGATACCTCTATATACAATGTGTAGTCACCAAATCAGGGTAATTGGGATATTCATCACCTCAAACATTTTCTTTTCTTTGTGTTGGGAACATTACAATTCTTCTAGCTATTTTGAAACACACTGGGAAGCTGAGATGGGTGGATCTCAATGTCAGGAGTTTGAGACTAGCCTGGCCAACATGGTGAAACCCTGTCTCTACTAAAAATACAAAAATTAGCCGGGCATGGTAGTGTGTGCCTGTAATCCCAGCTACTCAGGAGGCTGAGGCAGGAGAATCGCATGAACCCAGGAGGTGGAGGTTTCAGTGAGTCAAGATCGTGCCGCTACACTCCAGCCTGGGTGACAGAGTGAGATTCCATCTCAAAAAAAAAAAAAAAGAAAGAAATGTGCAAATATACAATAAATTATTGTTAACTATAATTTTTCTACTATATTATTTAATACTAGAACTTGTTTCTTCTAACTGTAGTTTTGTACCTCTTAACCAACCTGTCTTCAATCTACCCTCCCGTCTTCCCATCCCTGGCTTGGTAACCACTATTTTACTCTCAACCTCCGTGAGATCTGCCCTTTTAGTGCCCACGTATGAGTGAGAACAGGCAATGTTTGTCTTTCTGTGCCTGCTTATTTCACTTAATCTAATGACCTCCAGTTACATCTATGTTGCTGCAAATGACAGGACTTCATTCTTTTTTATGGTTGAGTAATATTTTGTTGTGTATAATTACCACATTTTCTTTATTCCCTCATCATTGATGGGCACTTACGTTGATTCCATATTGTGGCTATGGTGGATAGTGCTGCAATAAACATGAAAGTGCAGATATACTGATTGCCCTTTTTTTTTTTTTTTTGGGATAGATACCCAGCAGTGGGATGCTGGATCATATGGTAGTTCTATTTTTAGTTTTTTGAGAAATATCTATACTGCTTTCCAAAATGGCTGTACTACTTTACGTTTCTACCAACAGTGTATGAGCATTCCCCCTTCTCTACATTCTTGACAACATTTGTTATTTTTCATCTTCTTGATAATGCCCATTCTAACTGAGGTGAGATAGTATATCATTGTAGTTTTGATTTGCATTTCTCTGATGGTCAATTTCTCTGATGGTCAATGATTTTGAACACTTTTTAATATACCTTTTTGCCATCTGTATGCCTACTTTTGAGAAACATCTATTCAGGTCTTCTGCTCATTTTTAAATCAGATTTTTTTTTTTTTGCTGTCGAATTGTTTGAGTTTTTTACATATTCTGGTTATTAATCCATTGTCAGATGGGTAGTTTGCAAATATTTTCTCCTTTTTTGTAGGTTGCCTCTTCACGTTGTTGTTTGTTTTCTTTGCTGTGCAGAAGCTTTTTAGGTTGATGTAATCCCATTTGTCTAATTTTGCTTTGGTCACCTGTGCTTTTGAGGTCTTTTTCAAAAAATCTTTGCCCAGACCAATGTCCTGTAATGTTTCCCCAATGTTTTCTTTTAGTAATTTCAATTTTCAGTGGTTTCGGATCCTCCATTTAAATGCTTAATCCATGTTGAGTTGATTTTTGTATATGGTGAAAGATGGGGGTCTAGTTTCATTCTTCTGCGTATAGATTCTTACCGTTTTCCCAACACTATTTATTAAAGAGACTGTCCTTTCCTCAGTGTATGTTCTTGGCACCTTTGTCAAAAATGACTTGACTGTTAAGTGCATGGATTTATTTCTGGGTTCTCTGTTCTGTTCCACTGATCTATGTGTCTACTTTTATGCTAGTACCATGCTGTTTTGGTTACTATAGCTTGGTAGGATATTTTGAAATCAGATAGTGTGATGCCTCCAGCTTTGTTCTTTTTGCTCCGGATTGTGTTAGCTAATTGGGGTCTTTTGTGGTTCCATACAAAATTTAGGATTATTTTTCTATTTCTGTGAAGAATGTTATTTGTATTTTGATAGGAATTGCATTGAATCTTATAGATGTTTTGGGAAGTATAGATATTTTAACAATATTAATTCTTCCAATCTATGTGTATGGGATATCTTTGCTTTTTGTGTGTGCTCTCTTCAATTTTTTTATCAGTGTCTTATGTCTTCCTTATAGAGATTTTTCACTCCTTCGGTTAAATTTATTCCTAGGTATTAAATATTTTGTAGCTCTTATACGTGGGATTGTCTTCTTGATTTCTTTTTCAGATTGATCACTGTTAGTATGTATAAACACTATGGATTTTTGTGTGTTGATTTTGTATACTGCAACTTTACTGAATTTGTTTCTCAGTTCTGAGAGATTTTTGTGGCGTCTTTAGGTTTTTCTAAATATAAGATCATGTCATCAGCAAACAAGAATAATTTGACTTCTTCCTTTCCAATTTAATTTTTTTACTTTTTAAAGAACTTTACATAAAGACAATCGTATGGTAAGGATTCTTTAAAATCTAACTTATTTTCCCTAGCATAATTATTTTGAGTCTCATCTGTGTGTGTTTCTTTATTGCCAAGTAGTATTTAATTGTGTGGATATACTAAAATTTGTTTATTCATTGACCCTGTTAATGGACATTCGTTTTTGGTCTTGTTTTTTCCAGTTTCTGTCTATTGGAAATAAAGCTGCTAAGAACGTTTGTATACAGATCTTTGTATGAACTGTTTTATTTTTTCTTGGATAAATTCCTAGGAGTGCAATCACTGGATCATATGGTAGCTCTGTGTATAACATTTAAAAAAGCCATCCAACCTATTTTCCAAAGTGATTGTAGCCTTTTACATTCCCATTACCAATGTGTGAGAATTTTAGTTTTTTCACATCCTTGTTAACACTTGGTATTGCTAGTTTTAAATTCCAGCCTTTCTAATCAACATTTAGTAGTTTAATTTGTATTTTCCTAATGACTATGATGTTGAAAATCTTTTAATGTGCTTATTAGCTATACATATATTAATATTTTCTTTTGTGCAGTGTATGTTCAAATCATTTTGCAATGTTTAAAATTGGGCTTTTTGTTTTCTTAATATTGAATTTTGAGTGTTCTTTGTATATTCCAGATACAAGGTCTTTATCAGATTTGTGCTTTGTGAATATTTTCCCTCAGTCCGAGTCTTTTCATTCTTTTAACAGTGTGTCTTTATAAATTTATTCTTTTTTTTTCTTTTATGGATCATGATTGTGGTATCATATCTAGGAAATCTTTGCCTGATCCAAGGGCTACACAGATTTTTCTTCATGTTGGTTTTCTAAAAGTTTTATGGTTTAGATTTTACATTAGGTTTTCATCTGATCTATATTTGAGTATATTTTTCTATATGGAATGAGGTATAAACAAAAGGTTTTTTTTTGCTTATGAATATCTAATTGTTTCAGCACCATTTTTTAAAAAGACTGTCTTTTCTCCATGGAATTGCCATTTATTCTTTGTCAAAAATCAGTTGTCTATATAATGTGAGTCTATTTCAGTATTCTCTATTTCATTCCATTAATCTATTTGATATTTGTCTAATCAATAATAATCATACTGTCTTGATGACTATACTTTTATAATGAAAGCAGGTAGTGATAGTGTTACAACTTTCTTCTTTATTGAAATTGTTTTAATTATGCTAGATCCTTTCCATTTTCCTGTGAATTTTAGAAAGCCTGTTAATTTCTCAAAAAATACATGCTGGAATTTTGGTTGGGGTTGTGTTTAATCAATAGGCTAAATGGGGAGTGTTGCTCTCTTAACAATAGTGAGTCTTCTAAATGCTGAACAAGATATATTTAGCTTTTCATTTATTTAGGTCTTCTTTAATTCCTCTCTGCAATATTTTATAGTTTTTAGTGTATAGGTTCTTCATATCTGCTGTTGGACTTTTTTCTAAGTATTTAATGTTTTTAAAGCTATTGCAAACTGCATTTTAGAAAACTTTCTGATTATTCATTGTTAGTATATAGAAATAAAATTGATTCTTTGGGGTATTGATAATGTATTCTTCAACCTTGCTAAACTCACTAGTTCTAGCAGCATTTTTGTAGAGTATATTGAATTTTCTCAAGGATGATTATGTTATCTGCAAATAAAGACGCTTTTATTTCATAGTTTGTAAGCTGGAAAACTTATATTTTATTTTCTTCCTTGATTACACTTACTGGAAGCTCCAGTACGATGTTGAATAGGTGGTAGGAATAGACATCATTGTCTTATTCCTAATTTTAGGAAGGAAAGTATTCACTCTTTTATGATTAAGTATGATTTTATTGGTAGGTTTTTCATAGATGTCCTCTATCAGATTGATGAGTTTTCATTCTTTTCCTAGTTTGCAGAGAGTTATTTTTATCAGAAATCGATGTTGGATTGTGTCAATTTTGTTTTACATCTGATATGGTTTGGCTCTGTGTCCCCACCCAAATCTCACCTTGAATTGTAATAATCCCCACATGTCAACGGCAGGACCGGGTGGAGATTATTGAATCATGAGGTTGGTTTCCCGCATGCTGTTCTCATGATAGTGAGTGAGTACTCACGAGATCTGATGGTTTTATCAGGGGCTTCCCACTTCACTTGGCACTCCTTCCCCTTCCTGCCACCATGAGAAGAAGGATATATTTGCTTCCCCTTCCACCATGATTGTAAGTGTCCTGAGGCCTCTCCAGCCCTATAGAACTGTGAGTCAATTAAACCTCTTTCCTATATAAATTACCCAGTCTTGGGTATGTCTTTATTAGAGGCATGAGAAGGGACTAATACAACATCTTTTGAGACGGTAAATATATTTTAGTTTGTTCGCATAGTGAATTACAGACCGATTTTTTGAATGCTGAAACAACCTTGCATCCTGGAGATTAACCCTGCTTGGTCATGATGCAATGACCTTTTTTTATATTGTTTAATTGATTTTGCTAAAATTTTGCATCTATGTTTATGAGACCATTTACATTTAAAGTGATTATAATATGCTTAGGTTTAAGCCTATCATCTTGCTATGTGTTTTCTATTTGTTCCATCTGTTCTTAATTTTCTTTTCCCTTTTTTTTGCCTTCTTTTGGATTGAATTTTTTTTATGATTCCATTTTTATCTCCTTTTTGGCTTCTTAGCTACAGTTCTGTTTTGTTATTTTAATGGTTGCTTTAGAATTTATAGTATACAGAGCAGTTTGCTGTTCTCCTTGTGGAACATAGAAAAGGAGTGAAGAAAGGTAGTTTTGGTCTCCTGCCTAGGCCCCACAATCTTTCCTAGTGGACCCAAAGCTCAGGGATACCTTGGGTTGCAATACTTCACTGGGTATGGTGGGCTCAGTGAAGTTGTTGATACTCAGCGGGGCAGTTTATTCTGTTTTTAAAACTGTAGTCAGTTTCTCTTCAACCATTATGCAAGAGGATATGGGAGAAGCCACACATCAAGAGGCACCTTTTGGAAATCTACCAGGAAGGTTGATGGAGCAACCTGGAAATACAAGGCTAACAGCAGACAAGGGTTCCAAAAAGCCTCACTCAGACCTGTCTTTCTGCTTCTCTCATGCAGAGGTTCACAGCTACCTTACTGCTCAAAAAGGGACTTTCTTCTCAGATGAGACCTCCTGACCACCTCCCCAATCTGGCAGTTTGACAAAATTCCGTAGATTTTAAGGTGCTCATGGTGTGAAAGTGTTGGGAACCGTCCAGACTGAGTCTCTTTCAGTTCCTCAAGAGTTCCACGCTTGTTATCTGCAGGCCTTTGTCCATGTGGTCATCTCACCTTGGAACACTGTCCCTATTGTTCCCCACTCCATTTGCCTAAATCCCGGAGAGCACAACTTTCTCCAGGAAGAAAACCATCTGGAGGAAGCTGAGATGAAACTTCCTCCAGATGATTTTCCTCAAGCCTCCCCCATCACCTTAAAGAATCAGGTTGCCCTCCCTTGTGCCTTCATTGCCCACTGCTCCCCATTGCAGATAATGCCTCTTTCATTATCTAGCTAATGAACAGTCTGGAGAGGAGAGAGAAAAAGACATGAACTCTTGGAATCATGTGACATTTTAAATTTATATCTGTTATTTACTTTATAGCCAGGCATTCTTCAAAGTACTGTACACAGCTGATAATATTATAAGATGGATAGGTGAGTGAGATTGCAGGCCCTTGATAAGTCAGGTGTGTTGTTTGCACAGAGAGACTGTGACCAGGGAAGGCCTAACCTATAGGTTTTGGAGTATTCAAAGGTTTGAGGGACATGAGAGAGTAAAGCATCATTAGTAGCACAGGTTGAGTAAAGCTTTCTCTTGTCCCTGGTATCTGACTGCAGCAGCTTCTCCAGCTGCTTCTCCAAAGGCATCCAATGGCTAGCTGTAATTTACATAGCCACCCTCTTTATTTTTTTTCTTCTTAGGTTTATTCACTTTTTATTAAAGTATAACATGGCTACAAAAAAATACACCTAAGTGGCAATTGGATGAAGTTTTACAAAACATACACAACCATATAGCCAACACCCAGATCAAGAAACAGCACGTTCCTGCATCTTAGAAATTCTCCATGCCCCTTTCCAAGTTATTGTCTCTGTAGCCCACAAGTTTAACCTTTATCTTGATTTCTAACAGCACATAATAATTTTGCCTGTTTCTGTTCTTCAAATATAGTTAGCGTTTTATATCTGCAAGTTCTGCATCCACAGATTCAGGCAACCACAGATTGAAAATATTTAAAAAAAGACACAATGATAAAAATAATATAAATTAAAAAATGCAATATGACAACTATTTATATAGCATTTACATTGTGTTAGGTATTATAAGTAATCTAGAGATGATTTAAAGTATACAGGAGGATGCGTGTAGGTTATATGCAAACACTATGCCATTTAATATAAGGGACTTAGACATCTGTGGATTTTGGTGTCTTTGGGGGGTCCTAGAACCAATCCCTTGCAGCTACTGAGGGACGACTGTAAATGGAATTATCTAATATATGTATGTGTCTTTTGTGTTTGATGAGCTCCCTTTTTAAATATAACTTAGGATTTATGCTTCTTGTATGCTGTGATAAGAACACATTAAAAAGATAATAAAAAATCTTAAAGGGTATGTAGATGAAAAAATAGGAAAGGAGGTAATATTAAATTTTAATGATCTTATTTTTAACTGAACCATGAGAAGTGAAAAAAAGAGTTAAAAATTGAGTAAAGATAAAAGGCTAAGAGTTGAAATACAATAATGAAATAGGCTTGAAGAGAGTAAAAATAAGATAAAAGACTAGAAATTGAAGGGCACCAGAATATGCCACCTTGAACTCTACCTCTTTGACATATGGACCGTTTTGACCTTAAGAGAATTGAGAATCAGAAGCAACAGGAAGAGTTCTTTACCGCCTCTTAACTGCCTAAATATAGAGTATAAATTTCCCCTTTTTGCAAAGGAAATGTACATTTATAAAGGAAATTTACATTTGTAAATATGTCTCCTCCCAGGAAGAAAGCTACTCCTTGGGACAGCTCTTATAACTTCAGAGCCTCTTACTTGGATCACTAAACAGCTCTTGTGTGTCACACAATCCCCCCTCATCTTCCCACAACTTACCTCTTGTTTCCAGAAGCCCAAACCCCACTTTTCTGCTCCCAGAAGCCCAAACCTGCTTTTTCCTTGTTTACCGTAAGATGGTATACAAGTCTTAATCATCTGGTCACTTCCTTAAGTTTTCATTTCTTTGTGAACTCTGCTGCATGTGTATATAATTAAACTTATTTTTTCCCCCTGTTTCTTATTAATTTGATTCCAGGGTCCAGCCAGTAAAGCAGGAGGATAGAGAAAAGAAAAGTTTTCCCTCCATACAAAATCAATGAATACAAATATGAAAATAAAAGACGTAAAGGATAATGACTATAGATTATAACAGATGAGGTGAGGAAGTTAACATGTAAGAAGATTTTTTTGAAGTATGAATAAGAATTTAAAAGCTAAAAATGTAAGGGTAAAAAGTTAAATAAAATGTACATAGACATAGTTAAAGGATCATATTGAATTTTTTTGAAAAAATAATAAAAAATTAAAAAATATGAGAGAGTGGGGAGAAAGAGATTAAAAACAAAGTATGTGAGCTTTAACACAATCCTTAAAGAGGTAGGGCACCTCTGGCCACCCGTTTAAGCAGCAGAGACTCTGGTGGGCAGTCAAAATGGTGGCCTTCACTCTCCCACCTTCTACCTCCCCAGAGGCATCACTTCTGTCAAACAGTTGGCAGGGACAACGACTTTGGGTGATGGTTCAAGCTATGGTCACCATAGTGTTAGCATTTCTCGCGGTTATATGGATCAACTCAATGAGTTGGCTGACAAATCAACACTTAAAGCCCTCAGCACCTTGGTGGTACGTGGTGGGTATCTGCTAAGTGTTCTAAAGGATTAGGTGCTAGGTGGAAAGGAGCAAAAGGAGACATAACACAGTGTCCACGTCCAACCCCACTTCCCAGGAAATTGCTGAGGCCTCAGATAATTGTTTTATGATGGTGATTATAATGGAAATCACAAATATATATTTGTCCCTAAAGTATGTCTGGCACTGCACTAGGCATTTTTCCACAGATGGCCTCATTTTTAGAGTTCTCAACAACCTTGCAAATGCCGCATTTCATAGATTCTAAGACTCTTGTTTCTACATGTTAACATCTTTAAGATCAGGCTGAATCTTACAGTCTATGTGATGAGAGCCTTATATTGTGATTTAATTGTCAAGGTTATTTTTTGTTTCTCTTTTGCTAACTGTACATAAAACAATGGTGAATCTTACAGTGTGTGGTGTGTTAGATTTGATGAAATACAGTAGATGTGACTTTCCATGCTCTCCAGATGAGAAAACAGATACTCTGAGAGGCCAAACAAGCTGTCTGACATTATATGCTGGTAAATGCCTGATGTGACATACATACTCCAAAACTTGTTCTTTTTCTCTCCTGGAAGCCCAAGTGCTAGAAAGTACCTGATCTGCACTGGGGAGGTTGAACCCCAGAACGTGAGAGCTGAAAAGCTCCCAGGAGTCAAGCTTGTGTTTGGCACCAGGACAGATGTGGCCCTGGACTCAAGCTGTGGCTTTCCTCTCCTCCCAGTTCACTGTACCACACTGTCTCTGTCCCAAGACCTTGTTTCTGCTTTTTCTCTTTCCTCTGTTCCTTCTCCTGCCCTTTTTTTTTTTTGACACCCTTTGGTATTTTGGATGTTTCTTGTTATTTTTTGCTTTTATCTTACCAGCTGCTGGTTTCACCAAAGAGACAAAGAGACACCAGCAGGATGGAAATATCAGGCTCCCATTATTCTTTTTCTTTTGCTCCTTTCCAGTTGTGTGACAGCTGGTTGGCTACCTCTGGAAATGTATTATGGCCTCTGAGATTTGGTGAATCGGAGAAGTATGAGCAGACATACACATCTATTGCCTTCAGGCCAGGAGAAATAATATTATCTCCCTTGTGGGAACAGTTTATTCTCAGAGTGCTTTGATTTAAGCTTACAAGGAGAAATGCCCAGTTATGGAGCAATTTCCCGGAATATTCTGTTTTAGCTGCCTGGCAGTCCTTTGTGCTAAATGATAATGGCCCACATCTGGAGAAGCCTGGTGGGGGTCTCCCTGGATGCCTTGGCTTTCTGGTTTCAATCAAAGTGTCTTATCATTCTCTCACAGGTGCTTGGAAATGTAATGAACTTGTGGAGAGCACAATGAATATGCAGCGCTGAAAGGGATCTTTTGACCCAAGCCCTTTATTCTGTAGATAAGGAAAGGGAGCCCTAGAGAGGTGAAGTGGCTTGCCAAAGTCACCCAGCAGATTATGGCCAGGATTATAATCTAGGTCACTGACTTAAAGTTATCCAAGGGTTTTCCTTGAAAAGAGCTATAGAGAACGTACAGTAATGTTTGGTGTGACTCTTTCTCATGAGTCCTCCTTGAGCTTGAGCAAGCCACTTGTTTGCACTATGTATCAGCTTTCTAACTCATCTCCTTGCTTCCAGCTCTCCCCACACTAATAAACATCTTTATTAGTGTGAGATTCATCTTCTTGGTTGAGCTTCTAATCACTGCTTCTCCCTCTTCAAAATACTTGGAGGCTCCCGAAGAATAAAGCCCAACTTTCTCGGCATTGAAGCTGCACTTGGTCTGCACCGCTTCACAACACTTCCTTAGTGTCCTCACTCAGCCTAAACTGCTTGCCGTTTTCTTTTCAAGGCTTGAAGCCTTTGTTCATGCTGTTCCATCTACTGAAACATACTTCTCCATAGTTCCATCACTCCCTTAGGCCCTAGCTTTTTGTCAGGGAGGTCCACTGGGGCAGATCCTGGGAGGAGGGGACATGATGGACTCTGCCAATTTGCTATTGGCAGACTTCTTCTCTGCCCATTGAGTTATGCAGGCAAGTAGTCACCATGAGGGAGTCCACTGCAGGGCATTCAAGGGAAAGATAGAAAGTTTGGGGACAGTCTGGCAGCAGATGGTAGGTAGGCAGTGGGCACGAAGACAAGCCATTTGACAGCAGGTTTCAGAACTCCAGCTTCTGGGATTGTGCACTGTGGTGCCAGGTTTTGGGGAAACAGAAGCAAATCACACAAATGTGGCCTTATCTGCAAGAAGCTTGCAGTTTAGTGGGTAGGACAAATGTTAGAATAGATGATTTCATCAAATACTCAAAATCTTATAATTTTCATTTTACAAATAAGAAAACTGAGTCTCAGAAAGGTTGAAAAATTTCCCCAGGCCTGCCTAGCTCATTAGTTTTAGAGACAATTCCAAAGCCTATGCTCCCTTTAGTCATAATTTCATTTCTGGGGAAACAAGGGGTCAGGGTTGAGTGACCTGATGGTCAGGTTGAGTGAGGTGATGATTTGGGCCTGGAATAAATACTGTTATTGTTCATAATAGGGACTATTCATTATGGGAGAACAAGCTTTACATATGCTAATTTTAAATTTCACAATAGCTCTGCAGTAAGAATTAGCCTTTCCATTTTACAGATGCAGAAGGCAAAGATTAGCAAAGACAAATAATTTATCTAAAATCACCTACCTACAGTGGAGAAAGGTGTTTGACTTAGATCTATCTGACCATCAAATCTATGTTCTTTCCAGTGGACTAGCCTGCCTCTCCACCACGAGTTACCTAAAAACTATTGAGAGGCTCTTTTTCTTTCCTTCTTCAAGGGAAGGAGGGAGAAGGAGAGAAAGTGCATGTTGACAAAAAAAAACAAAGAGACTAAAAATAGTTTAAATGTAAAAATGTCATGATCACCTAACTCAGATTTAGAAAGCCCACCACAAATCTTGGTGGGAAATTCTGCCTCCCATAATGAGAACTGTCACTTTAAGGCCTGTAATTTTACTGGATTCGCACAAGGGGAGCTTTGAACCACAATCTTCATTTATTTATTGTCTTCATTTATTATTCAAGTTTTCTCTTTCCTGTCTGGGCATCCACATTGGTGGAAAATTCTTAGAGTCATGCTTAAGATTAATCAAATGAACAGAGATGCCCTTTACTCCTTGCTTCTAGAGGCCAGTGTGCAGAGCATCAAAGAGACCCAACATGTTCCAGGTCTGTTCCTTATTGTTGACCATACTCAGGGCACTACCTTGACATTGGCACTGCACACTCATGACAGGGTGGAGTATCTTGTTCAACTGGAACCCATCTCATGCATTTATCTTGGCTTTTCCTTGACAAAACTTGATTAGATTCTGTTCTGTGGCTGTTTCAACTTTGAATGGAGATGTAATCTCTTGGATTTTTTTTTAACCTAATAATTCAATTATCCTCCGCCACGCCCCCACCCAGAAAACCATCTTTCCATAAGGCTGAGAACAATTAAAAATTTCTATTTTTTTGTGCTTGGTCTAATGAGAATCTTCTATGGATGTATTAGTCCATTCTCATGCTGCTATAAGGACGTACCTGAGACTGGGTAATTTATAAAGGAAGAAAGTTTAATTGACTCACAGTTCCGCAGGGCTTGAGAGGCCTCAGGAAACTTACAATCATGGCAGAAGGGAAAGCAAACACATTCTTCTTCACATGGTGGCAGGAAGGAGAAGAATGAGAGTTAGCAAAGGAGGAAGCCCTTCATAATCCCACCAGATCTGGTGAAAACTTACTCACTATCACAAGACTAACATGGGAGAAACTGCCCTCATGATTCAATTACCTCCCATCAGTTGCCTTGCATCATGCATGAGGATTATGGGAACTGCAATTCAAGATAAGATTTGGGTGGGGACATAGCCAAACCATATCATTTCACCCCAGCCTGCCCTAAACCTCATGTCCTCACATTTCAAAACACAATCATGCCCTTCCAACAGTTCCTCAAGGTCTTAGCTCGTTCTAGCATTAACCCAAAAGCCCAAGTCCGAAGTCTCATCTGAGACAAGGCAAGTCCCTTTGGCCTATGAGCCTGTACAATCAAAAGCAAGTTAGTTACTTCCTAGATACAATGGAGGTACAGGCATTTGGTAAATGCACCTGTTCCAAATGGGAGAAATTGGCCAAATGAAGGGGCTACATGCTCCATGCAAGTCCAAAATCCAGTGAGGCAGTCAAATCTTAAAGCTCTGAAGTGACCTCCTTCGAGTCCATGTCTCACATCCAGGTCACTCTGATGCAAGAGCTGGGCTCCTATGGCCTTGGGCAGCTCTGTCTTTGTGGCTTTGCAGGGTATAGCCCCACTTCTGGGCTGCTTTCATGAGCTGGCATTGAGCGTCTGCAGCTTTTCCAGGTGCACGGTACAAGCTGTTGGAGGATCTACCATTCTGGGGTCTGGAGGACACAGTCCCTTTTCTCACAGCTCCACTAGGCAGTGCCTCAGTGGGGACTGTGTGTGGGGACGTTGACCCCACATTTCCCTTTTACACTGCCCTAGCAGAGGTCTCCATGAGTGCTCCACCCCTGCAGCAGACTTCTGCCTAGACAACCAGGTGTTTCCATATATCCTCTGAAATCTAGGTGGAGTTCCCAAATCTCAATTCTTCACTTCTCTGCATTTGCAGGACCAACATTATGTGGAAGCTGCCAAGGCTAGGGGCTTACACCCTCTGAGGCAACAGTCTGAGCTGTACCTTGGCCTGTTTTAGCCAAGCCTGGAGCGGCTGGGATGCAGGGCACCAAATCCCAGGGCTGCACATAGGAGGGGGGCCCTGGACCCAGCCCATGAAAATTTTTTTGCCTAAGCCTCTGGGCCTGTGATGGGAGGGGCGGCCATGAAGTTTTCTGACATGCCTTGAAGACATTTTCCCCATTGTCTTGGCGATTAACATTTGGCTCCTCATTACTTTTACAAATTTCTGCAGTAGCTTCCATTTCTCCCCAGAAAATTGTTTTTTCTTTTCTATCACATCACTAGGCTTCAAACTTTCCAAACATTTATGCTCTGCTTCTTCTTGAACTCTTTGCCACTTAGAAATTTATTCTGCCAGATATCCTAAATGACCTCTCTGAAGTTCAAAGTTTCACAATCTCTAGGGCAGGGGCAAAATGCCACCAGTCTTTTTGCATAGCAAGAGTGACCTTTACTCCAGTTCCCAACAAGTTTCTCACCTCCATCTGAGACCACCTCAACCTGTACTTCAGTGTCC
The DNA here is from genome assembly GCF_029281585.2 of Gorilla gorilla gorilla. Classification (NCBI taxonomy): domain Eukaryota; kingdom Metazoa; phylum Chordata; class Mammalia; order Primates; family Hominidae; genus Gorilla; species Gorilla gorilla. The sequence continues at coordinate 184,363,799 of NC_073224.2, read as the reverse complement.
ATATCACTATCAATGTTTTGGTCAAAGCCACTCAACGAGTCTCTAGGAAGTTCCAAACTTTCCCACATCTTCCTATCTTCTGAGCCCACAAAATCTCTAGAAAGTTCCAAACTTTCCTACATTTTTCTGTCTTTATCTGAGCCCTCCAAATGGTTCCAACCTCTGCCTGTTACCCAGTTCCAAAGTTGCTTCCACATTTTTGGGTATCTTTATAGCAGCACCCTGCTCTCTGCAGTACCAATTTACTGTATTAGTCCATTCTCATGCTGCTATAAGGACATACCCAAGACTGGATAATTTATAAAGGAAGGAGGTTTAATTAACTCACAGTTCCACAGGGCTGGGGAGGCCTCAGGAAAATTACCATCATGGTGAAAGGGGAAGCAAACATGTCCTTCTTCTCATGGTGGCAGAATGAGAGCAGAATGAGAAGAAGAATGACAGCCGAGCAAAGAGGAAAGCACTTTATAAGATCATCAGATCTTAAGTGAACTTACTCACTACTGTAAGAACCACATGGGGGAAACTGCCCCCATGATTCAATTGCCTCCTACCAGGTCGCTCTCACCACACATGGAAATTATGGGAACTACAATTCAAGATAAGATTTTGGTGGGGACATAGCCAAATCATATCAATGGGAGTGCAACATTTCTGAACCCAAAATGCTCAGAACTGCTTTGCACCCCCTCAGGTAACGATCAATGTTCTAGGGGCCAGGAAAAAAAGCACTGGGTACTAGGCATTTTTAGTATAATTTTCTATGTCCTTGTCATAACTATTTTATGGAGGAGGAAATTAAGGCTCAGGGAGTTGCTCAGTGTCACACAGTTAGCAAATAGCAGAGCTGGGATCCAAACCCAGGTCTTTTTAATTCCAAAGCCCATGCTGGAATAGCTATAGCATACCCTCTGATTTTCTAAGAGACACTATGCAGTGGCCAATATGCAGGTCCCAGTCAATGGGACCTTGAGTAAGTCAATGTGCTATCGTGAGACCCTCTACTTTTTTTCCTTTATTTTGCAGGCAAGAACAGAAACCCAAAGTTCCTACAATTCTAAACATTTCATGGTTTGGGCATTGTTTGTAAAGCCCCTCGTTCTCATCACCCAGAACCAAAGCAAAAGAGGTTCATGTTCAAATCTTGCCTCATATGTAAATCTTTTCTTTATTTACTTAGTTTTTGCTTTAAGAAGAAAGGAAATCTGACTTTTTAAAGTGGAAGCCTGACTCTACTGAGGAATTTTTATCATTCCTGAAACTTTTCAAAATGTATTTACTTTTGAAGAAAGGAATGACTTAGTTTTCCCTTTACCACACATGTCCTCGTTGTCAAAATAAAATGAATTCTTCTGTGACTATTCCACCAAGCCTTTCCAATCTTCTCACCTAGTGCCCAGGACTTTCTGTATTTATTCAGTAAACAGTTCCTGATGGCCTGCTCTGTGCCTGTAGGGTGTGTGTGTGTGTGTGTGTGTGTGTGTGTGTGTGCATGCACGTGCTTCCCTAAGATGGCTAAGGGAATACCCTAGCAAGAGAGACAGACACATCTAAAACTGAGGACACAAAGTGCTAAATGCTATAATAGGGGTGAAGTTTTACTTCTTGCTACTTTGGGTCCAAGAAGGGGGGACCTTATGGGAGTCAGCACATGTGAATCCGATAAGAGGGTGGTGTTCATATGTCACTGGACCACTGCAGGGGTTCAGGGATAAGATCTGGCCCTAGGGAGGATATCATTGAAAGTAGGAAGGACCCTGGGTCAGGTCACCAGGGCCCGAACCCTGGGTTGGGGATTAGGGGTGAACTCTCACCTGGTTCAGGACTGGGATGCTGGGCGGGGCCACAGATCTTAACTCAGGAACAGTGACCCAGGCAGAGCCCTGAACCCACAACTCAGGCCAACCACAGGAGTAGAATCTCAACTTAGAAGCTTAATGGATAGCTAAGCTCAAACTGCAAAGGTTCCTTTAGCTCTAAAGAAGGAGGCCTGGGTTGGAGGGAAAGAAAGGAGTGGAGCAGCAGACTGGTGTTTAGGTCTTGCAGACCAAGTACCCAATCTTTCTATCAGTTTGCACAGATGTGGGACAAGCACAAAAGATGGAGGGCAGGGCCTGAAATCTGTCAGTGGTCAAATGTAAAACTTGGAATCAGATTCTTTATTTTTTTTTTTATTTTTTATTTTTAGAGACAAAGTCTCGCTCTGTTGCCCAAGCTAGAGGGCAGTGGTGCTATCATAGTTCAGTGCAGCCTCAAACTCCTGGTTTCAAGTGATCTTCCCACCTCAGCCTTCTGAGTAGCTGGGACTACAGTCTGACCCCACTGTGCCTCACTTAAAAAACAAGACAAAACAAAACAAAACTGTAGAGCTGGGCTCTTGCCATGTTGCTCAAGCTGGTCTCAAACTCTTGGCCTCAGTCAATCTTCCTGCATCAGCCTCTCTGTGCCTGTAGGGTGTGTTTGGGGTTACAGGAGTGAGCCACCACACCCGACCAAGATGTTTTATTACAATATCAACTACCTACTTGGCATTTGATGTCTAAGAAACATTCAAGCTCATCATGGCCAAAGCAAAACTTTTGATTTACGACTGCTTTGCCCCACAACTTATCTCTTGGTCCTCCCCGTTTAATAATAGGGCACTGTAATTCACCCACGTGCTCAGGCCAGACACCTAGGAGTCACCTTGGATTTCTCGACATTGCTTATTCCTGCATCAGGTAGGCTCTCCCCTCTGTCTCTCCTGTCACCACCTTAAGTGTCAGTGGCTGAACAGGTAGGGCACTTTGTGGGCAGAACATAAGCCAACTCCTGATCATTAAGTGAGGATAGTTCGGTAAAATCACTTTCTGTAGGTTTAAGCCATCGTGATCTACTGGGCCCCTGAAATAGTCACATAGCTGATGGCCCCATTTCTGTTCTCGCTTCTCTGTGATCAAGCCTCTGTGTGGCAGTCAAAGTGACCCTTGAAAACATAAGCCAACCATGTCATTCTCCTGTTCAAGACCCTCCCAGAGGCTCCTCATCACTCTCAGAATAAATTCCAGTCTATATTATGGCTCCCTAGGACCTGCCCCTGAGGTCATTTGCTATCCCTCTTCCCTACTTTACCCTGGTCTGCCTGGCTTGCTTTCTGTTGTTTGACTGTATCAACCTCATTTCTGCCTCAGGACCTTTTTACTTGCTGTTTTCTATAGCACAAATACCCTTATATCTGCTTATTTATGGCTGCCTTCTTTTAAATCATGTCTCATTTCAAATGAGAGGTCATCTCCTCAGAGAGACCTTCTCTGATTACACTCTGTGATGTAGCAACCCTGCCTTCCCACAACCCCCTCTAATTTCCAAGTTCTATTTTTTCCACATTTTACTTATCTTTACTTGATGTTTGTTTGCTTGTTTATTGTTTATCCTTCCCCCCGACACCAATAAAATGTAAGCTTCCTGAGAGCAGGGACTTGTTTAGTCTTCTATTTCCAGCATGTGCAACAGCATGTGGCACCTAGTAGAGAGTCAATAAATGCCTCGAAATGGTGCTTTAAAACTTCTTACCTCCATGCTCCATGGCACGGTCTTCATTCCAGAGAGTCCGTAAGACGACACCTCCTTGGAGGTGATGAGGGTTGGGAAGTGTATGGTAGCAGAGTAGTGTAGATCAAACATATTGGGTGTGATCACATCATGCTGTCATTTATAAAAAATCCAGAATATATATTGAGCAGCAAAGAGTGAAGAATTTTACTGCCTCCTAATACGTAATACATCCCAATGATTTAACATGTAAGAGAACTTTGTAGATAAACCTTAGGCCAGGTAAGGAGTGGCCTGAGGGTCTAATTTTCTCTTGCAATCCAAGTGAAGAAGAGTGTTTATGACTGCCAAGCAGGGGTGGATTTACCCTGAGACTAATGACACTTAAGCTTTAGGGTTTCTCACTTGTATAGGTGTCTTCCAAGGCTCTGAGAAGGGCTCCAGCAATGCCTTTGCATAGTCATATAAATGTGTGTGTACAATGTTCAAAAGTAAGGCATTACTTAAGTTAGCTCAGGCCATTGCCTCTCTACTCCAACTTCTAATATGTCACACTTCCTCTTGTATTTGCTGGCACTGGAAGGCTGTGGGCATTGCTGGAATTTGGTGAGGCGAAGTTGAGTGGGGATGCATTTGGTTTGAGTTTCATGAGATTTATTGATGTGAATCACTGTCTCCTCCATTCATAGTTAAGTTGTGATAGACATCTTGTGGTAGAAAAGTCTTCCAAAACCATTTCTACCACCCACTGTGCTCTGGCAAAGCCAGAGGCAGGATCCCAATATGAACGTGTCTGCTATTCTATGGCAGCAGGAATACATGAATACAGGAGGAGAAACAAAAAGGGATCAGAAGCTAGTTTGTGGAAAATGCCTATAAAGATCAGATGTTTAAAATTCTAAGTGGTGGATTTGGTTCTCCTTGGCACCTAGTCAAAATGGAAGTTCCCATCCACAAGAAGTATATTAAACAAGGCAGTGTGTGCAATTAAAAGTGCTCCCAGCATTAGTTGCATGAAATAGAGTTGTTGTTTTTTTGATGAGCATTCCTGTATTCACAGGGCACAGACCTGTATCAGTATTACCAATAGCGAGTACCTCAGTGTGAGGTCTCATGTCTTATGCATCCCAAACTGTCAAGCCGTATCTTAGAGCATCTGGACTGTCTTAATGATATATCTGACACATCTGGTTCTCACGAAGTGTGATTTGGATCCAGAAGAAACGGAACCTAAAATTATCACGAATGCAGTGATACAGCTTTGTGAGACAGGTGTTTCAGTGGCAACATTTCTGTACATGCTCATCAACAAGTCCCTTTATACTGTTTAAGAACAATTTAATAGTATAACTATGTAGCTAAAAAACTAGAGATAATTTAAAAGTGATTTGAATTTTTCTTGCTATATCTCAATTTTAGATTAATTTTGTATCTTTTTTCAGAATTATTGATTATACATGAAATCAAGTTTTATGAGACAGAACTATTTCAGTGGAAGCCAAAAGGGTAAACTGAAAAAAAAAGAATACTGGCTGAAACTTTAAATGTCAAAGCTCTCTTATTATATCACAAAAATAACTAAAATCTCTGTTGGTCAAAATTATGAAGATAAGAAAAGAATTAGAAAATAGAATGAAATGACAACAGAGGTAAAAAGATGATGATGAGAAGCAAGACACTTCTAGACAGAAAGCACAAAAGCAAAAAGGAAATAAAAATTATGGCAAAGAATAAGATAATTTATGCTCTCAACAGAAAACACAAAAAGGTCAACAGTAGCTTTATTTTGATGAATTCATTGTGTCCTGTTGAAATGAGCAGTAATTTCATTCAACTCGATGTGGTAAAAGACAGTTTTTTTTTTAAAGAAAAAATAACATAAAACTCTTTATATACCATATAAGGACATCAGTGTCAAGCTAGTTAATCAATGTCATCAACTCAAAAAGTATTTAAGGTTGGTCACACACAATAAAACTTGACATGCTCTAAAAATCTTACAGCTCATCTATGAAAAAAACTGTATAGAGTTTTTTTTTTCTGACTTTGATGATAATCCTGAAATTTTCCATGACATTCCCAGTAACAACTTGTGGAGCTGAAACTTTTTCTAAAGGATCCACAATGAAAACAAATTTCAAAAGTCCACACTAGAGGAAGAAGAGTTCAATTTTCTGTTCCTTCTGCAGAAAATACAATAAAATTGCTGTCATGTCAAAAGGTGAACAAGACACAGCCAAAAATGGGAAAAACTTACAAATAAACATTTGGGATTTTATATTTGTCAGCCTTTAAAAATGTATAAACTTTGGTGATTTATTTTCTCATTCTAAATAAATATTCACTCTTGAACCTAATTTTGTATTTACCATTTTGTATTCTTTTTCTCTAGGTGGACCTCCACAGGAACAAATCATATCCATGTCAGGCGGCACCAAACCTAAATCTGCTTCTGCCTCAGCAGACAGGACATGGTAACTGTGGCTTCTGCAGCATTTGGGATGGAAAAACATGGGATGCAAACCTATTCTAGCAATGCCTAGAGATGCAGGGGATAGAAATTTCTTCTGTAAGAATGTACTAGATAAAATGTATATTTGTTGAAACAATTAGCTACTCCTTGACCAACAAGGCGAGAGCTCCACTATATGGCATCACCCATGTAGATCATGAACAACAAAGCATAATTTGATCTGACCACCTCAAAACATTGTTTTTGTTTCCTATTATATTAGGTTGTCCCCACAAAATTCATGTCCACCTGAAACTCAGAATTTGGAAATAGGGTCTTTGCAGATGTTGTTGCTTAGGTTAGGATGAGGTCATACTCGGTTAGGGTGGGCCCTAAATATGGTGTGCTTATAGGAAAACCAGGTGAAGACACAGAAGAGAAGGCCATGTGAAGAGGGAGGCAGAGATTGGAGGCATACTGTCACAAGCCAAGGTGCTCCTGGGGCCGTCAGGAGCCAGGAGAGGCAAGGAAGAATTTTCCCCTAGAGCCTTGGGAGGGAGTACAGTGCTGACAGTACCCTAATTTAGCATGTCTAGCCTCTAGAACTGTGAGAGAATATATTTCTGTTGCTTTAAGCCACATAAGTTTATGGTGATTTGTTATGGGAGACCTAGGAAGCTAGTATACCTGGTAGCTGGTAGACTTTGGGTGAGACTGGGACAGGTACTGCTAATGGTCAGAGTTTTAAGAGAGGCAAGCAGAGAAACCCCCGTCTCCATTGCTTCATGACTTTGTTGCAACACAAACATTCATGGTGCTTTTATTATACACAAATTGCTGTGCAGGCCACAGGGGATGGAGAAAGCAGTTAGACACAGTCCTGGTCTCGTGGAGCTTATGCTCAGGCAGAGAGATGGCAGGATAAAAAGATGGCTGCTTCACAAGGGAGAAAAAGCAGAGCAGGGACCCAGACTACGTTTCCCACAGAGACTGCTGTAGTGGGGCGGTTAAGGAGGCATGAGTGGTTTGAGACTGAGCTGGCAACAAACTGGAGAAAGGCCTGAGTGCAGGGGGTAGGGGAGAGAGGGAGGGAGGGGATGGACTTAACGCATTTTCCGTGAGGATGAAACTGGGAGGAGAGTGAAAGTGCTTCAAGGTGATTTTTCCAAAGGATTTCTGGATGGGGTGCTGTTCAGTGTCTGGTGTTGTGCTTTTGACAAAACCAACAGTGAAACTCTCCATTATTACCTAAAGCTTTCAGAGTGAGACCAATGTTCCTCTGATGTGGCATCTTATAGATACATGGTCATGAGACCTTCTGGCTTTACACAGGTTACTCATGGACGCAGATATTCATAGTAGAAGGTGGGATATGAGCTGGGCAGGAAGCAAGCTGCAAACAAAGCAGCAATTGAAGCCAGAAAAGGTGAAGGCACATTCTGTTTGGGAGCTACTCTTTGCTTCCCTAAGATTCTCCACAACCTAATGTAGCTACAATCAAAAGGCAATTTACTGCAAAGTAAGTGATACGGTTTGGCTGTGTCCCCACCCAAATCTCATCTTGAATTGTAGCTCCCATAATTCCCACGTGTTGTGGGAGGAATCTGGTGGGAGATAATTAATTATGGGGGCGGTTTCCCTCATACTGTTCTCGTGGTAGTGAATAAGTCTTACAACAGCTGATGGTTTTACAAGGGGAAACCCCTTTTGCTTGGCTCTCATTTCCTCTTGCCTGCTGCTATGTAAGATGTGCCTTTCACCTTCCACCATGATTGTGAGGCTTTCTCAGCCACGTGGAACTGTGAATCTATTAAACCTTTTTTTCTTTATAAATTACCCAGTCTTGAGTATTTCTTTATCAGCAGTGTGAGAATGGACTAATACAGTAAGCAGTTTTCTTTCTAGGGTGATGGTAACTATTGATGCTAACATTGGTTCCCAACTTCACTTCCCCAACAAAGCAGGAAACAGCTAGAGCCCACTGGCTTTAGAACATGCTGTTAGAATTTTTTGAGTCTCATCAAAACTTCACAGAAATCCTAGCTAAGTTTCTCTTTCCATTCAGGTGTAACCTCTGAACGCCCCCTGCAAACTCTTCCTTTTCCTTAATTATCCTTTTGACCTTCAGAGTGCATTTGCCAGGGGTTCTGAATAGATCCTTAGTTGCAAATGTAGTGTGTTATTTCTAAGACTTGTATTTTATAAAGTACATCATAAAATTCTATCTCAGGGCCCAGGTGGTTAAGAGAATATGTCAAATGTTCTACTTATTTTCAGAAGCAAGGGGGGCTAATCCTAAAAAAAAATTCCTTTACATATTGGCCAAGTCCCTGATGTACAGTTGGACCACATAATAAAATGCTCTTAAATGGTTATGGCCAGTGTCAGTGGACTGAATCATCTCCCTATGCAGATGATGAGTCTTTGGGATTGGGGCTGTTCCCAAACCCAGATAACTTTAGAATGCAAACTTGGGCACCTGGGGAATTGGCTGCAGCCACCTGCTTTTTTGGAAACTAAAAAGGAAAAGGCATCTGTCAATTGTGTTCCCTTGATACTAGCCTCAACTGATTCTAAAAACAACATTCAATTGAAAATAAGCTCCCAAATGACGTCAGATTTGGGAAGAAATTGCATCCCAAGTATCACTTACGGCCAACAGTCAATTTCTAGTTTTTCCTTTGTGTCTCTCTTTTGTCTTTCCCAGGAAGCATTTTCTCTTCTAGCCATGGCTCAAAGTCTACAAAGCTTGCATCTTCTACCTTAGTGTGAACTTGCTGAACTCTAGTTGCTTTCACTGCAGGGAAGGGACTTTAGACCCATCTCTGCTTGATGGTTTTGTGAACCTGGATGGGTCACTTTCCTCTCTGTCTTGATTTTTCCCAAATGTAGAATGAAGGTGGAAAAATCACAGATTCTCCACATTCTGATAGGGAGAAGGTTTTGCTTTCTTCCAGAGAACCAGTGATTCTGATCATCTACAATGTTTTACCTCTTACTCTAGGTGTCACTGACAATTTTAGCAGTGTAGCATCGTTCCAAATTATCTTTTATCTACTATATCAGCCAAACTAGATAGGATGGGTAATTTCATGTGTCACCTTGACTGGGCTAAGGGATGCCCAAATATCTGGTGTAAACATTATTTCTGGGTGTATCTGTGAAGGTGTTCCTGGAAGAGATTAGCATTTGAATAGGTAGACTGAGTAAAGAAGATCCCACCCTCACCAGTGAGGGTAGGTGTCATCTAATCTGTAGATGGCCAAAATAGAACAAAAAGGCAGAGGAAGGGTGAATAATCTCTCTTTGCTTGGTCTGGTGCATCCATCTTCTCCTGCCCCCAGATATCAGTAGTCCTGGTTCTTGCGCCTTTGGCTTCAGACTGGGAATTACATCATCAGCTCTCCTTGTTTTCAGGACTTTGGACTTAGACTGAATTACACCACTAGCATTCCTGGTTCTTCAGCTTTCAGACAGCATATCATAGAACTTCTTGGCTTCCATAATTGTGTGAGGCAACTTCAATAATAAATCTCCTCTTATGTGTCTATATATATCCTATTGGTTCTGTTTCTTGGGAGAATGCTGACTCATATACTAGATAATTAAAGGGCCTTTGTGGGGTTACTGCACCAAATAGCTCCAACAGAGTCAATCACATTATATTCCATATGTAAATGGCACCCCAGAGTTGTGGAATCCGGCAGGTAGGGAGGATGTGGTGGGAATCACTATTTCTGCATTTTGTCATTCTTTGATGAAGATAGTATTCTCGGTAATTTCTGCCTCCAGGGATGTGAAAGGGCTTTTCATATACATTTTGCTGGGGGAGGGGGACTGCAGGGGCGTTTCTTGGCCTTTCCTGCTTGGCTCTTTCTTCACAGATTAGGAAGCCAGTGTGTGGAAGCCAATGTGAGTGCCTGATATCATGTTTCCGGGACTATATTCAGAAATTCCAGGATGGAGTTGATGTTTCCACAGAGCTTACAATGAAAATTGAATTAAAATTTCATTTATCACTTGACTTCTATAAACCCTTACTCTACCTGCTGGACTGCAGTAGGTTCTGGGTCCTAGGATTTAGTGTTTAATTAAGGCCAGTGCCTAGTAATTCCTCAGAGATCTTTTTATCCTGTTAAAAAGGCATTAATATTCCACACTACTGAGAATTACCCACAAATAGGAAAAGGAGTTGAATATTGAGCAGAAGAAAAACAAAACCAAAAATAGGACCACTATGATATTTTTCATTCATTCAGCAATCATTTATTGAGTACTCACTATGTTATATTCTAGGCTGTAGTTTTCAACCACAAGTATCCTAGTATTGCTTACAGGTACATTAAAGCATTCTGTAAATAATCAAATGTTTCCTGCCAAACCATGAAAGTTAAATAGCCTGAGTAATGTCCCATTACTTTTATCATGCCAAGTGCAATCCCACCTGATATGGTTTGGCTGTGTCCCCACCCAAATCTCATCTTGAATTGTAGTTCCTATAATCCCCACATGTCGTGGGAGGGACCTACTAGGAGATAATTGAATCATGGGGATGGTTACCTCCATGCTGTTCTTATGATAGTGAGTGAGTTCTCATGAGAGCTGATGGTTTTATAAGGGGCTTCCTTAACCCTGCTTTGCCCTGCACTTCTCCTTGCTGCCACCATGTAAAGCAGGAGTATTTGCTTCCCCTTCTGCCATGATTGTAAGTTTCCTGAGGTCTTCCCAGTCATGCTGAACTGTGAGTCAATTAAAACTCTTTCCTGTATAAATTTCCCAGTCTTTGGTAGGTCTTTATTAGTAGTGTGAGAACAGATTAGTATAGTAAATTGGTTCTGCAGAGAGTGCGGCACTGCTGTAAAGATACCTGAAAATGTGGAAGTGACTTTGGAATTGGGTAACAGGCAGGGAAAGACAGGAAAATGTGGGAAAGTTTGGAACTTCCTAGAGACTTGGAGGGCTCAGAAGACAGGAAGATGTGGGAAAGTTTGGAACTTCCTAGAGACTTGTTGAATGGCTTTGATCAAAATGCTGATAGTGATATGGACAATGAAGTCCAGGCTGAGGTAGTCTCAGGTGGAGGTGAGGAATTTGTTGGGAACTGGAGTAAAGTTCACTCTTGCTATGCAAATAGGCTGGTGGCATTTTGTCCCTGCCTCAGAGATCTATGGAACTTTGAACATGAGAGAGATGATTTAGGGTATCTGGCAGAAGAAATTTCTAAGAGGCAAAGGGTTCAAGAAGAAGGAGAGCATAAAAGTTTGTAGCCTGATGATGTAATAGAAAAGAAAAGTCAATTTAATGGAAAAGAAAAGTCAATTTTCTGGGGGGAAATTCAAGCCTGCTGCAGAAATTTGCATAAGTAAAAAGGAGCCAAAAGTTAATCATGAAGACAATGGAGAAAATGTCTCCAGGGCATGTCAGTGACCTTCACAGCAGCCCCTCCCATCATAGGTCCAAAGGCCTAGGATGGAAAAATGGTTTACTGGGCTGGGCCCAGGGCCCCCTCTCCTCTATGCAGCCTCAGAACAAAGTGCCTTGCATCCCAGCTGATTCAGCTCCAGCTGTGGCTAAAAGGGGCCAAGGTACAGCTCAGGACATTGCTTTGGAGGGTGCAAGCCCCAGGCCTTGGTTGGTTACATGTGGTGTTGGGCCTGTGGGTACACAGAAGTCAAGAATTGAGGTTTGAGAACATCTGCCTAGATTTCAGAGGATGTATGGAAACACCTGGATGTCTAGGCAGAAGTTTGCTGCAGGGGCAGAGCCTTGATGGAGAACCTCTGCTAGGGCAGTGCAGAAGGGAAATATGGGGTCAGAGCCCCCCCACAGAGTCCCTACTGGGGCACTGCCTAGTGAAGTTGTGAGAAGAGGGCCAGTGTCCTCCAGACACCAGAATGGTAGATCAACCCACAGCTCACACCATGCACCTGGAATAGCCACAGACACTCAATGCCAGCCCATGGAAGCAGTCAGGAAGGAGGCTGTACCCTGCAAGGCCACAGGGTTGGAGCTGCCCAAGAACTGTGGGAACCTATCTCTTGTATTAGAGTGACCTGGATGTGAGACATGGAGACAAAAGAGATCATTTTGGAGCTTTAAGATTTGACTGCCCCCACTGGATTTCAGACTTGCGTGGGACTTATAGCCCCCTCATTTTGGCCAATTTCTCCCATTAGGAATGGCTGTATTTACCCAATGCCTGTACCCCCATTGTGTCTAGGAAGTAACTAACTTGCTTTTGATTTTACAGGGTCATGGGCAGAAGGGACTTGCTTATTCTCAGTTCCCATAATCCCACATGTTGTGTGAGGGACCTGGTGGGAGATAATTGAATCGTGGGAGCAGTTACCTCCATGCTGTTCTCGTGATAGTGTGTGAATTCTCACAAGATCTAATGATTTTATAAGGGGCTTCCCCTCCTCCCCTTCTCTCTGCAATTCTCCTTGCCATCATCACGTGAAACTGGGTGTGTTTGCTCCCTCTTCTGCCATGATTGTAAGTTTCCTGAGGCTTTCCTGGCCATGCTGAACAGTGAGTCAATTAAACCTCTTTCCTTTATAAATGATCCAGTCTCAGGTATGTCTTTATTAGCAGTGTGAGAATGGACCAATACACCATCTCTGGGCCTTGGCACCTGCAGCTCCCTTTGCTTGGAGGTCTTCTCTTATAGAGAGCACATGGACAGTGCATCACTTCCTTCATTTCCTTGATGCACTGAATTATGTCAACTTGGTTAAGATGGGAACTGCGTTTTCCATAATTTCTATTCCTATGTCATTCTAGATTACAGCTGGCAAAAAAGGAACAAGCATGAAATTTGGAAGGCTGAGGTAGAGCAGTAGTCCTTACTCTAAGAAAGTTATTATGGGCAGATGTGGTGATGAACAGACACAGAAGTACCTGGCAGGTCCCCACTTGGACACATTCTCCTTCCTCTGCTCCCAAATTAATCCTTAGCTATGGCCGTGTAGAGGTGGTAACTACACAGAAGGAACAGCTTTGCATAGAACTTTCCATAAGCTTTCTTCATGATACTCCTTTAGTAGCTACACATCGTGCCTTCTCAGGGTCTACAAAGAAAGCTTGTGGAAAGTTCTATGCAAAGCTCTGTGCCTGTTTTTTGCTCTGGAAAATGGAGTGACATTAATAGTCACTACATCATAGGGTTTACATGGCTTAACACAACCAAAGTGCCTAGGACAATGCCTGGCACATGCGAAATGTACAGTGTGTGTTAGGTTTCACTATTGCAGTCACACTATGCAGCTTCTTATTGTTTGGGTTTAGGAAACTGAATTTAATGATGAAAGCAGGAACCCTTTCATGTTGAGCAGTGGAGTGACAGGAGCACTTCGGTTTTAGGATGATTAACCTGCCAGCTTGTTTTGAATGTAATCAGAGACCATACAACTGAAAGCAGGAGGCTTTAGTGGATGCCCAGGTGTGAAGTATCTAACATATCTCTCTGTCATAGGTACAGCCAACTAATGCCAAAGTTCCCCTAAGGATCAACAGACCGCTGAGAAGAAGTTCTTTGGCACTGCCTGCCTGGCCTCTGTCCCCAGGGATATTGCTATCAGACAATGATAGCCGGATGCTTTAGGGACTTAAAACTAGAAGGAAACCTGCTATTTACATTATTTAGTAATTTGGCATAGTCAAAGGAACGTAGGCTTAGACTTTTAGATTGGCATTTGTCTCCTGGCTTTGGTGAACCTTGGTGAGTTTCTTTACCTCTCTGAGCTTTAGGAGGTTTACATCTATAAAACAGGGAGAATATATCTACCCCACAGTACTTTTTAAGAATTAATGAAATTAATGTTCCACTGTCCCAGGTACAGTACGGGGCTCTAAGTAGGCCTTCAATAAATAGTGTTTTGAAGTGGATAATAGTGTGATATGTTTATCATAATAATTATAATTAGGTAGGTTGTTGTAAGGAGTAAAAGAGATGAGGTATGTAAATCACTCTGCATGGTATTTGATATTCAGTAGGTGCTTAATAAATGCTAGTTTACATCTGTCTTTCCCCTCATTGAGCTGTTTGTCTTTTTTGTGGGGTCTATGTGGTTGCCAATGATAGGCAAGGCTTATATACCCCATCTCTAGCTCATGGTCCAACAGCAAAGTGTGAGGTCTTAGCTTCTTGATTCTCAGCTGCCCAGGACAACTGTCTTAGTCAGTTTGGACTGCTTTAACTAATTACTATAGGCTGGCTGGCTTAAGCAACAAACATTTATTTCTTACAGTTCTGGAGGCTGAGAAGTCCAGGATCAAGGTGGCAGCAGGTCCAATGTCTGGTGAGGGCCCACTCCCTGGTTTGCAGACGGCTGACTTCTCACCATGTCCTCATGTGGTGGAAGGCATAAGCTAGCTCTCAAGTCTTTTCTCAGAAGGGCACTAATAACATTCATGAGGGCTCCACCCTTATGACCTAATCACCTCTCAAAAGTCCCATCTCCAAATACCATCCCACTGAGGATTAGATTTCAACATAGGAATTTAGGGAGACAAGTCAAGCTATAGCAATGACTTTCCCTGAGGCAGTTTGGAAAGACCCTTTGTGCTGTGGACTGACTGGCCAGCAGCACTTCTCTTATCTTTCAGTGACTTGAATGTTAGCAGCTGCAGTTTCTCATGGACGCAGGCCCTGTGTGATCTCAGCTGGACACGTCACCCGGACCATTTCCCTGGCCCATCTTGGGACTGTTGAGACAGTCAAGCTGCACTCTGTGCAGATTCTTTGTCAAAGCTCAGAAGCAGCTGCCTATAACTCAGATTATCATTGGGCTTTGAGAGTAAAGTATGTGTTCTATACAAACACAAGAACTGGTTTTAAGTACTTCTTTTGTCCTTTGTGTGTGGCTTTATATTTTTAAAAGTTCCATCCCATTGATTATCATCTTTGTAAATAGATTTATTATCTAAGGTTGCTAAATCAATACCCAGATTTGAATACATGGTTGTGAGTTAACATATCTGGTCCCCTAAAAAAATCTTTCAAATGATTTAGACTGAGAAGTTAATTAAAATCAATTGGGGGCACTGATAACACAGGCTTTTAATGTTTTGTTTTTAGAAGGAACCAGGGGGATTAGTACAAGAAGAAGTGCTCAGAGCACTACACAGGTTAGCCTTCAAAGGAAAAAGGTTGCTATGTTTAGTCTTTCATTTGACAATTATCTATTCAGTAACTCTAATGTGCCAGACATTCTTCTAGGTGCTAAAGATAAGATAGGGACACCAACAAATAGAATTTCTTACCTTCATGAAACTTACATCCTAGTGGGGGAGATAGAAATGTAACAAATCAAATAAATGAAATATACAATGTGTTAGGTAATAGTAAGTATTAAGGGACAGAATTAATCAGAAAGGGGAGTATACATCATTGGGGTTGGCACTGTGAATGTGTTAAGGGTGGCCTCGGGGGTGGTAAGAGGGTTGAAATTACGAAGGACTCTATTGGACATTGGGGATATGTGGAGGAGGAATAAGGCAAAATCACTGCCCTCATGGGAGTGTGGCAGGAGCTGTAAGCTTTCCACCAAAATTTGTTCTCTCCTCTGGTAAGAAGATCATAGCTGGAACAGATGTGACTTCCAAACCAGGGTCTACATTTCCCAGCCCCATCTTGGCATTATGTGTGGCCATGAGAATAAGTTCTCTCTAGTGGAGTATGAGTAGAAGTGACATGGGTCCTACCAGGAAGGTGTTAAGATGGCATATGTGCCTCCTTCATGCCCGAATGTTGTCAAAATCAAAACTGAGTCACTAGTGTTATAAAAAATCCCTGACAAATAGAGCCAGAAGAGGCTCTAGAGTTCTTATGCTTGTATGCTTAATGACAAAACTATCTCAGACTCTACAGAAACTGCAACTTTACACAAAGGCCATCACAGCCTTACATAAAAAAATGCTTCTGCGAGGACATCTGCCCAACAACTGTCTGTCCAGACTTGGACTGCCATCACCCTTGTTATTGATCTTTGTAGCCGAAGATAATGATGTGTAATCCTCCTCATTTTTCCTTTGGAAACCTTAGTCTTTTTTTACCTCCATGAATATGCACATAGTTTGCTATGGCATGTGTATTCCTGTTGCAATGCCATGCTCCTGAATGAATAAATATCTTTTTATTTTTAAATAGGAGTACCTCTCTCTCTTTCTCGTTATTTAGTTTGACAATGTACTCTTCCTCCTGAGTCCTTGACTGACCACATGGAGGAGAGCTGCCCCCTCACCTGGAATACCCACTCTAGACTGTTAAATAAGAGAGAAATAAACTTCTAATTTGTTAGTGGTATTGTACTTTTGGGGGTCTAGTTGCTATCACAGTTTAACCTTAACTAATTTATGGACCACTAATGTAACATATCTTTAAGACTAAATACCACTTATTTATTTTCATGGTTGATTGCTATATTTTAGTCACATGGAAAGAAAGAGCTATGGTGGCATAGGAAAGGAATGTTTAATTCTGTCAGCAGTAGGTAGGTTAGGGTCAAGTTGGGAAAACCATGACAAAAAAAGATGATATTTGAGCTGAGTCTTGAAGAATGAATGAGTATTCACTTTGGGGAAGAAAAGGGGAAAGGGCACTTCAAATCTAAGTCACAGCATGAATAAAAGCTTTCATGGAGGCATGAAAGTCCAGATTTTGTGTTACCTGTTTTTTTAAATTCCCTGTGATCAGAAAGAAAGGAAAGAAAATGTCATAGTCCTAACCTATTGTATCTCACTATTTGATTGCAAATTTTTGAATGCAGAAAATAAGATGTAGTAAAATAAAATACTGTATATGTTAGAAAGCGAAACATAGCTGTTGTGTTGTTTCCAAAGATTTCAAAGATGACTTTCACAAGGTTGTGAAGAACATTTTATTCTATTCCAAATGTCTGAGTTTCCTTAGATATGCGGGCTTTAGGTAGTAGGCTAAACTGCAAAGCTTCTTCTCTGAAACCTGAATGCAATCATGGTTTCTAAAAAATAGATACCTGCAATTGCAAAGATCCAATGAACATGGCTGATAGGATTACTTTTCCAGTATAGCCACAAAGGACTGTGACTTTTCTCTAGTTATCAGACAGTGCAAAATTCTATTAGTACATGAGTTAGAAATAGATTTCTAACATATTTAATCCCCTCTGCTGTTTCGTTTTTGTTTGAAACTACCATTCACTACACTCTATTATTGAACTATGTGTCCAGCACAGTGCTAAGAGTTTCACATACCGTAAGTCAGAGTATTGTGTATCCCTGTTCTACAGATGAGAAAACGAAGGCACAGAGGGTAAGTACTTGTTCAAGGTTATATGATTACTGAATCCCATAGTAGGGGTTTGAGGAGGTCTCTTTGATCCCAAAACTCATTTTATTAACAAAGAAATTCCTTCTTTGCTTCCCTTTAGCATTTATTTTTGATTGCCATGGTATATATTTTTAAGGCTTGTTCAGGTTTTGGAGATATCAGACTTTTATTTTTTGAATTATGTGTTTAATCATCGTGTTTTCAAAACATCCATCAACAACAAGAATCCTTTCTCAATTCTGCCCTCTGGGTCCATGCTGACTTTTCACTGAGCCATGACTTGAATATAACAATGTGTCTCAAGTATTTCACAACACAGGGCAATTTCCTTTGGCCAAAAATCACCTTGCTGGGACACAGGATACCCAGATTATGCAAGATTTCAAGGCATCCATATATCAGCATAAATCATCCTTAAATCTCTGGGTAAAACAAGGTCACCTCAGTCTTAATTCTTTTTCTAATTTTTGGGTTGACTGGTTAAGCCTTGATATTCATTGTCAGGAAATTAGTGGGTTTCTTGAGAGAAATACTTTATTAGTTTCTGTTATGTATCAATGCTGGAGAAACAATAAGGGGGGGCTAACAGAAACTCAAAGTGAGCCATGTGTCAGGTAACATGTTTATGCTCTTGTATTTAATCATCGCCACAAGCCTGCAAGAAAAGTACTATTTTTTCAGTTTTGACCAGTGAGGACCATGAGACTCAGCTTTGCCCAAGGTTACCCAGTTAGTAAATGGTAATTCTGCAATTCAAACTGAAGCCCATTAGATTCCATCCAATATCTTTTCACGGCATGATGCTTGAGTGATTAAAGTGAAGTGTTCTATTTAAACCAATTATTCTAGACTAGTGTTTTCCAAACTCTGTGGTCATGAAATCAATTTTATGGATTGCTATTGGCATTAAAAATAGTAGAGTAAAAAACATTAGAGTGTATTCCATAAAGAATGAACAAACATTCTGTAAAACTTTTGTTTTAGTTCTACAGACAAACGTGTATTCAGTTGTGTCTAAGGAAGCGTGACCTGACTTGCTTTGTATGATGTAGCTGCAGCCAAGGATCCTCTATTCTGCTTCTCTTTCTTTTGCCATAGCCCACACACTAGACATTCTGTAGACTCCTAGACTTCACAGGTTGAAACCAACCTTCCCTCGTGCCTTTGCAGTCTGACTTCTCTTCCTGTGTTCTGTGTTCCAGGTAGGAGTGTCAAGATCCATCACATTATGATCATCCTTAACAACTCCCTCTTTCTTAGCTGTTGCATCTAATCTACTTGTCAGATCTTTCAAATTTACTTAGGAAATAAATCTCAAAACTGTCCCTTCCACTCCATCACTCCCTGTTGTTGGAGGCAAGAATGCAGTTTTATTCAAACCCTTTATCCTGAGCAACTAGACACCTGCAACCCTTCCTTCATCTTTCCCTCTTCAACCTATTTTTAACAGTGCTGCCAGGGTCTATGCCTTGGATGTTCATGTGTTATTGAAGAATTTACACATTCATGCCCTCATTGAATCCATATTGAGCAGATGGCAAATCTGAGCACATTGCCCCTGCTGAGAACGCTTCCATAGATCTTATTTAGAGCAGAGGGCTCTACAGAGGGGTGTGTGTTTCTCAGGAGGTGCTTGAGACAATTCTTTGGTGTATAGGAAGAAAACGTTACTTCTCGTATTTCATCTATAGGTAGAGAAATATATGAATGTAATTTATAAAAATTTAAATATACACTTAAGATTTAAATATACTCATTTCTATTCTCTTTATGAGAAAAACTGCGAAATAGAAAATGTTTGGCCACTGTAGTATATGTAGACTAGCGGTACCTTAGCTTTTCATATAAAGCCCTTTATAATCTAGTGCCAATTTTGTTTTCCAAGTTCATGTCTGGTTGTTTCCTACTCCTTTCTTCCTCCATTCATACTCTCTGCTTCAGCTGTACTAAGCTAAAATGTTTTTTAGATTTCAAGATGTATATTTTTTCATACTTTAACATTTCTGGGATGCATTTTGTAGTTATTGTCAAGATAAATTTGCCAGTGGCCAGTTAGGGGAGTAAGTTGTGATAAAGTGGCCCTTTAATCTATGTGTACATATATGAATGTGTGTGTGTGTGCGTGTGTGTATGTGGCCTCAAAATCAATTACTGTCACAAACAATGTTATGGTCAACAACAGACCACATATACAAAGGTGGTCCTATAAGATCACAATGGCACTGAAAAATTCCTATTGCCTAGTGATGTGGTAGCCATCATAGTGCAATGCCTTACCTTTTCTGTTTAGATATGTTTGGACACACAAATACTTACCATTGTGCTACAATTGCCTACAGTATTCAGACCAGTAACATGCTGTACAGGTTTATAGCCTAGGAGCAATAGGCCATACCACATAGCCTAGATGTGCAGTAGGCTGTACTTTATAGGTTTGTGTAAATGCACTAATATTTGCACAATGATGAAATCACCTAAGGATGCATTTCTCAGAAGGTATCCCCATTATAATGCTATGACCTACACTGATGGATTTGGGTGTCATGCCAGTGCCAAATTCTTATTTAACAAAGGCTTCTAGTCAACCCTTTTAGGTGTGTTTCAAAGAAATTTTCAATGTAGTGGTACATAAAATAAAGAGTAAAATATTAAAAATGCTAGCAGTAGTTACCTATGGATAGTAGAATTAGAAGTGATATTTTTATATAGACCTATATTCAGATTTTGTATGGTGCTTATACAAAAAAGTACTTTTTATTGAGACATATTTCATTCATAGAAATGACTGTATTATGTATATATCAGGTATAAAGAAAAATAAATCCTCATATGATCGCTCCTTACTTTTAGAAACAGAAATTCTTTTGAAGCCCCCAGTGTGCTTCTCCTCTACTGTATTCTTCTCTCTTCTCTCAAAGGTAACCATATTCAATTACTCAGAATTTATGTTTATCATTATGTTGCTTTTCATTATGTCTTAATAAGATATCTTAATTTGATATTGATATAATTGATTAGATATTAATAATTAGATATTAAGATGTATAATACCTTAGTTATATCTTAACAAGGTATAATGAAAAGCAACATAATGATAAACATAAATTCTGGGTAATTGAATATGGTTACCATTGGGAGAACCATTTATTAAGTAGGCCATCTTTCCTACATTTGTATGCACCCAATATATTGTGAACATTTATATACTGGGGCCCATAATAAAGGTGTCATATTGTGTATATTATCTTGAAACTTGTTTTTCCCATTGAGTATTATGTTTTTGAGATTTATCTACATGGATACATGAAGCCATAGTTCGTTCATTTTCACTGCTGCACAGTGTTTTATAGCATCAATTCCTACTCTATCCATTTCCTGTGACAAACATTTGTACTATTTCTGATATTTTAAAATTATAAACAATGCTGTACTGAATCTTCTTAGGAACACCTCTTGCCACAAAAGTTTAATAATTTCTAATACCTTGTTCCTTATTTCCGTCTGACACCTCATCAAAATGATCTTTACTATCTGTACTTTTATCAGCATTCTGGTTATGACCACTTAAATAATCTCTCAAAAAATTCAAGCTTTCCCTGCAGACTTTTTCTGAGCCTTCACCAGAATTGCCCTTAGTATTCATCAGTTCATGGCAATACAGGATATTTCTAGCCTGTCTTTCCAAATTATTCCATCCACTACCCATTACCCAGTTCCAAAGCTGCTTCCACATTTCCAGCTATTGTTATAGCAACAAAGCCACTCCTGGTACCAATTTCCAGTCTTAGTCCATTTTTGGCTGCTATAATAGAATATCATAGACTAGGTAGTCTATGAAAAACAGAGATCAATTTTCTACAGTTCTGGAGGCTGGAATGTCCAAGGCTGAAGGACTACATCTGGTGACGGCCTTTTTGCTGCGTCGAACGTGGTGGAAAAGCAAGTGGGCATACGAGACAAGAGAGAAAGGCACCAGCAACCAAACTCACTTTACAGCAATCCACTCTTGTTATAACTAACCTGCTTCTGTGATAATAATATTAATTCATTCATGAGGGCGCTGCCATCGTGACCCAATCACCTCTTATTAGGTCCCACCTCCCAACACTGTTGCATTGGGGATTAAGTTTCCAATACAGGAACTTCTAGGGAAAGCATTCAAACCACAGCATAAACCAAGTTGCAATGTATTCAGGATAGTATCTGGGTTCTCTGTTCTGTCATATCAGTCAGTCTATCCTTGCTGTATTACTTCAGTGTGTTAATGCTATATACAGCTTTATAAGCCATCTGATCTGATAAAAATTTATATATTCTAGGTACAAATCTTTTTAAGTTTCATAAAAAACTTCTTGTTGGAATTTTGGTTGAAACAATTTGGTACTATAGATTACATTCAGGAAAATGACATCTTTATGATATTGACTTTTCCTATCCATGAACATAGTAAACATTTCAATTTATTAGTTTTTTCTGAATTGTTTTACAATTTTCTCCCTAGAGGTCTTGTATGTATGTACACACATCTCCCCCCAACATATGATATATACTTTATGCATTTTATGTTTGAATAGATGCTACCTTTTCAAAGGTTACTTATTTCAAGTGCTTCCTCAATCTTAATTTGTAATTCACCTTTGCATATTGATGTTATATCAATCACTTTACTCTTATTATAATAATTGGCATATTTTTTCCGTTTCTGACAATTGAAAATTACCAAATACACTATGAGTTTTCCTTTTCTTATCGTTTTTTATTTCTTTTCTTGACTTACTGCATTGGTTAGGACCAATATTGAATAGGGAATTATTGTTTTGTTCTTTTCTCCTAGCAAATTGTTTCTAACATTTTACCTTTAAGTATACTTTACTATAGATTTCTGATAGGTAACTTTCATCAGATTAAAAAAGTTTTCCTCTACTCCTAGTTCTATAAGAATTTTAAATTATAAAACTATTCTATTTTATTGAATATTAAAAACATTATTGGGGTTGATAACCTCTCTTTATTGTTACTAAAATGAATTAATTATGTCAATGGGTTTTAGATACCAAGGCAAACTTGCATTCCTGAGATAAATGAAGCATTATCAAATTCTATTATGTTTTTTATTCATTGCTAGAACCAACTTGAAAACATTGAGTTTAGAATATTTGAATCTCTGTCCAAGAGTGGCAGTGGTCTGTAATTTTTATTTTTCATATCATCCATGTCTGGATTTGGCATAGAAAGTGCACTAATCTTATAAAACTAGTTTGAGAGTATCCCTCCATCTGTTCTCTTAAGGAGTTTATATAAAATTGTAATTATTCCTTGAGAGTTTGGTAGAACTTATTAAAATCATCCATTTAAGCCTGGAGCTTTCATAACAGCAACAAGATTTAAAAACAGTGACTCAATTTCTTTAATAGTTATGTAGTGGTTAGGCTTTCTATTTTTTTTTGACTTAGACAAAATGGACGAATCATCAAGAGATATAATAAAACTAAGAGAAGGTCAATTTCTAGTATTGTATAAACCAATTAAGGGGAGGAAATCTATGAGTACTATCAAATGGGCAGTGCAGGCCTGGAGCAGTGGCTCACATCTGTAATCCCAGCACTTTGGGAGGCCTAGGCGGGTGGATCACTTGAGGTCAGGAGTTTGAGACCAGCCTGAGCAACATGGTAAAACCGCATCTCTAAATACAAAAATGAGTCTGGCATGGTGGCGAGTGCCTGTAATCCCAGCTACTTGGGAGGCTGAGGCAGGAGAATCACTTGAACCTGGGAGGTGGAGGTTGCGGTGAGCTGAGATTGTGCCACTGCACTCCAGTCTGGGTGACAGAGTGAGACTCTGTCTCAGAAAAAAAAAAAAAAAAAAAAGCAATGCAAAATGAAACTCTGGTATTTTAAGATACTTCTAAAATTTATACTGTCAATCCTAAAGGTATAAATGAGGTCAAGATGTTGAGCATATTTTACAAAAATCATGAGTCATTCTTATGCTTTGCATAACTTCTAATGTCTAAAAATGATTCATAAGAATCTTTGGGTTGAACATAGAACACTTTGTGACATAAAAGAAGAAAATGGTCTGTATGGGTGGGGACAAGTATATGCTGTGATGAGTAGATAATTTTTTAGTGATATGACTGGCAATGAATGAACTCTTAGAATCAAGGGAATGTAGTCCTTGTTATTCATTAAAATGCCTTGTATTTTCTCATATCTCTGCTCTTGAGTAAGCAGTTTCCTCTCCTCTTTTCATCATGTGATAAACTCCAATTTTAAAGACTCAGTTCAAACCGATGTCTTCTGTGACAACATTCTGAGTGCTCTCCATGTACACTGAAACCCACTCTATCAATAAGAGTAAAAACCACTAACACAGAAATATTTGTTCTGAGTTTTTGGGTTGTTCTTCCCCATAAGGCTGTAAGCTCATTGAGAAAGGGTCATATCTTAATAACTTTTGTGTATCCTGTAGACAGTGCAATGCTTTACAGAAGGCGGCCAATTACTTTTCAGTAATGTTTAATAACAAATAAGCTGTTTATGGTCATCTCCTACTTTCTTGATTCTTTTATAACTTATCTGTCAGTAATCAGAGATCTGCATCAGAAATGAAACTGAGTATAAAATCTTAGGAGATCATTTTTCTCCCTTTTTTGAAATCCTTTATTATCTGGCTACTCAAATTTGGTAGCTGGGAGGTGAGGAAGGGATGGTGGCAGGCCTTCTATTTCTCCTGTTTTCATTCTGAGCAAGATCTTGCTTATTCTGGTCTGGTGCTGTTGAATTTGATTCCTGTCGGCCTCCTGTAACCAGACCTGCAATGTAATCTTACACCTAATTAGGCAGTCCTGCAGCAAGCCCTGGCCCTTGCCATTTGAAGGATGATTTATTTTTCTTTGCTGTGCTCAGCAAAGTAGAGGCTGCAAAGTCATTCGGGAGGTCAAACTGCTCTTTCCCCTGCTCTAATCAAGTCCTTCCAGCCTCCTGCCTTCTTTGGCCCATGGATGGGTACTTCTTTCCAGAGGCCCCACAGCAGATATGGGTGGGCGGAAGGGTGGTCTGTCAGTGTGGCATTCAGAGGGAGACAGGACAATACTTTTGTCTTCTGTCGAACTCGTCAACATGGATTCAATTGTATCTCTTGCCTACTTAAAATCAATAGATAGCTTCCACAAACTCTTTAGCTTGGGTAGTCACCCCTCAAGGTCCTGCTCTTACCTTTTTCTCCAACACTACCTCTCAGAGTATAAATTCCTGGGAAAAAATGCCATACAGCTGAAAAATTGAGTAGTTCTTCAAACGATAGTCCATTTCGAGTCTCCTACTTTGAGCATAGTGTTCTTCTGCCTGGAATGCTCTGTCTCTTCATCTTCTTCCTCCTCAATCCTCTTCAGGTAGTCAATTTAGTATGACTCTTCCAAATTCTGTTTGTGTCTCCTTCTCCTGGAAGCTTTCCAGGATTGCCCCCAGCCTGGGATCAATTCTATTCTTCCTTATTCTCACTGCATTCTCTTGCACCATTATGTAAGGACATATATCACATTATATTTTAATTGTTGATTTAGAGGTTTTATCTTCCCACTGAGTATAAACTCTTAGAAACTAAGGAAAAATGCAATCAAAGTGCCTAGGTAGTGTCTCTCACAGAGTAGGTCCTAGGTAAATATGCTAGTCAAATTAACAAGTCAAAGAGGAGTTGAAGGGAGTCCAGATGTTGTGTAAAATGCAAGAATGGGGCTGGGGAGAGGCCAGGCTGACCATGGAGTGTTGGGCAGATGGGAAGGCACACTGTTGGGCCGGGGGTCATCTTGGGTGCTATTTACCTAATGGGGCCTCTTAGGAAAGACAATGACTAGAGCCATTAGGTCTGATGGCTGATCTCTGGGCCAGGATCCTAAGAAGTGAGAAATAATGGAATAATGGCAACTTTATATCCTGGAGGGAAGCATAAATACTGGATAGAAAAGGAACTCACCTAAGGGGAGCAAGTGGGTGCATAAAGTTGATCTTGGATACAGATTGGTGGTCAGCGAGGAATAATAGACTGAGCCAAGTCCAAGGCAGGGTCTTTCCAATGGTCTTCTGGTGTGAGCCCAGGGAATTACGTGAAGTTCCAAGGGAGATAGGGGCTGTGGGGACCTGAAAGATGAAATCAAGGTAAAGAGCAGAGCCACTAGAGATGCTATTGGGTACCACAAGTGTCTGGAGTTTCATGCACTTGAGAGGAGGGTACTTTTCCTACATTAGAGGCTTGTATACAGTGACTGTTGGAGTGAAAGGGTGACCTGCTCCTAACAGCCATCTTAAAATGGCATATTCACCATGGCAAGACAATCCAAATTCCTTGTAAGATTCAGCACACAGGTGCTAGTCTCTACTTAGTTCTGAACCAGTTCCTTGACCTGTATTTATACCTGGTTCCATGTTGCTCCTAACCCTGTTGGTCTCCGACCTTTGTGAGGTTCTTCTGTTTATCCAGCCTGCCTCACTTGTTTGACTTGACACTGCACCCCACCTTCTTGGCTCTGATCCCAGGCCCTTGGCAGTAACTCTGGTTGTCTACTCTACTGGGCCTCTTCTTACCTCTACCAAACCTCCTTGCCAGTACACCCCAATCTCACTACACCCTTTCCTTTGGCTTTA
Organism: Gorilla gorilla gorilla; assembly: GCF_029281585.2. Taxonomy (NCBI): domain Eukaryota; kingdom Metazoa; phylum Chordata; class Mammalia; order Primates; family Hominidae; genus Gorilla; species Gorilla gorilla. The sequence goes on along the minus strand of NC_073224.2, from coordinate 184,337,863 downwards.
TTCTTTCTTCCCAACAGACTTCCCCAGCCCTATAAGTGAAAACCAGAGATGGATTAATAGCCTCATGTCAACACAGATAATGTTATGACAGCCTATAACCTGTTCTTTGAGCATTAAACCTCTTATGAAACTTCTGCTGAAGGAGAGGGCATGACTGGCCATGCTTATGTCCTATGCCCTGCCCTTCTGGCCATCTATTGAAGTATGGATGGGCACCTGCCTCAAAGGCAGATTATGCATAGGAGGAGACTTAGGAAACCAGATTGTCCTTGAGAGAAACTTAAACGATGAAGTGAAACACTGGTGAGTGGTGACTAAGCAGAGAAAACTGGAGGGCAGAGAGGGTTGGGAGATTCTAACAGGTTCACGTAGAAGTAGACGCCCCATGGCTGTATCTGTCCCTGTTGATGTTCTGTGAAGTCCCACTGTGTTTTGATTCTATGCAGCGCTTAGGTACCCCTTTATTACCACGACAGTTTTTGTTTTGTTTTCTTTTAGCTAGTTTGAGTATTGTCATTGCAGCCAAAGAGCTGTGACTGGTTATGAGAACGTGGAATGGAGTGGAGGGCTATCTGTCTGGGGTAGAGGGGGAGGCCTGGAGCATCAGAAATGAAGTGTAATGGAAATCTGAGTTGCACGGGGTGAGTTTTGGTAGAGGCCAGGTGTCAAGAATAGGTGAAGAGGAGAACAGCTGTGGTCTTTTGGACTATACCAGCCACCATCAGGAATACCCTGATTAGAGAAGAAGGACTTGGATGGGACTTCCAGGCAGGGGATTGAATCATTTCTGGGACCCCTTTTCTTGAATATCTCCTCAGGCTAGCACGGCCTGAGTACACACTCAATAAATATTTGTATTTACTATGACAGGCACTGGGATAAGAATCTTACATGCATTAATTTATTTAATTCTTAGAGTCTTTTGAAGGGTGTCTTACTATAATTTCCATTTTACAGATGATGAAACTGAAGTTTAGGGAGGATAAGCTAGCTACCTGCTCCAAATCACATAGCAAATGTGGTAGAGCCGGGATCTGAAAGCAGGTCTAAATGTGCCAAAGCCCATGCTTTTTAGCATTACTTTATGCTTGCTTTACACAAGGATCACAGTGTGCTTTGTTTTAAGCCCAATGACTCTCCTGCTTTCAAATGACTGCGTTAAAAAATCACATAGTTTCCCATGCCCTGCTCCTCCTTCTATAGCCAGGTCATCCTGGATCCTGGAGGTGCCTGTTGACTGCTCTCAACAAATGCTGCCAAGAGGCATTACCAAAATGTGAAATGATTTTCATTTGGAGAGGAAAAAACATGAGTAATAAGAAGTAGATTCCAAAAGCAACAAGCACTGGACTATTTTTTTTCTTCAAGAAATGTTAAACTTGAAAAGGCAAGGCTATTAAATGGCTTGCTTGAAGATCAGACTATTTTTCAAACTTTCAAACTTTAAAAGATGAGACTAGCATTTACATGTGAGGTTCCACACAGTCTCTATCATCCTTGGAAGACCAAATGATAGAAACTTCACTATAAGGAGGAACCAAGATGCATTTTCTTGGTTCCAGCAACACTTTAGTTTCTGCAGTCACCAGCTTCAAGTTTCTCAAGGGAGGCATGACATTTTACTAAAAATTTAATTCTAGTTCACTGTAATTTGAAAAGCTGTGCTTATCCACTGAGGTAGCCTGGGTTCATCAGATCTACTTATTTGAAGAGGGAACTTGGCCAATATCCTTAATTTCCCTGGGCCTCAGTTGTTTCTTCTGTTAAATGAAGACAATTGTACTCACACTGCAGGGCTGCTTAGGAGGAGAAATAAGATAAGAAATATAAAGGCACTTTAAAGTGTAAAGGGCTCTTTCAATGTAGGGGATTATTATCACACATTCTTCTAGGCCATGTTATTTATTAAGGAGGTGTTTTTGGCATGCAGATATAACAGCAAAGGAGATTCATTCATTTATTCAGTCAAGAAATATCCTAGTTATCTACTCTATATTGCTCATTATTGTATTTAGAAAGCCTAGCATAGTGACTAAGGCCAATGCAATGCCTGTCCTTACTGGACTGAGGTCTGGCGGGAAATACAATCTACTGTGTTGGAGAAGTACATCATAATGATATATCCTGACATAATTGGAGATATGTGGGAGTACTCAGAAGTGTCTTCTCATCCAGATTTGGGGAATAGGAAATACTTAGTATTCTGGCAGTCTTATGGGCTGAACCGTATCCTCCCAAAATTCATATGTTGACATTCTAACTCCCAGGACCTCAGAATGTGACAATATTTGGAGATGGGGTCTTCAAAGTAGTAATTAAGCTAACAGGAGGTCATTAGGATGGGTCTAATCTGATATATCTGATGACTTTATCAGGAAAGGATATTAGATGTGGACACTCATAGATGGAAGACTACATAAAGACACAGGGGGAAGACAACCATCTGCAAGCAGAGGCTTTAGAATAAACAACCCCACCAACACCTTGATCTTGGATTTTTCAGCCTCCAGAATTGTGAGAAAATAAATTTCTGTTATGTAAGCTGCCCAGTCTTTGGCACTTTGTTATGGCAGCTCAAGGAGATGAATGAAAGTGTTAAGTAGACACTCAACAAATATTTGTTGAATGGACGAAAATGATACTTACATGAGAACTGATTCATGACAGCAGTTAGCCAGGCTTAGGGTGCACGCAAGAGGGAGGGGATGGCTACAGTATTCCAGGCAAAGGGAACAGGATCTGGAAGCCATGGATGTTCGTGAGCATGAACTATGCTCAGGATAACTACAGCATCGAGGATATGGTGAGGTGGCAAGAGATGAAGGTGGAAGGGTAAGTGAGGGGTCAGGTCAAGCTGGGCCATGCAAACCAGGCGAAGGTGAATAGAAGCGTCCAGAGGCTCCCAATCCCCCAAGTAGAAAGCAGTTACATAAGTTATGTCAAGGTTGTGATATACTACTAGCCTAACTACCACAGGCTAGACACATGACTTATTTCATTTAAACTTCGTGACAAACCTATAGGGTTCTATTATTGTCTCCAATGAGTAATTTTCCTAAGGACAAATGACTAGGGGGTAACACAGCAGGAATCAGACTTACACACTTAGTTTAGGGTACAAACTGTCCAGTACAATCTCTGAGTTTAGCCATGAAACTTCTTTAGGACGGGCTCAGCTCTGGCCAGTGCACCCCTTACTGGGAAGCCTGAGTCCTCTGAGTTTGGGTTAGGAAGTTGTCAAGAGTGAAGGCATTGTATTTGCAGCATGGTATGTATCTGTGTGTGTTTGTGTATGTGTGTATAAGTATGTACATGTGAATGTGTACATGTGTATGCATGAATATGTGCATATGTGAGTGTGTATGTAAATAAGTATATATGTGTAAGGGTGTGTGTGAGTGTGCACACATGTGCACCCATGGCTGAATTATATGAGAAGAGTCCCCCATGGACAGCAGTATTAGAAGTCAGTCTCTTCCTGCTGGGATGACATGATTGCTATCAGGAAGAAGGGAAGATGTCATGGCTTGGGCAAAATCAGCAGCAACATTACTGAAAAGTTTGTGGTAATCTAAGGCAACAGAATATTGCCAGAATGTCAGCAGGAGCATTTTTCCTCATCTCTCACCTTTCCATATGGAGGGCCTCCAGCAAGACCACCTCTCCTGGTCTCTCTGCCAGGGAAGGGGAGTGCCTGTCTGATGGTGGCTGTGGGAGGCAGTCTGTCAGCCAACAGGAGCGTGTGTCCTGGTCTGCTCACAGCCACCCTAGGCAGTCTGAGTCTGCCCTTCTGGGAGCCCCTCACTCCCACCATCCCCCATGCCAAGTGGGTGAGTTTAATTCCAGGCTGAAGTATCTTGTTGACTAATCCTTTTGGCCCTATCTAAAGCAGCCATGTTCTTTTATCAGCATAAAAGCTGTTCGGTTTTTTTTTTAAATCTATATCTGCCTGGGTCCTATGTCTATCTTAGTTGGCTTTGAATATATAAGAAGAAAGGCACATGATTTGTTGATCCCCTAGAGCGCTAATGCATTGGATTTATAACAAAGAAATGCTTAATGTGGATGCAGGGTGCTCAAGCAATGGAAGGCAGAGATGTTCTAGATAATTCTCCAACTTAGACACTTCCTGCCATACTCTGCATTTTTCCAGAGGTTCTGGCTCTACTCAATGACAGTGGGGATTTTTGAGAGACTTTCTGTCTATAAGCCACCTGCAGATTTATTTTTAAGTATTTTCTTTGTTAAATATTTTTGATACCTTTGTATTAAGAATGCTGATAAGAGTTGGATGGCACACTGACTGTTTTGTAAGACTGGTATGTGTATGTGTGCTGGGGGAAAGGAAGGAGTTAGAAGGGAGGAAGTGTCCATTATCTATTGCCATTGTACAAACAACCACAAAACTTTAATGCATACAGCAATAAACTCTTATCTGTCGGGAGTTATCTGGGATCAGTTAGGCAGCTCTGCTGATCTTGTCTGGGCCTGGTCACACATGGGGGGTTGGCTGTTGGCTGGTCTAGCATGGCCTCAGCTGAGGTCACTGGATTTCCTGTGCCTTGCTCTGTGTCTCTCTCATTCCTTAAAAAACTAGCCCGAACATGGTCTTATGAAAATGGCAGAGGTACAAGTGAGCCAGAGGGAACATGTAGGGCCTCTTGTGGCTCAGGCTCAAACTGGAACACCATTACTTCCACTTCGTCATATTGGCTAAAGTGAGTCACATGGGATGGGGGAATGTACTCTGCCTTCATGTTTTTATGCCTTCATAAAACCCTGAAGTCCAAAATAACTGAGAGGAGTCAAGAAGGAGGGACCTATTAGTGCCATCAAGCTACCATAGCAGGGAAGTGAAGAAATGCTGGTAAAAATGACATGCCTCCATGAGCGAGCTAGGCAACTCACCTGCAGGCTGACGTGGATGGAAAGGTGTTTAGAAATTCTTGCCAGGGCTTCTATCAGCCAGGAGGCATACTTCGGCTCTGCCAGTTGTGTTTAGCTGGTGTCTGTTCTGATTTGCCAATGTCTGTGCTGTTCTGGCTGTTAAACCTTTGAATGTCACCCCTGCCAACATCCATCCACCAACCTAACCTTACAAGTCTTTAATTCTCAAAGATTTCTAATACTCATGTCTCCTGTCTATAGATTCAGGGCCAGCTCTTTTCTATCATGGTTCCCTGCAGTTGCCTTCTAATACTTCTCCCTTTCTACGGCCATAGTTGTATTTCTAAAATGCTCCTTCTGCTTAAAATTCTCCCTGGATGTCTTGTCCTTTAGTTGTCTATTACCTGCCCCCACCTTCAGCCTCATCTCCAGCCTCATCTCCAGTGACTGAGGTCATCACAGCAAACCACTGGGCCTTTTGTGCTCAGAAACTCTGCTCAACCTTCCTTTTCCATCTCACTCCTGCACATCCTTCAAGATGTGGCTTAGGCATTCCTTCCTCCAGGAAGTCTACCCTCCCTTTTCCCCAGCCAAGTGGAGCGAAGCTTGCCCCTCTGTGTGATTCTGGCTACTCATGCTTCCCTTTCTCATGGCACCTGCTATACTGCAGAATGGTTGCCTCTGAATTTGTGTCTCCTGCTGGAGACTGGAGCTTCTGCAGAACAGGCTACTCAGTCTTACTTGGATCCATATCCACAGCACCTTTGACAGAGCCTGGCATACTACAGGTACTCTCTAAATGGTTTTGTTTTAATGAAAATAAGTATTCACACAATTCACAGTCTATTTACTGTAAAGTACAAAATAGTCCTTCATTCTTCCTCTCTCCCCAACCCTAATTTTCTCTGTCTCTGATGCTTCACAAACATACACATACTCAAAGGGTTCGTATAGGTTGTTAAGTAAAGTAATTGAAAGCTTCTGCTTTGATTTTTTTTTTTAATTTCAGGAAGCTACTTGAACAGAGAGTAATTATTACTGTTAATAGCAATAATTTCCCTATAATCTGGTTACATGTCCTATTTCATTTTAATGATCAGAGCAGCTGTCTTTAAACAAGTCTGGACAGGGATCTGGAAGCAGAGCTTCCTGAGACATATTCTCTTTGGTCCAATTATTCCACTTCTGGAGAATGTCTGAGAAGGCAGCTGAGGTTAGGGGCAGGATGGGGCGGTTTATGTCCCTCCGAATCTTCTAGCACACAGGACTTTATGAAGCTTTTCAACAGCAACTCCACTGTGCCACAGGAGGAGAGGCAGATAGGGTTTCTGATCTCATCATCTCCCTTTCTCTTAAACCCTCCAGCGAGAGCTCTCTGGGGGCAGAGCCACAGCTCCAAGCCAGCAGGTTTCCTTTCCTCTTAATTGGGAGATGATAACATGGAAAACCAACAACCATATCAATGCCTTACAGCTTCTCAGGTCTTTTTTCTCCCCTAAAACTTGCTTTACAGGAGGAAACAGGGCCGCTTCAGATGGTTTCACTTTAAAACAAAACACAAGACTCTATGCTCTGAGCATTTGCTCAGCATTTATTAAATGTCTGTATTGTAGCTACCGGCTTGCTGGTGCCACAGCATCTGCGCATGCTCCCTGTGACTTCCTGGTCTGCAATGTGTTGCTGTTCCTAGCACCAGCTCTCCAGCCAGACCTGGATTACAGTCCCTTTTCAGCCACTCACTCGGCTCCATGACCTCCGAAAGAAAGGCCCTGTATGCTTTCTCATCTCTGAGTTTTAGGTCCTTATTTGTAAAATGTAGATAAAAATATCTACCTTGCATGGTTGACCTAAGGATTAGGCAAGACAATTTAGGGCATACAGGTAGTAAATGACTGCTTCTGAGCCCTATTTTACTGGTGTTCTTGGTGGGAGAGTCTTACAGAGCTGGTTAAATGCACCTGGGCTGAAAACGCAAATTTCAGAAATCCGACAGGGGCAGGAATAATGTCCATTTATGAACAATGGGATTTCAACTAAACTCCATCTTTCCCAAATCACAAAGGCACAAAGATGACCTGTTGGTCAATGGTTAAATTCATTTTGGGGAGAAAGATACCTTTGGCATTTTCCCTCTAGCGACTTGCGCCTAGCTGACAGCTGTTTTCAATATGTTGATGATTTAGGAAACAGTCAAAAATAATACTTTGGAAATTTTAGTCCCACAGCTATGAAAAGACCTGCAGGAAGAGAGAGGTTGTCTTTAATTAAGTCATTCCATTCAATCCATGGTGTGTTTTATTTTATGTTTAAATGAAATAAACCTTAAGAAAAATTATTGTTCTACACACACATTTTTATACACACTTCCTGGCTTGCAAAGGGCTGTTTCCATAATTGAAGTACATGTAAAATGTATAAAACACATGGAAACATAGGCTGGCACTACTCACGGTGAGTTCTTTTCAAGACAAAATGTATTTCCAGGAAATATCACAAAATTTCCAAGCCACATGAGGTGGTTTGGATAGAATAGAGGGACCATCTTCTTTCCCATATGCAATATTGTTAATGTTCTAGACTACCAATAGAAAAAAATCCGTATTCATTCTCTTCTCTCTAGTTTTTTTTTTTTTTTTTTGTCTCATTGTGAGACTATGAGGAATAAAAGAAGAAAAGCAGCTCTGGTATCGTAATGGAAAGCAATGCCTGTTGATAGGGGTTTAAGAATGATAATCATTTCCACCCTCCCTACAGGTTCTGAATCAACTGAGAAATAGTCACAAGAGACAGATGGAGGTAAGTGTTCTGGCTTCAGTGATGGTAGCATTGCATTAGATGGCAGGACTTGGACCTGAGCCCCAGTAGGCTTCCTATTAATTTTCCCAAATCCAGGACTTTGGGTGACATATTGAATAGAGAGTATGAATCTGTGGAATGGGGAAATGCTTATGCATTCTGCTGCAAGAAGAATTGTTGCCCCTCAATTATCTAGTTCCAGTGGTAAGGACCACAGGTCAAGGCTCTGAACTCCACCTCATGCAGAAATGTGGACCCATGAAAGTCAGATGTGATTACTTCTCCAATAGGAAGAATTGAAGTACAGTGTGGGGAAGATGGGTTAGAAGTTGACTCTAAGGCAGGCAGTCTCCTTAGGAAATACACAGAGAGAAAAAAGGAGACGTAACATTGGTTACTTTTTTATTTCCTTTGAGCATTCTTTCCCCATATTATAGACGAGGTATTTGTGTTTTTCTGACACCAATTCTACAACATCAATAGGGTGTTCTACAATTCAATCATATTCTGACACTAAGTACCTGAAGTTAGCATCAGACTCCACAAGCTTAAAAGCTCGGTCTCACAAGCCTGCCCTTACTTCAGAAGCCAGTCACAAGTCCAGGGCCCCCCAGGCTACCTGCACCTTGGTTCAACTTGGCTGCAAATTTAGGGATTCCCACACCCCACACCCCGCACCCTCAGGTCTGATAATTCACTTGAACAACTCATAGAACTTAGGAAAGTGCTCTACTTAACAATTACCATTTTATTATAAAGGATACAATTCAAGAACAGCCAATTAGAAGAGAGGTATAGGGCAAAGTAAGGGGTGGCACAGAGCTTCCATAACCTCTCCAGGCATACCATGCTCCCAGCATATGTGTGTGTTCCCCAACCCAGAATTGCCCCAAACCCAGCTGTTGCAGAGCTTTTACTGAATCTTCATTGTGTTGGCATGATTGATTAAATAATGAGCCCTTGGTGACTGAACTCAATCTCCAGGCTTCTCCCTTCTTGAGAGGTCAGAGGCTGGAGCTGAATTTCCAACTCTCTAATTACACGTGTTTCCAGCCCCTCCCTGGAAACTATCTGAAAGCCCACCTTGAGTCACTTTTTTGGCATTAAGTCAGATATGATGAAAAGGGGCTTGTGATGAATATCAAAGGACACTTCTATCACTTAAGTAATTTAAAGGGCTTTGAAAGCTCTGTACCAGAAACTGGGGGCAGAGATTTTTATTATACCATGGTACCCAATCGAAGTACCTAGGTGTCTCTGTAGAGTCTTTTGAAGATTAACTGTGTTAAAGTATATAATTACCATTTATGAACATTAAGTACCTTTTCCTAACTCACTGGTCATAAGACCTGTTCAGGGGTTCCCTAACTTTTCATTAAAAAAACCTCGCTTATCATAATCCAAAAATGGAGTTTATGCTTTGAAAGATTTTGCTTCTCAAACTGATAAATTAAAAATTGAAAAACCTCAAATTTGATAGATTTCCAATTAAAATTGAAGAAAAGTCTTACCTGTACCTTCACCTCTGGGAAATGAAAGTCTTTGTATTATGTATCCAAAATTGTTCAGAGCAGAACAAAGCACATGGATATGTTAGTATTAAAAGTTTCTATGTATGAAATTAGGGGCAATTTGGAAATACAGAAAGTACATATTTTTATAACTAACAAATGCATGCCCATTTGGAAAACTTGGAAATCAGGGAAATAACTTATAATGATGCAAAAATAAATGAACTAAAATGGTTAATATCTTGATAGAGCTCTCAGGACCTGGTTAAGATCATCTTTAAGGTTCTTTCTAACATTTATTATTCACTTATTTAACAAATATTTAATGAGTACTTCTTCTGAGTCATTGTTCCAGGCAATAGAGATAGGGAAGCAAAAGACACTTGAAGTTCCTGCCTTCATGGAGATTATGTTTTGTGGCTCAAAATGGTGATTTTATATTAATAATAATTATGAAAAGCATGCATATATTATATATTATGATATATGCAGTAACTGCCATATATACTGGGACTGTATAAATGTTTTACGTAGATAATTTTAGTTACTTTTCAGAGAAACCTCATGAGATTGGTGCTGTGATTATCAAATCTGAGAGTCAGAGGGGTTCAGTTACTTGACCAAAGTTACTAGTTACTAAGTGGCAGAAATGGAATTAGTCCTTAAGTCTGGTTGATCCATGCTTTTAACCCCTACTTCTTCTGAGGTAGGAGTTTTCTACTTCTACTTCTTGCATTTATTCCCTTTAAAGAGAGGGGCTTTGCAGTATAGAATTCTCTCTCTCTCTCATGTGTATGCAAAATCAATTTTAAAATTAGCAAATAAAATAACGATTGCTGAATTTGGTCAGCTTGTTGGAAAATTGGATGTTTCTGGCATTCTCTATTGTCAAGGCATCAAAGCTTCTGTCTTAATGCAAGGTTATTCTTGATTCACGGGAGCAAGCCATTTAAGGAGGGAGTAGCAGCAAATTTCAGGTACAAAATTGTTGGCAGGGATGATAATGGAGAAACTTGGAATATCCAGTTTTGGGCAAAAGAAACCCTGAAAAATTTGTTTGAAGTGAGGAAAACCCCTTGTTTGAGGTTGGGTTGGGATTTTTGCATTCTGCCTTTAGGCGATAAAGAATTAAAAATAAAGGAAATAGCTCTTGGAAGGAGCTGGGGTGGGAGACAAAAATAAAACCCACCTGGGTGGTTTTTCATAACAGACCTCCAAACCAAATTGCACTGAGGGGCACCCTGAGTGTTCCAACCGATGGCCTCTGAGTCTGGGGCAAACATCGCCCTTGGCTGCACTTAACTTAAAAAACACCAGCAAAGGTTTCTTCTTTCATGTAGACTTACATTAGGTTTGAGCTGTAAGACAAGATGAGAAATGGTTGGGGTGCGTGGGGGAGGGAGTTGGGGAGGTGGGTGGGCATATTTTCATTCTGCCACTCTCTTTGAACTGCGTGCCACATGCTTCATGAGTTCTTCCCCTCAGGGCAATGGAAATAAAATTACCTGCCCAAGGAATTTTAGAGTGAAAAATGAACTCACACTCTCAATGCCAAGATTGGTCCTGACACAAACAGTTAGTGGGGAAAAGAGAAGCAATTCCACAGACAGAAATCTGGGTCCAAGTTCTGAGCAGGTCACTTCTAGTTTTGGGGCCTCAGTTTCTTCATATTCAAAACAAAAGTATGAAACATCAGGATCTGAAATTGTCCCTTCAGTGCTCCTTAGGCTATAATTTTTGGAATTCTACAGTGGGAACCTGGATGATTCCAAACCCTGGAAGAGGCAGGGAGACTTTTCTAGTTCTTGGGGGAGGAGACATGAGCTCGAGGGACAGAATTTAGCAGAGGCACAAATGGAGTCCCAATTTCGTGTTAGTCTGGGCAGAAGGCTGGGCTGGAGGAGAAACCCACAAGCAGAGGCCGTATGTCATAGGCAGGTGCAGACCTGCCTGGGTTCAAGGAGAAGTTGGGTCCTGCTCCTTGAGTATTAGAGCTTTCCAAAGGAGAGCTGGGTCTTCATCTTTCTAATTTTTAGTGTGTCATTTTCTTTAAAGAAAATTGTATTTTCTAACTTTAAAGTTAGAAAAAATAATTGCCTTGATCTGTCTTTTCCAGTCTCCTTCACAATATAATGCAAATAAAGGATGCCAGTGTATAATCTTGATTTTATTTCCCCTCCCTTCCCTTCTCCCTCTCTCCTACCTCCAACACCACCCCTCTTCTCCATACCACAACAAGCAGTGATTTGATTTTTAATATGAGGCCATCTTTGATGATCTACAGTTTAGAGCAAGTTATAACTCATCCAGGGAGGCTCGCTGTCTGACTAAGTTTCCTTAGAGGGCCTTTGGCTCAGCTGACAGAGGCCAGAGCCAAGGTCTCTGGATTTTGAATCCAGGGCCTTTCCTTGATAGCAGCATTTCTCAGACTATCTTAAATTTTGTCTTTTTAAGATACAGTGTCCTGTTTTGTTATCCAGCCTGGAGTGCTGTAACCTGCAGCCTTAAACTCCTGGCTAAAGCCATCCTCCTGCCCCAGCCTCCCAAATCAAAACTATTTTTAAAACTGTTCAATCTCTCATGGGCCAACACTTCCATAAAATTCAATAAAAATAAATTCCTGCTGACATAAAGTGAAAAAAAAAGACAAACTACAAATCCCAATTTTTTATTATTAAATTCAATAGCCATAAAATGCTACTTTGTCAAATTGCTCTAAAAGTTTCTAAATGCTCTTCTCAGTTTAGGGGCTTGGGCCTGGTGCATGGAACATGCCTTAAGCAACACTGGTGTGTAGTTCTTTCTCTACCTCTTCTCCTCTGACCATGCACCCCAGGAGGGGCAGCCTGGATTGGAGTGTGCATGCAGCACAGGTTTTGCAGTTACTCAGGCTTAGGAGTGAACCCCGGCTGCACTCAAGGCTGCTGATGGGATCCTGCACAAGGCACCTTATGTCTTTGATGCTCAGCTTTATCCATTCTGAAGTGGAGAGAATAACATTGACCTTTGAGGATTGCTTTGAGGAGTAAATGTGGTAAAATGTATAAGGCACCTAGCACACAGCAGTTGCTGCACAAGTGTTCATTTTTCTACTTTACAGAGAAGGAAGCATGGCTGATTTTTTTTACTCTTACTCTTGAATGTACCACTTTACAACTTTCCTTTCAGTCTAGATTTTTCTTTTTTGCTCCCCATCCTCTTAGCCAGCTACTACTTAACCCCTGATCACCATTCTTCACCCGGGTCATCATCCCTACCTGCTCCAGTGCCCCAGACCCCTGCTGTACTCCCCATGCCATGGCTTGCTCCTTCCTCCTTCTCACTATAAGCTTTCTGAGGACAGGAACTGATCTGTTTATTCACTGCTATTTTTTCCCATCTCCTAACCAGGTGCTTGGCACACAGCAGATGGCCAATAATTATCTGCTTAATGACAATACAATGTCCTTGTTGAAAACCTGGGCTTGTAGTGAGAGTGAGAAAACAGCCCTACATAGTTCTGACCAGGTGCAGGTATCAGAAAGTTATAAATATTATCTTCTATTACCAAGACCCAGTAGGCCAAGGGAAGCCCTGGGCCTGCTGTTCAAATGGGATGTGAGTTAATCTGCCTCTTACCAGAGCCTTGGGCTTCTGTGGAGCTAAGGGGAATAGAATTGGTTGTCTTTTCTTCCCTAACCACAGACAAAGTCCTCACAACTGCATACACAGAATTCTGGATGGGGTGGAGGTACATGGGAGGTGAGGAGGGGAGAAGGTAGGCTGGTATAGAGGAGAGGGGAAAGTAAGATGGCACAAGATGATTTAGAATCATAGACCTATAGAACGTTTAAGCCAGAAGGGTCCTTAGAGATCATCTAATTCAACCCTTTTGGAGACATTCTAATGTCATGCCTAAGTGTATGGACTCTGGGGTCAAATGGCCTGGCTTGAAGTCCAGTTCCAATCCTTCCCAGCTGTGTGGCTTTTGAACATGTTCTTAACCTCTCTGTACCTCTCAGTTTCCTCTCTATAAATATATATTAATATAATGATAGTATGTCTAACTTGTAGGGCTATAGGAACTAAAAGGCTTAGATTAGTGTCTGGTGCACAGTAAATTTAAGAGTTAGCAATGATTTTTTTTTTTTAACCTTTGGGAAAACTGAGGCCCAGGACTTGCTTAAGGTTGTAGAATAAGAGGGTGACAGAGCCTAGATGAGTCTCATTCTCTCATATGTTAGTTCTGCCCCTCCCACTTTTTTTTTTTGAACATAGACCAAAATTTTAGAGCCAAAAATAGTTTCAATATTATCTATTTTCATGTGTTCATTTAACACGTAGAAAAACCAACACCCACAGAGGCTGAATGAGAGACTCAAAGTCGCCCATCCAGACAGTGCTAGTGTCAGAATAGAACATAGTCTTAATGACTGTATTCTCCTTCTGGGCGATGCAGAGAGGCTATTGATGATGAAAAATGGAGACAGACTAAGAATAAATGCTCATGTGCCACATGCAGTCTTTCTCTGGGAAGTCTACTCAATTAGAGAGCAGTTCAGGCTTCAGATGTTTTTCTAGTCAAACAGAAACAGTAAAAATGTCAACTTAGCTTTGGAAAGCTATGAATCCTTCAGCTTTTGGAAATTATTAGAATTTGGAGGTAGCATTTTCATTAAGGAGTCTTTTCTAAGGGGACAGGACTCCACGAGGGAACCATTCAAGAGGCAAAGATTTGGAGTTAGTTGGGCATCCTAGCCCGTGAGCATCCTGAGGACTGCAAGCCTCTCCCTGTCTTCCCCCTCCAGCTATGTACACATTACAGGAGCTATGCAAGCATAGAAAAGCATTTTTAAAAATAAGACTAAATAACAGCACCTACCTCATAGATGTAGTTGGGAGGATTAAATGAGTTATTTCATATTAAATGCTTAGAACGGTGCTGGTAGGTAGTAAATGCTCAATGCAACTCTATATACTCCATAACCTTTGTTTCAATGGCTCTACATTATTTTATAAGATGGCCATATTATAGCTTTTAAAATGCTACCTACTGTGCTGGCATGATTATTGAATGCTGTTTATTTCCCTAGCATTGGTGCCAATGTTTCCTTCTTATGGATAGTGCATTAATGAACAACCTTATCTTTTTTTTTAAATTTTATTATTATTATACTTTAAGTTTTAGGGAACATGTGCACAACGTGCAGGTTTGTTCCATATGTATACATGTGCCATGTTGGTGTGCTGCACCCATTAACTCGTCATTTAGCATTAGATATATCTCCTAATGCTATCCCTCCCCCCACACAGTCCCCGGTGTGTGATGCTCCCCTTCCTGTGTCCATGTGTTCTAATTATGAACAACCTTATCTTAAAGCAGGAATCTGCAAACCATAGCATGTGAGCCAAATCCAGCCCATCTCTTGTTTTGTAAATACAGTTTTGTTGAAACACAGGCACCCCAATTTGTTTAAGTATTGCCTGTGGCTGCTTTGCCTACTAATGGCAGAGTTAAATAGTTGTGACAGAGCCTGTTTTCTTTTGTTGTTGTTGTTGTTGTTTTCTTTTTTTTCTGAGCTTTTTCAGAAAATATTTCTGATGCCTATCCTAAATGAATAACCTTAAATGCATAAAAAGGTTTGTTTTCATATTCTTTTTTTAAAAAAGTACACACACACGCGCGTGCACACACGCACACACACACACCTTTCTCACTAACTTAATTCCTAAACACTCTCCATACATACTCAGTGTGTCTTTTGCAGAGAGCCATGAGGAAAAGGGAAAGAGGAAAGATGGCAGGCGCAAGTCTGGCCCTGATAGATCTGTTAGATGGCGTGCAAGCTGTTTTACATGGTTTGTTTTCTGATTCCATTTATCTATGTGCCCTACTTTTTAAAAATTGTCTTCAAGATTCAAGACTTTGTTACCTGTAAATTTTCAGTTCTCTTATGAGGAACATTTTATACTAAGGCAGTAATATGAAATAAAGGAAAGAAAACCGTGTTCAGAGCCGAAGATCTGGGTTCTAGGCCTGTTTTTCTACTCATTTGTCACAGGACCTTGGGCAAATGACCTATATTTACAAATTCCCAGTTCACTCCCAGAGCTGGAATGTTCTGTGTGGCCCAGGCTCCAGCTGCTTTCCTCTGGATGGGGCAGTCTCCCATCACCCAGCCTCCCTGCCTTCACGTCGCCCCGTCCATCCCACCCTACAACTTTTAAAGGGTACCTCCATGATGTCCCTCCCTTCCTCCAAAGTGATCCTGGGGCTTCATTTTACATGTCTTCCCCTCTCTGAGACTCAGGTCCTCGTAGGAAGAACATGAAAAACAACAGGCTAGAACTGGATGGTTGTAAAGGTCTGATGAGATCTGTAATATGTTGTTCTGCAGCTCAAGTGGGAGTAAAACTCAAGTCTTTTAACTCCTGGTCCTGTGCTCTTTCCTCCACTCTACAAATAGACCCCAAGAACTTTGCCCCCTTGAAACTTGGGCCAGAAATCCTACTCTTTGGGAAACTCAAATGCTGGAAGTACTTTAAAAATCTTTTTCCTCCATCCAAACTTCTGCCTCGTGGTCTGGCAGGATGCACAAGCTTTCAGCAGGCAGCTGTGATTTTACTCTGTGCCAAGATGCTGCTTGTCTCAGGTTGCTTGGCAATGCAATACTTAATCCTTGGAGTCCTACACCTCCACAGACACACATCTATGCTTTCAGCTCTCAGTTGTTCGAAGAACACTTCCAAATAGATTCATTTCATCTTCAAATAATCCTTAGAAATAGGCATGGCACATATGATTCTCTATGGCACATAAGAGGACTGAGGCCCAGAGCGGTGAAGTGAACTATTCAAGGTCTCACAGTGATGTTGTGACTCAGGTAGGAGTAAAACTCAAATCTTTTGACTCCTGGTCTTGTGCTCTTTCTTCCACTCTGCAGATATTTTTAAATGGCTTTTTGTCTTTAAATTTCCCACACCTGGCCTTCACTCCAAGTAAAATTTTTGTGTATAAAGTCAGTATTGTGAAGTTGGGAGGGAAATTGGTGGGAAAGAAATCTCATGTTAATGGGCTTTGATGCCAGACAGGAACCTTTGAACTGAGAAAAAAATTCTACAGATGAAATCTCTGCAGAGGAAAAGAAAATAATGTTTTACTTATTTTGAAAAAAGGAAACTGGGCCAGGCTACTGAGGTATTCAATTCTAACATATTAATTTCAAGGAATGCAAAAACTGTTGACATGAGAACTTCTTTGTGGAAATGAGAAAAATTATACTTTATTAAGATTCTAAAGATGAGACAATTTCTTTTTCTATTCTGGGCCTTAGTTTCTTCTTCCATAACAGGAGAGGGTGAGTATATCACTTTAGGCTCAGTTTGGCTGCAGTAACAACTAACCCTCGAATGTTGATAACTTACAACAACAAGGATGCCTTTCTTGCTCTCTTAGGTTGGCTGTGGCTCTACTCCAGATCTTCATTTTTCCTGGATCACAGCTGAGAGGGCAGCTCCTCTCTGAGACATGCCAGTCTCATGGCAGAGGGGAAAAATGGCAGAATCATGATTTGGTGATGACAGTTTTTCACTGGCAAATGACATCTGTCATTTTCTTTCACCTTTGTTGGTCAAATCAAGCATATGGACAAGTCCAATGTCAATGAGTGGGAATTACAATTCTTCTCAGGGATAAGCCCAAAAGGGGAGGGCCCTATAGGAGGGAAAAACGCATATCTTGGCAATAATACTATCTACCAAAATGGGGTCCAACTATTTACTGAACATCTACATTTGGATGTCTCACCTCAAATTCAGTATGTCCCAAACTGAACTCATCACCTTTGCTCCTCAAAAGTACCCCTTTTTCTATATCTCTTCTCCAGTTAGAAAGCACCATCATCTATCTATCTATCACACCACCCAAACCAGAATGGAGTTATCCTAGGCTATTCCTTCTTGGTCTCACCTCCCACGTCCTACTGTTAACTAAGTCCTGTGGATTCTGATTCTGAATTACCTCTCACATTAATCTCCTTCTCCGTATTTCCTCTGCCAGTGTCATAACTCAGGCTGGGGTTGGTGAGGCCTGATCTACTATAATAGTGTCCTTCTGCATCTCCATTGCCAGGTTCGGGCATCCAGTATGGGGTATTGACTTGAGGAACAGTACAATGGGGAACCCACAGGTTATTGAAAGACCAGTAAATTATTTATAAATAGTAATTCTTTTTATTTAATTATCTTTTACATTTCTTCATTTTTTTAAAGGAGGAAGGGGTAGAAGTCAAATACATTTAAGAGGAGTTGACATTTTCCCTGATCTAATATTAGTGAATTCTTCAGTCTTACATTTTAAAGATACAAACGAAGATGATAGGAAATGCAAGGTCTTTAAAAAAGGAGAACCTCCCATGTGTGAGGCCATACATTTGAATGGTCTATTCACCCTGGAAACCTGCCCACTTGATGTGAGGAATTGGAGTCATTCTTGTTCACTGCTGCTCCTCTCCACATCTGTTCACTGGCATCCCAGGTGCTAGGATCTCCAAAGAGAAAGGTAGAGCAGGAAGGAGGGATGGGGAGCGGGGCCTGGACCAGGAATGGTGGACCTAGGAGTGCTGTAACTTCTGACGCCTCTCCAGATGTTGGTGATATGAAATTAGAGAGACACACAGCAGGAATAGACCTCAATTACCATGGAGTCTAGCCTCTACATTTAAAGGTGAAGAATTGAAGGCTCCAAATGGGGAAGTGGCTTGCTCAAGATTACCTAGCAAGCTAGAAGCAACACTGGGGCCAGAACCCGGGACACCTGCCTAAGAGTGCAGAATTCTTTATGAAGTAATAGTCTGTAAAACATGCAAGCGCATGATTAAGCAGAGCCATATGCCTTGTGTATCTGACTCTTTTTGTGCATTTTCTTTTTCACCTTTTAAATCTTCTTCTGCCGTCATTGATCTTAACACTATTTAATCTATTTGAAAGACACCACCAGTACTTCTAGAACTCTCCACTGGTATATTTGCATTTGACTTGAGAGCCAGATGGGCTGCATTGTTGGGAGTAGGCTGGTCTCTGTGTTAGAAGACCTGGGGCCAAACTCCTGCTCTATGACTCACTTGCTATGTAAACTTAGGCTACTGCTTCTTCTCTCTGAGCCTCAGTTTCCTCACTTAGAAAATGGGTGTGATAATGATACGTATCTCTCAGACTGCTTCTTGTAAAGTGTAAATAAGAAGTATGTGAAATTACCTAGTACTGAATTTGATAACTCAGTTTTCATACTTTACTGTGGTATCTTCTCAGTACAAGGTACCAGGGCAACGAAGATTGGCCAGTGTCACCCAGCAAGCACTGGCCACAGGGAATGCACTGTTTATCCTGTCCATGCCACTCACTAATCAACAGATGCAAAGTGACAGGAAGTCAGTTATAGGAGACTGCACAAGGCAAAAAACAAAGACAGGGGTGGGAGAATGATCAGTTCTTTCTGGATGGTCATAGGGACCTTTTAGAAGAGATGGGGTCTTACTCTGTCACCCAAGGCTGGAGTGCAGTGGTGGGATCACATCTCACTGCAGTCTCAAATTCCTGGGCTCAAGTGATCCTCCCGCCTCAGCCTCACGTGTAACTGGGACTACAGGCATGTGCCACCATGCCTGGCTAATTTTCAATTTATATTTTTGTAGAGACAGGGTCTTGCTATGTTGTCCAGGCTGGTCTCAAGCTCCTGGCCTCAAGTAATCCACCTGCTTTGACCTCTCAAAATGCTGGGATTATAGGCATGTGCCATTACAACCGGCCAAGAATTAGTTTCGAAAGATGAAGCAAAACTCTTTAGGTGAGGAATCGGGGTAATTTTAGGGAATATAATACCATAAGCAAATACATGAATGTGTGAACATGTGTGAGTTTTGGAAAACTAAAGTAAGTAATTTAATCTGGGTACAGCACAGAATAGAAGCAAGGATAGGGAATGAGCAGGCTGAGAAATGAGACTAGAGAGTTTGGGCCAGGATGAAAGATGATGGGGCTGGAGTGAAAGGCTAAGGGAGTAGGAATTCATCCTGAGCCAGAGCTCAGAGGCTGACCTCCTGGAGTTAGCCCAATGATGTGTTTTGCCTGACTGACATGGGGCCTTGATTTAGGTGGGGCATGCATTTTCCAGTTCTTTCTATTGTCTTCCCAGCCTTGACTCCATGCTGCTACTTCACTCATTTTTATTCCTTGCCTGGACTTTGAAGGTATTTGAGTTTCAGAGGTTGGATGCAGAACACAGATGAAGTCAGATTTGAATTTTTGGTTGATGTCTATGGCTGGATTCCTAGTGGATTATAAGGGGTAACACTGGCAACCAATAATTCTGTTAACAGACAGTTGCAGTACTTCATCTGGGAGATGACAAGATCCTAATCTAAGGCAGTGGTTATGTGGATTGATAGAGAGGAATTAATCTGAGAATTATTTAGGAGGCAGAACCCATAGGACTCAGTAATAAACTAAGACGAGGAGAAGGAGAGAGAGGGGAATTAGACTAAAGGGTTTGGGTGAGCAGATTGTCTTAGGACTAGGTGTACCTGGTGTCTAGCCTAGTGTCCGAGGCAACACAGAGCCTCAATAAATAATTCTTAAATAAATAAATAAATGGAAAAGGGATTTCAGATGGTTCACAGATTACTAACTTAACAAGAGACACGTAATAGGTATTTGGTAGCTCTTAGCGGAACGTGAGCAGCATGTATCTGACAGTAATGAAGGTTTGGCTCTTCTTTTAAACTCAGAACCAATTCCTCAAGATCCAGATAGCCCATGGAAGCCCACGGAAGGAACTTGGCTGGCTTCTGAGGAGAATAAATTATCGGCACTTGTTAAGAGAGATGCGATCTGACATTTCCCTTAGGAGACTCCAGCCAAAGGAGTTCAAAACTGAGTTCCTTAGCTTTTGGAGATAAAAGTTAGAGAACGTCCAAATCTGGGGCTGCCAGGAGGCTGGGCGCCTTCTTTTTCCTTAGCTCTGTCCTGCCATTGAAGCAATAACAAAGATAGAACCAGCAAAATTAATAAGTGCTCTGCGGATTTCAGGGATAATAATTTTATTGGCCAAATATTAAAATATCAAAGGCCCAGGAAAGGATACAGTTATGAGCCTTTGATGTACCATAAAGGCCCATTTCATGCACCAGTTGGGAGTATTTCAGGACAAAGATGGAATGATATTTTATGTCACCTCTGAGGCATAAAGGACACTTTATGAGTCAAAGGAAGCCAAGTTTTCAAATGGCTGGAGACTGGCAGGTTACTAGTTTGAAATCTAAACAGCAACTTGGATTCCAAATTAAAATTACTCCCACCACCCTGTGCCCAGGAGAGGTTTGCTGAGGTTGTCAGAGGGAATGAAGTCGGGGGAGTGTCCCAGGATCAGGCAAAAGGGATCCCAATTGGTCCAGTCACCATGGGGACCAGGGCCCCAAATTCCTATATTACTTGATGGGCTCAGGCTTACCAAGCCCTCAGGGCCAGGGAAGGACCACCAGCCTGGAAAATTGGGAAAAAAATCAAAACAAAACAAAACAAATGAAAGAACGGTACTAGATTCTCAGTAAATGCTGCTGGGTGAATATGGAATGAAAAGTTTTGCCTCATTCAGATCTCTGCTTCAATGTTTCTTCCTTGAGGAATCCATTCCACTCTGGCCCCTTGCCTCTTTGATTTTTTTTCATTGATATATGATATAATATTAAGAAGTGATGCATGCTATTTTTTTTTCATTGTATCTTCTTTTAGATTATAAGCTCCATGTGGACATGGTCTATATATTTTTCTTTGCTGAAGAACATTGCCTGACTCAGAGAAGGGACTTGTAAACAACTGTTGAATGAATGAATGAAGGCCCCTTAATTGTGCTAAGGCCTGTGCTAGATGATTCAGACCTGGTCTCTGCCTTCTAGTATTCATAGTGTAGTGGGGGAGACAGATACTATGGTGTATTGAAATTAGTAACATCAATGTAGAGTAATATACAGAATGCTATGGGGGTACAAAGAAAGCACCTAAGCAAGCTTGCTGGAGGAGGACAGAAGAAACATTCTGGAGAAAAGTGTTGTTGCAGCTAGCATCTGAAGGACAGATAGGAGTTAGCCAGATAGGGATGTAGAGAGTTTTTTTTTTTTTAAACAGAGTCTCACTCTGCTGCCAGGCTGGAGTGCAGTGGCATGATCTTGGCTCACTGCAACCTCTGCTTCCTGAGTTCAAGTGATTCTTCTGCCTCAGCCTCCTGAGTAGCTGGGTTTACAGGCATCTGCCACCATGCCCGGCTAATTTTTGTATTTTTAGTAGAGATGAGGTTTCACTATGTTGGCCAGGATGGTCTCGATCTCTTGATCTCGTGATCCTCCTGCCTTGTCCTCCCAAAATGCTGGGATTACAGGTGTGAGCCACCGTGCATGGCTGTAGAGAAAGTTTTAACAGCAGACGAAATGCCTTGTGCCAAGTCACAGAACGACACATGATGTGGCTGAGTAAAGTGTGTTGAATGAATTGATACATAAATGAATGCTTTAAAAATTACAATTTGTTTTTCTAATTATTCATTCAAGGAGCCATTCCAAAAAGCACTTTCTCATTAAGGGGTCATTTTACAGAATTGTGCATTGGCCTATTTTGTCTTTCTCTAAGAAAATATAAACATTCCCAGGACCAAGGGCAGGTTGACATAGGAACTTGGAAATAACAAAACAAAACAAGAAGAAAAATAGACAATATATAATTGTTTTCCCTTACAAACACCCATAACTCACACAGCTTTTTAGAAAAGGACTGCAAGGATCACCTAGTGAGGTGTGATGAAAATGGCCCAGAATTTGAAATTGGAAGGATAGGTTCAAGTATTACATCAATCTTTACCAGGCAAGTCATTTCGTGTCTCTCAGTTATAATTTCTGAGCTATGAGAACCAAATGAAAGTACTTTGGGAATCAAAAAGTGATGGACAAGTAAAAGTAATCTATTATTATTATTATTATTCTCACTCAATTTATTATTTTGTTTGTTTCAAATTGACAGAGAGAAATGCCCTCTCTTTTGGTTACAGTTCTAGGAATGTTAACACATGTGGACTTCTGTAACCTCAATCAGAATACAAAATAGTTCCATCACCCAAAAAACTTGCTCAGGGCTGCCAGTTTGTAGTCACACTTTTCCTGTACCCCTCGCCCCTGGAAACCAGTGATCTGTCCTCTATCACCATAATTTTGTTTTTTTTTTGTATGTGTGAATGGAGAATGACAGATAAATGGACTCAAAAAACATTTTAACTTTTATGTTAGGCTCAGGGGTACATGTACAGGTTTGTTATACAGGTAAACTCATGACTGGGGGTTTGGTGTACAGATTATTTCATTAACCGAGTGCTAAGCATAGTACCTGACAGTTTTTTTTTTTTTCTGAACCCCTCTCCCTCATTCACCCTCCTCCTTCAAGTAGGCCCCAGCGTCTGTGGTTTTCCTCTTTCTGTCCATGTATGCAACCTTTTGAGGCTAGCTTCTTTCGCGCAACGTAATGGCTGTGAAATTCATCCAAGTTGTTCATGTGTCAACAGTTCGCTCCTTTTTATTGCCAAGTGGTTGGTATTCCACAGTATGGATATACCACAGTTTGTTTATCCATTCATCCATTGAATAACATGTGGATTTCTACTTTATGGTACATATGAGGGTACCTACTATAAACATTAGTGTATAGGCGTTTGTGTGAACATAAATTTTCATTTTTTTAGGGCAAGTAGCCAGTAGTGAGATTGGTATGTCACATATTAAGGATATAATTAACTTTATGAAAATATGTCAGACTGTTTCCAGAGTGGCTGGACCATTTTGCATATTCAGCAGTTCAATTTGGTTTTGAAGAGTGGGAATGTGAGGCCCAGGGAAGTGAAGTGACTTCCTTTTGATCACACAGCAAGTGAGGAAATGTGGGTAAGAGATCGAGAGTAGTGGCAATTCTCAATCCTGAACCTTCTTATTAAACTGAGACTGGACTCTGTTCGCTTCATGTAAGCCTCAGGACTGCTCTTTGAGGGGAGATCTATTTATTTGTTTGCTTGTTTTCATTTTATAGGTGAAGAGACAGTTGGGGAGATAGGTTTAAGGAGGGAAGGGACCTGCCCAGGGTCTTACAACTTGTAGGTGGTGTATGGAGTTTGATGCCGAGCTTAGTGCTCCTCCCACTTTGCACATTTCCTGTGGCTGGCTGGAAGTTAGAGCTAAAGGTTCATTTTAAATGAATCAACATTTCCACCCTCATGGTTATGGTACATTACAGAGAGAAAATTTCCATGCTTTCATAGGGTGAACTG
This sequence comes from Gorilla gorilla gorilla, assembly GCF_029281585.2. Lineage (NCBI taxonomy): Eukaryota > Metazoa > Chordata > Mammalia > Primates > Hominidae > Gorilla > Gorilla gorilla. The sequence continues at coordinate 184,314,334 of NC_073224.2, read as the reverse complement.
TATGTTTATTAATAACTGTTCCTCAATTGCTTCAATTTTCACATTATTAAAAAGCTAAAGCTTGTCTCACTTGTCATTTTCTTCTCCCTGCTTGGAATGGATTTTTTAAACTGAGGCTGGAACTGAGAAATGAAAAGGATTTAGGTTTGGTGCCCTCTGTGCTTGCCAGACAGTTCCGTGCCCCAGGCTTTTTTCTGTTGGCATTTCAAAAAAGAGTAGTTCCTACCTCGCCTTGGGTAAGGAGACAATTTGAGAGCAGGAGACCCACTCTGATTCCAGCATCCCAGAAGAGTCCCATATCCAGTTTCATTGCTAAAAGGTGTTAGAGATGATTTTTAGTTCAAGGCTGCTTGTGTCAGAAAGGAAAAACTGACGGATAGCTTTCAGAATTTAGCTTTTATGAGAGGCCTTAAGTCTATCCCAGGGTAAAGCTTCCTTCTTTAGCCCTAGAGGCAAATAGAAAAAAAGATGAAAGCAAGGTAAAGAAGGAAGAAGAGAAAATAAAATGGAAGAAAGAGAAAGACAAGAAAACAAAAAGAGAAATGAAGAAAAGAGGAAAACAACTGGAGAGAGAGAGGGAAATATGAGAAAGGCTACAGAGGGAAAAAAGGACTTGAAACTAGGTAGTTTATTTTGCTTCCATGGTGTTTGTTATAGATTATCCTAGACTAGCTGGAAGAGAACAGAGTAATTGGACCAAGCTAATTAGATCTTTATTTGATTTTGTGTTTGTTTGACTACTTAATTTATAACTTGGCAGGGAGCTTTATCGTATATACTCTGCTAAACGGTTTATCTAAACTGAGATTGAGCATGAGCAAAATCGACATTGGATTTGCTGCAATCAGACCACACAGAAGAGAGGAGAAAGTTCTTTTAAGTAAACATTGATGTCAAGGTGCAGTAGCAGACCTGACAGGGAGCTTGAGGGGACCGTAGAGTTGATAAGCACTGGCTGGTGCTGAGAGAACATAGGTGAGCCTCCAGGAGCAGGGTGGTACCCTTCTAAGAATTTGGAGTTGGCAGCCAGACAGATCTGAGTTTAATTCTTGGCTTGGCTACTTCCTACTTTTTTTGTTTTCTCTGAGCCTCAGTATTGCCACTTGTAAAATGGGAAAATAGTGCTTCCCTTATAGGACAGAGACAAGGATGAAATGAAACAGCAGGGAAGATGCTTAACATAGATATGGCTTTGGGAAAGGCTTGATTCCCCTTTACCTCCTTGCATGTGAAATGCTAACTGGGAAGGCCTGGCAGAGCACATTTATGTTGCAGAAGAAAACTGATACCAAGGTTATAAACTATGTCTCAACCACTTATTCACCCTAGTTCCCATTAGAATCCAATTCTGGTTCTTGATCAAGGTCCCTTTTCTTCCTGGATTCAGAGCAATGACTTGTAATGCTGAGTGTTTGCGGTGCCTGTAATGTGTACTCTCATTTTGGGGTTCTCTGTTGAGGTGCCCTGCTCTGGTTATCTCTCTGACCTGCTCTCATCAGGCCTCTGGCTTCTGTTCAGGCATTACCTTCTCTGGGTCTCTCCTTCTGCAGAAACTATGCTTTGTGCCCCTCATTGGTGCTCATTTGGCATTCTCTACAATTATTCCTGGAAACATGCTCTTCTGTATATCATGCTCTTCGGTGTATATCCATTTATTTGTCTGTTGGAATGCAAGCTGCTTGAGTTCGGGAACTTGATTTCCATCGCTGGGTCTTCAGTTCCTAATACAATCCCTAGTTGTGTGACTATGGGCAAGTCACTTAATCTCTTGTAGCCTCAATTTCCTCATCTGTAATAGGAGATAATTATATCACTGAACAGTACCTAAGGGCTAATTGGCTTAATACATGTAAAGCTCTTAATACTGTTCCTGGTTCATAGTAAATGCTAAATAAATATTAGCTACTATAAATGTTATTTTGAATGATTGTATGAATGAATAAATGTAGGAATAAGACATGTTCCCTCCTATTGAGGAGTTTGGTCTAGTGGAGGGAACATGCATAAACAACTCACAATAAAACAATGTGATATTAAATTAGAAATCCATTTTTAAAAAGTATTTAACAGTGTAAAGTGTTTCCTTTTCATCACATCCATGCCAACCTCTATTATTTTTTGATTTTTTAATTATGGCCATTCTTGCAGGAGTAAGAAGGTATCTCATCGTGGTTTTAATTTGCATTTCCCTGATAATTAGTAATGTTGAGCATTTTTTCATATGTTTATTGGCTGTTTGTATATCTTCTTTTGAGAATTATCTATTCATGTCCTTTGTCCACTTTTTTTTTTTTTTTTTTTTTTTGAGATGGAGTTTCACTCTTGTTGCCCAGGCTAGAGTGCAATGGTGTGATCTCAGCTCACGGCGACCTCCACCTTCCAGGTTTAAGCAATTCTCCTGCCTCAGTCTCCCAAGTAGCTGGGATTACAGGTATGCACCACAATGCCTAGATAATTTTTTGTATTTTTAGTAGAGACGAGGTTTCACCTTGTTGGCCAGGCTGGTTTCGAACTCCTGACCTTCGGTGATCCACCCACCTCAGCCTCCCAAAGTGTTGGGGTTACAGGCGTGAGCCATCGCACCCGGCCCTTTGCCCAATTTTTAATGAGGTTATTTGTTTTTTTCTTGCTGATTTGTTTGAGTTTCTTGTACATTCTGGATATTAGTCCTTTGTTAGGTGGATAGGTTGTTAATGTTTTCTCCCACTATGTGCGTTGTCTGTTTACTCTGCTGATAATTCCTTTTGCTGTGCAGAAGATTTTTAGATTAATTGGGTCTAATTTATTTATTTTTGTTTTTGTTGCATTTGCTTTTGGGGTTTTAGTCATAAATTCTTTGCCTAACCCAATGTCTAGAACAGTTTATTCAATGCTATCTTCTAGAATTTGTATGGTTTCAGGTCTCAGATTTAAGTCTTTGATCTGTCTTGAGTTGATTTTTGTATAAGGTGAGAGATGAAGTTCCAGTTTCATTCTTCTACATGTGGCTTGCCACTTTTCCTAGAACCATTTATTGAATAGGGCATCCTTTCCCCAGTTTATGTTTTTGTATGCTTTGTTGAAGATCAGTTGTCTGTAAGTATTTTGCTCTATTTCTGGGTTCTCTATTCTGTTCCATTGGTCTACGTGCCCATTTTAATACCAGTACCATGCTGTTTTGGTAACTATAGCCTTGTAGTATAATTTGAAGTCAAATAATGTGATGCCTCCAAATTTGTTCTTTCTGCTTAGTCTTGCTTTGGCTATGTGGGTGCTTTTGTGGTTCCATATGAATTTTAAGATTATTTTTTCTAATTCTGTGATGAATGATGGTAGTTTGATGGGAATTGCATTGAATCTGTAGATTGCTTTGGGCAGTATGGTTATTTTCACAATATTGATTCTACCCATCCATGAGCATGGGATGTGTTTCCATTTGTTTGTGTCATCTTTAGTTTCTGGTGGGAGAGTAAACTAGTACAACTACTATGGAAAACAGTATGGAGATTCCTTAAATAACTAAAAGTAGAACTACCATTCAATGCAGTAGTCATGCTACGGGTTATCTACCAAAACGAAAAGAAGACATTATATGAAAAAGACATGCACACTCAGGTTTATAGTAGGACAATTTGCAATTGCAAAGATATGAAACCACCGTAAGTATCCGTCAAACAATGAGTGGCTTAAGAAAATACACTATATATATATATATATGGTGTATATATATAGCATATATATGGTGTATATATATAGTATATACATATGGTGTATATATATAGTATATATATGTGGTGTATATATAGTATATATATGGTGTATATATATAGTATATATATGGTGTATATATATAGTATATATATGGTGTATATATATAGTGTATATATATGATGTATATATAGTATATATATGGTGTATACATATAGTATGTATATAAGGTGTATATATAGTATATATATGGTATATATATACTATATATATGGTGTATATATATACTATATATGGTGTATATATATAGTATATATATGGTGTATATATATAGTATATATATGGTGTGTATATATAGTATCTATATGGTGTATATATATAGTATCTATATGGTGTATAAATATAGTATATATAGTTTCTATATGGTGTATATATAGTATATATGGTACATATACACGGTATATATATGGTACATATACACAGTATATATAGGGTACATATACACGGTATATATATAGGGTACATATACATGGTATACATATACGGTACACATACACGGTATACATAAACGCTACACATACACGGTATACATATACACTACACATACATGGTATACACATACGGTACATATATACATGGTATACTTATACGGTACATATATACATGGTATACATATACGGTACATATATACGTGGTGTATATATATACGGTATATATATGGTATATATATACAGTATATACATACGGGGTACATATACGGTATATACATAAAGGGTACATATATACGGTATATACATACGGGGTATATATATACGGTATATACATACGGGGTATATATATACGGTATATACATACGGGGTATATATATACGGTATATACATACGGGGTATATATATACGGTATATACATACGGGGTATATATATACGGTATATACATACGGGGTATATATATACGGTATATACATACGGGGTATATATATACGGTATATACATACGGGGTATATATATGCGGTATATACATACGGGGTATATATATGCGGTATATACATACGGGGTATATATATGCGGTATATACATACGGGGTATATATATACGGTATATACATACGGGGTATATATATGCGGTATATACATACGGGGTATATATATACGGTGTATACATACGGGGTATATATACGGTATATACATACGGGGTATATATATACGGTGTATACATACGGTGTATATATATACGGTGTATACATACAGTGCATATATATACGGTGTATACATACAGTGCATATATATGGTGTATATATACAGTGTATATATGGTATATATGATGTATATACCGTATATATACAGTATATACAAGTATATATGGTATATATATGATATATATAGTATATATATGGTATAAATATGGTATATATAGTATATATATGGTATAAATATGGTATATATATGGTGCATATACATATATGGTATATATATGGGGTGCATATATATAAGGTGTATATGTGGTGTGTACATATACATATGGTGTATAAATGGTATATATATGGTGAATATATATGGTATATGTGTATGGTATATATATCGTATACCACGTATACGGTGTATATATATGGTATACCACATATATGGTACATATACATAAGGTATACCACATATGTGGTACGTATATATGGTATACCATATATATGGTACATATATACACCATATGGCACACATACACACATAGATACAACATATATATGATATATGGTATATATATGGTATGTATATGGTATATGGTATACCATATATGGTATACCATCTATAGTATATAGTATACCATATATGGTATACCATATATATGGTACATATGGTATACTATATACGGTATATATGGTATACCATATATATGGTATGTAAATGGTATACAATATATACGGCATGTATATGGTATGTATATATGGTATGTATATGGTACGTATATATATGGTATATATGGTGTATATATATGGTATACATATATGGTACACATATACTGTATACATATATGGTACACATATATGGTACATATACATGGTACACATATAGGATACATATACATGGTACATATATACATGGTATAGGTGTAGGGTACATATATACATGGGATAGGTATAGGGTACATATATACATGGGATAGGAATAGGGTACATATAAACATGGGATAGGTATATGTTATATATATGGTATATACATGGTGTATATATGTGGTATATATATGGTATATATAAGGTATATATATGGCATATGTATGGCGTGTATATACACACTATATATACTATATATTATAAACACACTATATATAATATATATTATTATGTATAATTATATATAATTATGTATGGTATATGTAATTATATATGGTATATGGGTTATACATGGTATATATATGGTGTATATATATGATATACATAGTATATAGTATATATGCACAATTTATGTAATACAGTATATATTAAATACACACTATATATTATATAATATATACAATATTTTATATAAAGTATATATAATATATACTGTACATACTATATGTAATATATGCTATATGCACTATACACTTAATATACTGTATACAGTATATACTTCATATACTGTATACAGTATATACTATATACAGTAGATACTATACTGCATACAGTATATATTACAGACATATACTATACTGAAAACAGTCTATCTAGTGTATATATATATGGTGTATATATAATATAAAGTATATATAAAATATACTATATACAGTATATAGCATAAATACACTACCTATAGTATATACGGTGTATATATAGTGTATCTATAATATATATAATGTGTATATATAATATGTATACTATAAAGCATATATTATATATTATAGATACACTATATATGCACTATATATACTATATATAGTATATAAACTGTATATACTATTTACATAGTGTATCCTACATACATAATATATATAGTATAGATACTCTATATATACTATATACAGTACATATACTATATAGTATATATATAGTGTATACTATATACATACTATATATACAATATGGTATATATACCATATAGTATATATATACTGTATATACTATATGGTAAATATACCATATAGTATATATATACTATATATACTATATGTAAATATACCATATAGTATATATATACTATATATACTATATGTTTTACATATACTATATGTACTATATATACCATATATGGCATATATAGTATATATGCTACGTATACTATATATACTATATATTATATAGACTATATAATATATATTATATATAGAGTATATATAATACATACATGTATAATATGTAATATAAATAGTATATACTATACATATATAAAATGGAAGACTACTCAGCCAGAAAAAAGAATGAAGTAATTTCTTTTGCAACAAGTTGGATGGAGCTGTATATATATATACACACTATATATACATATACACATATATACTATACCATGGTATAGTATATATGTATATTATAACATGGTATGGTATACACTATACATACTATATATATATGGCGTATATATAGTGTACATGGTATAATATGTATATAGCATACATATAGTATATATGTATACTATACCACGGTACAGTATACATGCATTCTATATCATTGCATTGTATACATATATACTATACCACGGTATAGTATATCTGTATACTATACCATGGTATAGTGTACATATACACTATATAGTTTATATATACAGTATATACTGTATATATACAAGATATAGTATATAGTATATGCAGTATACATACACTATATATAGTATATAGTATCTATAGTATACATACACTATATATAGTATATAGTATATATAGGATACATACACTATATAAAGTATATAGTACATATAGGATACATAAACTATATACAGTATATAGTACATATAGTGTACATACACTATATATAGTATATAGTACATATAGTAAACATACACTATATATAGTATATAGTACGTATAGTAAACATACACTATATATAGTATATAGTACGTATAGTAAACATACAATATATATATTCTATAGTATGTATAGTATACATATATTGTATATAGTATATAGTATGTATAGTATACAATACTACATACTATATAGTATATATAGTATATATATACTATATATACTATATTTTATAGAAAGTATATATATACTATATATACTATACACTATATATATACTATATACTATATAGTATATATATACTATATAGTATATATAGTATATATATACTGTATATTATATAGTATATATATACTGTATAAAGTATATATATAGTATAAAGCATACATAGTATGTATTATATAGTGTATATACTTTATAAAGTATATATATTCTACAAAGTACATGTAGTATATTATATATATACTATATACTATATATGCAGTATATACTATATATGTTGTATTCAATATATAGTGTATATATGCTGTATATATCTGCTATATAGTATATACAGTATATATACTATATATAGTATATATACTATATAGTATATATACTATATAGTATATATCGTATATATTATATAGTATATATACTATATAGTATATATAGTATATATTAGATAGTATATATACTATATGCTATGTACACTTTATATTATATATACACTATATATAGTATATATAATCTATATTATATATAATATATACTATATATAGTGTATATATAGCATATATATACTATATCTACTATATACTCTATAGAGTATATATAGTATATAGTATATATATTATATAGTATATATGCTCTATAGAGTACATATAGTATATGTATATATATACTATATATATTCTACAGAGTATATATAGTATATTGTATATATATACTATATATAGACTGTATAGTATATAGACTATATAGTGTATATACCATATACTCTACATACTCTGCAGAGTATATATACTATATAAAGTATACATAGTATATGTACTATCTACTGTATATACTATATACACTATATACAGTATATATATACATCATATATATACACTATATACAGTATATATACCATATTTACTATATAGTATATATACTATATATTATATATATACGATATATACAGTATATATATACTAAATATAGTGTATATAGTATATAGCATATATAGTGTATATAGTATATATACTGTATATAGTGTATATATATGGTGTATATATATACTGTATATAGTGTATATATAGTATATATAGTATATAGTATATATACTATGTATACTTTATATAGTATATATATAATATATACTATATATAGTATACATAGTATATATCCTATATATATACTATACATGGTATAGATAGTATATACTATATATACTATACATGGTATATATAGTAAAAACTATATATATACTATACATGGTATATATAGTAAAAACTATATATATACTATACATGGTACATATAGTAAAAAGTATTTATGTACTATACATGGTATATATAGTATATACTACATATGTACTATACATCGTATATATAGTATATACTATATATATACTATAAATGGTATATTTAGTATGTACTACATATACCATGTCTATATATACCATACATGTTATATGTAGTATATACTATATATATACCATACATGTTATATGTAGTATATACTATATGTATACCATACATGGTATATGTAGTATATAATATATGTATACCATACATGGTATATGTAGTATATACTATATGTATACCATACATGGTATATGTAGTATATACTATGTGTATACCATACATGGTATATGTAGTATATACTATATGTATACCATACATGGTATATGTAGTATATACTATATGTATACCATACATGGTATATGTAGTATATACTGTATGTATACCATACATGGTATATGTAGTGTATACTATATATGTACCATACATGGTATATGTAGTACATACTACATATGTACCATACATGGTATATATAGTACTAACTACATATGTACCATACATGGTATATACAGTACATACTACATATGTACCATACATGGTATATACAGTACATACTACATATGTACCATACATGGTATATACAGTACATACTACATATGTACCATACATGGTATATACAGTACATACTATATATGTACCATACATGGTATATACAGTACATACTATATATATACCATACATGGTATATACAGTACATACTATATATACCATACATGGTATATACAGTACATACTATGCATGTACCGTACATGGTATATACAGTACATACTATGCATGTACCGTACATGGTATATACAGTACATACTATCCATGTACCGTATATGGTATATACAGTACATACTATGCATGTACCGTACATGGTATATACAGTACATAGTATGCATGTACCGTACATGGTATATACAGTACTTACTATGCATGTACCGTACATGGTATATACAGTACTTACTATGCATGTACCGTACATGGTATATACAGTACATACTATGCATGTACCGTACATGGTATATACAGTACATACTATGCATGTACCGTACATGGTATATACAGTACATACTATGCATGTACCGTACATGGTATATACAGTACATACTATGCATGTACCGTACATGGTATATACAGTACATACTATGCATGTACCGTACATGGTATATACAGTACATAGTATGCATGTACCGTACATGGTATATACAGTACATGCTATGCATGTACCGTACATGGTATATACAGTACATGCTATGCATGTACCGTACATGGTATATACAGTACATGCTATGCATGTACCGTACATGTTATATACAGTACATGCTATGCATGTACCGTACATGGTATATACAGTACGTACTGTATACATACGATACATGGTATATACAGTACGTACTGTATACATACGATACATGGTATATGCAGTACGTACTGTATACATACGGTACATGGTATATGCAGTACGTACTGTATACATACGGTACATGGTATATGCAGTACGTACTGTATACATACCGTACATGGTATGTGCAGTACGTACTGTATACATACCGTACATGGTATGTGCAGTACGTACTGTATACATACCGTACATGGTATGTGCAGTACGTACTGTATACATACCGTACATGGTATGTGCAGTACGTACTGTATACATACCGTACATGGTATGTGCAGTACGTACTGTATACATACCGTACATGGTATGTGCAGTACGTACTGTATACATACCGTACATGGTATGTGCAGTACGTACTGTATACATACCGTACATGGTATGTGCAGTACGTACTGTATACATACCGTACATGGTATGTGCAGTACGTACTGTATACATACCGTACATGGTATGTGCAGTACGTACTGTATACATACCGTACATGGTATGTGCAGTACGTACTGTATACATACCGTACATGGTATGTGCAGTACGTACTGTATACATACCGTACATGGTATGTGCAGTACGTACTGTATACATACCGTACATGGTATGTGCAGTACGTACTGTATACATACCGTACATGGTATGTGCAGTACGTACTGTATACATACCGTACATGGTATGTGCAGTACGTACTGTATACATACCGTACATGGTATGTGAAGTACGTACTGTATACATACCGTACATGGTATGTATACAGTATGTACTATAAACATACCGTACATGGTATATATAGTACATACCATTCATGGTATATATATTACATACCATTCATGGTATATATAGCACATACTATATGCATACCATGCATGGTATATATAGTACATACTATATGTATACCATACATGGTGTATATAGTACGTAGTATATACATACCATACATGGTGTATATAGTACGTACTATATGCATACCATACATGGTGTATATAGCACGTACTATATACATACCATACATGGTATATATAGCTTATACTATATATATACCATGCATGGTATATATAGTATACTATATATATACCATGCATGGTATATATATAGTGTATACTGTATATATACTATGCATGGTATATATAGTGTATAGTATATATATACTATATATGGTATAGTGTATACTATATGTATACTATATATGGCATAAATAGTATATACTATGTATACTATATATGGCATGTATAGTATGTACTATATGTACACTATATATGGCATATATAGTATGTACTATGTATACACTATATATGGTATCTGTAGTATGTACTATGTATGCACTATAAATGGTATCTGTAGTATGTACTATGTATACACTATATATGGTATATGTAGTATATACTATGTGTAGACTATGTATGGTATATGTAGTGTATACTATGTACATACTATATATGGTATATTTAGTATATACTATGTATATACTATGTATGCTATATGTAGTATATACTATGTATATACTATATATGGTATATGTAGTATATACTATGTATATACTATATATGGTATATGTAGTATATACTATGTATGTGGTATATGTAGTATATACTATATATATACTATATATGGTATATGTAGTATATACTATATATATACTATATATGGTATATGTAGTATATTCTATGTATATACTATATATGGTATATGTAGTATATATAGTATATATATAGTATGTATGGTATATGTAGTATATATAGTATATATATACTGTATATGGTATATGTAGTATATATATTATATATATACTATATATAGTATATATATAGTACATATAGTATGTACATCCTACATATAGTATATATAGTATATACACACTACATATAGTATATATAGTATATACACACTACATATAGTATGTATAGTATATACACACTACTTATAGTATGTATAGTATATACACACTACTTATGGTATGTATAGTATATACACACTACTTATGGTATGTATAGTATATACACACTACATATAGTATGTATAGTATATACATTCTACATATTGTATGTATAGTATATATACACAATATGGTACATACTCTATATACTATATACTATATATGGTATATATAGTATGTAGTATATAATATACATATATAGTATATGTAGTATATATACTGTATATACTATATATGTGCTATATACTATATATTGTATATACTATATATACTATATATTGTATATACTATATATACTATATATTGTCCATAGTAAATATATAGTATTTATAGTATATATACTATGTAGTATATAGTATATATTGTATGTACTATATAGTATATATATACACTATATTGTGTATTTATACTATATGTAGTGTATATATACTATATAGTGTATATATATACTATATAGACTATGTAGTCTATATAGTATATACACTACGTATATACACTACGTAGTGTATATGTATACTATGTTTGTATATATATATATTGTATATATACACACTATATATTGTATATATATACTATAGAGTGTATATTATATACTATATATAGTATGTATACTATATATACACTATATACACTGTATATTTATATATGCATTATATATACACTATATGTACTATATATACTATATAGTGTACATATAAGATATTACTATATATAGCATATATACTATATATACACTGTATACACTGTACATGTATATATACTCTATTTATGCTATATACACTATATACACTATGTATACTATATAGTATACATTGTATTTATACATAATATATATAGTGTATATATACTATATGTAGTATATAGTATATGTAGTATATACTACGTAGTATATAATATATAATATAATATGTGCTGTATAGTATATATATTATATACTATATATAATATATAATATAATATATATTCTATACTATATATAATGTATATAGTATATAGTATATACTATATATGTATATAAAATGGAATACTAGTCTGCCATAAAGAATAATGAAGTAATGTCTTTGTAACAACTTGGATGAAGCTGGGGGCCATTATTCTAAATGAAGTAACTCAGAAATGGAAAACCAAATATTGTATGTTCTCACTTATAAGTGGGAGCTAAGCTTTGACGATGCAACGGCATAAGAAGAATATAATGGACCTTGGGCACTCACAGGGGAAAGTTGAGAGAGGGGTAAGGGATAAAAGACTACGTGTTGGGTACAGTGTACACTCTTCGGATGACAGATGCACCAAAATCTCAGAAATCACAACTTAAGAAATTATCGAGGACTGGTGTGGTGGCTCATGCCTGTGATCTCAACACTTTGGGAGGCTGAGATGGGTGGATCACCTGAGATCAGGTGTTCAAGACCAGCCTGGTCAACATGGTGAAACCTTGTCTCTACTAAAAATACATAAAGTAGCCAGTTGTGGTGGTGTGTGCCTATAATCCCAGCTTCTTGGGAGGCTGAAGCAGGAGAATTGCTGGAACCTGGGAGGCAGAGGTTGCAGTGAGCCAAGATTGCACCACTGCACTCCAGCCTCAATGGCAAGAAAGCAACTCCATCTCAAAAAAAAAAAAAAGAGAAAACGAAAAGAAATTATTCATGTAAACAAAAACCACCTTTACCCCAAAAACTGTTGAAATAAAAATAAAAAATAATTATTTTTAAAAGTATATTAACAATGGAAAAAAGATTTATTTAAAATTGGACCATTAAGGTAAGATTGAAAAGTTAAGAAGCTTGAAATTGGTGTGTGTGTGTGTGTGTGTGAGTGTTGGAGAGAAGGAGAGAGAGGGATAGTATATAGTGAGAATGAGGAAAAGAAGGGATAGAAAGTATAATACCTAGCACTTAGTTTACAAGGAGCTGTGAATGAGAATTCTGCAATTTGCTATGAGTTTCCTAGCCAGGAAAGCAGAAAGTTAGGCCAATTTTATGTTAAAAAATCTTTGATCCTAGTAGTGAGATATTATCCTGGGTGATTTTTCTTCTTACAGTGATGACACTGGCATTATGGGAGGGATAATTCTTTATTGGGTGAGACTATTTCACATACTGCAGGACATGGAGCTTCCCTGGCCTCTCTACTTGCTAAGTGCTAGTTGTATCCTCCAGGCACAACTGGACAATCAAAAAATGCCCTCATGCTTTGACAAATGCCCCTTAGGGGACAGTGTGGCCCCTAGTTGAGAACCACTGAACCTAACCCATTTGGTTTCAACGAAAGAGAATGTCAAGATTTAGAGAGTATTGTAGCTAACTGTTCAGGATCACACAAATCGTAAATGTCACAGCCAGATCCAAAATTCAGGTTTCTTGCCTGTAGTTTGGTTTCTATTAATGTTCCATTTCTCAGTGTTTACTTTGTTTTTAATAGACGGTTGATTTTACTTTATCAGCCACATACTGAAGCAAACCCACCTTTTGTGTTTGAAGATTATGCTTTAACTTTCCAATCTGTAAACCATTATCTTGTATGGGGAGACACTGGAAAAAGTTTTCCAGTTATCTCTTGGGCAGAAACCAGAGGGCCGCAGTACTCTTGGAAGCTTGAAAAGTTCTGAGTGAGAAGTCAGGATGCCTGATTTCCTCTACCTAGACTGTGCCAACGTGATATCTTGAGATTTCCCAGGCCAGCTTGACTCAATGATTCTAAGATTTAGACAGAAAAGCCCAGGCTCTTCCTTCCTTGGCTGCATTAATGGAGGAGTGGCTGAGTGTCTCAGCCTGTGTGTTGCTATCACGACATTCACTCAGTGTTGAGAAATGCCTTACAGATGCTGTGCTAGGTAAGGAGGAGCCAAATGTTTTCTAGCTCCCTTGGTCAGCCAGCACAGGATTGCCTGGGACCTTGGAGGAAAGAACTTTGCATTTATATCTGAAATATGACCTGAGCTTTTCTGTGTCTACAGCCTAAGTCTGTGTAACATTGATCGAATCTAATTCTCCCCTCAGAGCTTCACTCTGAGGGTACTGAACTCACATGGTTATTGGGGGTACTCTCTGACATAATGGGAGAATTCTTTGCCTGTTTAAGGCCGTATATTGTGGCAGAGAACACTAGTGCTTACCACAGGACTGGTTTCCTCTTTTCTCAGGCGCACAGCTAAGCCTTATCCCAGCCCTTTGCACTCATGGTAGAGCCAGTGGCAGGTGGGTAGTAGTGATGTATTCTCTTCTGCACAGTACTCGATCCTCTTTTTTTCTGTGGCTGCCTTGGAGGTCACATGGTGAAGATGGCAGTGCCACAAGATGGGAGGAATCTGAGCTCTGAATCACCTTGAAGAAGTCTGCTGGATGAACACTTGATTGCACTGTGGAGTGGGCAAGAACTCTCAGATCTCAATGGCTTAACAACAAAGCTGTGCTTGTTATATAGATGATAGCCTCCCTTGACTAACAAAATTGTTAATACAACCTAGCCGAAAAAAGCACATGAATGAAGACTTCTCTCATCTTCCCATAGCTTTCTATCTCTATCCCTCTGCTGTTAGGAGTGATTCTGAAAAGAATACTCAGAACTTACAGATGATTTTAATTTTTGTGTGTCTTTATCCAAGTGGTTCCAAAATCCACCCCACTTCCCAGCACCATTGCTATTTAAAAGGCAAACAAACTTACTCTGTGACCTTAGGAAGGTCATCTTACCGATGAGGAAACTGGTGCTCAGAGAAGCCAGGTTATTAGGTTGTGGTGAAGATTAAATGAGATCATGAATATGAAGCAAGGAGCACAGTGGCTGGCACATACAAAGTGCTCAATAAATGTCAGTCCCGACATTCTTCATTCTCCCCGAAGAGCAGAAGACTTTGTTTGCTTCCTGTCAAAAGAATCACTGAGCACAGGGAGTGGTAGTTCAGGGGTGAGGTAAACAATTCCTGATCCTCTTATCCCAACTGCAGCCCTGTATAAAATCTCATTTTTGTTTTTTTTGAGGCACCTCAGACTGGAGCAAGTATTGTTTTTCTAGCCTTGGCTTTTTGGACAAATAGCTGCTATTCTTCTCTGGGCTTTAGTTTCTCTTTAGAATAGCAGGGCTGGACTAAATGAACTCCAAGAGCCCTCTAGCTCTGCCAGTGTGGAATTCCAACTTAATATGAGAAGACTGAACGACTGTGGAGAGAAAGGATAGGGAATGGGTTGGAATAGAGGCTTAGCTGTATCACATAGCATGTCCCAAAGGACATAAGCCATGCTCCACGGTCATCCAGAACAGATTTATGGTCTTGAAGTTCATAAATAATCTCTGGATGGTGGAATCATTTAAATACCAGTGACATTGGATGCCGCAGTAGGGGACCAAGCCCATTCTTCTTAGAAACTAATGTTATTGTGAACTTTTGCAGGATTGGATTCACACTTGCTTTCTTTTCCTTTTTTGTCTTTTCTTCTTCCTCCTCCTTCTACTTCTTCTTTCTTCTCACTCTGTCTCTCCTGGCTCTCCTCTTTTCCCCTCTCATCCTTCCCTTTCTTCTTCCCTCTTTTCTACTCCGTTCTATTTTCTCACTCCTGATTTGCTACCGAAAACTAACAAATTTCCCATATTTAAATAACTTTACTTCTTTCACTTCTTTTTGACACATGTGCTTTATTATCTGGGATTCAAACCAACTTATTTAGTTTATATATTTTTCTCATATTTTATTTAGCCTTAGCCAAACACTGGATGGGGGTTAGGGTAAAGAATTGTGTCACTTTTTGGTTAAACAATCTTGGTGACCTAATAACAACACTGATAATAGACTGACTGGTTTATAAATTCAGGAGAGTGCCAGGCGCCACAGTTTTAACTATTATACTATTGCATACAGTTGAGGTTATTGCAGAAAGAGATTATGGTAGGGAGCAGTTCTGGGAAATTCTGGGAAAAAACAAGCTGAAGACAAATAGCTCTTTCCAACGCTGTTTACAGTCTTTAGGATGATTACAAATTCCAAGTTTTTGGGGACAAAATCATTAACTCTGACATTCCAATCAACCTTGAAATTAACTCTAATCTGAAACTTAGCCACTGAGCAGACGTTTTTTGATGTGCAATCATGTACTTTTTTTCCTGGGGTAGAAAATTGAGAGCACAATTTGAAATCATATGGACAGTGTTATAACATTTTATTCCCAAGATGGCCTTAATTACAATTACAGGGACATATAGAGATTTCACCTATATTAGGTCTATTTCCTACCCTACTCATTATATATTGGTTGAATATTTTAACTAGAAATAACACCGCAAAAAGAAAAAGAAATAACACCGTGAATTCTTAGCACAGTGCCCAGAAATGCTTTTGTGTACAAAAAGTCAAATAATTTTATTTTCTCAGCCACTCTGTAGCATAGGTATCACTATCACCATGTAGAGATGAAATTGCAGTACTTTTGGACTTCAAAGTGGTAGAAACAAAGATTTGATTCCTGTTCTTTGATTCCAAAGCTTCTCTTTCTACTCTTGTGCCCAGAAATTATTTCTACTCACTAT
Organism: Gorilla gorilla gorilla; assembly: GCF_029281585.2. Taxonomy (NCBI): domain Eukaryota; kingdom Metazoa; phylum Chordata; class Mammalia; order Primates; family Hominidae; genus Gorilla; species Gorilla gorilla. The sequence goes on along the minus strand of NC_073224.2, from coordinate 184,296,345 downwards.
TGTTTTGGCTACCTCAAATCAACACCAATGTCTTTTTTTTTCTTGTAAAATACAAAAGCTTAAAGAAGATAAAACTTTGTAGAAAGGAATGCAATAATGTAAGTTTCTATTTTTCCTTTTATAAAATTTTTAAAAATTTTAATTTGTTTTTGTTTGAGACAGGGTCTTACTTCATCACTCAGGCTATAGTGCAGTGGTGTGTTTACAGCTCACTGCAGCCTCAACCTCCTGGGCTCAGGTGATCCTCCTGCCTCAGGCTCCTGAGCAGCTAGGACCACAAGTATGTGCTACCACACTCATATAATTTTTAAAAATTATTATTTGTAGAGACAGGGTCTCACTATGTTGCCCAAACTGGTCTTGAACTCCTGGGCTCAAGCAATCCTCCTGCCTTGGCTTCCCAAGGTGCTCGGATTATAGGCGGGAGTCACTGTGCCGGGCCTTCCATTTTTCATTAAGAAAGTATTTCATGGTTTTCTTCATTTATTCCCAATAAACTGCTATCTTGCCTTGTTACAATTTTAGTTGATTTGTTCTCTTTCTTTTGAATCCTCCACTCTATGTCTGTAAGTACCTTGAGGAAAGAGGAGCTCCATTTGCTGTTCTCTATCCAGTGCTCAGCCCAGTGTCTGACATCTGCTGGGTGCTCATGTACTGAGTACCCCTACTACGTGATTACCCTTTAACTCGTATTTGCTTTCCACATGTGATCATGCAAGATCGAGAAGACGACAGACCAGTGAATGTAGTTGGGGAGAGAGGATTAAAGCCTGTCACAAAGAATTAAAGATAGAGGGCACAGTGAATATTTCAGCTCATTTTCCACCAATGGGTGGAAAATATGTGAAGGGGCTGTGTTGGTTCTTCCCTGTTAGTCCCTCAAGATATGCTCTCTGCTCTTCTCTGATTTGCTCTGAGCCCCCAGACTCTGGTCCCTATGGAATGTATCACCCAGGTTCGTTCTTCTTTGTTTTCCAGTTGAGTTTGTCCAGTGAGTGCTGCAGGATACTGGAGGGAGGACAAGAGAGAGGAAGGTGTGAGTACTCAATCTTTCAACTTCCGCTCTACCTCACTGTGGTTGCATGTGTTTGGCAGTGGCTGCATCCCTTTCCAACAGCAGCCCTGGTGGGGCAGCCCCTCTTCCTGATCTTCCAGACTCACTGGGCAATGTTGGTCCCTCTCCTTGTCCCTTTAGCCATTGGAGGGGTCATAGCTCTTTGCCATCATTGGTGTCTGGGTATGTTACTATCTCTTGTTGGTTCCCTTGACACTGTCCACACTTCTGTAAATAATCTCTTCATTAAGTTTCCTTCAGTTAAACATAGTGGGTGTTCTGTTTCTTGTCAGACACTGACTGATAGAAGGAACAATGGACTGTGGATAATTACAGATGACGTGTTAACACAGGATATTCAAATAGAGCCTTCTCCTGAAACCAGGGATGTGTCTGCTTAAGTGATAGGAAATATACAAGCAGAGACTGCTGGCTTGGCATTATGGTTCTGAAGCCCTCCTCCCATTATTCACTCATTCATTCATGCTTGTTCAGTTAGCCAGTGAATATTTATTGGTGGTCACTATGTGTCAGGAAGTCTTCTAGACTCTGAAGTTAGATGACGAATAAAACTGACAAAATAGCTGGCTGATTGGAGTTTACATTCTATTGAAAGAAGACAGTTATTTATTGTTTCAGGTGTGGATACAAGCTACGAAGTAGAAGAGGATAGACATTAGGGTTGTATGGCTCTATGTTTGCTTAAAAAATTAATCCCCAGAACAAATGCTTTTTAATTTGTATTTGGCTCACTAAAACACGACTCTACAAAGGGTGAAAACTTTGGTTTTCACCAAAATGGGTTTCTCATTTTTGCTCCTGTAAAGTGTGTTGGTTTCTTAGAATGTTCCATGAAGAAAATCAAGTTTTCATAAAATAATGGACTGAGTTTGACATAAGCTGTTGTTCAGCTGAAGAGATTGACTCACATTTTATACCCAGAATGTCAGATCCAGAAAATAAAAATATGTGGGAAGTGCCTGGTAGAGCATTGACCAGACAGTACACATTGAACAGGTGTTATTATGTAATCCTTATATCAGCGTATAAGGTAGGTAAAAATGATTATATCTTGCTTTATGAATGACAAAAATGAAGCTCAAGGAGATTCAGAGGAAAGGGAGTAAAAAAAAAGCTTTGAAGTAAGATATATGTGACAGATGATGCTAACATAAACAACACCCATGAGCACATTCAGAACTGTTTGGTTCTCTGTAAACTTCACGAAATACCATCATTTTTGTTACCACATAAATTAGCATTTGAGTATCTAAATGAAAAAATATAGAAATATTTGAATCTACTTTAATTCATAAAAATGTATAAAACACTCACAATCACTGTTTTTTTAATCAATACTCATAACGAATGACTTAAAACAAGCCCCATAGCTGATCCCAAACACTGTGTAATTGTGCTACTGGGGAGAAGCATTACAAGTGATGATGTAGCTCAATGGTTCCCCAATTTTTCTTTACCAAAGACCTATTTTATTTTTTTCCCAGTAGTTGTCAATTTTTAAAAATAATTTCATAAATTTTCATTGTTAATCAGAAAAAAGTTAAAGAGTGCAGAATGAGTATTTACTTTAATACTTCTTTAATCTTGCTTGCAAAAATTTCAGTACTTGAAACAAACACAGATAGGTTGAGAAGCCCTCATACTTTGTATGAACAATTATTAATGTTTATGAGAAGCCTTTGTGAATTGTTATTGCCCGCTTCTTTTTTCTTTTAAGTTTTATTTCAATAGCTTTAGGGGTTATAAGGAGTTTTTGGTTACATGAACAAATTGTATAGTGGTGGAGTCTAGACTTTAAGTGTACTCATCACCCAAATAGTGTACATTGTAGCCAACCAGTAATTTTTCATGCCTGACCCTGCTCCCACCCTCCCCACTTCTGAGTTTCTAATGTCCGTTCTACCACTCTGTATGTCTTTGCATCATTGCCCATTTAAGATTTTTTTAAAAAATAATTTCAACGTTTATTTTATATTCATTGGGTACATGCACAGGTTTGTTACAGGGGCATATTGTACGACAGTGAGGTCTGGGGTATTAATGGTTTTGTCACTCAGGTAGTGAGCATAGTACCCAATATGTAGTGTTTTAGCCCTTTTCCCCCACCACACTCCCATCTTTAGTAGTCCCCAGTGTTTATCCCCAGTTATTTTTCCCATCTTTATGTACAGTATACCCAATGTTTAGCTCCCATTTATACATGAGAACATGTGGTATTTGGTTTTCTGTTCCTGTGTAAATTTGCTTAGGATAATGGTTTCTAGCTGCATCCATGTTGCTGGAAACACATGATTTCATTATTTTTATGGCTGCATAGTATTCTATGGTGTATAGGTACCACATTTTATTTATCCAGTCCACACCGATGGGCACCTAGGTTGATTCTGTGTCTTTGTTAGTGTGAATAGTGTGGCAATGAACATACAAGTGCATGTGTCTTTTTGGTAGAGCACTTTGTTTTCCTTTGGGTATATAGTCAGTAATAGGATTGCTGGGTCAAATGGTAGTTCTGTTTTAAGTCCTGTGAGAAATATTTAAATTGCTTTCCACAGTGACTGAACTAATTTACACTCCCATCAACAGTGTGTAAGTGTTCCCTTTTCTCTGCAGCTTTGCCAGCATCTGTTCTTTTTTGACTTTTTAATAATAGCCATTCTGAGTGGTGTGAGATGGTATCTTATCTGGTTTTAATTTGCATTTCTCTGATGATTAGCGATGTTGAACTTTTTTTTATGTTTGTTGGCCGCTTGTAGGTTTTCTTCTGAGAAGTATCTGTTCATGTCCTTTGCCCACTTTTTTTTTTTTTTTTGAGTCGGAGTCTCGCTCTATCACCCAGGCTCCAGGCTGGAGTGCAGTGGCGCGATCTCAGCTCACTGCAAGCTCCGCCTCCTGAGTTCACGCCATTCTCCTGTCTCAACCTCCCGAGTAGCTGGGACTACAGGCGCCCGCCACCACGCCCCGCTAATTTTTTTTTTTTTTTTTTTGTATTTTGTTTAGTAGAGATGGGGTTTCACCATGTTAGCCAGGCTGGTCTCGAACTCCTGACCTCGTGATATGCCCACGTCGGCCTCCCAAAGTACTGGGATTACAGGCGTGAGCCACCGAGCCTGGCCCTTTGCCCACTTTTTAATGGGGTTGTTTTTTTGCTTGTTGAATTGTTTAGGTTCCTTAGAGATTATGGGTATTAGACTTTTGTCTGATGCATAGTTTGCAAATATTATCACTCATTCTGTAGATTGTCTCTTTACTCTGTTTATAGTTTCTTTTGCTGTGCAGAAGCTCTTTAGTTTAATTAGGTCTTGCTTATCAATTTCTATTTCTGTTACAATTGCTCTTGAAAAGATTTAGCCATACATTATTTGGCAAAGCTGATGTCCAGAATGGTATTTCCTAGGTTTTCTTCTAGGATTTTTATTGTTTGAGATCTTATATGTAAGTGTTTAATCCATCTTGAGTTATTTTTTTGTGTATGGTGAAAGGTAGGGCTCTGTTTTCATTCTTCTGTATATGGTTAACTAGTCTTTACAGCACCTTTTATTGAATAGGGAGTCCTTTCCCCATTTCTTATTTTGTTGATTTTTGTCAAAGATCAGATAGTTGTAGGTGTACAGCATTATTTCCGAGTTTTCTATTCTGTTCCATTGGTCTATGTGTCTATTTCTGTACCAGTCCCATGCTGTTTTGGTTACTGTAGCCTTAGAGTGTAGTTTGAAATTGGGTATTGTGATGCTTCTGGTTTTGTTCTTTTTGCTTAGGATGGCTTTGACTGTCAGGGCTCTTTTTTGGTTTCATATAAATTTTAGAATAGTTTTTTTCTAATCCTGTGAAAAATGACATCAGTAGTTTGATAGGAATAACATTGAATCTGTAGATTTCTTTGGGCAGTATTAACATTTTAAGATAATGATTCCTTTAATCCATGAGCATGGAATGGTTTTCTACTTGTTTATGTCATCTGCGATTTCTTTCAGTCGTGTTTTGTAATTCTCTTTACAGAGATCTTTCACCTCCTTGGTTAGCTGTATTCCTAGGTATTTTTATTTGTGGCTATTGTAAATGGAATTGAATTCTTCTTAAATTTTTTTAAATTTCAATAAAAGGTTTTTGGGGAATGGGTGGTGTTTGGTTACATGGATAAGTTCTTTAGTGGCGATTTCTGAGATTTGGTGCACCCATCACCTGAGCAGTGTACGTTGATACCCAATAGGAATTTCATTCTTGATTTGGCTTTCAGCTGGAATGTTATTGGTGTATAGAAATGCTGCTGATTTTGTACATTGATTTTTGCACCCTGAAACTTTTCTGAAGTTGTCAATCCATTCTAAGAGCCTCTTGGTAGAGTCATTAGGCTTTTCTAGATACAGAATCATATCATCCATGAAGAGAGATAATTTGACTTCTTTTCCTATTTGGATGCCTTTTCTTTGTCTTTCCTGATTGCTCTGGCTAGGATGTGCAGTACTATGTTGAACAGAAGTGGTGAGGGTGAGCATTCTTGTCCTGTTCCTGTTCTTAAGGAGAATGATTCCAGCTTTTGCCCATTCAATATGATGTTGGCTGTGGGTTTGTAATAAATGGGTCTTATTTTGAGACATGTTCCTTCAATGCTTAGTTTGTTAAGCGTTTTTTTTTTTTAATCATGAAGGGATGTTAAATTTTATCAAAAGCTTTTTTCTATGCCTATTGAGATTATTGTATGGTTTTTGTTCTTGATTCTGTTTATGTGGTGAGTTACATTTATTAATATGCATATGTTGAACTATCCTTATATCCCAGATATAAAGCCTACTTGATTGTGGTGAATTAACTTTTTGATGTGCTGCTGGATTCAGTTTGCTAGTATTTTGTTGAAGATGTTTGCATCTATGTTCTTCAGGGATATTGGCCTATAGATTTCTTTGTTTTGTCTTTGTCAGATTTTGGCATTAAGGTGATATTGGTTTTGTAAAATGAGTTAGAGAGGAACCTCTCTTTTTTGCAATAGTTTCAGTAGAATTAGTACCAGTTCTTTGTATGTTTGGTAGAATTTGGCTATGAATCCATGTGGCTCAGGGCTTTTTTTGTGTGTTTGGTAGGTTTCTAATTACTCATTTAATTCTGGAACTCAATATTTGTCTTTTCAGGGTTTCAGTTTCTTCCTGCTTCAATCTTAGGAGGTTGTGTGTTTCTAGGAAGTTATCAATTTCCTCTAGATTTTCTAGTTTTTGTGCATAGAGGTGTTCATAATTGTCTCCCAAGATCTTTATGTTTTTGTGGGGTCGATTATAATGTCACCTTTGTCACTTCTGATTGTGCTTGTTTAGATCTCTTTTTTTGTTGTTGTTGTTAATATAGCTAGCAGTCTATTGATCTTGCTTATCCTAAAACCAAAACACAAATTTTTGGTTTTACTAGATGAATTTTGAGTTCTCAATTTCATTTTGTTCTACTCTGATTTTTGTTATTTCTTTTCTTCTTCTACCTTTGAGGTTAGCTTGTTCTTGTTTTTCTAGTTCCTCTAGGTGTGATGTTAGATCATTGATTTGAGATCTTTCTAACTTCTTGATGTAGATGTTTAGTGCTATAAGCTTTCCTCTTAGCACTACTTTTGCTACATGCCAGAGATTTTGGTATGTTGTGTCTCTGTTTTCATTGATTTCAAATATTTTTTTATTTCTGCCTTAATTTCATTGTTTACCAAAAAGCTACTCGGAGCAAGTTATTTAATTTCCATGTAATTATGTGGTTTTGAGAGCTCTTCTTAGTATTGATTTCTATTTTTATTTCACTGTGGTCTGAGAGTATGGTTGACATTATTTCAATTTTGTTTTATTTCTTGAGACTTGCTTTACAGCCAGGCATGTGGTCAATCTTAGAGAATGTCTTGTGTGCAGATGAGAAAGAATGTGTATTATATGGTTGATGGGTATAGTACTCTGTAGATGTCTATTAGGTCCGATTGGTCAAGTGTCAAATTTAAGTTCAAAATTTATTTGTTAATTTTCTGCCTTGATGATCTGTTTAATGCTATCAGTAGGTTGTTGAAGTACCCCACTATTATCATGTGGCTATCTAAGTCTTTTTGTAGGTCTGGACATACTTGTTTTATGAATCTGGGTGTTTCAGTGTTGAGTGTGTATGTATTTAGGATGGTTAAGTTGTCCTGTTGAATTGAACCCTTTGTCATTATGTCATGCCCTTCTTTGTCCTTCTTTACTGTTGTTGGTTTAAAGTCTGTTTTATCTGGTATAAGAATAGTGACCCTGCTCTTCTTTTTTTTAAATAAATATTTGAGTGACAGATTTTTCTCCAACTCTTTACTTTGAGCCTGTGGGTGTCATTACATGTGAGATGGGTTTCTTGAAGACAGACGATGGATGGGTCTCATTTTTTTTTTTGATCCAACTTACTACTCCATGCCTTTCAAGTGAGGTGTTTAGCTCATTTGTTATAAATTCAAGGTTAGTATTGATATGTGAGGTTTTGATTCTACTGTGAAATTGTTAACTGGTTGCTTTGTAGTTTCTATTGTGTAGTTGCTTTACAGGGCCTGTGGGCTATGCACTTAAGTGTATTTTTGTGGTAACAGCTATTGTTCTTTTGTTTTCATGTTTAGAACTTCCTAAGGATCTTTTGTAAGGCTGGTCTAGGGGTAATGGAATTCCCTTAGTGCTTGCTTGTCTGAAAAAGTTTTTATTTTTCCTTTACTTATGAAACTTAGTTTGATGGGATGTAAAATTCTTGATTGGTATTTCCTTTCTTTAAGAATGCTGAAAATAGGTCCCAATCTCTTTGGGCCTGTAAGTGTATATCTAGATGTTAAATTGCTTGGCCATTGACTGTGCATTCTTTCAGCCTTAATAGACTCTTCTAGTTTTCCGAAGACAGATTACACCACTACCAGCAGTGCATAAAAGTTCCAGCTGCTCTACACTTTTGGAAATGCATGGTATTGTCATTTAAAACAAATTTTAGTAATTCTTGTGGATATGTAGTGACACCTCATTGTGCATCTCATTGTGGTTTTAATTTACATTTCTTGATGGCTACTAATGTTGAACGCGTGCTAATGGCCATTTGAACATCCTCTTTTATGATATGCTTCTTTAAGTCTTTTCACTGACTTAAAAATTGTGCTATGTGTCCTATTCTTATTGATTTATAGGAATCCTTTAATTTTTTATTATAAATCTTTTGTTGGATAGGTGTAGTTTAAATATCTCTCCCTACTTTGTTGTCTTTTCAATGTCTTAATGGTAACTTTCAATGAACAGAAAAGTGTTAGTATTACTAAAGTCATATATATGCATCCTTTATTTTTAGTGTATTGTGTTCTATTAAGGAAATATGTACCTACCTCAAGGTCATAAATATATGATTGTAGGTTATCTTCCAGAGGCTTTATTTTTTACTTATCGCATTACGTCTACAATCCATCTGGGATTGAATTTTTTGTTAAAGGTTTATTTTTCTCTGTATTAGTATTCAATTAATTCTGGACAATTTTTTTAAATTATTACACTTTAAGTTCTAGGGTACATGTACACAATGTGCAGGTTTGATACATAGATACACATGTGCCATGTTGATTTGCTGCACCCATCAATTCATCATTTACATTAGGTATTTCTCCTAATGCTATCCCTCCCCCAGCCCCTCACCCCCCAACAGGCCCCGGTGTGTGATGTTCCCTGCCCTGTGTCCAGGTGATCTCATTGTTCAATTCCTACTCATGAGTGAGAACTTGAGGTGTTTGGTTTTCTGTCCTTGTGATGGTTTGCTGAGAATGATGGTTTCCAGCTTCATCCACGTCCCTGCAAAGACATGAACTCATCCTTTTTTATGGCTGTATAGTATTCCATGGTGTATATGTGCAACGTTTTCTTTAACCAGTCTGCAACTGATGGGCATTTGGGTTGGTTCCAAGCCTTTACTATTGTGAATAGTGCCACAATAAACATATGTGTGCATGTGTCTTTATAGTAGCATGATTTATAATCCTTTCAGTATATACCCCGTAATGGGATTGTTGGGTCAAATGGTAATTCTAGTTCCAGATCCTTGAGGAATTGCCACACTGTCTTCCACAAAGGTTGAACTAATTTACACTCCAACAGTGTGAAAGTGTTCCTATTTCTCCACGTCCTCTCCAGCATCTGTTGTTTCCTGACTTTTTAATGATTGCCATTCTCACTGGCGTGAGATAGTATCTCATTGTGGTTTCGATCTGCATTTCTCTGATGGCCAGTGATGATGAGGAGCGTTTTTTCATGTGTCTGTTGGCTGCACAGATTCTTCTTTTGAGAAGTGTCTGTTCATATCCTTTGCCCACTTTTTGATGGGGTTGTTTTTTTCTTGTAAATTTGTTTGAGTTCTTTGTAGATTCTGGATATTAGCCCTTTGTCAGATGGGTAGATTGTAAAAAGTTTCTCCCATTCTGTAGGTTGCCTGTTCACTCTGATGGTAGTTTCTTTTTCTGTGGAGAAGCTCTTTAGTTTAATTAGATCTCATTTGTCAATTTTGGCTTTTGTTGCCATTGCTTTTGGTGTTTTAGTCATGAAGTCCTTGCCCATGCCTATGTCCTGTAATTCAGGACAAATTATTAAAAACAACAGGGTTTTCCCAGTACACTATAGTCAACTTTGATATAAATCATATGACCATATGTGTATATATCTGTTTTTGGAATTTTTTGTTCCATTGGCTGTTTGTCTATTACTGCACCAGAACCACACTTGTTTTATTTAATGTAGATTTAGAATATGTAGAGTAAATACTCCAAGTTTATTCTTCCTTTTCCAAGTTATATTTGTTTGGTTTGGCTGTTTGCATTTTTATATACATTTTAGCATCGCTCATTAATTTCATGTAGTGAGCTGTGTCAGGACTTTACCTAAACCTCTTGCATCTCTTTTGCTTTTTACTTTTTACACCCCCCACTCTGTAGTTTCTGTGCATGTTTACTTTCTAGTGCCTGAACCTGTGATTCTCACTGAAGGACTCCCTAGGAGCTACTGGAACCACTTTGCCCAACTGTACAAAAAGCAGGACATGCCTGAGAGTTTATGCACTTCTGGGCAGATCTTAGCAATGACTAACTGTTGTAGGAGTATGAAAGCCCAGTTTATTTGCCTTGAAGGAGGAAAGCTCTGAAGTGCAACTTACACCTGCGCTCCCTTGTCAGATCAGGCTGAAATAAAAAGTTTGCTTGCTTTTCTCCCATTCCATGTTCTACTTGCCCACTTTCTAATTAGTTTTCTCTTTGAGAACATTTCCTTAGTAAAGTACTTGAATACAAATCCTCATTACACAGTCTACTTCTGAGTAATCCAAACTGATATTCCAGGAAAAAGCTTCTGGAATTTTTGATTGGGATTGCACTGAATATATAGATCAAACTGAGGAGAACTAACAGTATTAAAATATCAAGTCTCCCAATCTATGAACATGGTATATCCTTCAATTTATAAAGATCTTTAAATTTTCTCAGTAATATTTTATAGTTTTCTATATAAAGTCATACTCTACATAATGACTTTTTGATCAAAGATGAACCAAATATATGAGGATGGTCCTATGAGATCATAATGGAGCTGAAAAATTCCTATTACTTAGTGATGTTGTAGCCATCATAACATTGTAGCACAATTACTTTATGTTTTCGTAACTTTAGTGTAGCCTAAAAGTATAGTGTTTTTAAAGTCTACAGTAATATACAGTAATGTCCTAGGCCTTCATGTCCACTTACCATGCACTCATTGACTCACCCAGAGCAACTTCCAGTCTGAAAGCTCCTTGTACAGTAAATGCCTTATACAGATGTGCCATTTTTAATCTTTTATACCACATTTTTACTGTGTATTTTCTATGTCCAGATATGTTTAGATACACAAATACTTATCATTGTGTTACAATTGCCTACAGTATCAGCACAGTAACATGCTGTCCAGGTTTGTAGCCTAGGAGCAATAGGATATACCATGTAGCCTAGCTGTATAGTAGGCTATACATCTATATTTTTAATTTTTAAAAAAAATTTACTTTTAATGTATATTGACTAGATGTATGGTAGACTATACATCTGTATTTTAAAATTTATTTTTAGATTTTTTTAAAATTTATTTTTAATTGTATGTTGACCTTATGAACTTAGTGGTCTTACTGGATTCACATCACTTCTAATAATTCATCCACATATTTAGATTTTCTACATGTACCACATATACCATTATGTCACTTGTGTATAATAACAATCTTATTTATTCCTTTGCCATTCTTATCCCTTTTTTGTTGTTCCTCTTGAGTTATTGCACTGGCTAGAACCTTGCAGTACAGTACTGAGTAGAAGAGGTGACAGAACAAACAGCAAATTTCACTCACTCCACTGGACATCATGAACATATGATTTCCTGATTTCCAGAGTTCAAACTATCAGCTTAGAGATATTGGAGGAATAATGTATAATCCCAGTTATAATAAACATCAATTTTATGCATTGACAAGAATTTGGCATCATCCTGTGAAATGTGTTATATGTATAGTCACTTAAGAACCACTGACCCAGTGTATTTACCAATTAGTGTATTTACCTTCATATTTACCAATCAGTTAACTTTCAGAGATTAGGGGTGAGGCTTTTGTGTTGTTTAATTTTGATAATATTATAGTGTTCAATATTTTTGCCCAGCCAATTTATTTATCTTCTCTCTTCTACAGTGTTCCCAAGAGAACTACACAAACAATGACTGAATGAAGAGCAAATAATTATTACATTAACAATTGTCTAAGTACTCTATTTTCTAATGCAAGACCATCTTCCACAAGAAGCCCTTCATTGACCTGCTCAGATGAACTCAGCTATGTGACCTGCAAGTTTATTCTTCCACTTATTACACTTACTTTATCACTATTTGTTCAGTGACTTCCCCAGGAGCAATTAAAGCAGAAACCATGCATGTCTTATTTGTTCAGTATTCTGTCCTAATATCCTGGCAAGTATATGTCATAGAGCTACTATTTATTGATTCTTAACTAGTATAAGAGTTAGATGTCTAAAATGTGACTCCACCTACATGACACAAACCCCCCATTTCACTCATTTATTCAGTCATTAAATAAATATTTCAGATATGTCAATATCTGCCAGGACTCTTACTAGCCATTTGTTACTCAATATTTTATTTAACTTTCTCAATATTCCTGCAAAGTCAATATTTTTACCTCTATTTGATGATGAGTAAACTGGGGCTAGAGTGGCAGAGCTCATATCCAAGTTCAAATCTGTTTGAATTCAAAAGTGATGTTTTACACAAAACCTAATTTAGACTAAAAGAAAGAATGTGGTGGAGAGCAAGCCTAATGGAGGCGTGGCCACTGTACTGGAAGATCTGAAGGGCTGGCATGTGGCACCAAAAGAAACTATTATGTATGGCTTCAGAAAGCAAAACTGTAACCCATCAGTTACAAGCTCTAGATTTCAGAAAATGGGAAGAAATTTCTGAAAAGAATCATTCAATAGGAGAATTATCAGCTTTATGTATTGCTTCAGAAAGCAAAACTAACCCATCAGTTACACACTCCAGATTTCATAAAACAAAACAGGAAGAAATTTCTGGAAATAATTGTTCAATAGGAGAATGATCAGCTTTTGTGCTATGAGCACCTTGTGCTATTATTCTGGCATAGACTCAGTACCAAGGTATGAATACCATGGGTTACTCTAACATCAACCCTGCTTTTTAGCAGATAATGGTCTTGAGGAGGAGCAGTACATCATGCCCCAGTTAGGCATTTACTAATTTGCTGCTTGAGAGGGCAGTCCAAAGCATGACAGAAGCATAGAAGTAGCAGTGCCCGACAACTCCTCTGCAGAGCCTTCCTGGAGAAATCTAAACATAGTTAGAGAATGTTCTTACATAAAAAGTAGAAGATTTTTATGTAGAGAAGAAGAAAAGGGCATTTCAGGCAGAGGGAAAGGCATGTGAAGAAGCCCAGATGCTAAGGAGCTTGCAGGGTGTAGGGACAGAATGCCAGTAGTTTAGTTGGGCTAAGGCTAGTGTGCAGTGATGGGGTAGTGACCTGGAGAAGGGAGCCAGGGAAGGCAGCAGATCATGAAGGACCTTGAAAACCCCCAGTGGAGCTTGGGCTTTTCTTTGAGTTCCACAAAGTGAAATTCTAAGCTGAGGCTTGCCCAGAACTGCCAGTCCATCTCCTTCATGCCTCCCAGTGTCTCTTAGCTAGTCCGACTTCTGGCCCCAGTGCGGAAAACATGTTAATTAGTGATGAAAACCCCTCAGCTCTCCAGGCTGGTAAAGGCTTCCTGGGAGCACTTTGCAGAAAGAAAGCTTGGCTGTTGCTGTCAACAGTTCCAGTGACTCCCGTAGTAACAGAATTTCTGGTCCCCAGGCGTTTTCCCCATCTCTGGGGTGTGTCTGCCTTAGCTTCACTCAGAGGATCACGTCACCGTGGTCTGGTGCTCCAATGTGTGATCCATCCAGCACTGGAACCTGTCAGGAACACAGGGAATTGCATGTGTCAGGCAGAAAGGGGCAGAGTCTTAAGGGCTAGGACAATTTTACATGTAGCTTTCTGGCTCCCAGTGGTGTTTGTAGAAAAAGAATTTTTGCAGAGCAGTGAGGAGCTCTCCCTCCCCTACCTTTTTGTTTTCATTTCACAGGCCATTCTTATCTTTGTGTAGGATTTTGAAAATATGTTATAGACCAGTTGCTTTTTAGCTATAGTATCAATTAAATTATACTCATCTGGAGCAAATCTGGCTACATTTTCCAAGCAGTTAGCAATAGATCATATTTGCAGATGAAAATGAAAGGGAAGGAAGATACAGATTCTGGGGGTAACAGGAACCTAAATGTAATTTACTTGAATAGGCATCTGAATCCTCTACTTTCAATTTAATTGGGTAATTTCCTTAGTTAGAAATAATTCCTCCTCTTCACCCTCTGAACCACTCTCCACTCCCATCTAATTGATTACTATGATATTGATCCTTTATCTATCCCCCCCGCCCTCCAATCCATTGTTTTTATTACCCTTCTCTAACCTGCTTTTACAGGAAGGCTGACATCTACAGACTACATGACCCAGGCCTTCCTGACCTCCAGCTTCTAGTTGGGTTTGGCCAATAAAAAGCGTTGGCAGGAGATGAGAGAATGGATGGGGAGAGAGGTTAGATATGTCATTTCCTACCCCTCTTCCCCTTGCCTGGTCATGGTCGCAGAGGCTGCATTCCTGTCTATGGCAATGGCTCCTGTTGAGTCAACCATCTTTCTTGGCTTCTGGTTTCTCTGGTCTGCGGAAATGCTGTTGACTCCCCTTGCCTTCTTAAGTCTGCGGTGGAAATATCCGCCTTCTTTTGCCTGTGGCCGGATGTCTCATGTTCCTTGTTTGTTCCTTTAACTCTGCCCACACCTCTCAAGGAGGCCTTTTGTTAAGCTCTATTGGGTTAAATCAGAAGGATTTAACCAAGCCTTCTTGTCTTGCCAGACCTAGTGTGACAACATGACCAAGCCTATTAATTGCATTTCCCTGGGACCTTTCTCCTCTTTCCTCCATGACCTACTCTGCATTTCTGGGTTTAGTTTGTGTAATGGCCTCCCCTTCCTGCCTGCCTTCAGTCTGGGTTGCTCTCCCTTCCATCTTCACGCTACAGCCAGAGAGATTTTGAAACTGCACATGTGAACATGCTACTTTTCTTGCTAATCATCCTTTTATGGTTCTTCACTCCTTTTCAAATCAAGTTTAACTCTGCCTGCTTACAAAGCCCCCCATGACCTGGCCTCAGACTCTCTTCCGTCTGCTCCTCTCTGCCTCATGGGGCCACTGCTCCAGCTATGAGGAAGCACTAGCCTCATTCCATTCCCATCAGGCATGCTTCTGAGCCCCCAAATAATGGTGTGTAAGTGATATTATTGAGCACCGAGCTATATTTTTAATAGAGAATTCCATTTCATTCTCACAACAACTCTGTAAAACATATGGTATAACTGTTTCCATTTTACAGAGGGGGAATCTGAAGGACAGATAAACAAGATAATTTATCTTACGGTTACTCAGCTGGGAAGTGGTGGAGACGGGTTTTGAATCTGGCTCCAGAGGGCATGTAATTGTCAATGAGAACCTGAGAGTCCACTCTTATTTGAGATTCCAGCTCACATGTAATCTCCACTGAGAATTTTTTCCTGATTCCTTCCAGTTGAAGGAGACATTCCCTCCTCTAGGTTTCGACATTTCGTTCCTTAACTCTACCATACACACTGCAGTTGTCTATATCCCTGACTGAGGATGGTATGCTTGTGCGCTGTGAGAACGCTTCTAAAGAGAAAGCTTGCCTTCGTCTCCTTTCATCGGCAGACATGGTGTTAACTGCTGGGCACACTGCATGTACTCAATAATTGGGGAATGAGTGGATGAATGAATATACTTGGAACTATGGTCACTTAGCTCAAGACCATGTCTGTACATTCAGAAAAGGGAATGTCAGTTAATTATTCCTACAGATTGCGTTCAAGTGTTGAAATTCATTGAAATCTATTCAGAACTCCTCATGCACTGGGCATTGTTTAAGGCAGAGTAAGAACAATGAACAAGACAGAAATCTCTGACCTCTTCAAGCTTACATTTGAGTTACTGATTAATACATTAACAAATGTATTAATACATTAATAAATACATTATTATATGTATATAATGTATATAATGTATAATTATATGCATTAATTAATGCATTAATTAATTAATTATATGCATATAACTAATTAATTAATGCATTAATTAATTAATTATATGCATATAATTAATATACATATAATTATATGTATATAATGTATAAATACATTAATAAATGAATAAAAAAGAAGGAATGCAAATCATATCTGAAGCAGTTAGATACTAAAAGTTTTAACTATGTGTCTTTTTATACTAATGTAGTAATTTTCTAGTTTTTGAATATTTCCTATATGCCAGAGCTGAGCAAGGTTCTTTATGTATTTAACTTACAGGGATGTAGTAAGAATGAAATAATGTAATTGGTTTTTTTTTCCACCTGGGAAAGGGAGATAATGAGACCTGGA
Organism: Gorilla gorilla gorilla; assembly: GCF_029281585.2. NCBI lineage: Eukaryota > Metazoa > Chordata > Mammalia > Primates > Hominidae > Gorilla > Gorilla gorilla. The sequence continues at coordinate 184,280,202 of NC_073224.2, read as the reverse complement.
TAGGTTGGAGGATCTTTCTATGATCATGTAACAGGCAAGTGGAAAGATTCTAATGTCAGTCTGTCTGCCCCATCTGCCTGGTTCTTTCCACTCTGCTTCACCACTTCCCATGTTGTAAACACCAGCCTCTGGCTCTACCATTATCTTTAACATCACATGGAAGCATCCACACAGAGGGACTGATAATATTTAAGTGAAAAAAATTAGTTTGTTTAATCCTCTCTGGGAGAGGGACAGGGATATAATTTTCTCTGTGAGCATCCTAATTTTACAAATATCGACACTGAGGCTTAGAGAGATGAAATGGTAGTTTGTATTTCTGTGGGATCCGTGGTGATAGTCCCATGATCATGTTTTATTGTGTCTATTTGATTCTTCTCTCTTTTCATCTTTATTAGTCTGGATAGCCATCTATCTATTTTTAATCATTTCAAAAAACCAGATCCTACATTCATTGATTTTTTGAAGAGTTTTTCATGTCTCTATCTCCTTGAGTTCTGCACTGATCTTAGTTATTTCTTGTCTTCTAATTGTGATGTTAGGGTGTCGATTTTAGATCTTTCTCACTTTCTCCTGTGGGCATTTAGTGCTATAAATTTCCCTCTAAACACTGCTTTAAATGTGTCACAGAGATCCTGGTACATTGTATCTTTATTCTCATTGGTTTCAAAGAACTTAATTATTTCTGCCTTAATTTCGTTATTTACCCAGTAGTCATTCAGGAGCAGGTTGTTCAGTTTCCGTGTAGTTGTGCAGTTTTGAGTCTGTTTCTTAATCCTGAGTGCTAATTTGATTGCACTGTGGTCTGAGAGACTGTTATGATTTCCATTCATTTGCATTTGCTGAGAAGAGTTTTACTTCCAATTATTTGGTCAGTTTTAGAATAAGTGCGATGTGGTGCTGAGAAGAATCTGTATTCTGTTGATTCGTGGTGGAGAGTTCTGTGGTTGTCTATTAGGTCTGTTTGCTCCAGAGCTGAATTCAAGTCCTGAATATCCTTGTTAATTTTCTGTCTCGTTGATCTGCCTAATATTGACAGTGGGGTGTTAAAGTCTCTCACTATTATTGTGTGGGAGTCTGAGTCTCTTTGTAGGTCTCTAAGAACTTGCTTTATGAATCTGGGTGCTCCTGTATTGGGTGCATATATATTTAGGATAGTTAGCTCTTCTTGTTGCATTGATCTCTTTACCATTATGTAATGACTTGCATGGGTCCCAGAGGCAGGATTGGAACCCGGTTTTGTCTAACTCCAGAGTCCATGCTCTCTCTTCTATACCAGCACTATCGAACAGAGCATTCTGCAATGGTGGAAATGTTCTATATCTGCATTGTGCAATACAGTAGGCTCTAGCCATCTGTGGCTATTGTGTACTTGAAATGTGGCTAGTGCAATGGAGGAAAGAAATTTTTAATTTTATATAATTTCAATTAACATAAATTAAAATCATCTTACGTAGTTAGTGACTGCCATAGTAGATGGCTTAACTTATACCATGAAAATTAACTATGACAAGGACTCAATTATAGACCTCCTCGTCTCTTTTTCTTTTCCTCCTATCCCTCTCCTTTTTCCTACATTCATTATTTACTGAGGTCCAACCATATATAAGGCAGAGCATGGATGAGGGGATGGGGTGGAGAAAAGATGGTCAGTCCTGGTGCCTGCTCTGGCTTCTGTTCAAGGTAGGGAGATTAGACATGTGCATAAATAACTAAAATACAAAGTTGAAGGTTTAATGTTCTAAGTGCCCTGAGAGAGGAGCAGATAAGGGGTGAGGAGATAATGAGGCTCACCCTGGCTCCTTATGGACTGTCAGGAGAACATGAGATAACTGCCGTAAATGTGTGTTAACAGTAACATGCTTTGTAAATTGTCAAGCGCTCTGTAGACATGAGCTATCTAAAACATTGTCTTAACCATGTGTGTTAACAATATTCCATCTGTGATCTCATTTGATCTTCGCAAGCCCACTGGGAGGTGTGCAGCATTGCATTCTGTTTCTGAGACATGGAAAGGGGTGATCAGAAAGGGGAAGCACCTGTCTAAGGACAAATAGCTGGTGGGGACTAAGCCTGGTGTGTGGCTCTAGGTTTCTTCATTCCAACATCAGGAATCCTTTGTACCTCCTCATTGCCCTTGGCAGATTTTGAGAGTTGTTACTATCTATCCGCCCTTATTACTGGCATCAGCTTGGCTCCTAGGGAAATAATTCCTGAGGTTTAGGCAATTCTGCTGAAGCTAGCTGGATGTGCTACAGCTACGCCCCTGACCTAGGGCAGGTCTTTTGGGTACACCAAGGCCTTTGTCATAACAGAGGATGTGCCAGAGAATGAGCTCAGTGCTGAGGCCATCCTGGTGTGTCCACAGTGGATCGAGATTCCACAGCCCCACAGGTTTTCCAAATGGGCAGGCTACTGAGGGACTCATCAGCCCTCCTGGCATTTATTCCTGAAGGATCTTAGCCCAGGAGAGTCATAAGCTCGTTATCTAAAAGCCTCATAAGTGCCTTCCTATCTTTCACCCAGCTCCCTCCTTTTATGGAAAGGTAAAGTCAAAAAAAAAAAAAAAAAAAAAAAAGGCAAGAGCTGCTCAATTTTCACCTCTGTTGTGTTAACTCTATATTTCTTGACTCCCAAACTATGTCTCGAATCAAATCAGTTTAGATCTTTCTTCAGGGTTTGCTTTCAAATTTCATACAGAACATTGTGCAAATGATTACATAATTGCATTTGTTAATGTCTTCAGGAGATGGCTGGTGGGTGAGTGCCCACGGACTAGAGTGCCCGAGCTCAGAGGGCCCTTGGGGCTCATCCATCAAATTCTCTATCTTGCAGATGGGGAGACTGAAGTTCAGCTAAGTGTAGTGACTTGCTCAGGCCACATAGCAAACTGGTGTCTTAATTAAAAGGTTTGGGCTGGGCGCAGTGGCTCATGCCTGTAATCCCAGCACTTTGGGAGGCCGAGGCGGGCGGATCATGAGGTCAGGAGATCGAGACCATCCTGGCTAACACGGTGAAACCCCGTCTCTACTAAAAATACAAAAAATTAGCCAGGAGCAGTGGCAGGCGCCTGTAGTCCTAGCTACCCAGGAGGCTGAGGCAGGAGAATGTCATGAACCTGGGAGGCGGAGCTTGCAGTGAGCCGAGATAGCGCCACTGCACTCCAGCCTGGGCAAAAGAGCGAGACTCCGTCTCAAAAAAAAAAAAAAAAAAAAGTTTGTGTCCATTTCTGGTACCAGAAGTGTACAACCTAAGAAGCTTGAAGGGAGGGCACATTCCATTAACACAGATCTGTTCCCTGGGGGTTCTGATGGGGAGCCAGGTGGGTGGCACATGCAGAGCACGATTGTCGCTGCCTCATTATGAGTTTGGAGTCCAGCCTGAGGTTCCAATGCAAACTCAGCGTAGCTTCACCTTTCAAGGTCCAGTTTTAATTCTGCTCGCTCCAGAAAGATGTCCCAAACTTCTCTAGCACGCACCAATCCCTCTCCTCATTCACCTCTTTACATTTTTATTGTCTATCCCACACCACTTTGTCTTTCTACTGGATACACAACTCTAAGGAAAAAGAATTAGCAGGTATTTACCACCTGCTCTGGGCCAGGATTGGCATGATTATCTCATTTAAGCCTCTCAGCAACCCATGAAGAGGATGTCCTTATCCCTTTTTTGGAAGGCAGGGTGCTAATTCTCAGAGTGGAGAAGCAGTTTGCACAAGACTGCACAGTAGCCTCATTAATTTAGTCAGTAAAATTTTATTATATACCTGCCATGTACAGGCACTGCTGTAGGTGGAGCAAAGCCCTTTATCTCATGCAGTTGATTTTCTAGTGAGAGAGGCAGAAAATAAAAAGTAGACCAATTTACTTAACGCTTTAGTCAAATGAAATTGCATATTGTTCTTGAAAATATTCCATAATTTTCCCAATTTTCTTTCTGCTTCTTTCCCCATCAGGAACTCTAATTTAAGGATTAAAAATCTACACACCCTCTGGCCCCTCAAAGTGGATCATAGGAGCTAACATTTATTGAGCAGTTACTATGTGTCATAACAGAGGATTTAAGCTCGTGATATGCTTTATCTCTTATCCTTGCAAGAGCTTAATGAGGTCAGTACTATTATTATCCAATTTTACAGATGAGGAGACTGAGGCTCAGAGAGGCCAAACTTGTCCCTTAGTGCCTCCTTGTCAGCTGTGTCTAATATGCGGTAGAGTTAGTTGAATCTAGGCAGGTTGTGGCCAGAACCCATGTACTTAGGTATTACTTTATCTCAGTCAGACCAGACTCATTCCACCTCTTAACTATGTTGGAGGATGCTGTATGAGGTAGTGTGGTGTGGGAAGATATCACAAGAATGGTACACAGAAGGTTCAGGTCTGAGCCCAAATTCAAGCAATTATGTCACCCCTCTGGACTTATGTTCAAGACAAGCTGAGAGGTTCAAATATTCATCATGCAGGATCATCTGTATAGAAATACCTTCTGATATAGCCCCTGAGATTCATAATAGATGTTCAATAAGTGCTTTTTTGCTGAATCTGAATCTGGATGGAGTATATGTAATAGCCCTTTCCTCCCTGGCACATTGTGACTCTCCAATAAATTAAATTCCATTGATAATCTCTATCACTCCAACATGCCACCTTAGGAAAAGAATGTATTTTTTTCTTGTTTATCGTCTGATTCATCTACATATAAGCTTTATGCTGACTGGACCATATCTTAATCATTTCCATAAACACAGTAGTCACCAAGCATATAACTTGCATAGTACATGTAATAATTGTTTAATGAATGAAGTGATTCCAAATAGCAAAGCCTGTTACATTTGAATACCTGCCTTCCTGGCCACATGGCCAAAGCTGCTGGCCCAACCTGAGTCCGGTGTCCATCCCAGGTCCATTTGATTTCTCTCTCTAAGGAATTTGGAATTGAGAGTTGGAGATAGAGTCAGTTGACTGTAGGAAACAAGACCAAGTCCTGTGAAGTTCAAGGCTATTTCTCTTCCCCTGGCTATAAAACAAATTACCTTAGTAGTGTATGTCAACCATTTATTTAGCTCATGGATTCTGAGGGTCTGGAATTTAGAAAGGGCACAGTGGGGACAACTTATTTCTGTTCTACTATATCTGGGGTCTTAGGTTGAACACGTAAAAGTTGGAGGCTAGAATTATTGAAAAACCTTATTTACTCATGTCTGGCTGTTGATGCCGGCTGTCAGCTGATGGCCTCAGTACCTTTCCATGTGGTCTGATCACATGGGCCAGTCTGGACCCCTTCACAACATGGTGGCTGGATTGCAAGAATGAGTGTCTCCAGAAAGAGAGATGCAGGTGGAATCATACTTCCTTTTATGACCTAGCCTCGGACGTCATTAAATGTCACTTCCATTACATTTTATTCATCAAGGCAGTCACAAAGCCCTGCCCAGAAATAGACTCTGCCTCTTGATATGGAGTGGCCAGTTTCTGGAAGAACTTGTAGAATTGAAAATGTTGCTGTAGTCAATTTGGAAAATACAATTTGCCACAGCTGCTGAGTAGGCCTTATGGAGGGTCCCAGGATGGGTTATACCCAAGAAGAAAAGTCTAAGATAGTTCACAAGGAAGAGAACTGTTGAATAGAACAGACAAACCAAGAAATGCAGAAAGAAAATACCATTTGGCCAGAGAGAGTCAGGGTTTTGCAGGTTGGGTTGTCCAAAGGAGATACTTAGAGTTTGGGGTGCATGGTGTTTATTAAGGATCAACACATGGAAAAGGAAGTTGCAAAAAGAAATACTAGACAGAGGGAGAAGTTAAGCCATCCTAGGGGCCTGACAAAGCCTCATCCAACCCAGCAGGTGATCTGGGGTGAAGTTTGCCCATCAGAGTTGCTCATTGTGAGGTTGAAAGGACTGTGCCTTTATCCCCTACCTAGCTTAATCATGGAATGTGGGCTACCGGCAAGGGCATGGATGAGGCTGGTCTCTGTAGCTCTGTAGCTGTATGTCTAACACTGGGGGAGGACTTCCCAACTTCTGTGTGTTCTGGTTGTCTGTCCTGTAAGTGGATTCCATAAAATTCCCTTCCCTATTTTCAATACAGCACTCTCCATTCAGCTGAATGTATTTCCATATCTTGCAACTCAATATGTCAGCCTGAGGCTCTTGGTCTGTTGCTCTACCTGTAGAGTGGGAGGTTGGATGGACCTTCCTGTTTTGCAATCCGGTGATTCTTATCCCCTTGGCTGATGCCTTTTACATAGCCAGCTCTGCAGAAAATGAAACACAGCTCACTTGTTGCCAAGTGCTTCTTATCAGATACAGACCCAGACAGACACAGTCTGGCTTGGCTGTCCACGTGATTTATTCCCCCAGTTTAGAAGAAAGCGCCAGGTGATATCCGAGCTGTGGCAGCAGCCAGCTGGCTCCCAACACATTCCAGGTATAAAAATAGTTTACAAGGAGCACCAAGCTCCAATAACTCTTACTTCAGACTCTAGGAACACTAAGACAGCCTGGAAAGTTTTGGCAAACTCAGTTCCTGCCTTGAATCCTCTGGGTTCTAATTTGTGAGGCAGAACAGTGCCAATGGAGGCAAACTGCTGAGTGCACTTAGGATGTGGGTACTGGGAAGTTCCAGTGGTCAGACCTGATCACAGCATTCTTCCAAGGAGCAGAGGTACACAGATTTGGGCAACACACAGTATTGGAGTTGCACGGACCTGGATTTAAGTTCTTCATTCATCTTGTACTAATGACCTAACCTTAGTCTCTCTATGTTTCACCCTCTTAAAAGTATATCTAAAACCTAGTTCATGGGCTTATTCTGAACAGTGACAAAATGATATGTTATAAAGCATCTAATATAATGCCAGGCATATTCTTGAATGAATATTGTTAGTGTCAAAGAGAAACATAAAATTCCAATTGTTGAGGATGTTTCAGGCACCAAGACAAGTGACAGGAAAATAAATATATCAAAATATGCTTCTGACCTCAAGGAATTTCAGTAACATGGATAAGAAATTATTGTTCTGATAGAAACTCTGTCACATTCCAGCTAGGTGACCTTGGATGAATCATTCCACTTTTGTGGGTCTCAGTTTTCTGTAAAATAGAGAAAATTATACCTAATTCATAGCATTGCAGTGATGACTAAATGAGATGGCGCAGGACAAGATGCCTGGTACAGGGCTGCCATTTATGAAGTGTCTCTCATTACATCACGAGCTCTGATCTGGCCTATTTGCCTTCATGTTTCCAAGGGCCACTCCCCAGAGGAGACTCCTAAACACCCTGAAACCTTAGGGAGCTTTGCCCAGCCTCTTTGGCCATTTGACCCTGCTTCATACTTTATAGGCCATGTTAAGGAAAAAGATTGAAATTACAGTGGACCTGGAGCCAGGAAACCCCACGTTGAAGCCCTTGATTTGCCACTTTGAGGCTCAGAAAAATTAGAGTGCTACATAGTTATCGTTTCTGCATTTATCAGGGGAAGAGATTTGGAGTCAGGCAGCTTACTGTACTGGCTCCGCTCTTACTATGTGAAATCTGATGGATGAGTCTCTCTTCGAAGCCTTGGCTTCCTCATTTGTGCAATCTCTCTAGGCTACCCCCGCTTCATGGGAGTATTGTATTCAGTGTTAGTATGTTTTCAATATATTTCGTATAGTACCTGGCACAGAGTACATGGTTAATACATTTTCTTTATTATTATCGAATATTTTTATAATTTGAGACAAACTTAGAGGTATGTAATAAAAATAGAGCTATAAGATGAAGAAATTAGTACTCAGAGAGGTAACTAATTTATTGTGATGTTTCATATATATCATTTCAATGCAGGACACCTAAGAAGCACTCGATATATATTTATTCTATCCTTCTCCAGATATATGTCATTTTTAGTCCATGTATCACTTTTGAGACGCTTTGCTTTTTCAACATTTTTAGTCTGACTTTTTTTTTTTTTCCTTAAGGAGCTGAAATCCTCTCCCTGTGGATAAAAGTTATTTTTTCTGACTGGGAAGCTTCAGGCAAGATATTCATTGGCGAAAGTTACAAAGGAAGCAAGATGTGTGCTTGTTATTGATCGTGAATCAGGCCTGGGGATCCAGGGCCCAGATTACTTGGCATCATGTCACACTCCAGGCCACTCATAGCTTTGTTATTGCTTTTGGTGATTCTTGTAGAGGGAATGAGTGAGTCCCTTGCACTGACACGCACATGTGCAAGCTCCTAATGACTCACATCCTCTCCTAATGACAGCTGATCATCGTGGAAAGCTGGAGGGCTCCAGGGAGAGGGGCTCCAGTGGAGTGCCCCTCTCGGCCCCAGAACAGACTATATGGATGTGGTGACTCACGGCTCAAAATGCAGTGAGAGAGAACGCCAGGGTCTGCTTGGCTACTGCGGATGATCTTGGAAACTATGAAGCCTGAAGATAGATCACATTTCTGGGCTTTCAAAAGAACTCTGAAACCCTCTAAATTTAGACTGGGCTCTCTCCTGGGATCGGTCATCTTAGAGAGATGTCATTTCATTAGGAAAACCTGAATTGAAATCATCATAGTTCATCATGCTGTGAATTCATATGCCCCTGGCCCATGGAGCTCAGCCAGCAAGGCCTCCAGTTCACTTGCAGAGTTATTTTCCAGACCAAGCTCTAATCATCCTCAAACTGCTTAAAAGGTGCTAATAATTTTCAAGTGCCTCTCATGTCCTCTGTAGCCTTTCTGTTCAGTCTCTTGGTTAACCCTCTCTACACCATCACTAGGTAGACACTATTGTTCCCACTTTGCAATGAGTTTAAAAAGACTCTCATTGTTTAAGTTACTTGCCCAAGACCTCACAGGGGCAGAACCAGGAAGTGAACCTTGGTTGGTCTGACTCTAGAATCTCCTCCTTTTCACTCTATCGCATGGGACAGAGTTGTGGTCCTGCCTCCTTCCCAAGATTTCTGCACCCCATGTGTCATTGTTAGATCCTCTGCTAACTTTAGATTCCATTAAGATAGCCCTGTTCCTGACACACTGTAGATACACAAACAAAATTTAACTGAAATGAAAATGTGATGAAGTGCGTGACATTGGGCAGGACCCAGGTTTTTCTATTCATAGAGTGAGGAGGTTGATGAGGTGGTTGATGAGAGTTGTATGCTTTAGGGCAGTGGTTCTCAATACAGGCTACACATTTGAATTTCTTGGGGAGCTTTTCAAAAACACCAATACCCAAATATTTTTCTAGAAGTTTTGGTTCAATCAATTTGGAGAGGGTCCTAGATGTAGTATTTTATAAAAGTGTACCGGTGATTCTAACAGGCCGGCAGGATTGAGAAGTACTGATTTAGAGTTCCCCAACCCTTCCATTCTTGCACCTTGTTGGTAAAAGTGATTGACTCATTGCTACAGTCAACTCTGTTCTATCTTACCACTGTCACATCTAATCTCACAAAATTTTCTATCTCCAATATTTGCTCCAATCTTCCCTTTTTCTCTCTCTCCTGCTCAACCCTAACCCAAGACCATTATTCTTCTGCACTATCACAGTAGCCACTGTGGTGGGCACTGGTGGTTGTCCATTTATTATTCACGTTCCTCTTCTTGTTCTTAATTGAAATTTGATCTTGTGTAAGCATTAATTTCTCTTACACATGACTCAGGAGAAGCTACCATCACCTCCAGTGGTCTAGTAGCACCACTTTGGGCATGGGATATCCCCAGCAAATAGTATTAGATTTGGATTAGGCTTATGACCTAAGTAGCCTAATTAGATTGAAGGAAGGATAAGATTCTCCCTCTTTTCTGCTGCATATAAGCAAGGAAGCATATAGACTAGAATGCCTCTGGTAGCCATGCTGTGACTATGAAGAGAAACAGCTTTAGGCTGACATGGATTGGAGATCCATGTATAATTATATATATATGTATGTATAATTATATATATATGTGTGTGTGTGTGTGTGTGCACGTGTGTGTGTAGTGACTGTACTTAATATAGTTTCTGGCACATATTAGACATGCAATAAATATACGATGAACTATGAATGAATGAATGAATGGATGCGCTTATCTCATTGGAATCAAGTCAATCTGGGTCTCAGTATGCTCTAGAACAGGAGTTTGTTGGCAAACTTTTCCTGCAAAGGGACAGTTTGTATATATTTTAGGCTTTGCGGACCACAGAGTCTCTGTTGCAACTACTCAACTCCGTGGTTGTAGAGCAAAAGCAGCCATAGACAATATGCAAATGAATGAGGAGGGCTGCATTCCAAAAAGACTTTATCTATAAAACTAGACAGTGGGCCTGATGTGGCCTATGGGCTGCATGTTTGCTGACCTTTGGTGTGGGGGGAAAAAAGTTTGGACCAGGTTAGGGATGACAATTCTTGGCCTACCTGCAGGCCCTCTGGCTCCCATGACAGACATCCCTAATCAATCATGCCCCCTTTTCATGCTGAGGCTGCATTCTCTCTCCCACACCTCAACCTAGCCCTAATCAATCAATCAGAGTTGGTATGCTGAATGCAATCCTTTGCCATCTTTATCTAGATAGTACTTTTAGTTTCTTACAAAAGCTGTGGTTTGGAGCTCACAGAACGGGGTTTTAGACCTGGGTTTTCCATTCACGTGCTGTGTCACATTATCCCAGATATTTTCTCTGTGTCTCAGATATTTCTAATGTTGAGTTTTGCTGACAGACCTGAGAGATTACCTAGGTAAAGATTCCATAAAAAGGCCTGCCTGGTTTTAACTCTCCCTGTTGCTTTGTGGTTAATTAGGCAAGGAACAATAATTTAAGCCAGTTGTGATAATAGAGCTTTGGAACCTAAGCTCGTGTTTTTTCCTTTGCACCTTGCTGAGTTATTAAGGGCAGACCATGGCTTTAGTGGCAGAGAGCGGCCAACATCCCATTCCAGAATGCCACCTTTCCTCCAATTGTGCCACTTGTCAAGCTTTCCAAATATGCCCCCTTTCACCCTCCATTTCAATGTTATTTTCATTCTGAGCCTCTTGACATGTTTAATTCCTTGGCTAAGCCCTTTCCCCATCCAAATGTCGCCACCCTTGTCATACAATTTATTTTCTACACACACATAAAATCAAACCTGAACATTTTTCTTTACTGTGAACTCTTGAGAAATAGCCTTTGGAGCAGCCATCCATCACAATGGCAATCACACTCCAAAAGCAAACTCTTTTTTATTTGTTTAGCACTTCACATTCTAGATCAGATTTCATCGAGGGCAGCCTGTGTCAGCAGGAAAATGCCCTTTCCTTGGGTATGCATCTACCCCATAAATCAATCAAGGAAAGATAAAAACAATTGTGAAGCACCTAGTATGTGCTAGCCATGTTGCTATGTGTGTTTACATACCTCGTTAATCTTCAAAGCAGTCCTGAAAGGGAGGGAGATTAGTCCCCATCATGCTGATGAGAAAATAATTTCAGGGAGGTTAAATGGTAAGAGAGGAGTTTGGAATAGGTTTTCTGAATCTTAGTTGTATCAGGGTTCTCCAGAGATACAGAGTCAATAGTATATGTGTGTGGATATGTATATATATGTGTATACATATATACACACACAAACATATATATACACATATATATACATATATATTCATGTGTGCATGTATACATTGCATGCATTTTCTCTATCAATCAGATTTATTTTAAGGAATTGGCTCATGCAGTTATGGGGGCTGGTAAGTCCAAAATCTGCAGGGCAGGCTGGAAGTCCGGAAATTCAGCTATGAGTTGATGTGGTAATCTTGAGTCTCAAATCCATGGGACAGGACAGCAGCCTGGTAACTCAGGGGGAGTTTCTGTATTACAGAAAGTTGGCACATAAAATTAACTATTAAAATAGTCTTTTTCCCCCCTATTTCTCATACTTTCTCAGACTTAGGTGAGCTCTAAAGGAAAGCTTTCTTAAGTTCTCTTAGAGTCAGTTGCTGATTTAGAGTGCACGTAAAGACTGGCATAGGGGCTGGGACTTGGGACACTCCTGAGTAATGAATGTGGCAGACAGGATCCTTCTATGGAGGATTTTTGGTTAGGATCTTTCTTAAAGGACTGGATCTTTAGCACTCTTAGGAAAAGGTCTGAGCATCCAGCATGGCTCCTAAGTCCCTTCACTGTAGGGCCTTTGCCTATTTCTGCAGCATCCCGATGATCACTCCTCTGCATTCTCAATGCTCCCACTGCAGAGACATGTCATGTTTTAATAGCCAATGCTCTTTCTTACCTCTGTGCTTTCTCACTCATTTCCTCTGACGGGAACACACTCTTCCCTCCTCTGCTCCTGACCATTCTCACATGAGTAACTCTGAGATGACCCCTCAGGTCTCAGCTTGATTGCCATTTTCTTGGAAACCTTCCCAAGTCTGCAGTGGGGGCCCTAATCTGCATGTTTTGACCATAGTGCTTATTACACTGCCTGCTTAGCTGTGAGTTCCATGTGGGCAGGGTTGATGTCTTATTTCCTTAGGCATCCAGTGCCCAGGGTAATAGCTGGCACATGGTAGACATATAATAAATATTTGTTCAGTATCAAGTGATGAGAAGAATGCAATCTTTTCCCTTTCTTTTTATTACAGTGTTTATAAGGCTTTTGTTCCCTCTCAAGTAAATTACTATCTGAATGTAAGTTCCTCTAAACACCTATCATTGTATCATAAATGTTTCTTAGGAGGAACAATTAAAAGTGCCAAGAGGTGACACTCTTCTCAGTGGAATTCATGGCAACCACACAATTTGCTCTCTTCCTAGGGCCAGGATCTGGTGAGCTGGCTTGAGCCCAAGTCATGAAGGATTAGTTGAATGTGGAATCATTGCCCCATGGATGTACCCTAAAGCTGCTCCAAGAAGTGACAGGAAGATGACAGGGATGTGTATTCAAAATTACTTTGAGGTGGTCTCAGTCCTATGTACTGTCCCCAGGAGCCCTGCGGACACATGAGCATCTAACATGGAGACAATGATGTATATGTGTTTAGTCTGAAATTGTCCAGCATGGCTGCCTCACTACAGAGTACAGCTGCCTTGAAAAGAAGATAGATGGGGGTGTTCCTCATTGTGGCAGGCCAGTTTTTCCTTCCTTTGTCTATTTGCCAAGGCTGCAGGTCTGGTCACCATCTTATGGGATTTCTATTTTGCTCTTCTCTAAAAGTGAGAGATAGGTCCTTCGCATTGAAAACCTTAAGGAATTCAATTCAAATCCATATATTTCAGCATTTCTAGAATATTTTAAATATATTTAAGCATAATATATTTAAATATACATTAGTTAGACACTGAATTATGCACTAGGAAGGTAATTATGGGTAAGGAGTTGTGACCTTGCCCTCCGGGATCTTACAGTCTAGTGAGTATCTAGATGCCCAGAGAAGAAAATGCAGAAGTGGAAGACTTCCCCTCTTTCCTGTCCCCCAGCAGCAGGTATGGTGTGTGGAGCACTGACTCCATGCCAGGCACTTAGCTGTGTATTTTACAGCTGTCTTCTCATTTCCTCTTCACAACAGTCCTCTGAAGTAGGTATTATTATCATTATCTGGTAAGGAAACAGCCTGAGTCCTTATAATTTGCTTAACAGCTTAAAGTCAGGAAACAGTAGGATAGATTGGTACTAAGGTCAATTGGCCTTAAAGCCAAGCTAATTCCTCATCACAGTGCCCTGTTTCTATCTAGTATCAGAAGCTTCACATTGAATCTGTTTGATTATTCCTTTATCTAGGTGTTTTAATCAAGGTGAGGACAGATCACAGAGGAAGCACAAAGGAAAAGTCATTTGGGCTGGGCTTCAGAGAATATGTAGCAATCCATCCTGAGAAAGACTTGGGGAGGGAATTCCAGACAAGGGCACAGGGCTGCCCTGGAATTTATGAAGGCTGCAGGGGTCAAGAGGTGGAGGGATGGAAGGAGAGGTGCGAAAGGAAGCTGTCAAGGCAGAGTGAGACCAGGTTGTAAAGAGGAATCTTGACTGTTTCCTTAGGAGATGGAAGCCGTTGGTTGTGTTTAAGTAGTAGAGTGACAGAATCAGAGTAGAAAGAATGAACCCGAGAGGCAGTACATAGAATTGGCCAGTAGGGTGTGACAGAGAGCACAAGGCTGGGAGAACATTAGGAAGGTTGTAAATCATGATTCTATGTTGTGGAACTATTGTATCAGTCAGTCTGACATGTTCCATTGGGAACTGGTAGTAGTTACTGGTTTTTTAGGTAGAAATAATTGTTCTACATCTCTCTTGTAATTACAGACTCAGGCCAATATCAGATTTTTCCCACTATGAGGCAATAAAATAAATTACTAATTTATATAATGTATGATTTATATAATATATAATGTATAATTTATATAATAATGATGATGTAGGAGACACTGGGATGCATGGCTCAGACCTCTGCTCTGTTCTAAAGAGGAGAGCAACTGGAGTTATTCCTCCAGTTGCTGAGAGGGCTGCCAGCAGGCAACCCTCAACTCTTAGTCCCCTTTGAGGATTGTAGCAGTTGAAGAGTGCTGCTTCTCCCAAGATCACACCCCTTTTCTGGGGCAGCCCATGTCTAGTGACTAAACTTCGTGGAGGTATAAATGCCTGACCCCCTTATCTTCATTTAGGGCAACTCTTAAAGACCCTTCGGCTTCAGAGCTTTCTTTAATGTTGGCTGAGACGTGTGTTGAGGCTGCACTGAAATTTATTTCTTCCTCTGCCTGACTCTGCTTCCTACCCTTCCCAGTCTCATCTGAGCATCCCGAAAGCACTCTCTAATATAGTTTCTGCTTGAACATCTCCATCTCAGCCTGCTTTATTGGGAACCTATTCAATGGCAAATAATTGTAGCTAATGTTTGTGCCTGACAGTATATGAGAGAGTTTATATACAGCCTCATTTTATTCTCACAATAAACATGGGTAGTAGGTTGCCTGTAATAATATTACTACTATACTCTTGCATAGGCACCAAAGAATTTTCCTATGATCTTAGGTGATTTTAATCCTTCCTGAAAGAAAGCAAGACAGAGATTCCTAACTCCTTTAGACATATTTGAAACTGAGGCCCACAGAGAAATAATTTCCCTATAATCACAAGTCTAGCAAGGCTGCAGAATTGTCTTTCTGGTCAATTTCACTACCTATAGATATTCCCATTTCTTTTCATGCCTTTTAATATATTAAGATCCTAGGCAGACTGGGCCAAGGATTTCTGTCCCCTGGTCTGAAAGCTAGACATTTATCACTTAGCACCCACCTTTTAAACTGTCATTGAAAACTTGTGGCCTAAGACAGAATGGAAAGGAATGACTCTTAGACAATCTTAGTGGCAAGAAGGACCTTAGCCTCTAACCCTGGGGTTTTCAAACTATTTTCTACCCATATGCCCCAGGGGCTCTAGAGAGAAAAGAAAAGGGAGAGACCAAGAGAAGAATAGGGGATAAGGCCTGAGAAGGAAAGAAGAAAATAGGCTAGAGAGAGAGAAGAGAGGAGTGGAAGAGAGAGGAAGGGAAGGAAGAGAAGAAGAGGGAAGGGAGCAAGAGGTTAGCCTACAGCTCTAGGAAACGAACCATGGCAACTTTCCTGCCCATGAGCCAGTGTGTTATTTGGGGCTTTGAACTCCTCAGGACAGTATGCTTTATCATCTGGAATAATAAACACAGACCTGGTGGCCCAAGGAGCAGGCAGGCCATGGGCTGGCGGTGCAGCTCTGTGATCTGCCAACAACGGGCAGCCTGCTGTCTGTGTCGGCACAGAGGAGCCTGCCCGGCTGGGTGTCCAGGAGACACTGGGGCCAGGAGGGCTCCCAGCTGGTGCTGAGTGAGCTTTTCAAAGTCAACAAGGTCTCCAGGGCCAGTGGGACCCTCCCGTTGGTGGTAACTCTGACACTATGTGGGCCCTGGAAGGAGCTTGGTATTTTTAGCTCTCCAGTTGCTTTGAAAGAAAGAAACAGAGCCACAGTGTGCAATTTATTATTTTTTAGGACATAATAGCTAACAGCTCCAAAAACATTCTGGATATGCTCCACAGCTCATCAACGAGCACATCACCAAAGAATGAGGAAAAGATAAACACCATATGTATCAGAGTGCTGCTGGTGTGCATGGTGTCGAGCAACGAGATCTTCCATTGTCTCTCCTAGGGACCGAGGACAGTCACTCCCCTGTTGGATCCTCTGTAGGTCAACATCCTCCCTGTTCCTGTCATGAAAACCATTCTGTTTTGATCAGACCGAAGATGAAGTCCTAATTGCCTAGGCCACTAAGAGGTCATTGGAAATCCCATGGGGTTGGAAGTGAGTTCAGGACTTGAGCTGTTAACACGCTTGCTGTGGCCCTGGACACTTCACATGGCTACCATGAGCCCAAGTAAAGCTCAGAAGTCTCTTTGAGCTTTAGCATTAAACAAATCTTCAAAAGGACAACAGTAGAGAAGTTCTGAGAGGCCAAATGGATCCCAGTGCTCAATACAAAATAAACAAGATAAATGTTGAATGAATGAATGAACAGGAGGTACTTCAGTAGGTGGTAGTGGCCCACCTTAAACCTCAAGGGTAGAGGACATTGTTGCCTATGGCTGGCAGCTTTGTAATCTCTAACACTCCCTGGAAGGTAAAGAAGCTTTTATTTGTGGTGGTAAGCAGAGGCAGGGAAGGATAGGGCCAGGAGCTGGTAGCTGAGCAGAAGGTAGGCTCCTGGGGAACGCAGCACTCCTTGGGGGAACTGACCAGAAGTTTCATGTGTGAGGCAGCACTTGCCCTGCAATGGGAAGAATTTTGACCCAGGATACAGAAGACCAAGGTTTACCATCTATTTGCTATGGAGACCCTGGGCAGATCTCTCCTCTCCCAGAAGCACAGCCCATTCTGTTGTTGACTCTACCTGAGTCTCTCTGCTGCAGAGTCCCAGGGCTGCCTGGTGCAGGCTCTCTTCCTCTCTCTCTCCAGGATGATCCTTCCAGCCCTGGAATTGTTCTCACTGCCCTTTCTGCCTTTCCCTTCTCCTTTCTATCTTCTCTACTGCCTCCTTGAAAGTGATCTTCTGACTTGAAGATCAGATGTGGCCACTTTCTGGTGTACACACATCAGTGGTCCCTATGTCTCCAGGCTGAAGTCCAAGCTTATTCACCTGGCATTGAGGGCTCTCTGAGGTCTGGTCACTGCTCTCTGTTCCAAGGCCAGTGCCTCTGCTCTTCTGCAGGCACCTTAGGTGCCAGACACATTGCTGGAAGGCCCCACACTTCTCAAATGTGTA
The DNA here is from genome assembly GCF_029281585.2 of Gorilla gorilla gorilla. NCBI lineage: Eukaryota > Metazoa > Chordata > Mammalia > Primates > Hominidae > Gorilla > Gorilla gorilla. Next base: position 184,262,974 of record NC_073224.2, on the reverse strand, counting down.
CACCTTTGTATGCACTGTTCCTTCTGCACATGCCCTTCTAAAACTCATCTCAAGGTTCCACCTTGTTTGGAGCATGGAGCTTGGGGAAGACTCAAAAAGCAAATCCCTCTCTGTGAATGCAGCGCCATTATGGCCTTCCTGTTGCCTGCAATACTCTATTTTGGGAGACAGATCAAAAGAAATCCCCATGAGAACCAGGTTATTATGGTCATGGGTGCATCCGTGGCTATCACGGTTGTTAGTACTTGGCAGTTCTCAGGAGATGATCAATTTGTGAATGTATCTATAGAATCGGGATAAAGAGCCCTTCTCTTTCTACTTTACAGGGTTATAGGGAGAATCCAAAGAATGCCAAAACATTTTATAAATGGTGGAAGTTGTGCACACTAGAGGGGTTGTCATTATAATGATCCGATTCTAGAACAGAAAATAGAGGTACAGGGCACCTAGGCAGAATTTCTTCCTTTATTCCTCTCTATCCTTCCTCCTTTTCTCCCTCCTCCTTTCCCTGTCCTCTATCTTCCACTTCCTGAACACCTACAGAAGTATCCACCATTGTCCAAAGGCCTAAGGAAATGCTAAATAACAAGACAGACAAGATCCCCCTGCCCCCATGGAGCATATTTTCTATTGGAGAAACAAATAAAGCAAGCAAACAAATAAACATGGTTTGTATTATTGAGATAAGCAATATGCATGGGCAGCAGGGTATGGTGAGAACAGAAGGCCCTCAGAACTAGGTAGCTATGCTTCCAGTTGGGGCTGGCCACCCTGAGCCATGAGACAGGGAGGCTCAGAGCCGTTTGCAGCTTTCTGTCTGTTCCTCTGCTGGTTTGGAATGAGGATGCCCATCTCTATGGATAATTGTGAGGCCTAAATAAAATGAAAAGACTGGTTTATGGCTTCCTAGGAACTGATCTCCTGGGGAAAGAACGTATTGAGTCCCCACCAGCCCCCAACAATAAAGGGGCTTCTGTGGTTTCCTATGGGGAAAAGATGAGCAACCAGGCTTTGTGTGGCAAAAGTGCAGAGTTCTCCCTCCCAGTCGAGGACCAAGCCACACCAGGGAAACTGCTTTTCTTTGATATTTTCTGTATGGATTTCTAGAACTTTGCCCAGATCTTGCACCATGGCTTGCTATGGTCAGCTGTGATGGAGCCCTGACTTCCAGCTATTTCCTGACTCTAGGTCTAATCAGAAGTGGGTGACATGGCTGACCTGCAGCCAGTCACTTCCCCTTTCTGGGCCTGTTTTTCATCTGTAAAAAAAAAGGGGGTTGAATTTTTAAAAAATCACCCTTCAATATCTTCTAGCATTGACATTCTCTAATTGTGGCCTGGGAATAATTTTTCTATGAGAATACTTGGCCTCTACAACTAATGAGCTCCAATTAGCTTTACAGATCTCTATTAACTGAAGTTTCCAAGATGAAACAAGGAGGCCTTGTGTACTTTATCTCTTCGCAGAGCAGATAATGTACTTGGTATCTTCAAGGTTATGGAAACATGACATTCCTGCCATAAGGTCTTGGTAGAGGTCAGCTGGAAAAAAAACAGAATTGGTTCAGATGTATCAGTGATCACAATAGATTGTATTCTATTTTGTAGCAATGGCCTTGGTATGTGGTCATGTCCAAGTGTGTCTTTGCATTTGTTTACTCCAGAATCTGGATAAAAGTTCAAAGCCTCCTATAGACTTCACAGTACAAGACATCTCCCATCATTCTATCTCTTTGCCCTACAGGGTTGGAGGTTATTTTTTGTTCATTTTCTTTCATAATATATTCACTAATTACTTGTATGCATCAAAAACTGCACATATGTTACTGGCAATCTTTACACCCTCCTTGAGAAATGGGTACTATTCTTCTTGTTTTACAAGTTGAAGAAACTGATATGCAGGGAGATTCAGTACCCAGCTTAAGGTTGTACAGCTAGGGGACAGTTGTGCTGTGGCTAACTCTTGTAGGTCTAATGCCAAAGACCATAAGTCTTCAATTAGCAACCCCCTCTTGCTAATTGGATTGTCACTTGAGAGTGAGGCAGTAAACTTATGATCTCAGAGCAGGCTAATCAATCTATGAGGTCCATCTGTCAAACTCAGATTTATTTAGCCAATTGCTAGGACATGGTTTCAAACTTCAAAGTGTATAGGAGTCACCTAGGATGATCTTCATATTTAGAGTATCTTACTCAACACTCAGCAATTCTGCATTTTTGGGATACAAATTGTCTGGAACCATACACAGAAAAACGAAGCACTCTTGGGGACTGGGGGTCCAGTTTAGTGCTCAAGTCCTCAGAATTATCCCTTCTGCCTTCTGGGGGTACACTATAGACACATTCATAACAAAACAAAAAATAAAATTCCAAGTTTGTTAATGTCTGGGCAATCATATAATACCTCACTGCAAAACAGTGGTAAAGGATGTATTGGAGAAAGTGGTGCAAACTGAAACATGCCTTTCTTCCCATCCTGGACTTAGAATTGAGTCTACAATTTCAGATCTACAAAGAAAGATATGTGGTTTAGTGAAGCCAATCCCAGGTTTGCTTACCTAAACAGTCACAAGAATGAGGATGTCTTGCCTGATACTTTCACCTTAACAAAGGTCACATGGAAGAATAGTTGAGGGATGTCTCCCTGGCAGATGCTTACTGTAGGCAGACAGGAAATGGACAATAGTTCACCATGCTTGGACCCAGAAGGGTGGGGGGGAAGAGCCTCCTGTTCCTCCTCATGCCTCAGGAAGCACAATAGGATGTGTTCACAGCTGCACACTGCATTTCCATGGTGTGTCATTACCCACTCACAGTTCAGGGTACAGCACTGTCAGGGTCTATCCAACCAGGTGGACAATTCCTCCTCTGGGAAGAAACTGGTAAGGGGCAGAGGCACTGAGTACAAGGATAAGAGTTGTTCTCTCCTTCATGGGTCAAGGCTGCAGTGTGAGGTGAGGGATGACAGGGGCGTATTCCCGCCCCTCAACATCATCCTTTATTGAGAATCAGCTCTGTGCCAACAGAGAACTCTGGGCCAACAGAGAAGTCAAAGAAGAGTTCTTTTTCTCCTAGAGAAGGCATCATCCACTCCATTAATACGAGAACCTACTTCACCAAGGCACCGGCCTGATGAACAAGACCATCCTGGCAACTGTCCTCATGAGGCTGGCATTCTAGATGGGGAATCAGCCAGAACCTCTACCAAGTAAGTAGGGAAACAAAGAAAATAATGAGCAATTATGATAAGTGTAATGAAGTTCACAAGTGAGGGGCAGAGATAGAATAATGGTGGGAGAAACCACTGTACACAAGATGGTCAGGGAAAGTCTCTCTGAGGAGGTAACATAAATAATACATGTTATAAAATTTAAATTATAATACAGTGTTGAAAATATTCTGGGAGCAGAGAGGAGAAAATAGTTAACTCTCTGGCTGGGAAACTTAAGACAATTGAAGCAACTTGCTCAAAGCCATGCAGTGGGTCACAGGCAAACCCAGACTAGAATCTAGGGCCAGAAATGTTTCTTTTACTTCAAGCCTTTATCTTGCTCCTTTTATTCTTGTGTCTTGGATCACTTCCTTTGGATCAGATCGCCTGGTGGGGGAGAGTTGTCTTCAAAGAGCTAGTCTTTATGTCTTGGAAGAAAAATCAAAGGTCATCGTAAAGAAAACATGCGTCATGATAAAAGTCTCTTCAAAAAAGACAATGAAAAAGTTAAATTATACTGTGAATTTAAGCTTCCAGCACTCCTTGATTATCAATGGGTTTATCTACTCTATAGACTTATTATAAGATAAGAAAATAGATGGAAAACACTTTATAGATTATAAAGTGACATACACATGCTAGAATTGATCAGATGCCTGACACACACGGCATGAACATTTACTCTTTTATCTTTAGAAAACCTTTATTCTCATCCCCTCTTTCCTCTGAGAATTAGAAATAAAAGGGACTTGGTTTAGAAGTGGTGAGAGCTCCTACAAAATGCTCTCTTCCCATCCTCCTTTTATCTTTCCCAGGGTCAGTCGCAGCTGCCAGAAATGTGTCACTTTAAGCAGTCTTCTGCATTTCATGGAACATCTTATTTGGATAAAACTTAAATTATTACACCAGTCTTTGCACACTTTTTTCCCTTCTGTTTTCCAAAAACTGCTGTGACTAACCTTGACAAACTATTGATTTCTACCAAAGCAATTTCAAAGCCTGTTAGATGTCAGAGACCAAAAGGATGAGAAGAGCTGAAAGCACTGATGAAATTCAGATGCTTCTTAGGATTTCAGACTCACAGCTTCCTTCCTCCAGGCAGTCTTCCCAGGTTGGCTAGCAGCTAATGGGGATTTACTCAATACCAGCCACCTGAGCATGGAAATCATGTAGTTTCTTTCTTTTCTTTTTTAATTTTTTTTTTTTTTTGCTTTTATCCTCCCAGTCAATGACAAACCTATATTCTGGGCGTTGAGGTTACAATGATGAGTCCTGTGAATAAGCTTTCAAGGCATAGTAGACATAAACAAGTAAATAGTAGACATAAACAAGTAAATGATAATGGTGGTGTGAAGTGAGATGTTGTAGGAACACAGAGGGAGTGGGAGAGATGATTTCCTACTGGAAAGATGAAGGAAGAGTAGATTTTAATCCTGGATATTGGAGAAGGTGGTATGTGAGCTAGTCTTTAAAAAATAAGGATCTTATAAGTAGAGCTAGGGCAGCCAATGAGTGTGGGAATGGGGAAATTTACATCATAAAAAAAGTAGTTGCTGGTACATTTCAGGTAAAGCAAAAGCAAGAACTAAAGAATAAAACAATCTTTTGGGGAGAAAAATAACCCTGTTTGCCTGGCACATACTATGCATGACAAGAAAACTGAATAAATACACTATAACAAAGAAAGCATTTGAATTTGGTGAGAGCCTGAATTCAAAATTAGGTCCATATTACCCCGTTTACTAACTGTGTAATCTTAAACATCTCTACCTGCATTTTGTGTTCTTAATTATGAAGATAATCATGCTTGTCATTCAGAGTGGTGAAGATTTTATGCTCTAATTTATATGAAGGTGTTTAGAAGGGTGCTCAGCTCAAATTAGCTGCTCAGTACTTTTGAGAGCCTTGTCGGGCCCTCAGCAGAAGGCTAGAAGCTATTAAGGATGGAAACCCAAGCAAGGCTGATCTTAGTCTGCCTTCGTATCACAATGTGGGTAGTATGCCTAACCTTGTCAACTGTGTGTTCTTGGGTATGTATATTAATCTCCCTGAGCCTCCATTTCCTTGTCTAGATTTGGGGGTTGTTGATCAGGAAGGGACACTCTCCTCTATTCTTCCCACATTCCCACCTTGAACCACAGAGGGAAGAACTTACATTCTACTCCCCTCTCAGTGCTAAATGGAACACCTATAGACTTTCAGATCCTTACACACTTCTCTTTAAGAGAAAAGGAGTATCTAACGTGATATGTACCAGAATATCTAAAGTGATAGGTACCAATGAAAGTCAAACGCTAACCCCTTCCTATTAGATGAACTCACTGCTTTGGACAACAATCCCAATCTTTTGTTCTGTGTTCCAGCTTTTCCTCCTGTAACTGGACAGCTGCTGGTCAGACTGGTACATTATGGGGAAAGTGTAGGTCATACCACTTTCAGATGGAAACCTAAGCCATGTTCTCTAACAGAGTTAACCCATAACTCTGTAATTTTGAGTTATAGGGACAATAGGTTACCAAAATGGCCACTAGTTTTTGTGCCTGCTCTCATTCAGAGGTGGACTTCATTACTCTACCCCTGTAATCTGAACTGGCTTTGTGTCTTGCTTTGGCCAAACAGAGAAGCAGAAGTGATTATATGAGTCCTGAGCCTGGGCCTCAAGAGGTTTTACCTGCTCCCTTTGTTCTTCTGGAACTCTGACCTTCATGTGAACAGCCCAGGCTAACCTCCCGAAGGGAGACCACATGGAGAGAGGCTCAGTTATCTTAGCCAGCCTAGCCAAGGCCATCCTAGAATGGGATGGTTTACACATGAGGTGGTGAATATGTATCAATAGGCTCAACCAAGATCAGCTGAGCTGAGCCCAAATCCACAGAACTGCCCTGCTGACCTAAAGATTTGTGAGCAATAACAGATAGTTAATTGCTTTAAGCCTCTACATTGTGGGGTGATTTGTTATGTAGCAAAAACTGCCTGATACACATTATAATGACACATCTCAAAGGTGGTGCTTGTTTCCCACTTGGCTGGTAATCTTCATGCGATGAGCCATTTTTGCTGCAGAAGGAAACAGGTATTGAGTACTTGGAACCACTGCAGGAATGACAGCTTCCTCATAAGGTTGCCAGCAATCCTAAGAGGGCTACCAGGTATGGCCACCCAAGTTATGAACAGCACTATTCTAGGAGGTTCTTGAACATCTGTAAAGTAATATATACTCTATGAGATAAATGGTGCCCGCTGGATTTGTGCAATATGAGTGGCCCTTAGGATTAAGCAACATAATATATGTAAAGTCTCTGGCATATAGTTGATGTGAAATAAACATTTTTATAATAATTTCTTGGTATAGAAATATTTTATTCTGTTGAACTTTATAATTAATACTTAATTATCAAATAAACTTCCATTTTCTCATCAGAGAAGTGTCTGGAGAGTGATAATAGTGGCGGTCATGGATCACATGATCTACAAGGTTCTTTCTAGCATGGCTACTCTGTGATTCATGGGCGAACACAAATCTTCTCATAAAAAGAAGCCAAAACACATGGCCCAAGCAAGTTCCTTTGGTGAAGTTAGGGGCATGGCCCCAGAAGCACAGCACGGCAGTCCATCCATCAGGCGGCCATGTCAGCAGCCTGAGACGCAGCCCATAAAGCTGCCAAAACTGCCCTTAGCAATGCCCCAATCAAAGAGTCGCAAGAGCAAGGCCCCAGTGCCAGGACACCCGTGCTTGGCAGGAAAGAGACTGTGCTGTGTTCTGAGCAGGAATCTAAAGAGTTAATGGGCCACAGAAGCCACAAATCAATCCTTTGGTTTAAGATCAAAAGCAAGCAGCCTAGGGAACTGGAAAATTGATGCGATGCCTTTTTCCTGTCCCCTTCTCTGCCTCCCACCCAGCTTCTGAATGTTTACACCAGACCTAAAGCTCCCAGGGACAATTCTCAAGCAGAATTTTGCTCACTGCAAATGGGGCTTTGGAAAGGACACTGAGGCTAGGGGAAGCTCAGTTTCAGTCCTGGGTTTGCTACTCACCAGCAGTGTGACCCTGGACACTGATGTGTGAGCCTCACCCCAGAAACCCTTATTCAAGCAATCTGGGCTGGGGTCTGGTCATTAGTATTTACCAATCCCTCAAGTGATCCTCTGTTATAACCAGGGTTGAAAACCACTCCACCATTCTAGGTTTTGGGTCCCTCGCCTGTAAAATGGGGACAGTAAGACCGACTTTGCAATGTTGCTGTGAGAACCAATACAGATGTATAATAGATGTATTGCCATCTGGCACAGCTACTTGTCTGGAAGGATCTTATGCCTTGAGCTAGATACACATAGGTCTCAGGAAGGCAGCTATGTTCACACTCAATCAGCTACCTTCAATATCAGAAATGTCTTGGCTTTGCAGGATAGGAGTCTGTGTGGGCAGAACCAAGTGGGGCCTGAGGAATGGAGTGGGATGCATTCATGTTGTCCTGATCTCAGGAAATACGTCCCCCTAGTCACCAAGGAGCTGGTTCCATTTGTTCCCATGTTCCCTTTTTGAGTGGTAACCCAGTGGCACTTGAGAGTAGTTAATATCGTCCTACCAAAGAATGAAGAAACAACGTTGCCCCACTTATCCAGCCACTGTTGGGACCTGGTCAGTGTGGGAGGTGGGAGGAGGTCAACAGAACACACAGCTGCATCCTATTTCCCTTTATTCCATGATTTATTTAGGCACACCAGCCTGCATTCAGTCAACAGGCATTCCCATGGGGCTGACTCTGTGTTGGGTGCCCAGGATACAGAGTTTATTTAGACCTCATCCTTGCCTTTGAGCTGTTCACAGCACAAAGGAGGTAAATCCAGTTAGCAGTGTTAAGGGTCCCATGAGCAGTCTTCCTGTTAGTGGTAAGTTGCTCAGAGAAGGGTGATGTTGGTGCAGGTGAGGAAACTTGAGGAAAAGTCTATTTTCCCCAAAGCACATTTCGAATGTGCTCATACACTTTTAGTGGACTCCTATCCCCAGCTGCAGAATAAGAGGCAGATTCCTTAGCCAGGTATTCACAGCTGTCCTTGGCCTGACCCCTCCCCTTTGCAGCCTTATTTCCCTCTATATTCCTTCTTGTACTTTGGCTCGACCCACATGTAACTATTTGACATTGTTCTGACACACTATGTTCTTCCACACGTCTGCCCTTGCACAAGCCTGAAATGCTTTTCTTTCTCCATACTCTCAATCTCATTTTCTTGTCATGTTGAACTATATTGGCCATCCACTCAATTGTCCCTTTTATGTCTGTGCATAAATTATTTCCTTTGTTGGGAATAACCTTCCTCTTGTCTTTTGTCAGGAGAAGTACCTTCTAATCTTTCAAAAACAGATTCAAATGTTACCTCTTCTGGTGAGCCTTCTGGTCTCCCCAGTAATGGTGGCTTCCTCCTCTGGGCTCCATTTGCTCTTTCGAGTATCTCTACCTCAATTAAGGCACCAGTGTAGGTGAGAAAATAAATGGAAATAAGCAGTGGGTCTTTGCTCTCTTGGGAAACCCAGGTATTAAAGTTTGTTTTCTACCCCTCTGTTTAGGGTTACCAGCAAGTGGCTAGTAACTTGAATGGATTTATCTTCATATTGGTCTTACCTTTCCCTGGATTTGGCATCTAGCTGTTTCCTGGAATTAGATTTCATTTCCACGCAAAACAGAAAATCTCTTGCAATTATATTTTTGACTTTGCAATGTTTTATGCAATTTTTGAGTTAAAAGGCTTGAAGACCGAGGGATCAAATGCACATGAGGTCAACCTGCAGAAGTTGGGGAGAAGAGCCAAGGGCGGTCCATGGTCAAGTTCTTGGACTCTGAAATTAGGTCAGAAAATTGGCTTTCAGTTTTATTATTCAGTCCCTCTCCCAGGCCACAAGCAACTTAGATTTTTTTTCTCATTTATTTTTATAACTGACAATATCAAATTTTTGAGAACTCAATTAGTTTTCTGTTAACTTTGCAATCTCAAAGTACAATGGAATGGAAAGAGCACTAGGTTCTAGTTGCCTAACATGACCATGAGTTCCTGTTCTATAGACTTGTATCTTGAACTATAAAATGAAGAAATTAGTCTCCAAGATCTCTTCTAGCTTGAATATCTTAATTCACTTATTTGCTGTGTGTGTCATCCTACAGCAGAATTTATCATACTATTCATTTTTTTTCTATTAAGCACCAGCCACGGGCCCTGTGTCTTCCTCTTGCCCTCTATCATCCACCAGTTAGCATTACCCAGATTTGTTGACTTCCTACAAGACAATTCCAGGCAATTTGACATTCAAGGTCTTATGCAATTTGCTTCCACCTGACATTTTCCAAGTACTACTTCCCTCAATCACAGGCCCAATATTTCCCAAAATGCCATATACATTCAAGCCTTTATGTTTTGGTAGATGCTATTTTCTCTGCCTCTAATGCCTTTTCTGATACCAGCATTTGGTGAATCCTACGCATGCTGTCCCTAGATACAAGACCATAAGGAGTCCTTATTTGGAATTTCAAGTGCATCAAGTTACTTGTTCTGCTTATCCCTTTCCTGCCTTGACCTGTTTTTGATACTCAGACTCTGCTCACCTTCCTAAAAAATTAGCCTTAGTGTGTGTTTCTGATACCACATTTTGGTAACTTTTTTGGGGGGGGAATCCAGTTAAATCCAAGCCTAAAGTCTTTTTTTGGCTCTTCCCCTAATCTTAGAATCCGTACCTTAATCACTGCTCCCCCATCCATTTAACAGATCTCCCTCCAGCTGATTGAGAGATGTGGCTAAAAGACAACTCAGTCTGTCCCTGGCTCCCTTTTTCTACTGCTGGACCTTTGGAGGTGCTTCTCTTCTGCTAGGACTTTCTCCTATTGCCACTGACTGACTCCAGCCCCAGCACTACCCTATCCTTTCCACTCTGGGAATGGACACCTGTCTGATGGACCCGAGTCTCACCCACATCCTGCTGAGGCCAGGAACCAGCTCCCCTAGTCATGTCCAGTAATGAAGGCACTTCTGAGGGCTTTAGATTTTAGGAAGCCACATCTTATAGTCTTATACAAAGGACCAGAAACTTTAAATTTAAACTTTCTAGTGTGTTTTAAGCCATCACCTTTTAAAAGTTTTAAAGAACAGTATATCCTTGGTCAGAAACAGAACTTCTTGTTAGAATATATTTTTTTTAAAAAAATGAGCCTTGTGGTCAGATGGATATTACTCCAAATACTGATGCCACACATTTGTTTCTGTATTACCTTGGATAAGTTACCTTATCTCTCTGAGCACCAGTATCCTCATCTGGGACATTGAGGAATCAATGATGGCCCAGTGACAGAGGTAATGTCACCATCATTTGACTGAGGATTTAATCCAATTAAATCCAAGCCTAAAGTCTTTTCTTGCTTCTTCCCCTAATCTTAGAATCCTAACCTTAATCACTGCTCCCCCATCCATTTAAAAGATCTCCCTCTAGCTGATTGAGAGATGTGGCTAAAAGACAACTCTTAGTCTGTCCCTGGCTCCCTTTTTCTACTGCTGGATCTTTGGAGGTGCTTCTCTTCTGCTAGGACTTTCTCCTATTGCCACTGCCTGACTCCAGCCCCAGCACTGCCCTATCCTTTCCCCTCTGGGAATGGACACGTGTTACACTGACATCAATGATGTCAGTGATTTATAAAGATCCAGCACAGGGCCACACACCATCAGTGACCCCCTTCATGCCCACATTGACTCCCTTGCATTCTTTTGATAAGAGTCTTTTCTTGGAATCAAACCCAGGAGCTGTTTCCATTTGCTCCCGTATTTCCTGTTTGAGTGGTAACCCAGTTGCACTTGATAATAGTTAATATTGTCCTACCTAAGAATCAATGAAGAAACAATTTTGCCTCATTTACCCAGCCACTGTTGGAACCTGGTTAGTGTGGGAGGTAGGAGGAGGTCGATGGAGCACACAGCTGCATCCTATTTCCTTTTATTCCATGACTTATTTGGGCATACCAGCCTGCATTTAGTCAACAAGTATTCTATTCTGGTAAAGGACTTCAAGTTTAAGGACTGCCTATTGGTTAGTAGGAGCCAGACCAAAGTGGATTCTTGAATGTCAATCAGAAGCATTGAGATCTTTGAATTTTCACCTTCTTATTGCCCATGATACTTATAGTCACAGAGCCGCCTCAATTTGTGTGCGTAGTAATCTAGTTTCAGCATGCTGTCACTGAAACTTCTAACCACAGGGATCTTGGGAGACCTCTGCCTGAACTTCTGTGGGTAGAAAAGGAAGATAGAGCTCAGAGAGCAGTTGTTTATGAAGGTCTTATGGCAAACAAATCTGTACTATCAGGATTTCAAGAAGATTTTATATGATTTATTTAAATTCTAAGGGGTGTGCATGTGTGTGGGCAGTTACTGTGATTGTAGCTGCTACTGCAGCTACTACTATTACTACTGTTACTGTTATTACTCTTATTGATAATATTAATATTAATGACAATTGAGAAGTATTAATGTGGTGGTTAAGGTGATGGTCTTTGGAGCTGGAAAGCCTATTTCAAAGCCAAGCTCAGTTTTCTTATCATGTATTTGGAATGAGGATATTAGCAGTATTTATTTCATGGTATGGTTCTCAGAACTCAGTGTGTTTATATACATGAAGAGCTTAGGAAAGTATTTGGTTAGTCAGCACTATATAAGTTGTCATTCCTGGCATGATGTTTAGTAGTATTATCACTGTGTATAGTCATGACTTTTCTTCAATTTTAAGCAATCTTTAATTGATACGGAGAATCTATGAACACTCCAAATGCCTAGGACTGTCCTGTGCATATTGCCATTGCATAGTGTGAAATTTCCTGAACTTTTCAGGCACAGAACCATGCCCGAGAGAAATAGAAGAATAAAAAAGTACTCAAGGGCTCATGTTTCTCAAACTTGGAAAGACTTATGTGGGGGAGGAATGGTGGCTTGTCAGTGCTATATACAGAGTTAGAGAATAAAGACAGCATGTTTTTACAGAATATCACATTTACTAGGAAAATGTAAGTAACATAACATTAGGTAATATTGAATCATCCAGAAATATCATAGAATAAAGGTAAAGTTGACATAATTCTTAGATAATCCATTGGTCTTGGAAGGACTCTTGTAGAGATCTGTTTCAGGCTTTACCTTTAGGACCTTCAGGAACACTTGATCACTTTCTGTGCCCTTAAGGGTCCTTTGGGAATAATGTTTGAGAAGCACCAACCAGCTGTACCCTCTGGGGAGTGATAACAGAAGGCAGAGTATGAGCATGGCCTTGAATAGTAAGCAGGAATTCTGCAAGCAACAGGGGTGGGAATGGGCCATAGCTTTCTGAGAACAATGTGTTCAGGGCAGCATTTTTTGAAGATCATGTTGGCAAGTTATAGTGGAGAAAAGGACATGAAAGGGATTAGAGTCAAGGGCACCAGTTCAGAGGCTTCTGTAGTCATTCAGGAAGTAGGTAAAGGTGTCAACTCATCACAGAAAACTTCTCATGAGGATATAGGGTGCAGGCTGGGAGATATAAGGTAACATAGGAGTGAGGACCATGGGCATTTGGGTCACTTCTTCACATAACTTACTTGTGCTTCCAGGGCTTGTTTGAACCCCATCTCCTATACGTCACTTCCATTTGATGGTAGAGTGCTGATGAACACACCAACTTTATGGCTTGATGGGCCAGACAACAGTCAGTTCATCATGGGAAGCTCAGGTCACGTGGTAACTTGTAGCCCATGGTTAAATGTTCAATATCTACTAAGGCCCAGTAGGGAAAGCCAGATGAGTGGATATGGAGGGGGAGAGAAGGAAAACAAAGTGAGAACAGTGTGTTGAGAGGTAGGAATGACATCAATCCCAAGGTAGAAGTAAGCCAATGTGCCACTGGCCTGAGACAGACAGTGCCATATGGCTGGGGGAAGCCTTCAGAGTGTATAATGTTGGGGAAGTAACAAGACATAAATTTGTATTTTCCTTTTTCACATTTTAATTAAAATATGCTGGGTGTGGAATAGATATTAGAGACAATATTTTAGAAGTTCAGAGAAGAAAGTGATAGCTTTGGACTGGATGTTGTGGAGAGGTGGAATGGGAGAAGGCTTCCAGAGGAGATGGCACTTGGCCTGAGCCTCAAAGACTCAGTAGGACTTGGAGGGAACGAGAGAGCATTGCAAACAGGGGAAAGGCATTGAGCCTGGAGTCCTTAAAATAATGCAACTTGGCTCCTGACTTTGATTCATGGGGGAGGAATTCACCCAAGGCCATCAGCCAACTGGAAGAGCTCAAAGGTCAAGGACTGTACATTTTTTCATAGCATTTCTTATTTGTTTGAGCTTAAACGAAGCTGAACCCTGCAGGGAAATGAGCACATGTTACGCCTCTCCAAAGCCAGGAGGCTTCATGGCCAGGAAACTATGCTGGTCGGATAGTAATGCAAATGACTAATGCACCCTTCTGAGGTCTCATGTGGTTTGAGACCCCAGGAATCTGGGCCAGGCAGGAGACACATAGGCGGTGGCTCCAAATGAGAATGAGGGTGATTACACAAGAGGCAGCTCAGTTTGGTGAAGTGTTGTTCTGGGAATCAGGAGTGAGGTTTGCTCTCCAGTGTCCCTGAACAGGCCAGGTTCCTTCTCTGGTTTCAGTTACCTTGTGAATGTCTGGCTCTGACATACTAGAGGGCTATGGATGACCTGGCAAATGTTTAGCCATGTCTGCATCCTAATGGCAGATGTTAAAATCCAACCACATAGCCTTACTTGTTGCTCCCTAAACACCCGCTGTATACATCACTATGCCTTTAAACATTAAGTTCCCTTTACCAGGACCAGGCTCAGGGACAAGTCACTGTGCACATCTTCCTACTCCCCCTTTAAGATTCAGTTCATTTCTCTTTGACTGGGAAGTTCTGACTCTCACAGACAGAGCTGGTCATTGCTGCCTTGTGCCTCCACAGCACTTGGGAACACAAAATTTGCCACAATTGGGATCTTGCAAAGAAATGTCAAAGGATTATCTCTTGTTTTTCTCCTGTGGGCTTTTCAAATTCAGAGAGGTCTTTGACTTGGGCTTCTCAGATCAGAATTCTCAGCCTCTAACACTGGGCCTGCCTGGAAAAACGGCAAATCAATGAGACACAATATTCAGAGAAATAAAATTGTTCCTAATGAAGTTGGAGATACTAATCTGTTACTTGGGTCTGTGTGAGTGGGCAATCTTTTCACCTGCTTGAGAGTTAAAAAAAAAAATCATGAGATAGCCTCCCGATTTACTTTTCTTTCCCAGATTTGTACATTACAGGTGCAATATTAGAAAGATCACAGGGCACAGAGTTAGATAGATGTGGGTTCAAATGCAAGGTTCACCACTCGGCTTGTTATGTTTTGTTAGAAAATCCACTTAACCCTCTGAACCTTTTCTTCATCTACAAAATTCAATAATATTGACTCCAAAAGATTAGTGTGAGGATTAAGTGAAGCAGGATACATAAAACTAGCAACATCAAAGGTTTTAGAAAGTATGTTAAACACCTACTGTGTGCCAGTCTGACACCAATAACCTTTAGGGAATCCTAATTGTGTATCTTGAAAGTCAGGCAAAGTAGAGCTTTTTTCCCAGGCAGAGGACTCAGAGGTGAATTTACTTTCTTCCTAATCAGGAAAGAATTGCAGATGGGTGGGCAAGGTTGGGCCAGCTTCAAGCCTGGCAGATACCCAGTTAGGCTTAGCTGTGTCTATCCTGGTGCCAAAAAATGCTCATCCACAGAGCAGGGCTTTATCCTCAGGGAACGCGGGAACAGCTGCCCCCAGCTGTGCTTGCCACATGTTACTTTGCTTTGTTGAGACAAGCACTGGATGTGACCTGCTGCCCAGCGATGTCCCTTCCTCTGAGGCTGGCAGGGGCTCTTTCCAGAGCACCCCTCCTCAAAGGGACAAAACAATGTGATTCAGGTAACAGCCACTGATCTCCTACTCTTCAGCACCAGGCTGTTTGATCTGCGCTTGCTCACTGAATCTTCAACTAGCTTAAGAAATAGCCACATTGTGCCTATTTAATACATGGGGGAACTAGTACCAGCAAATCTGTGATACTAGAATTATTTGATTTATCTCAGCTTTAAAAACTGAATTCTTTCTTCTCTATAGTAGCATAGAATGGGGAGATTTGTACTTCATCTTCAGAAGACATTAATAATCACAACACAATAATACAAATTACAGTAATAGTTAACATTCACTGAGCTATTATTAGGCTTTTTTTTTTTTTTTTTTTTTTACATGAGGCAGAGTCTCACTATATTGCCCAGACTGGAGCACAGTGGTGTGATTTCGGCTCACTGCAACCTCCACTTCCCAGGCTCAAGCATTCCCGTACCTCAGCCTCCCGAGTACCTGGGATTACAGGTGCCCACTACCAAGCCTGGTTTTCTTTTATTGTATTTTTAGTAGAGATAGGCTTTCATCATGTTGGCCAGGCTGGTCTTGAACTCCTGACCTCAAGTGATCTGCCTGCCTCACCCTCCCAAAGTGCTGGGATTACAGGTGTGAGACACTGTACCAGCCTAAGCAGTGGTTTTCAATGGAAATTAATTTTACCCCCCAACCCCTGAAACATTTGAAAATGTCTGAGACATTTTTGGAGTGCTATGGCATCTGGTGGGTAGAGGCCAGTGATGCTGCTAAACATCCTGCAGTACATAGGACAGTTCCCAACAACAAAGAATTGTCTAGTCCAAAATGCCAATTGTGTGGATGTTGAGAAACCCTAATGTAAATAATTTCAATGGATTATGTCTTTTCATTTTTATTAAGGCCAGGCATGGTAGATCACACCTGTAGTCCCAGCACTTTGGGAGGCTGAAGTGGGCAGATCATGAGTTCAGGAGATAGAGGCCATCCTGGCCAACATGGTGAAACCCCATCTCTATTAAAAATACAAAAATCAGCTGGGCATGGTGGCACATGCCTATAATCCCAGCTACCCAGGAGGCTGAGGCAGGAGAATCACTTGAACCAGGGAGTCGGAGGTTGCAGTGAGCCGAGATGGTGCCACTGCATTCCAGCCTGGTGACAGAGCAAGACTCCATCTCAAAAAAATAAAATTCAACAAGGTAGATATAATTTTGTCCCTTTAAGACAAGAAATCTGAAACATAGAGAAGTTAGGTTCTTCTTGCAAGATGGCATCAGGATGTAGTGATACTAGGAATTTGAACCCAGGGATCCTGAGGCCAGCACTCCTGACCACAACAGGGCCATTAGCTCATTTGAAGTTCCTCAAAGTACTCAATAGATTGCCTGGTGCTTACAGAAATGAAGAGGCTGTCCTGTGAAAAGATAATCAGGGAAGTCCTCCTGAAAGGAATCCTGAGCTAAACTCAGACTCCTCTGAGTCCCACACTGCAAGTAGGTGGCAGGCTTTGGGCCCCATCCCACCCTTCATGCTTCTCAGCCGGGACCCTCCACAGGGTCATGCTGTGTTCAAATGAGCAAATGGATGCGAAAGTGCTTAGAAAAGGACCATAGCTATAGCAACATGAGGGATAAATATGTCACATGGACTTTTCACAGGAGAATGCCTTAAAGCCTTTAAAATGTACACATCTCTACAATCTACCTAATGTGAAGTTTCCATGGGTGAAGGCTACAGTAGGGGAGACTCTTCAGGCAATAAAGTCTTCCATATTATCACCCTCTCTAGCCCAGGGCAAGCTTCCATCTATGGCTTAATGCTCATTGTCAATCACCCACAAATGTAATCCTATTTAGGTGGCCCCAAAGCACGTGTGAACTGATTTTCTAAACTAATTGGACAAATTGGTTTTCTAGATTGGTTTTCTGGGGTTTTGATGGCTTTATTCTTTGAGTTTTAATCAAGGTTGTTAAGTTGACAGTATTTGACAGCACCTTGTTTTCAGTTTACATTGCAATAGTCTCAGCCAAAGGAGGTCTCCCCAGCGTTTCTTCCACCCTAGACCCTTAATTTCTGTACTTAAAAATCTCATGATTCTTTGCTAATAGAGCTCAGAGGGTCCTAGAAACTATTTGGTGAAATCTAAACGTTTTATGGTTGTGGTAATTGGGGCTCAGAGGAAAAGGAGAAGACTGCTATTATAATAATCACAATCATAATAAGCAAGAATTATCATGGCTAATATCTCTGCATATGTGTATAAGGTTTTAAAGCTTATAAATCATTTTTATTTAACTGTTCTTGCTTGAACATCAAAGCAAAATCATTTTAGCAAAAAGGCAATAGTCTTACGTTGCAGGTGCAAAATAGATGAAGTGGGTTGCTTAGAATGACATAGTTAAGAGAAAGTAATTCTTGTCCCTACACCTAAACTCAGGTCTTGTGGCAAATTATTGTGTACTCTTGCCACTACGTATCTCTGCACACAGCTACTTAATAAGCCAAACCAATTTCCTAACCTTTTTATTGTTTTGAAGGGCATAAGGAGGCTGTGTTCGACGAGTCAGACAGATCTGGGTTCAGGGTCTGTTTCTATACCCAACAGAAGTGTGACCACAGACAAACTATTTAACTTGTCTGGACCTTAATGTCTCTATCTTAAGAACATATTTTTGTATAATTATTGATCATGTGTTAGTACCTGTTATAACAAAATGTGGCTTTCACTATTAAAATGGATTACTCTGACTTTTTGACTTCAACTGGCCACCAATGAGGTCACTATGTGATGTTCTACTGCTCTTGGAGACATAGGTATTATTCTGGCCAAACTCTTATTCCTATGCCAAATAATGAACCATTCTCCTTCCTTTATGGGTGACCTCCTACTCATGGAAAGTAAAACAAGTTATGAAGACCTGCTGCACCCAGAGGCATCCTTCATGATTAAAGGATAAACACACAAGTTTTTTGAGCAAAATAGAATGTTTCTTTACGACAATTAAAACAATCTTCCCCAATCACATACGATGGCTGTTTTGAAGCTGTTTTCCCAGTCCAAGGTCAGATAGGGGTCAGGGCTCTATTATTCTTTCATCTCCAGAATTTACTTAATTTGTAGTTTAATAAGAACCAAGCATGCCTCTGGCCAACAAAAAAGCGATTACATACAAGGCTGCATTATTGCTGTACAGCCTCCAGTAGCATATCCCCCATGGCCCCTTGCTTCTGTGCATGCTACATGGTCCCTACTTCTCACTGAAAAGTGTGCTCACCCATCTTGCACAACCCCAGTCCCCACAGCCTGCTCCTTCTGGGGCGTCTCAGTCTCAGTGAATGACAACAACATCACTGTTGTCAATCACAACAGAAATCCAGTGGTCATCTTCGGATGGTGGAGATAAGAAAACCATTTCCTTTGGAGTTTAACTTTGAAGGGCCTTCCAAATCTAGACCATTTCTAAGCTCCAGTCTCACTACCCTCATTATGACTATTCTCATGTCCTACTTCAACTGTTAAAATAACCATTCCAAGTCTGCCTCCAAAAGTTCAATATCACTGGAGAGTAAAGGTGAAACATATCAGAGGTCATATCATGAAGGTCTTCATATACTATGCTAAGGAGAGTTTATTTGGTAAGTAATGGGGATCCAAGTGATGGGAACAGATTTGCATTTTAGAAAAATCATTCTTACTGCAAGTGTAGATGGTGAACTAAAAGATATATGAGTAGGAGAGAGAGAGCAGGCTAAAGAGGCAATTGCAACAATCTCTGTGAAAGGGTATCATAAACTCAAGTAGTGTGGTAACAGTGGAGATGGAGCAGATGGGATGGTGTGAGAAACAGTAATATGGTATAAATAAAAGGATTGGCATTTAACAGGGTCCAGGGGATGAGATGGACCAGAATCTAAGATAATGAAAAGGTTTATGTCTTAGAATGGCTGGAAACATATACACTGGAAAACAGAAAATGCAATGAGATGAAATATTTCTTTAAATACCTCAAGAGCTGTCAGAGGACAAAATACTCTGATGATTCAGTTTCTGAATGTCTTCCGAAGGCAAAACAAAGGCAGCTGAAATTGGGAAATGTAGATTTGAGTTTGGTGTAAATACAGCATTCTCTGAAAGATTTTTACTAAAGGTTACCCCAAATGGGCTCTGATGGGGAGTTCATTAATTCACAGATAGGTTCAGTCTCTAGTTGCATAGTGTGGGTGAATCATTTATAAACATGAAGATTCCTTCAAACATGATGATTCTAGGATTCTCTGTGGCCCAGAGGATTAACCTCATGAAGAGGCACAATGATGTCATCAAGACCGCGCTGGGCTCGTAATCTGTCTGGTGCCCAGTGTTCTGGCCCGGTTCTATGCCTGCCTAACTTACAGGGTGACATTAAGTCAGTTGCTTTTTTCTCCCTGGGTCTTCCATCAACATAAAAAAACAAGGAGTTGGTATAAATAATAATAGAAACAAAAATAGCAAACACCCCGTGAATAGTAGCTGCTTTTGTTGTGGTCAAGCATCATGCCCCATCTGTCATGTATTTTATGGTCTTTAATCCTCACAACCACACTATGGGCATTATTCATCTCTCCATTCTACAAGTAAGGAGGCTAGGGTTCACAGAGATTATCTCCTTTGTTGTTCTTACACATTGTGATTCTGTTGTTCCAGTGTCAATGGAAGTTGAAGCTAAGTCTTGTTATTACAGCCCGCTAGAGAAAAGACCCACAAACTGCTGGAGAAGTCCCTGCCTTTTCTGGGGTTTGATTATTGCACCTTCCCTGGCTTCTAAAAGAGACCCCAAGATCCTGCTTCTTACTCAAACTAGCTGGCATTTCCACTCCATGAACCATTACAATACCTCAGGTAACTTAAAGCTGGGTGGAGGATATAATTTTATATACACAAATAGGCACAAATGGCCATCTTTCCCTCTCTCTCTCCAGATCAGGTACCACGTCTGATTCACTTTTGTTTGCTCAGTGACTAGTGCAGGGTCTGGCATTTCTCATGCACTCTGTCAGTATTTGTTGAATAAAAGGCTTGTGAAATACTTCATAATGATTATGAAAAATGTATTCACAATAGCTGTTAGAGTATATATACATTCCGCATCTACTATCAGCACAGAACTGAACTCAAAGTGGGAAAAGGGCAAATTTGCAGAAGAAAAAAATTTTTTTTCTTTTTCTTTTTTTTTTTTTTTTGAGACGGAGTCTTGCTCTGACACCCAAGCTGGAGTGCAGTGGCGCGATCTTGGCTCACTGCAACCTCTGCCTCCCAGTTCAAGCGATTCTCCCGCCTCAGCCTCCCACATAGCTGGGACTACAGGAGTGAGCCACCACACCCTACTAATTTTCGTATTTTTAGTAGAGATGGGGTTTCACTGTGTTGGCCAGGCTGGTCTTGAACTCCTGACCTCAGATGGTCCACCTGCCTTGGCCTCCCAAAGTGCTGGGATTACAGGTGTGAGCCACTGCGCCCAGCCAGAAAAATTTTTAAAAATTAGAACATACACTATTTGAGATGCCCACTAGCATCCAACTGGAGCTCTCTAGTAGGCATCCAGATATACAAATGGCAGAGCAACATGGGAGGGTGGGTCTATGGATAGAACTTTCAGAGTGATAGTATCTAGATAGGTGGCATTTAAGTCCATGGGACCAGGTGGGATCACCAAAGGAGTAAGAGTAAAGACAGAAAATAGGAAATAACCAAAGGAAAGCATCCTTAAGCACTCCAACATAGAAAATGGGGAAATGGGGGGGAACCAGTAAAAGGGACTAAAAGTCATAGCAAATGTTCTAGGAGAAAAGCCAGAAGTTAAGAGAAGTGTCCCAGAAGCCAAGTGAAGAAAAGAAGAAAAAGAAGTGATTGATTCAAGTGCTGTTGAGAGTTTAAGAAACATGAATTTACCATAGTATTTCGCAATGGGCAGGTGACTGGTAATATTGATGAGGGCAGTTCAGAGATGTGGTGATACTGATGAGGGCAGGTCAGAGATGAACATTGGCACAGAAGGGTGTGTTGATCACTTGCTTGTTTGATCTCACATCCATCCCATCCCACACTTCTTAGTTTTACATTGCAGGGAAATTCAGTTTCCAATACTCCTTGCCAAGTGGCTTCAGAGCAGATCGTATTTATGGGAGAACCTGGCAAAAAATTGATGGACAGAAGGAAAATACCAGCTAGAATATGTCTCTCCCTGCTTTGAGTAGCCCCTCCAACAGGGCTTGCATCTTCTCCATGATTCTGGCTACCACTGGACATTCCTCTCTTTGTGGGTCCAAGTTCTTACTGAGTAGACCTTCTGAGGCTCCAGCCTCCTTGGAGCTCTGGAAACAACAGCTCCTTCCTCCATCTCCCTCATTCTCCTTGTGGTAGTGGCCTTCTACCATGGTTAATGTTGGAGTTGCCTTACCTTTTCGTGGCCACTCTTTCATCTCTTCCCCATGCAGAGCCCACTCCCAGAGACATGTCTGACTTTATTCATTTTATTTTTGGTCAGCAAAATCCAGAGCCCTGCGTTCCACACATTCTGGGCTATTATCCAGGCATCCCTGTGGTTTCCAAGCACATTTCTGAGAAGGGCATGGGGACCTGATCCCCAAGAACAAATGTTCATTGGGTGTTTTAGCGAATGCCCCCTGGGGTGGCTGATAGCCTATTGATAGCTATGGTAGATTATGCCTCCTCCTGAGGCATAATCCCTTTCCCAGGTGCAGTGGGCAGACTCATCCACAGGAAAGGTTTAAGCAAATAAATGTGCTACCACTATTTCTGAGTGTCCTATCTGAGGAATGCTGAAAAGAAGGCACACACATAAATTAACTCATCATGTTTTGCATAAATGAATGGGAGGCAAATTCAGTGGGCTACAGAAATGGGGAGGGAGTCTCAACTTCACCCAATTATTTTCTCCAGGTGAATCATGAGTTTCTGATATTTGAAAATACTTAAATCTGAGCTTCTTAGATTTTGAGTTTCTTGGTGTAATTCTTGTGTCTCCAGGACTCCCCAGTCTATTCATGTAAATTGTGTCCCTTTAATAATAACAACCCATATTTCACTATTTCACTGGCCTTTCCCCCAGTCTGCTTCTGCAGGCCCTTTAGCCCATCCCAAATGTTCTACTGGGATGGCTCTTCTCTGTCTCCCCAACACCCCTGTCAGATGGTGCCAGTTCTCAGCTAGGTTCTGATAACACCTTCTTCTCTTCTCCCTTCTGACCTAAGGGTGGTAAATCCTTCCTTTAGGTGCTGGTCTCTGGGTGCCTCACCATCTGTGATGGTTAATACTGAGTGTCAACTTGATTGGATTGAAGGATACAAAGTATTGATCCTGGGTGTGTTGGTGAGGGTGTTGCCAAGAGATATTAACATTTGAGTCAGTGGGCTGGGGAAGGCTGACCCACCCTTAATCTGGTGTGCACAATATAATCAGCTGCCAGTGAATATAAAGCCTCCCAGCCTACATCTTTCTCCCATGCTGGATGCTTTCTGCCCTTGAACATTGGACTCCAAGTTCTTCAGTTTTGGGACTCTGACTGGTTCTCCTTTCTTCTCAGCTTGCAGACGGTCTATTGTGGGACCTTGTGATTGTGTAAGTTAATATTTAATAAACTCCCCTTTATATATATATATATATATATATATATATATATGAACCATGTATATATATATATGAACCATGTATATATATACGTATGAACCTTATATATAACCATATATATATAAAACCTCATATGAGGTTATATATATATGGTTAATATATATATGTAAGGTTCATCTATATATAAGGTTCATCTATATATGGTTCATCTATATATATATATATATATATATATATATGGTTCATCTATAAAGGGGAGTTTATTAAGTATTAACTTACACAATCATAAGGTCCCACAATAGACCATCTGCAAGCTGAGAAGCAAGGAGAGCCAGTCGGAGTCCCAAAACTGAAGAACTTGTTAATATCTCTTGGCAACACCCTCACCAACACACCCAGGATCAATACTTTGTATCCTTCAATCCAATCAAGTTGACACTCAGTATTAACCATCACAGATGGTGAGGCACCCAGGGACCAGCACCTAAAGGAAGGATTTACCACCCTTAGGTCAGAAGGGAGAAGGGAAGAAGGTGTTATCAGAACCTAGCTGAGAACTGGCACCATCTGACAGGGGTGTTGGGGAGACAGAGAAGAGCCATCCCAGTAAAACATTTGGGATGGGCTAAAGGGCCTGCAGAAGCAGATGGGGGGAAAGGCCATATAAGGTTCATATATAGATATATATATATTTTATATACATATACATATAAAGGTTCATATATATAAATAAAACATATATTTTATATATAAATAAAGGTTCATATATAAAGGTTCATATAGATATATAGACGTTTATATATATTTAAAAAGGTTCATATATATATATATGTATGTATGTATATGAAACTTTGTGCCAGAAGGAACAGCTTTCCCATCCCCAGTGGTAGCAACATCCCCTCCCCGACCCATGCTGCCATCAGCCTTTCCACTTTTGTCTGAGAAGATAAACCCTGCACTGCCTAAGGCAATAGTGATGGCCTCCCCTGAGGCAGTTGCCAGGCAAGATAATGTTGATTCTCCTCAGGAGCCACCTGAACACCTCTGTTTGCTTCTAGACCTATAACTAGATTAAAGTCCAAGCAGGCCCCTAGAAGTGAGGTTGAGAGTGTGACTCACGACAAGGTGTGCTACACTCAAAAATAAGTGTTGGAGTTATCTAATTTATATAAACAGCAACCTGGACAACAGAAATGGGAATGGGTATTAAGGGTATGGGATAATGGTGGAAGGAACAGAGTTGGATCAGGCTGAATTTGTTGATTTGGGCCCACTGAGTAGGGACTCTTCTTTTAATGCTGCAGCTCAGGGAGTTAAAAAAAAAAGGTTCTAATAGTTTATTTGCTTGGTTAGCTGAAATATGGATTAAAAGATGGCCCACTGTGAGCAAGATGGAAATGCCTGATCTCCCTTGGTTTAATGAAGAGGAAGGGATCCAAAAGCTTAGGGAGATTGGGATGGTGGAGTGGATTAGTCACTTTAGACCTACTTATTCCAGCTGGATAATTCTTTCCACAAGAATTAATTTAATTTACCCTGATACTAAGAATGATTGGATAGACTGATTTAACCATATATTTATTAACTTTAGTTACTAGTATTTTAAAAGAAAATATTGCTAATTGAGTAGTGGAAAACGTTACTTCACTTCAACAAAGTTACTAGATAGTTCGAATCTTATGCCATGCCTTTATCTGTGAAGTGAATTTCTTATGTGTATTGAGTTTTAGTTGGTAACAATTAACTTTGAAAAAACAAATTGCTTTTTACAGCTTGCTTTTCTTCATGGATAGTGCACGTCACAGAATATTCTGCATCTTAAGCTTCCTTCCTTATCCAGACCAAATTCCCAACTTCTTACAACTGAAAGATGTTTTTCATCAAGTGAGTTCAGACCTGATCACCTAAAAGGACAAGTTGTTTCTTGGCCAATGCCCTTGCAAGATATACCTTTGACCAATGCCTTGCAAAACAGATTTGTGAGGGCAGCACCTGCATCTTTGAAGACCCCTGTAACTGCTTTGCTCTGTATGTCAGATGTAACAGTGGGAACTGCAGTCACTCAACTACAAAATTTAAATACAATGAGAATAATTGGATCCTGAGGTGGCAGGGACCAAGTGGAAGCACTGAACCATCAAAGGCAAGGTGGGCTTAGCTACTGTAATGGACAGAAGTGGTAAAGCTGCAATCTGCATAGTCTGACTTGTGTAGAGCTCTGGCATTGGCTAATTAATCATGGTGTTCTTAGAAGTGAAATGGATAGGTAGCCTACCACATTCCTACTTAATTTATACAAGCAGAAAACTTCTAGGTCGAATGGACAAAAGACTAATCTGAATTATAAAAACAGAATCATGGCCCCTTAATCAATTTCCAGACTTGAGACAGTTTACAGACCCAGAACCCCTTGAATGAGGTGGAGGCTGGGTCCCCTTGGGGAAGGACTCCACTATATTACTGACAATTTATGTAGTGAATCTTTCTCCCATCCTTCCCAAGGAGACCTCTGGCATTTTATTAGTGTAATTGTGCATAGGGGAAAGGGAAACGATCAGACATTTGGGGGACTACTGGACACTGGCTCTGAGCTGATGTTGATTCCAGGGGAGTCAACCCAAAACATCATTGTGGTCCTCCAGTTAAAGTAGGGGCATATAAAGGTCAGGTAATTAATGGAGTTTTAGTTCAGGGCCTGTTACAGAGGGTCCAGTAGGTCCCTGGATTCATCTTATGGTCATTTCCCCAGTGCCAGAATGCAAAATTGGCATAGGCATACTTAGCAGCTGGCAGAACCTTCACATTGGCTCCCTGACTGGTAGGGTGAGGGCTATTATGGTGGGAACGGCCAAATGGAAGCCATTAGAGCTGCCTCTATATAGACAAATAGTAAATCAAAACAATATCAAAACAAATAGTAAATCAAAAAACAAATAGTAAATCAAAAACAAAATTTTTTTTTATATCTCCATAGTATAGAGATTAGTGCCACCATCAAGGACTTGAAAGATGCAGGGGTGATGATTCCCAACCCATTCCTGTTCAAGTCTCCCATTTGGCCTGTGTGGAAGACAGATGGATCTTGGAGAACGACAGTGAATTATCATAAGCTTGACCAAGTGGTGACTCCAATTGCAGCTGCTGTAGCAGATATGGTTTCATTGCTTGAGCAATGTGTACCTGGTATGCAGCCATTGACTTGGCAAATGCCTTTTTCTCCATACCTGTCCATAAGGCCCACCAGAAGCAATTTGCCTTCAGCTGGCAAGGCCAGCAATATACCTTTACAGTCCAACCTCAGAGGTATAGCAACTCTCCAGCTCTGTGTCATAATCTTATTCGGAGAGACCTTGACTGCTTTTTGCTTCTGCAAAGTATCACACTGGTCCATTACATTGATGACATTAGGCTGATTGGATCCAGTGAGCAAGAAGTAGCAAGTACACTGGACTTGTTGGTGAGACATTTGTATGCCAGAGGATGGGAAATAAATCCGACTAAAATTAAGGAAACTTCTACCTCAGTAAAATTTTTAGGGGTACAGTGGTGTGGGGCCTGTCAAGATATTCCTTCTAAGGTGAAGGATAAGTTGCTGCATTTGGCCGCTCCTACAACCAAGAAAGAGGCACAATGCCTACTGGGCCGATTTGGATTTTGGAGGCAACAGGGTCCTTATTTGGGTGCATTACTGTGGCCCATTTATCAAGTGACCTCTAAGGCTGCCAGTTTTGAGTGGGGTCAACAGGAGAAGGCTCTGCAACAGGTCCAGGCTGCTGTGCAAGCTGCTCTGCTACTTGGGCCACATGACCCAGCAGATCCAATGGTGCTTGAGGTGTCAGTAGCAGATAGGGATGCTGTTTGGAGCCTTTGGCAGGCCCCCATAGGTGAATCATGGCAGAAGCCTCTAGGATTTTAGAGCAAGGCCCTGTCATCTTCTGCAGATAACTATTCTTCTTTTGAGAGACAGCTCTTAGACTGTTACTGAACTTTGGTGGAAACTGAGCATTTGACTATGGGTCATCAAGTCACCATGTGACCTGAACTGCCTATCAGGAACTGGGTGCTTTCTGAGCCACCTAGCCATAAGGTGGGTCATGCACAGCAGAATTCCATCATCAAATGGAAGTGGTATATACGTGATTGGGCTCGAGCAGGTCCTGAAGGCATAAGTAAGTTACATGAAGAAGTAGCTCAAATGCCCATGGTGTCTACTCCTGCCACCCTGCCTGCTCTCCCCCAGGCTGCACTGATGGCCTCATGGGGAGTTCCCTATAATCAGTTGACAGAGAAAAAGAAGACCTGGTTCAGAGATGATTCTGCATGATATTCAGGAACCATGCAAAAGTGGACAGCTATAGCACTACAGCCCTTTTCTAGGACATCCCTGAAGGGCAGCAGCGAAGGGAAATCTTTCCAGTTGGCAGAACTTTGAGCAGTGAACCTGGTTGTGCACTTTGCACGGAAGGAGAAATGGCCAGGTGTGCGATTATATACTGATTCATGGGCCGTAGCCAATGGTTTGGCTGGATTGTCAGGGACTTGGAAGAAGCATGATTGGAAAATTGGTGACAAATTTGGGGAAGAGGTATGTGGA
This sequence comes from Gorilla gorilla gorilla, assembly GCF_029281585.2. Taxonomy (NCBI): domain Eukaryota; kingdom Metazoa; phylum Chordata; class Mammalia; order Primates; family Hominidae; genus Gorilla; species Gorilla gorilla. The sequence goes on along the minus strand of NC_073224.2, from coordinate 184,235,613 downwards.
TGGACCTCTGAGTGGCCAAAAACTGTGAAGATATTTGTATCCCACGTGAGTGCTCACCAACAGATGACCTCAGCACAGGAGATTTTAATAATGCAGTGGATAGAATGGCCTGTTATGTGGACACCAGTCAGCCTCTTTCCCCACCCACCCCTGTCATCACCCAATGGGCCCATTAACAAAGTGGCCATGGTGGTAGGGATGGAGGTTATGCATGGGCTCAGCAACATGTACTTCCACTCACCAAGGCTGATCTGGCTACGGCCACTGCTGAGTGCCCAATTTGCCAGCAGCAGAGACTAACACCGAACCCTTGATATAGCACCATTACTCATGGTGATTAGTCAGTTACCTGGTGGCAGGTTGAATATATTCAACCTCTTCCATCATGGAAAGGGTAGAGGTTTGTCCTCACTGGAATAGACAATTACTCTGGATATAGATTTGCCTATCCTGCACATAATGCTTCTGCCAAGACTACCATCTGTGGACTCACGGAATGCTTTATCCACTGTCGTGGTATTCCACACAGCATTGCCTGACCAAGGCACTCACATTATGGCTAAAGAAGTGTAGCAGTAGACTTATGCTTATGGAATTCACTGGTCTTATGTTCCCCATCATCCTGAAGCAGCTGGATTGATAAGAGTGGTGGAATGGCCTTTTGAAGTCACAATTATGACACCAGTGAGGTGACAATACTTTGCAGGGCTGGGACAAAGTTATCCAGAAGGCCGTGTATGTCCTAAATCAGCATCCAATATATGGTACTGTTTCTCCCATAGCCAGGATTCGTGGGTCCAGGATTCAAGGGATGGAAGTGGAAGTGGAAATGGCACCACTCACCATCACCCCTAGTGATCCACTAGAAAATTTTTGCTCCTGTTCCCACGACATTATGTTCTGCTGGCCTAAAGGTCTTAGTTCCAGAGGGAGGAAGGCTGCCACCAGGAGACACAACAACGATTCCATTAAACTGGAAGTTAAGATTGCCACCAGGATACTTTGGGCTTCTCCTACTGTCTTTAAGTCAACAGGCTAAGAAGGGAGTTACAGTGTTGGCTGGGATGATTGACCCAGACTATCAAGATGAAGTCAGTCTACTACTCCATAACTGAGGTAAGGAAGAGTATGCATGGAATACAGGAAATTCATTAGGGCATCTCTTAGTATTACCATGCCCTGTGATTAAGGTCAATGGGAAACTACAACAGGCAGGACTACAAATGGCCCAGACCCCTCAGAAATGAAGGTTTGGATCACTCCACCAGGAAAAAAAACCCACAACCTGCTGAGCTGCTTGCTGAAGGCAAAGGGAATACAGAATGGGTAGAAGAAGGTAGTCATCAATACCAGCTACGACCACGTGACCAGCTGCAGAAATGGGGACTGTAATTGTCATGAGAATTTCCTCCTTCTTTTGCTAAAATCGTGTTTGTGCATGTATACACTTGTACTAAGAAAATATCTTCATTTTATTTCCTTTTTCTCTATGATGTGACATAAGATTTATTGACTTCATAGCAGCATTTACGTATTGTTAACTTTATATAATAGTATTTGGGTTGGGGATTGGTGCCTTTCTGGTTGTATGAAGGATAGTTGTATTGTTAGGTGTAATTATGACATTATTGTCTTTAAGATTATGTATGATCTCAGGAGGTGTGTATGGGTTCAAGTTGACAGGGGTTGGAATTGTGATGGTTAATGCTCTGTGTCAACTTGATTGGATTGAAGGATACAAAGTACTGCTCTTGGGTGTGTTGGTGAGGGTGTTGCCAAGAGATATTAACATTTGAGTCAGTGGGCTGGGGAAGGCAGATCCACCCTTAATCTGGTGGGCACAATCTAATCAGCTGCCAGCGAATATAAAGCAGGCAGAAAAATGTGAAAAGGAGAGATGGGCCTAGCTTCCAACCTACCTCTTTCTCCCATGCTGGATGCTTCCTGCCCTTGAACATTGGACTCTAAGGTCTTCAGTTTCAGGACTTGGACTGGCTCTCCTTGCTACTCAGCTTACAGATGGCCTATTGTGGTACCTTGTGATCATATACGTTTATACTTAATAAATTCCCCTTTATATATATAATCTATGTATATCCTATTAGTTCTTTCCCTCTAGAGAACCCTAATACACCATCCTTGATTAAATCCCTTCACCCTCTCTCCATCTTTGTAAAAATTCTCCTCATTAAATTACTGTTCAGTGAAGCCCTGCTGACATTACTGCCTCTTTCCTGCCAAGATCAAGATGATACATAAAGATACTTCTTGGAGTCCCAGGGGGAGCCAGATTAAATCCAAGGAAACTTTTCCCTTTGTTATTATTCGCATTTAACATTGGATGTATTGATTCAGTACCTGCTCTGGGTTAGGCATCCACTCTTGTTCTAACTGCCTTCACTGTGGTTTATACTTTGACACCAAAGGAGGACCTCTCATCCCTGCTGGGTTCTGCTTGGCATGACTCACTTTGTGCCACATTGCTGTTGCTGCCAGTCTCCTGATATTCACAAAGTTGCAAGTGCTTGCTGTGCCCAAGTGGAGTCATGTTTCCTAGAGCCTTCACTGTGCTGAGGCCATGACAGTTCCACCCAGGATTGAGGACAACATTCTCCTCCCCTACTGTGACAATCTAACTGAGCACAGCTGTCTCTAGTTACAAAGCATCCTCCCTCTCCATGAAAATAGTTCCCTTTGGCTTTCTCCTGGAGGCCCCTTCCATGGTCTCAAACACAGGTTTGTGCAGCTGGTCTAGGAGTGGTAATAGTATTACAACAAAAAAGATTCTATGACTAGGTAAGTCTGGGAAACACTGGATTTAAAGAGCTAAGAAGGGTATTTTCCCCCTAATTACTCAGAGTCTCTAAGTGCACTGTGAATTTCCAAAAGGGGGTTTATTGAATATAGCATCTTCCCGTGTTATTTGGCCATGAAACACTTGTATCAATGAGCATTTCACAGAAAACACTTCCGTGAAATGCTGGTTAATGGTTGTATTAGTCTGTTCTCACACTGCTATAAAAATATTACCTGAGACTGGGTAATTTATGAAGGAAAGAGGTTTAATTGACTCACAGTTCCACATGGCTGGGGAGGCCTCAGGAAACTTACAATTACGGTGGAAGGCAAAGGGGAAGCAAGGACCTTCTTCATGTGGCGGCAGAATAGAGAAGATCAAGGAGTGAAGGGGGAAGATCCCATATAAAACCATCAGATCTCATGAGAACTCACCCACTATCATGAGAACAGCATGGAGGAAACCACCCGCATGATCCAGTCACCTTCCACCAGGTCCCTCCCTAGACATGTGGGGATTATGGGAATTATAATTCAAGATGAGATTTGGGTGGGGATACAGCCAAACCATATCAATGGTGTTACTGTTTTCTAGTAAAACTAGTTTATCAGTATTTTCACTAATTTGTAGTAACAATAAAATTTTTCATGTTTTTAAATTTTTACCTTGGGCAGACAGTGTGGAATTGCCCGTGAGGGGCTGCTTCAAGGAGAGGCAACATAGCAATGTGGAAAATAACTGGAGCTGGGCTCAGCCAGACTTGAGTTGGAATTCTGACTCAGTCATTGAGTGGCATTAGGTAAATCACTTAATATTTCTGGGCCTCAGTTTTCACTTCAGTAAAGTGGAACCAATAGAGTCCATTAAATATGATGAAAATGGAAAAGTATCTATCCCCAGTGTCTGGAACATAAAGGGTGCTCAACAAATGTGATTTCCCCTCCTTAGAACAAATCTTTCACATGGCCTTACCGTTTATCAGAAGCCTCATTGACTTTTTTTTCTAGATTCTTCTCCAGGATCTAAAGGATGGGTAGAACTGGAGAGACAGACAATAGGTCTTAGTGAATTAGAGGAGAGTATATAGATGGTTTGTTTCCCTCTTGATTTAATCTCAACTCATTAGCTATGGCAGCGGCTGGAATAGCTTTGAATTCTTGAACTGAATCTTGATAATACTTTTTGAGGCAAAATCTACAAGGATTTCTTTATTTCTCATTTCAAATCTGGAAGAAAGTATTTTCTCCTCTAGTTTCTATTTCTTTTCCATGATGTTACATAATCCTTGTTACAAAAATAATTGACACAAAATTCCACCACCCAAACACATCAGATATTTTCATTTATGTTGGTGACTTTTGGTCTTTACAATGTATCCAGGCTGATGCCTTGTCTTCAAAATTATTCCTAATGATTACATTATATTCAAAGACTATTATGAGGATTAAATTATGGTAATGTTTGAAAACAAAATCTGTTCTACTGATTGGTACAAGATTATATCCCCACTATTAAATAATTTTGATGTTTGCAATCCTTCTATCATTTTTTGTCATTACAATCTTTATGCATGACAAGGATATTTTGAGATACAAATTTTTTTCTTCTATATCTCTGACCTCCTGCTCAAACCCAGAGAAGCTGCTCTTACTCCAGCCTGGAGGTGGTTTGAGGCTGGGCTAAAAGCAGAGCCATCTTCAAGTTCTTCTGTTCCTGACCTTTGTTTTCAAAAGCTTGAGGTGAGAGTGGAGCTGAAAGGAGAGGACAGCTGGGGGATCTGGAGAGAGGCAGAGTGTCTTGGAAAAAGCAGGAAGAGCATAACTCTTCCGTTTTTATTTTTTAATGGCACTATCTCCGAAACCTCCTTGGCATAATAGGGTGTGGAGAGAGAGAGAAAACTATGTTCCTAAGAATACCCAAAATGCAGGAATCTCATGTCTTTCTCCTGGCAGGACAACTGGGAAGGTAGCAAGACCTAAGAAGGGCTGGGCATGGTGGGATGTGGGACATAGAGGAAAGGGTTTTTGGCCTTATGAATGATTCTTTTCTCTTACAGATGACACAGAAACAAGAGAGGGAAGCTGAGTCCCAAGGCATTGTGAAGGGTGAGGGTGGGTAACAACAGATAACTCACCACCAACCTCTTCCTAACCCCACAGAGCTTCAGCATCACACACGATCCTTGAGGCATGACACAACTGTATTTAGAAAAACTCCAATAATGGAAATTAAATTTCCAGGGCCATGGGAGAAATTGGTTTCAGAGTCAGAAATTGAACTGAATTATAGAAATAGGATACTTATTTTACTGTGAATGAGCTAAAATTTATATTTGCTACAAATATACATTGTTTTATTTTTTCTTTCTAGTTTGTTTGCTCAAGGATTGATTGATTGGATCTCAAGTATATACATACATATGTATATATATTTTGTATTATCTAGATTTTTGTACAATAAATTCCCTTATGGAGAAATACTGGGTCAAAATATATAAACATTTTTAGATCTCATTTCATAGTTCCAGATTGCTTTCTACAAGAATTAATTTAATTTACCTTGATACTAAGAATGATTGGATAGACTGGTTTAACCATATATTTATTAACTTTAGTTACTAGTATTTAAAAGAAAATATTGCTAATTGAGTAGTGGAAAATGTTACTTCATTTCAACAAAGTTACTAGAAAGTTTGAATCTTATGGCATGCCTTTATCTATGAAGTGAATTTCTTATGTGTATTGAGTTTTAGTTGGTAACAATTAACTTTGAAAAAATAAATTGCTTTTTACAGCTTGCTTTTCTTTGTGGATAGTGCATGTCACAGAATATTCTGCATCTTAAGCTTCCTTCCTTATCCAGACCAAATTCCCAACTTCTTACCACTGAAAGATGTTTTTCATCAAGTGAGTTCAGACCTGATCACCTAAAAGGCCAAGTTGTCCCTTTCAGTTGAGATGGACAGGTTCTAATTAGGCAGTACTGTGATTATAAGGAAACTATTCACTTATGAAATATAGAGGAAATGTGACAGGGAGTGAGGAAATCTATTGCGTTATATAAATGGTTACAGACACCTGGGAGTTAAGACTCATTACCATTGGCTGCACATTTTCTAAAGGAAATAACCCAGATGAAAGATATGCCTTGGGTGGAGACACACAATATAAGCCTTGTGTAAGTAAACTCACATTTCAAGAAAAAATTTAGATTCAAGACATACATAGGCAGGTTTGCTACACGGATATATTGTATGATGCCGAGGTTTGGGCTATAACTGAACCTGTCACCAAATAGAGAAATAGTACCTAATAGGTAGTTTCTCATGATCTCTTCCTCCCTCCCTCCTTTTGGAGTCTGCAGTGTCTATTGGTAAACCTACATTTTATTTATAAAAATGGGTCTAGAAAAATTACAACTGCACAAAATGTTACCCTGGAGCACTTTCTTCCATTCAATCCAAGCAAGTTTAAGAGTCCACAGTGCTGAAATAGAGAAGAGCACTGAATAAGGAATGCCTTATTTTTTTTCATCTGCTCCACTTACATGGAGAAATTTTACTCATCTTTTAGGTAGCTTGACTCAGGTATTATCGCCTCCCTGTACCGTCAGGAGGGATAGGTAATCCTGATCTATGCTTTGGTTTCCATGTTCTTTTGTATTCTTGGAAATCATATGCCTCTTTCTCCTGTGTCTTCAATTTATCCCTCTCAACTGTACTCTTTCTTTTTTTAAAATTTAATTTTTTAAGTTCTGGGATACATGTACAGGATGTGCAGGTTTGTTACATAGGTAAATGTGTACCATTGTGGTTTGCTGCACCTACCAACCCATCACCTACGTATTAAGCCTTGCATGCATTAGCTATTTATCCTGATGTTCTCCCTTCCCTTGTCCCCCTGATAGGCCCCAGTGTGTGTTACTCCCCTCCCTGTGTCCATGTGTTCTCATTGTTCAGCTCCCACTTATAAATGAGAACATGCAGTGTTTGGTTTCCTGTTCCTGTGTTAGTTTGCCGAGGATAACGGCTTCCAGCTCCATCTATGTCTCTGCAAAGGACATGATCTCATTCCTTTTTACGGCTGCATAGTATTCCATGGTGAAAAGTGCGACATTTTCTTTATCCAGTCTATCATTGATGGGCATTTGGGTTGATTCCATGTCTTTGCTATTGTGAATAATGCTGCAATCAACATACACGTGCATGTATCTTTATAATAGAATGATTTATATTCCTTTGGGTATATGGTATATACCCAGCAATGGGATTGCTAGATCAAATGGTATTTCTGGTCCTAGATCTTTGAGGAATCGCCACACTGTCTTCCACAATGGTTGAATTAATTTACACTCCCACCAATGTGTAAAAGTGTTCCTATTTCTCCACAGCCTCGACAGAATCTATTGCGTCTTGACTTTTTAATATTCACCATTCTGAATGGCGTGAGATGGTGTCTCATTGTGATTTTGATTTGCATTTCTCTAATGATCAATGATGTTGTGCTTTTTTTCATATGTTTGTTGGCTGCATTAATGTCTTATTTTGAGAAGTGTCTGTTCATGTCCCTTGCCTGCCTTTTTATGGGGTTGTTTTTTTCTTGTAAATTTGCTTAAATTCCTTATAGATTCTGGATATGAGACCTTTGTCAGGTGGATCAGTTGCAAAAGTTTTCTCCCATTCCATAGGCTGCCTGTCCACTCTGATGATAATTTCTTTGCCTGTGCAGAAGCTCTTTAGTTTAATTAGATTCCATTTGTCAACTTTTGCTTTTGTTGCAATTGCTTTTGATGTTTTTTGCTATAAAATCTTTGCCTGTGCCTATATCCTGAATGGTATTGCCCAGATTTTCTTCTAGGGTTTTATAGTTTTGGGTTTTACATGTAAGTCTTTAATCTATCTCGAGTTAATTTTTGTATAAGCTGTAAGAAAGGAGTTTAATTTCAGTTTTCTGCATATGGCTAGCCATCAACTGGACCCTTGCTATCCATAATCATGCTTCAGTTTCTTTCAATTTGTAAAAGACTCTCTGAAGCCCACATACACCTCCAGATACTGACATTTTTCTCTCCTTCTGTTCAGTGCTGAATTTCTTGACAAAACTGTCTATGCTCTGTCTCCACTTCATTTTTCATTCCTTCTTCAACCCACTGCAATCTGGTTCTTTCTTATAATTCCACCAAAACAGCTCTCACTAGAGTTACCTTCATGGTGCTGAATCCAGTGAACAAGTTATCATTGTACTAGCCTTATCAGAAGAACTTATCACTGTTGAACACTGGCCCCTCTGTCTTGATTTACTCTTGCCTTGCTTCTGTGACACCACATTCCCTTGACTTTCTTAACATCTTTCTGGTTTCTCCTCCTGAGCCTTCTTTGCTGGATCCTCATCTTTGTCCTGACCCCTAGTTGCTGGCAACTCTTCCCCTTCAGGCACCATCTCCACTCCCAGAGTTTCAATCCATATCTTTGCCAATATCTGCTGTCTTTGTATCTCAGATCTACTCATCACTTTTTAGTTTTACTTTTGTGTATCCAAACTCCAATATGGCCTCTCTCAAAGGAATTTTGAAATCAATATACTCCAGAGTGAATTCATCATACTGTCCCCTAAACTGCTCCTTCTCCAGTATCTGTCACTTAGCAATATTCTTCTATACGTTTTGGGTTCTTTCTTGTTTGTTTGCTCAAGGATTTATTGACTAATTGATTAGGCCTAAGTTGTGTTTTTCCAACAGTCAAGGAGAAAGCGTTACACTTCATTATCAGCCTAGAAAAACTTCCTGTTTTGCCAGAATTACTTCCTCAATTCTCCTTTTGAATGTGTCCCATCAGTATTGTCAGTGATATGTAAATTCTTTGCAAATTCTGAGTCTTTTAAAAAATAGAAGATATGTCTTTTTTTTTTTTACACTTTTAACTTTGAAAGCATACATTTACAATGCTCCTTATGCACTGGAAATAGACTGAATGCAAATAAAGCAGAGTTTGCTTAAAGAAAAAATCTGATGCTTTGAAATGTTTCCAACTATGTGAAAAACAATCACAAAAAGCCTATTGTATCCCCTTTGTGGCTATTGAATGAAGCTGCAGTGGAAGAAGCTGCCCAGCTGGGACATATCTTAATCATATTTCTAGCCAAACTCTTGCAAAAACACATCAGTTAGAAAAATTCTGAGTACTAATGACAATCCCTTACGTTTGCATAAGCAAAAACATGCATAAGGGATTGCTTCACAATATGCAAAGTATTTTAGAGTCATTATCTTGAGTCTTCCTGCTACCCTGACAGATAGGCAGGGCTTCCTTTATATTTTGCAGATGAGGAAACTGAGGTCCAGAGAGAGAGAAAGTTTTTCAGTATGTAGCTTATAAGCCTTACTGCAGGATATTGAATTCAGGTCTACGTATTCTGAGTTTAGGACTACCCTCTCTCACACTACCCCTTGCCCTGCCTTTGACTGCAGGAATTCCAGCAAGTATGCTGCACTGTCTTCTTTTCCAGGGAATAGAGCAGATTGGTTTTAGCAGAAAGGGAAAAACATGGAAGAGAGATAATTTAGAACACCATTATGGAGAAGCATAGAATTATTATAATGGCAAAAACTGCAATTACTTTTTCACCAACCTAATAGGTTGGTCTGGAAATTAGGGTTTAGAGAGGAGAATAGCAGGAGATAAGGTTGGAAAAGGTAGCTGAAGTGGCATTTTAGGATTGCCTGAATTCTCCCCACACTGCAGGACACATATGTAGAAGTAATTTTCCAACACAGCCTGTTCTGACTCCTACATCCAAAACAACTGTGCAATGGACCATGTAAGCTGGGAAAAATCTTCAAAGTGGCTTCAATTCAGTCTGGAAAGTGGGTAGCTAAGTTACAGTAGTATGTGCTTACATTTAGCATATCAACTCCCCACCATCTCCTTGCACCCCAACTTTACCCTTTATTCACAATTTTTAAAAAAGCATTGTGTTTGAGAATGTCTACCTTACTGCCTTTCAAGCTCTTTGTGGGCAGGAACTACATCATGTTCATGTGTAATTACATGCCTTCATCTATGCCTAATACAGAACCTTGCACACAGTAGAAACTCAATATTAGATAAATAGACAAGTAGGTAAAAGGAATTTGGGGTCTAGAGAGGTTTAGTGATTAGGGATGGAGGAGGTGGTGGCAAATGGGGAAAATAGTGGGTTTTATAGAGAAACAATGCATTTTATTGACAAATGGGGCTCTCAACTGTGTTACTTGGGTAAATTCCTCTACTAGTCTGATCCTCATTTTCTTTACATGTGAATTGGAGATACTAACATTAAGTTTATATTGTTTTAGTGAGGATTGCATTCAATGTAGTTAGATTAACATATAGGTATTTAAATGTATCTGTCACTAAATGTCTTCACATTTCTCATATGCAATTTTCTTTTTATTTTATTTTATTATTATTATACTTTAAGTTTTAGGGTACATGTGCACAATGTGCAGGTTAGTTACATATGTATACATGTGCCATGCTGGTGTGCTACCCCCATTAACTCATCATTTAGCATTAGGTATATCATCTAAAGCTATCCATCCCCACTCCCCCCCACCCCACAACAGTCCCCAGAGTGTGATGTTCCCCTCCCCGTGTCCATGTGTTCTCATTGTTCAGTTCCCACCTATGAGTGAGAATATGCGGTGTTTGGTTTTTTGTTCTTGCGATAGTTTACTGAGAATGATGATTTCCAATTTCATCTATGTCCCTACAAAGGACATGAACTCATCATTTTTTATGGCTGCATAGTATTCCATGGTGTATATGTGCCACATTTTCTTAATCCAGTCTATCATTGTTGGATATTTGGGTTGGTTCCAAGTCTTTGCTATTGTGAATAGTGACACAATAAACATACGTGTGCATGTGTCTTTATATCGGCATGATTTATAATCCTTTGGGTATATACCCAGTAATGGGATGGCTGGGTCAAATGGTATTTCTAGTTCTAGATCCCTGAGGAATTGCCACACTGACTTCCACAAGGGTTGAACTAGTTTACAGTCCCACCAACAGTGTAAAAGTGCAATTTTCTTTTTCTACTGAGTGAAGCAGTCCATCCATTCAGGTGTGCAAAACTATATATTACTGTGTTTTGTTTTCCCCTTAGAGTAAACTTCATTTTGATTGAGCTTCTATCCAAGTGAGCTGGTAAGAATATAAGCCTTAATTATTATTGGGGCTTTATTCTTCCAAGTGTTGTGGAATGGTTCCAAAGTCTTACGCACATCAAGGACAAGGGAGGTCTTCCTGTCCATCGGCCATCTCGCCAGATTTTCTCATGACTGGCTTTTGTCTTCATGAAGGCTCTTAGCCCAAATATGTTCTCAGAGAAGGCTTCAGGACCAATAATATAAAATCACTCATCCCCTGTCGTGCTATTTTATTTTCTTTCTAGCACACGTCAATATCTCTCTTTTTTTTTTGAAACAGTCTTTCTCTCTCCCCCAGGCTGGAGTGCAGTGACACATTCATGGCTTACTGTAGCCTTGACCTCCCAGACTCAAGCAATCCTTCCACCTCAGTTTCCTATGTAGCTGGGACTACGACATGCACCAACACACCTGGCTAATTTTTCAAAGATTTTTGTAGAGATGGGGTCTCCCTATATTGCCCAGGGTGGTTTCAAACTCCTGGGCTCAGGCGATCCCTCCCAACCTCGGGCCTCTCAAAGTGCTGGGATTATGGGTGTGAGCCACCATGCCCAGCCAATATCTTATATTTTAATGTTTGATAATGTTCTGCCTTCATCAAATATCATGTAAGCTCTATGAAAGCAGTATTTCCTGTGCCTAGAATACAATCCCCTTTTGCTGATTTGTCTCCATGGGCTTTACCATTAGGCAGCACTAAGACCTGAACATAAAGAGAACTGATGACTTTGTCTTCAAAATTTCTTCTTCCTTTGTTTTTGCCCTCTCTCCTTTTCCCCAGAGATACCTGTGTACTCTCTTCAACAGATTTAGGCCTTTAAAATCTAAAGGAAGAGATACAGACTTCTAGCTGCTTCTGTTTCCAGCACCTGCCAAGATATCTGAAGCAATGGATTATTGCTTGGCTTTTGTATTCAGGGGAGGTGAGGATAGGTTTAAGAAGAAAACCATTAGAAGAATAAAACGTTTATTCCAAAATTTCCATGTTCTCTTGGTGTTGCTGTTACACAGAATATATCTCCTTGGCACTAACTTCTACATGAAGAAGTCTGCTTCTACCAATATCCAAAATGTCCTGTCTAGGGGTAAAGTAACCACCATTCTAGAGTGCTTGGGACTGTCCTGATTTTAGCAATAAAGGTTCTGCATTTCAGCCTTTCAGTCCTAAGCAAACTGAGATGGCTGGCCACTCTACCTGGAGTAGCATGGTATTCAGCCTTCAAAAAGGACAAGCCAGAAGTTTCAGAAAATTAATGCCCAGGAAGCAGCCCTCAATCAATGAGGAACAGGGAGTTGGTGGATGAATATCCTCTATCAAATGGGAAAAAAACTGGATAACTATAGTGTGTTTTCTTCTGTTTCTAAGAGTTCAGCAGGATTGAACCACAGTTGCCCACAGCAGTAGCTGATTTGATAATACTACGTTTATTTGTTCCCTTGTTTTCTTTCTCCTCTTTTCTACATCCCTATAGGTATTTCCTGGCATTCCTTCACAGATAACCTACTTGCACCTCAAATTCTTGTCTTAGGGTTTGCTTCTGGGAAAACCTGAAGCCAAATGACTTACAAAATGCAGAGCTGGGCTGACACTTGCATTGATGAAATCCTCATCCTGGTATAACCATGTTCGAATGTAGTGGGTTCTCTCTTTTGGATGAAGCTTTCGATAGTTGGGTACAAGACAGTTGGGGAAAACTCTACACAGGCCTAACAAAGATGGTAACCAAAGGGGGTTTTTGTGACTCGGCCTGCTCAACCTCAATTGTTTCTATACCCTAGAGGTGGGTATTGGGCTGACAAGAAAGTTTTTGGAATGCTGACGCATTTTCTTTTCTCTGGCTCCTCTGTGGATATTTTCTCATCTCAAGGTTAGTATCTTAGTCTATTTATGCTGCTAATATGATACCTTTTAACTTTTAAAGAACTTTTAAAGAACAATTTATTTCTCACAGTTGCAGAGGCTTAGAAGTTCAAGATCAAGGTGAAGGCAAGTTTAATGATTTGGTGAGGGCTGCTGTCTCTGCTCCCAAGATGGCAGCTTGTTGCTGCATCCTCCAAAGAGGGTGGAATGCTGTATCCTCACATGGTGGAAGGCAGAAGAACCAGAAACAAATGCTTTGTGAAGCCTCTTCTATAAGGGCCTTAATCCCATTCATGAGGGAGGAGCCTTCATGGCCTAATCACCTCTTAAAGGCCCTCACATCTTAATACTATCACATCAGACATTAAGTTTCAACCCCTGAATTTTGGAGGGGACACATTCAAACTACAGCATTTTGCCCCACCTTCCAAAATTAATGTCCTTCTCATGTGCAAAATACATTAATTGCATCCCAATAGCCCCCAAAGTCTTAACTCATTCTTGTACCAACTTAAAAGTCTAAAGTATAGAGTCTTACACAAATCAGATATGGGTGAGACTCAAGGCACAATTCATCCTTAAGCACATTTCCCTGTAGCTGTGAGCCTGTGAAATTAAACAAGTTATATGATTCTAAAAGGTAATGGTGGGACAGCCATAGAATAGACATTTCCAATTCAAAGGGAGAAATAGTCAAGAAGAAAGAGGAAACAGATCCCAAATCAGTCCTAAACCTAAGTAGGCAAACAATATTGTCTTAAGGCTTGAGAATAATTTTCTTGATTTCATGTCCTGTCTTCCAGAAACACTGGGGTGGGGGTTGGGTCCCCAAGACTCCAGGGGACCATGCCCCCATGGCTTTGCTAGGCATAGCCCATCCACTAGCCCTTACAGGTCGGAGTTGGGTGCCTGGAGCTTTTCCAGGCTGGTGTTGCATGCTGGTGGCCCTACAGCTCTGGGGTGTAGAGATGTCCCTCCCACGGTGGATCCACAAAGCTTTACCCTAGGAAGGCTTTCTTCAGTGCCCCTGCTCCACTGACCATTCTCTGTCTGGGCCCTGAGCTCACTGAGGCATCTTTGAAACTTAGGTGGAGGTAAACAGTACTTCCACAGTGTATATGCTCTGTAAGCCTGTAGAATTAGCACCATGTGGATGCCATCAAGTTTTACAGCTTATACCTTTCAGAGTGGTAGCCTGAGCCATATTCAGGCTCACGTGAGCCACAGGAGTACCTTGGCTTGGAGGCCAAGGAGTACTGAACCAAAATGCAGGGAATGGAGGAGACATTAGGCAGCCTTGGGCTGCAAGTCGTAAGGTCTCACAGTTGCTTTGGCTCCCCACCCTACCAAAACCTGTTCTACCCTCAAGGCTCTTGTGCTCTAGGCCTGTGGTGGGCATAGTAGACTTGAAGATATCCAAAATGCCTTTGAGATTATTCTCCCATTGTCTTGATGAATAGCATCTGGCTTTCTTCTACCCATATTAATCACTATCAAACAGTCACTTGGCCATACCCTTGGTTTTATGTTCTACATATGGTTTTTTCTTTACATGGCCAGGTTGAGAATTCTCTAAATCTTTAAGTTATGCTTCCCTTTTAATTATAAATTTTGTCTTTAAATATTATTTTCTCTTCTCACATTTTACTATAAGCAGTTAAGAGAAGCTACACAACACCCTGAACACTGTCTGTTGGAGATTTCTTGTACCTAATATTTCGGTTCATCACTCTAAAGTTCTGCCTTTCATAAAGTCCTAGGACACAGACACAATTCATCCAAGCTCTTTGCCACTTGGTAACAAGGATGAGCATCCCTCTAATTTGATAAGATGGTCCTCATTTCCATTTAAGACCTCATCAGAATGACCTTTACTATTCATATCTCTACCAGTGTTCTGATCACATTCACTTAGGTAATTTCTAAGACAACTGAAATTCTCTCTCCAGCTCTTTTCTTCTGAGCCTGCATTAGAATCACCCTTAATGGTCCATTCCTGGCAACCTAGGGTCTTTCTAATATTCACTTCAAAGCTGTCTCAGCCTTTACCCATTACCTAGTTCCAAGCTCAATAACACATTTTATAAGTGTTTGTTATAGTGACACCCAACTCCTGGTAACAATTTTTGTCTTAGCCTGTTTATGCTGCCATAACAAGAAACCTGAGCCTGGGTAACTTATAAAGAATAGTATTTTTTCTCATATTTCTGGAGGCTGGGAGCTTCAAGATCAAGGCAGTGGCAAGTTTGGTTGTTTGGTGAGGGGTGCTCTGTGCTTCCAAGATGGCACCTTGTGGCTGCATCCTCCAGAGAGGAGGAATGCTGTGTCCTTACTTGGTGGAAGACAGAAGGGCAAGAGCTGAATGTTGCATAAAGCCTCTTTTAGAAGGTCCTTAATCCCATCAAGAAAGAGGAGCCCTCATGGCTTAATCACCTCTTAAAGGCCCCACCTCTTAATATTATCACAATGGCCACTAAGTTTTAACACTTGAATTTTGGAGGGGACACATTTAAATGATAGCAGCTAATGAAGAAGGCCTATAAAAAGTCCATCCAAGAGACATGCATGTGTTCCCTGAACCTTGTTCTTGACTCACATCTAGAAGTATTAAGAACAGGAGGTTTTGCTATTTCCCTAATGGTGGAGTAAAGATAAGGGGCTATTTTGGGAGCAAGCCTCACTCCCCTGGTGTCCGGCCCAAAGCCATATGTTTCTCATAAATACCAGCCGTGTGTTCTTTTGGAGTGACAAGATTGAGTATGAGATGTGACTCAAAAGGACTTCATGATGAGGTTGGGTGAAAGTGTTGTACGAAACCAGCTGCAATGTCATGAAAACACGGGAGTAGTTTTAAGAGGAGATTCACACAGCTAGGGACTGAGCCTTTAAACTAACAGCCATTTGGATGCAGCCATCTTGGCAACATCTTTCAGCCCTAGCCACACCTTCAGATGACTGCATTTCTGGCCAACAGCTTGACTGCAGCATCATGAGAGAGCCTGAGCCAAAACCATCCAGCTAAGCTTCTCTTGGGTTCCTGAAGACAGAAACTGAAGACAGATACAATGTTTATTGTTTTAAACTGCTAGGTTTGGGGGTATTTTATAAATACCTATGAGATCACAGATAGCTAATACTTTCTGATAAAAAAAGTGTTGAATGTTCTCAAAAGGTAATCACTGAAGAGTCCACAAAAGCAGCCCACTAGTGAAAATGTCAGCTTTGAACATTTGTCAATCCTAGAGGGCACTGATGGCAAATCACAGCCATACCATTCAGAAAGTTTTTTTTTTTTTTTTTAATTTCTCTTTTGTGACCCCGCCCACATTCTGGGTTAACAAGGTAGGGAGAAAAAGCGAACCAGGGGACCAGACACAGAAAAGATGCTAACTTCTCAGATTTGTGAAAAGATGTCTTAACTTTCAATGAAAGTAGAAATGCTCGACTCTTACATGCAGCTGAGGTTTTTTTTTATTGCTGAGATTAAAAAGAGCAGAAGGATTAAGAGAATTGCCCTAGATTTCACCCATTGGGTGGGAAAAAAGTAGCCAGAGTGGGTATGAACAGACTATGGGGGAGAAGAATAAAGTTCTGTGTTTAGTGAAGTCTTCATCTTTTAACCTTGTCCTTACATTAGCATTCACAGTCCTCCACAGCTTAGGTTCTCATCTTTTCAGCATCACCTCCTCTTTTGCTAGTGAAAAACCGACTCATCTTTGCAATATAAGTATCACCTGTTCTAAGCAAGGTCTCTTGGATCCCCATGTGAAAATTATTATCTTCCTCTCCCAGGATATTTTAGCTCTTCATGTCTTGGCTGTCCCTTCCACATTGCCACACATCCTTTGTGGCATTTTTTTTTTAAAGAGGCAGGATCTTGCTATGTCACCCAACCTGGAGTGTAGTGGCTATTCACAGGCATAATCATAGTGCTTTATATCTTGAACTCCTAGGCTCAAATGATCTGCCTCAGTCTCAGAAGCAGCTGGGACTACAGGCATGTGTCATAATTTCTGGCTGCTTTGTGATTTTTTTTTTTTTTTTTTTTTGAGATGGAGTTTTGCTCTTGTCACCCAGGCTGGAGTGCAATGGCATGGTCTTGGCTCACTGCAACCTCTGCCTCCCAGAATCAAGTGATTCTCTTGCCTCAGCCTCCCAGGTAGCTGGGATTACAGATGCCTGCCACCACTCCCAGCTAATTTTTGCATTTTTAGTAGAGATGGGGTTTCACCATGTTGGCCAGGCTAGTCTTGAACTCCTGACCTCAAGAGATCTGCCTGCCTCGGCCTCCCAAAGTGCTGGGATTCCAAGTGTGAGCCACTGCACCCAGCCATGACGTTTTTAAATGTAAATAGTTCCTTAAGTTGACTTATCTTGCTCTTGTACTGGATTGTGAGCTCCTTGAAGTTGATCCTATATGGATTAAGGTTATAATAGAGATTCAAGGACTAACAATGCAGATTAAGAAGATGATTACTTTGTATTTAAGTTACTACATAGGAAGTATAGCTGAAAGACAGTCCTTACCTTCCAGAAAGGTATTGAGTAGGGATAAAACATTAATAAACAAAGGTCCTATGAGCTGCCAGAAACCACTCAAAGATGAAAATAGGGTATGCCCTTGAGGTCAGATGCAGGAGTCATAGTCAGGTCACCAGCTAGCATGCATAGAGCATGCTAAGTAAGCAAACTGAGGTCAGGAACCAAGTTGAAAGAAGGAGACAGGAAGTCCAAGAAGGGACAGAATGGACAATCAGCAAGAGACAAAACCAAGACTGACAAGAACTTAATTTTTTTCAGTAGTGTGCAAGCATCCAGTGATAAGTACATACTCCCAGAGTTCTTCAGCTTGACTTAGAAGCATGGTACCCTGATTCTGATACATGATAGTATTCATAAATAGGCAGAGCTTTGGACTGCCAGGTGGATCAGAAGAGGACCCTTGTAGTACATTTGGAGTTTTATATATATAAAAAAAAGATTAAGACTATGTAGGCTGTTGATATTGAAAAGTGAGGGTGGACTGTGATGTTGAAGGTGATGAAGGGCCAAGGATCTACGGCCACAGGCATTGCTTATGGTGCTATCCTCAAAAGCTGTGCAAAATAAGGAAGGGGGTGCATACTATAAGCTGAATGAACACAATTTTATCAGACAAACTTAAAAGTGATCCTACAGCCTATCTGGATGTTCATATGGAATGGCTCAGTTTCTCCTCTTTCCTTTAATACACTCTAGGCAGGAGATCAGACCTCAGCAAGACCCTCAGAGGGAATTCCCTCAGGTTATCTAAATAGGGAATCAATCATTGCATAGGGCTGCTTTCCTCCGAATGGAGACTTCCAAGTGATTAACACCACACAAACAGCGACGGTGGGAGGCAAGACCATAAATTTTACACTAACTTCCTTTTAATTGATGAGTTCACCCACCACTTTCAGCCATGAGGTTGCAGTGTCTTGGCCTTGACCCAGACCCAGCTTCTCCGCACCCCCTTTCCCTAGCCTTATACTCTCTCACCTTCCAAAGTGAATTAGTGCTATTTGCCTTGAAAGCTTCCAATCCTGGCTGGTTAGCAGCCAGCTGCAACCCATCAAAACTCTGATTAGGCATTTGAAAGGGTGGAGCATTTTTCATAAAATGATTGACAATGGCTTCTATCTCACACACCTGCTGCTTTAAACCCCCTATAAAATGTCAGCAGGGAGTGTAAGTGATAGATTGCAGTGGTGCTGCCCAACATAGGAATGTTAAGAGCTAGGAGATGGGAGTGTCTGAACCTCAGCTACTGGAAAGAAAACAAAACAAGCACCCCATCAAATCCATTTCTGAAGACAGCCATGAGGGCACATTTCACCCATCCCAGCTTTCTTAGTCCAATGTAGCACGGTTTTCAGCACTGGTAAGCATTGTTGTTACTGTTTGACAACCACAAGGTTGTCCCTGCCCAATGCAGGGCCTGGCTCCAGGGCACCAAGTCAAGCAGTCCTAGAGTCATTTCTGGCCACCAGCCATTTTTATGTGGTTCAGAAACTGGCCATTTGGGATTGATTCAAGTTTGAGGGATTCTAAGGGCTTTCTTGGTGCCTTCATGGGTAGGACCTGTCCAGTTGTGTGGCTCTGAGTGATAGTTTTCTTATAGGCAGGTTGCTAAATCCAAATGGCCCAATATTAAAATCAATGCAAGTACAAACTTTTCTTCAGGCAAAATTATTCTTTCTGGATGGCCCAAGTTAAGAGGATGATGAAAAGGATTCCAGGTGGAGTCCGAGAGAAAGGGTTAATGAGTTAGGTACAGAGCTGGGTCACTAAAGTTGGAGGGTAAACTGAGTTCAAACACTTTGAAAGGTGGTCTTCAGATGGGCAGAGTTCAGTGGTAAGGAACCAAGAAGGAGCAGACCTGGAATGTCACTCTTGAAGGCAAGTAATGGATGAGGTGAACCCAATTTATGTTTCACGTCTGGTTGGGAATGGCTAATCTTGGATAGTTACCGATAGTGAAGAATGGATACTAAGAACTTTATAAATTAGTTTCAGTTCATAAGAACATCACCTGGGGATGTTATATACCAGATACTCTCCCTGTCCTCACGATGCAAAGTAGATGTTAACTGAGTATTTATAGTCAAGTTTGATGAATGTTGGATGGAATGGAAAAGTACAGGGAGCTTTGAGAGCTCCAGGTCTTTTGAGCTTTGAAAGCACAGGGAATCTTGGGAAGTAAGGACATCTCTTATCAATAAACATTTATTGAGCACGCACGTATACTGGGTACTGTAAGGGTATGGGAGACTGCCTACTACCGTAAACAACTTAGGATTTATTTGCAGTTTTTTCTCACCTCTATGCCCGCAGAAGCAGAGTATAACAAGAGAGTGTGGCCCAGTACAAGAGTAGCACAGAGGTAGGAGTGATTATTATAGACTTAAGCTATTCTTTTAATTATGAAATATTCCAAATATACAAAAATCAGAAAACATGTAGGTATATTCTTTATCCAGATTTAATAGAATCATGTTGCAAAATGTGCTGCATTTCTCTCATGTCCAAGAATACAATTCCATATACAACTAAAGCCTGGCTCCTCCAGCCTGTTCCTTTATCCGTCTTGGAGGTCAGAGCACTCCTGAAGTTGGTATCATTCCCATACATTTTAAAAACTGTTACTACATCTGCATGCCAGATGTATCCTATCCTGTCTTTCCTCTTCAAGTATGCTGGCTTTCATTAAAACATTTGTATTTCTAATTTACTCAGTTTTATCAATCTCTTTTTTTATGTACTTTGTGTTTTACAAAAAATCTTTCCCTACTCTGAAGGCATGAGATATTTTCTCTCTTGCCTAACAGTTTCAGAGTTTTGCTTTTACCTTTGTGGATTCAAACCTTCTGGAATTTGCTTTTATAAATTTTAAATTAAAAAAATCTAATTTTACTTTCTTCTACATAACCAATTTCCCCAATATTTATTGATTAGTCCTTCTTTTCTAACAGACATCTAATGTCCTATATTATCTTCATGGTTCCAATATTTGTATAGATTCTTTTATAAAGATTCTTTTTCTCATGGTTTTTCTATCCCTGTGTTAATACCCTACTGTTTTTTCATGACTATTCATATCTGGTAAGGTACATCTACTACTTCCATTGGATTTATTATTCCTGACCCTTCAGTCTATTATAAAACACTGTGATCAACATCCTGACTTTCTGAAAAGCCCATTTTAGAGATATCACATTGAAATTATATAGATTTTTATATTAATTTATGGAAAAATGTCATCAGTATGACCGTCTTCCCTGATATAAACATGATTTTTAAAAATATTTATTTATTTATTTATTTTTTGAGACAGAGTCTCACTCTGTCACCCAGGCTGGAGTGCAGTGCTGTAATCTTGGCTCACTGCAGCTGCCACCTCCCAGGTTTCAGTGATCCTCTCACCTAAGCCTCCTGAATAGCTGTCACTACAGGCATGCACCACCACGTCCAGCTAATTTTTGTATTTTTAGTAGAGATGAAGTTTCACCATGTTGGCCAGACTGGTCTCGAACTCCTGAACTCCTGATCTCAAGTGATAACGCCCACCTCGGCCACCCAAAGCGCTGGGATTACAGGCGTGAGCCACCCTGCCCAGCCAACATGATTTCTCTCTACATTTATTTAGATCATTTTTTGTGCTCTTCAATAAAGTTTTATAATTTCCTTAGTAAAAATGTCAACAGATACTTACATATGTTTTGAATGATTTATGTCTAAGTGCTTTGTATTGTTGTATTGTAAATGGTGTTTACAGTTTCTAAATTTTTTCAGGTTTACAGCAACAACCAAATTTTGTTTGTTGATACAGTAATCTGAAATCATGATGAAATATTAGTTTCTCTTGGATTTTAAGTAGATAATTTTATCTCTGCTTATGATACAATTTTATTTCTTATCTTCTCTAATCTTGATATTCTGTATTTTGTATTTTTGCATTTAAGACAGAGTTTTGACTTATTGCTGTGTTTAGGACCTCTGGTATAATTGCTCTGCTGCATTCTGAGTAATTTGTCAGATTTTTCATTTATTAATTCTTCATTTGCATTTTTCTATTTTCTTCATTGTGTCTATAATCTATTTCATTCTCTTTCACATTGATCTTTTTCTCCACAGTGTCTTAGATAAGATTAGGCTAGGTTATGCTGCAATAACAAACCATCCTAAACTTGTCTTAAAACAACAGGATTTTGTTTATGTTTCATGTCCTGACAAAATTAGTGGAATGGTCCCTTCCACATAGTTACTTATAAATCTAAGATGATGGGACCACCACCATTTTGTTTCTGTGTAATCTGAAACAGGTGGTTTCTCAGTCATGATGGCAGGGGAAGGAAATATGTGTTACAGACTGAATGTTTGTGTACTTTCACCCCCAAATTCATTTGTTTAAGCCCGAACCCACAATGTGATGATTTGGAGGTGAGGGTCTTTGAGAGGTAATTAGGGTTAGATGAGGCCATAATGGTGAAGCTCTGGTAATGGAATTAATGACCTTACAAGAAGAGACAGAAAATTTGCTCTCTCTTTCTCCATCATGTGAGGACACAGTGAGAAGGTGACTGTCCACAAGTCAGGAAGCCCTTATCACGGACTGAATCTGCCTTGATCTCAGTTTTCTCATCTACAGAATTATGAGAAAATAAGTTTCTGTTGTTTAAGCCATCCAGTCTATGGTATTTTGTTATGGCAGCCTGAGCAGACCAATACAGCATGAGGAGTCATCCACCAGATTTTAGTGCTTTGACTCCAAAATGACAGACGTTTCTGATAACGACTATCAGACAGAATGAGTCACATTCCTCCATCTATCTATAATGTAGCTAGAAAATACATTCTTCCTGGGGATGAGAAAGAAGAGGAGAAGCAGATATTGGTATACAATGTCAAAGTAAACTATATGTTATATTCTTTGTAGCTGTGATATGTGCAGTTTTTATATATTTTAAACATTGATATTTTCCCTTTCAAGTTAAAAATTTTAATCTAATTATCTCCAGTTTGGGGAGGGGATTGTCTGATCCTCTCACTCTCTTTGGCTGTTCATTGTTATTCCATAATCATTTATTTCTTCACATTTTAAAACCTTTTAATATAAACTGATCTTTAGCTGTATTTTCCCCACCTGATGGGATCCTGTTTGGTCTTGTTTTTTAAAGTATATCCCCAGAATATTTTGTTGTTTTTGCTTTCTTTTGCCATAGATCCCAAGAATATTACTGATCAATGATCAATTTTATGTTCATTGATTGGTGTAGGGATTTCTGTACCCCAAGACTAGGTAAAATTCAGTCTCCAAATATAAGAGATTGGCAAAAAGGATAGAAAAACCTGTCTATCTCTACGTTTTGATTGAAGAGTTTAATCCATTTTATATTTAATTACCGATAAGGAAGGATTTATGTCATGTTGCTATTTGTTTTCTATATGCCTTAAAGCTTTTGTTGTTCCTCATTTCCTGCCATACTGTTTTCTTTTGTACTTTGATTTTTTGTAGTAAAATGTTTAAATTACCTTCTCATTTTCCCTGTGTATATTCTATAGCTATTTTCTTTGTGGTTCCACAAGAATTACACGTTACATTCTCAAATTATAACATTCTAATTTGAATTTATACCAGTTTAACTTGAAAACACACAGAGACTCTGCTCCTCTGTAGCTCAATTTCCACCCCTTTGGTTGTCACAAAATTATATCTTTAGACATTGTGTGCCTCAAACCATAAACTAATTATTTAAGTGCACAAGTCTCTTAAATTATGTAGAAAGCAAAATACGGAGTTACGAACCCAAGTTACAGTAATACTAGCTTTTAGACTGTTTTTCTAAAAGTACACATTTTTAGGAAGTGCATTTAAATCATGTAGAAAACAATAAGTTACAAGCTGTTGTTACAATAATATTAGGTTTTATAGTTGCTCACGTATTTACCTTTATTGAGGTGTTTATTTCTTTATATGGCTTCAAGTTACTGTCTAGCGTCCTCCTACTTCAACCTGCAGGACTCCCTTGAGCATTTCTTGCAGGAAAAGTCTAGTGGTAATACACTCCCTCAGCTTCTGTTTATCTGGAAGTGTTTTAATTTCTTCCTCTCTTTTGAAGAACACTTATACCAGATATAAGATTTGTGTTTGACAGGTACTTTTAACATTTTGGAGGCCAGAAGGAAGTGTACGAATATATTCAAAGTTTTTGATATCTGCCAATAATCTCATTGAGGATACTTTATATGCAACGAGTCACTCTTTTTCTCTTGCTGCTTTCAAAATTCTCTTTGTCTTTAATTTGATTTTAATGTGTCTTTGTATGGGCCTGAGTTCATCCTCCTTGGAGTTTGTTGAGCTTCTTGGATGTTTATATATTTCATTAAACTTGGGAAGTTTTCAGCCATTACTTTTTCAAATATTCTCTCTGCTCCTTTCTTCTCCTTTGTATCTCTGACAAAGCATATGTTGATCTGCTTGGTGGTATCCCATCGGTCCCTTGTAATATTCACTTTTCTTTACTCTTTTTTCTTTTTTTTCTCTTTTTCCTAAGACTTCATAATTTCTATCATCCTATGTTCAGGTTCACAGATTCTTTAGTCTGTCTACTCAAATCTGCCTTTGTGTCCCCCTGGTGAAATTTTCATTTCAATTATTCTACCTTTTAGCCCCAGAATTTTTTTTTGTTTCATTTTAGGTTCTCTTTCTTTGATATTTCCATTTGGCTCATATATCATTTTCTTGATTTTCTTCAGATCTCCCTTTAGTTTTCAAAGTATTTTTAATACAGTTGTTTTAAAGTATTTGTCTAGTAGATCTGCTATCAGATATTTTTTCAGGGAGAGTTCTGTTGATTTTTATTTTTTTCTTTGAAAGGGCCATACTTTATTTCTTTGTATGCCTTGTTATTTTTTTTTTTGGTTGAAAACTGAATATTTGTAGTAACTCTGGAAATCAGACTCTTTCCATTTTCTAGGGTGTGGTGGTTTTGTTATTGTTTGTATTATTTTTGTTTTTTGATTGTCCTAGGCTGTCTCTGTGCTAAGGATCAGCCTGAGGTATAAACTTAAGGTTTTTACAGGTTTTCCTGAACCTGAACCTTTCCCTGGGTATGCAAAGTCACTTTTTAATTTTCTTCATATATACAGTTGCATTTGAATGTTTTAGTCTCTAATGTCTGCCTCCCAGAAAGGAAAAAAGGACAAAAGGGCAAGAGGAAAGAATTCTGGCCCTTTAAGTCCCCTGGAAGTCACTTCAGCCAGAGTGGGAGGTGCTTGTGATATGAGGGGACTTAAAACAATGGCCACTGGCCCCTTTGTCTGCACCTCTGTGATCAGTAGCAGAAATCAGCAATCAGAGCACAGATCCCTGATATTTGGAGGACAGAGTCCTTTCCTATACTTCAGCTTTCACAAGCTGTATGCAGGTTGCTTCAAGAACAGCTGCCTACCACTGGTCTGGGGGTGGGATGGGTACTGTCCTAAGAGCTAAAATGGACCGAAATTAATGGTAATTTACCATCAAAGCCCTCCCCTGAAATTTTCAAGTCTTCAATAGACTTCAGAATTCCAAAATAGTTATATCAGATAGATTTGGCAGCACAAACATTGTCTAGATGGGGAGACAGACTGCTATTGTTTCCTACTCCACCATCTTCTCAGAACCTATTTTTGGGTGATTTTATAGAAATTCGTGTTAATTTTTGTCTTGGCTATTCCAAAGGAAAGGAACTAGCATAAGTCTTAAGTCTTAAAATGAATGAATTCACAGAAGCAGCCTGTGTTTTCAATGTTTCTATATTCGAGTTTTGTAAGTTCCCTCATATTACAAGCACCTCCTTTCTGCAATCCAAAGAAGCTGATACCAGGTTGATAATGATGCTAATACTTTGGGTCCTGTAGTTCAAACTGACTGAGAATGTTAGCATAGAAAGATAATTTCTAATTAATTATGTTCTAACTTTAGAAAATGTGTATAATAACTTTCGAATTGATAATAAATTTTGCCATAAAATAGAAGGCCTTCAACTGTGAACAGGTCAATTGCTTTTACATTTTTCAATAAATCCTTCTAATATTTACCTATAAGTTTTGCCAAGTTATTAAAAATGCTTTATTTTAAAATTTGACCAGTACACACATCATAGTATATTCATTAAAATATAATTAAAAACATAATTCAGAACAGTTGGTAATTGTATTTTGTTCTATGTTGTTCCATTTATATTTCTGCCATAGCTATGTTTAGCCAGTAAACAAGCTGATTTTTTTTCTTAATGGGTTTGCAAAATATATAGGTGTACTATGTTTCAATTTTATTATTAAATTATAATCAAGTTTAAAGATTTGAGAATAGCATTTCTTTTATATTTACTTTGAAATATACCTGCAAGTTGTACCTACATCCTCAGTATAGTAAGTCAGCAAAATTGTGGAATACTGCATGACTGATATATGCTTGTAATATGTGAAGTTAGATACTTCACACTAAGAAATCTGAGGTAGGTATTATCTTTCATTGAAGCAGAAGGAAACAGAAGGACTTTACTTTCAGTAATGGTGAGCAAAGCAATTGGTAATTTTCTTCTACATAAAAAAAATAAGACTAGATAAAATTGTAAAAAAAAAAATTACTTCAGGGCACTAGGAACTGACTAAAGGCAGAAAAAAAAATGAGAAGCATTTACTTTTGAAAAACTGCTAGAGCTTTGGGTAAAAATAAGAACTCTGTGGTACTCTTGTCTGGGGTTTCTCCCCTCTTTCTTCCACCACCAGACTACTGGGGGAAACAGTAGCTTTGTCGGCCTGGAATTGACTACCAAGCCCTGCAGCTTTACTGCCAGAAGCAATGAATTCAATTTGGGGAAGGAAGCAAAAACTTATCGTTTTGCTAGCTAAAGTGGCAGACTTAGTTGGGACTGGATGGAGACAACCCACAGCACTGAAAGACCAAGACTGCCATTCCAATTTGGGTTGACTGACAGACCAGTCAGAAGCTGTATGGAGAGATTGTGGAAAAAAGCCATGGAAAGTCCAAGTTAAGCTTTTCCAAACTTTTCTGCTGTATGGAAAACTGCACATGCATGGAAAGACCAAAGAAAGCCCCCACCATCAAAAAGAAAAAGAACGCCAAGGGAGCCTTGAGCATTGCCTGACACATTAAATGTATTCCTCAACTCACACAGAATAACTGGGATGAGATGCAATAATGCAGATGTTATATTTCCTGGACAAAAACTTCAAAGTAGCCTTTATAGATATGTTTAAGTATTTAAAGCAAGCTATGTTCAATGAATTAAAGAAAAATAGCCTAGCAGTAAATCAACAAACAGAATCTAATAAGTAGAAAATTAGATATTTGAAAGAATCAAATGAAAATTCTAGACTAGTAAAGTAAAATAATTGAAAGTAATTTTAAAAAATCACTGGATGTCCTCAACAGCATAGTTGGGAGGATAGAGAAAAGAATCAGTAAACTTGAAGATAAGTAGAAATGATTCAGACTAAATAAGAGTGGAAAATGTTAAATTGAGCATAATCTCAGGTACCTATGGGACAATGCCAGGTGTTCCCATACATGTATCAGAGACCCAGAAGAAGAAAAAGAATCTATTTTGAAATATAATGCTTTAAACTCCACACATTTAATGAAAATTTTAAGTCAGATCTAAAAATTTTAATGAACCTCAAGTAGAATAAACACAAAGGTAACCCCATCTAGACACAACATAGTCAAATTGTTAAAAGCCAAAGGAAATAGAAATATTGAAAACAAAGAAAAAAATAACTCATCACATACAATGAAACAATTCATGGTTACAAGGGAGTCCAGATAGAAGTGGATGATTTATTCAAAATGTTTAAAGAAAAATTGTCAATCAAGAATTCTATACCCAGTAAAATTATTCTTCAAAAGTTAAAAGTGAAATGACGAAATTTCCCCAAATAAACAAAAACTAAAGGAATTCATTGCCAGCATACTTGACCTACAAGAAATAGTAAAATCCTTAAGGTTGAAAGGAGATGATACTGTATGATTACCTGGATCCACAGTACGAATGAAAAATTCCAGAATATGCACTTTTATTCATCTATTAATTTCTTTAAAAAAAGAAATTCACCTATTAATTTCATCTATTAATTTCTTCAAAAAAAGCATAAGCAATAGCTATAATTCAGTAAAATCAAATTTACAACACATATAGTTGTGATATGGATGACAATATTGGGGGAAGGAAATGAAAAGAAGGGGGAAGGAAATGAAGCTATACTGGCTTAAAGTTGCTATCTTTTGCTGGAATAAAGTCAGTATTAACTTGAGATGAGTTGTGATGTTACAGATAATATTAAAATCCCTAGAGCAGCCTCTAAAAACACTTCAAAAATATAGTTAAAACATCAAAGTAATTAAAATAGTGTACTGAAAATATTTGTATAACACAAGAAAAGAAAATAAAGGACAGAAAGGGGAACAAAAATCATGAGACATGTATAAAACAAATAGCAAAGTGGTAGACATAAAGCTATCCATATCAATAAGTGCATTAGATATGAATGAACTAAATACTTTAATCAAGAGGCCTAGACTGTCAGACTGGATAAAAATGCAAGATCCATCTTTAAGTCTTGGATTTAAAGATAAATAAGTTGAAATTTTTTAAAAAGAAAAAAGACAGACCATACAAACAATAACCATGAGAGAGTTGGAGTGGCTTTTTATCAGAGAAAATACTTTAAGAAATATCACTAGGGTTGCTGGCAATATGACTGAATAGGAACAGCTCCGGTCTGCAGCTTCCAGTGAGATCAATGCAGAAGGCAGACGATTTCTGCATTTCCAACTGAGGTATCCGGTTCATTCATTGGTACTAGTTGGACAGTGGCTGCAGCCCAAGGAGGGTGAGCCGAAGCAGGTGGGGCATCGCCTCACCCAGGAAGCACAAGGGGTCAGGGAACTCCCTCTCCTAGCCAACAGAAGCCATTAGGGACTGTACTGTGCACTCTGGCCCAGATACTGCACTATTCCCGTGGGCTTTGAAATCCACAGACTAGGAGATTCCTTCCGGTGCCTATACCACCAGGGCCCTGGGTTTCCAGCACAAAATGGGGCGGCTGTTTGGGCAGACACCCAGCTAGTGGCAGGAGTTATTTTTCATGCCCCAGTGGCACCTGTAATGCCAGCGAGACAGAACAATTCACTCCCCTGGAAAGGGGGCTGAAGCCAGGGAGCCAAGTAGTCTGGCTTGGTGGGACCTACCCCCACAGAGCTCAGCAAGTTAAGATCCACTGGCTTGAAATTCTCCCACCAGCACAGCAGTCTGAGCTCGACCTGGGACACTCAAGCTTGGTGGGGGGAGGGGCATCGGCCATTGCTGAGGCTTGAGTAGGTTGTTTCACCCTCATGGTGTAAACAAAGCCGTGGGAAGTTAGAACTAGGCAGAGCCCACTGCAGCTCAGCAAGGCCACTGCGGCCAGACAGCCTCCTCTCTGGGCAGGGCATTTCTGAAAAAAAGGCAGCAGCCCCAGTCAGAGACTTACAGATAAAACCCCCACCTCCCTGGGACAGAGCACTTGGGGGAAGGGGTGGTTGTGGGTGCAGCTTCGGTAGATTTAAACACCCCTACCTGGCAGCTCTGAAGAGAGCAGTGGATGTATCAGAACAGCGTTTGAGCTCTGATAAGGGACAGATTGCCTCCTCAAGTAGGTCCCTGATCCCTGTGTATCCTAAGAGATACCTCCCAGTAGGGGCTGACAGACACCTCACACAGGAGAGCTCTGGCTAGCATCTGGCAGGTGCCCTCTGGGACAAAGCTTCCAGAGGAAGGAACAGGCAGCAATCTTTGCTGGTCTGCAGCCTCTGCCAGTGACACCCCAGCAAACAGGTTCTGGAGTGGACTTCCAGCAAACTCCAGCAGACCTCCAGCAGAGGGGCCTGACTGTTAGAAGGAAAACTAACAAACAGAAAGGGATAGTATCAACATCAACAAAAAGGACATCCACTCAGAGACCTCATCTGAAAGTCAACGAATTCAAAGACCAAAGGTAGATAAATCCACAGAGATGGGGAGAAACCAGTGCAAAAAGCTGAAAATTCCAAAAACCAGAACACCTTTTCTCTTCCAAAGGATCACAGCTCTTCACCAGCAAGGGAACAAAACTGGATGGAGAATGAGTTTGATGAATTGACAGAAGTAGCCTTCAGAAGGGGGGTAATAACAAACTCCACCGAGCTAAAGGAACATGTACTAACCCAATGCCAGGAGGCTAAGAACCTTGAAAAAAGGTTAGATGAATTTCTAACTAGAATAACCAGTTTAGAGAAGAACATAAATGACCTGGTGGAGCTGAAAAACACAGCATGAGAACTTTGAGAAGCATACACAGTATCAATAGCTGAATGGATCAAGTGGAAGAAAGGATATCAGAGATTGAAGATCAACTCAATGAAATAAAGTGAGGAAACAAGATTAGAGAAAAAAGAGTGAAAATAAATGAACAAAGCCTCCAAGAAGTATGGGAATATGTAAAAAGACCAAATCTATGTTTGACTGGTGTATGTGAAAGTGACAAGGAGAATGGAGTCAAGTTGGAAAACCCTCTTCAGTATATTATCCAGGAGAATTTCCCCACCCTAGCAAGGCAGGCCAACATCAAATTCACGAAATACACAGAACACCACAAAGATACTCCTCAAGAAGAGCAACCCCAAGACACTTAATTGTCAGATTCACCAAGGTTGAAATGAAGGAAACAATGTTAAGGGCAGCCAGAGAGAAAGGTCGGGTTACCCACAAAGGGAAGCTCAT
Source organism: Gorilla gorilla gorilla (assembly GCF_029281585.2). Taxonomy (NCBI): domain Eukaryota; kingdom Metazoa; phylum Chordata; class Mammalia; order Primates; family Hominidae; genus Gorilla; species Gorilla gorilla. Next base: position 184,205,438 of record NC_073224.2, on the reverse strand, counting down.
CAGACTAACAGTGGATCTCTAGACAGAAACCCTACAAGCCAGAAGAGAGTGGGTGCCAATATTCAACATTCTTAGGGAATTTTCAACCCAGAATTTCATATCCAACCAAACTAAGCTTCATAAGTAAAGGAAAAAGAAAATCCTTTACAGACAAGGAAATGCTCAGAGATTTTGTCACCACCAGGACTGCCCTACAAGAGCTTCTGAAGGAAGCACTAAATATGGAAAGGAAAAACTGGTACCACCCACTGCAAAAACATACCAAACTTAAAGACCATTGATGCTACGAAGAAACCACATCAACTAAGGGGCAAAATAACCAGCTAGCATCATAATGGTAGGATCAAATTCACACATAACAATATTAACCTTAAATGTAAATGGGCTAAATGCTCCAATTAAAAGAGACAGACTGGCAAATTGGATAAAGAGTCAAGACCCATCAGTGTGCTGTCTTCAGGAGACACATCTCATGTGCAAAGACACACATAGGCTCAAAATAAAGGGATGGAGAAAGATCTACCAAGCAAATGGAAAGCCAAAAAAGCAGGGATTGCAATCCTAGTCTCTGATAAAACAGACTTTAAACCAACAAAGATCAAAAGAGTCAAAGAAGGGCATTGCATAATGGTAAAGGGATCAATGCAATGTGAAGAGCTAACTATCCTAAATATATATTCACCCAATACAGGAGCATCCAGATTCATAAAGCAAGTTCTTAGAGATCTACAAAGAGACTTAGACTCCCACACAATAATAGTGGGAGACTTTAACACCCTACTGTCAATATTAGATAGACCAATGAGACAGAAAATTAACAGGGATATTCAGGACTTCAACTCAGCTCTGGACCAGGCAGACCTAACAGACATCTACAGAACTCTCCACCCCAAATCAACAGAACTGAAGCAGATAGAGAAATGAAAAACCCTTCAAAAAAAAATCAGTGAATTCAGGAGCTGATTTGTTGAAAAGATCAACAAAATAGTTAGACTACTAGCCAGACTAATAAAGAAGAAAAGAGAGAAAAATCAAATAAGAGCAATAAAAAATGATAAGGGGGAATATCACCACCAATCCCACAGGAATGCAAACTACCAACAGAGAACACTATAAACAATTCTATGCAAATAAACTAGAAAATCTAGAAGAAATGGATAAATTCCTGGACACATACACCCTCCAAAGACTAAACCAGGAAGAAATCAAATCCCTGAACAGACCAATAACAAGTTCTAAAATGGAGGCAGCAATTAATAGCCTACCAACCAAAAAAAGGCCAGGACCAGACGGATTCACAGCCAAATTCTACCAGAGGTACAAAGAGGAGCTGGTATCATTCCTTCTGAAACTACTCCAAACAATAGAAAAAGAGAGAATCCTCCCTAACTCATTTTATGAGGCCAGCATCATCCTGATATCAATACCTGGCAGAGACACAACAAAAAAGAAAATTTCAGGCCAATATCCCTGATGAACATTGACGCAAAAATCCTCACTGGAAAACTGAATCCAGCAGCACATCAAAAAGCTTATCCACCGCTACCAAGTTGGCTTCATACCTGTTATGCAAGGCTGGTTCAACATATGCAAATCAATAAACATAATCCCTCACATAAACAGAACCAATGACAAAAACCACATGATTATCTCAATAGATTCAGAAAAGGCCTTTGACAAAATTGAACAGCCCTTCATGCTAAAACCTCTCAATAAACTAGGCATTGATGGAACATATCTCAAAATAATAAGAGCTATTTATGACAAACGCACAGCCAATATCATACTGAATGGGCAAAAACTGGAAGCATTCCCTTTGAAAACTGGCACAAGACAGGGATGCCCTCTCCCACCACTTCTATTCAACATAGTATTGGAAGTTCTGGCCAGGGCAATCAGGCAAGAGAAAGAAATAAAGGATATTCAATTAGGAAAAGAGGAAGTCAAATTGTCTCTGTTTGCAGATGACATGATTGTATATTTAGAAAATCCCATTGTCCCAGCCTCAAATCTCCTTAAGCTGATAAGCAACTTCAGCAAAGTCTCAGGATACAAAATCAATGTGCAAAAATCACAAGCATTGCTATACACCAATAATAGACAAACAGCCAAATCATGAGTGAACTCCCATTCACAATTGCTACAAAGAGAATAAAATACCTAGGAATACAACTTACAAGGCATGTGAAGGACCTCTTCAAGGAGCACTACAAACCACTGCTCAAGGAAATAAAAGAGGACACAAACAAATGGAAAAACATTCCATGCTCATGGAGAGGAAGAATCAATATCGTCAAAATGGCCGTACTGCACAAAGTAATTTATAGATTCAGTGCTATCCCAATCAAGCTACCACTGACTTTCTTCACAGAATTGGAAAAAAATACTTTACATTTCATATAGGACCAAAAAAGAGCCCTCACAAAAAAGAGCCAAGACAATCCTAAGCAAAAAAGAACAAAGCTGGAGGCATCATGGTACCTCACTTCAAACTGTACTACAAGGCTACAGTAACAAAAACAGCATGGTGCTGTTACCAAAACAGATACATAGACCAATGGAACAGAATAGAGGCCTCAGAAATAATGCCACACATCTACAACCATCTGATCTTTCACAAACCTGACAAAAACAAGCAATGGTGAAATGATTCCTTATTTAATAAATGGTGTTGGGAAAACTGGCTAGCCATATGCAGAAAGCTGAAACTGGATCCCTTCCTTACACCTTATACAAAAATTAACTCAAGATGGATTAAAGACTTAAACGTAAGACCTAAAACCATAAAAACTGTAGAAGACCTAGGCAATACCATTCAGGACGTCGGCATGGGCAAAGACTTCATGACTAAAACACAAAAAGCAATGGCAACAAAAGCCAAAATAGACAAATGCGATCTGATTAAACTAAAGAGCTTCTGCACAGCAAAAGAAAATATCAGAGTGAACAGATGACCTACAGAATGGGAGAAAAATTTTGCAATCTATCCATCTGACAAAGGGCTAATATCCAGAATCTGCAAAGAACTTTAACAGATTTACAAGAGAAAAACAACCCCATCAAAAAGTGGGCAAAGGATATGAACAAGACGCTTCTCAAAAGAAGACATTTATGCAGCCAACAAAAACATATTCAAAAAAGCTCATCATCACTGGTCAACTGCATATTTCCAGTTACAGTTACAAATCAAACCCACAATGAGATACCATCTCATGCCAGTTAGAATGGTGATCATTAAAAAGTCAGGAAACAACAGATGCTGGAGAGGATGTGGAGAAATAGGAATTACACTATTGGTGGGAATGTAAATTATTTCAACCATTGTGGAAGACAGTGTCGCAATTCCTCAAGGGTCTAGAACTAGAAATACTATTTGACCCAGCAATCCCATTACTGGGTATATACTCAAAGGATTATAAATCATTCTACTGTAAAGACACATGCACACGTATGTTTACTGCAGCACTGTTCACAATAGAGAAGACTTGGAACCAACCCAAATGCCCATCAGTGATAGACTGGATAAAGAAAATGTGGTACATATACACCATGGAATACTATGCAGCCATAAAAAAGAATGAGTTCCCGTCCTTTGCAGGGACATGGATGATGCTGGAAACCCTCATTCTCAGCAAGTAACACAAGAACAGAAACCAAACACTGCATGTTCTCACTCATAAGTGGGAGTTGAACAATGAGAATACATGGACACAAGGAGGGCAACATCACACACTGGGGCCTGTCGGTGGGTGGGAGGCTAGGGGAGGGATAGCATTAGGAGAAATACCTAATGTAAGTGTCGGGTTGATGGGTACAGCAAACCACCATGGCACGTGTATACCCATGTAACAAACCTGAGTGTTCTACACATGTACCCCAGAACTTAAAGTATAATTAAAAAAAGAAATATTACTAAAGACAAAAAACGTAATTTTGTAGTGATAAAAATGCCAATAAGGAACTCCAAAATACATTTTAAAACTGATTGGATTGAAAGGAGAAATAGACAATTGAAATATTGTAGTTCGATATTATATTAGTTGTGGTTCTTCAGAAAAATAGAACCATTAGTATATATATCAAGCATATATATACATATATACACAAGTGCACATTTATATACACATACACAGATATATACACACAGATATGTATATATACCTATTTATTATAAGAAATTGGCTTATGTGGTTAAGGAGGCTTAGAAGTTCCAAATTCTGCAGTTGGCAAGCTGGAGACCTAGGAAACCCAATGGGGTAAGTTCCTATCTGGGCAGGAATAATGTTTCAGCACAACAGCTAGGTGGGCAAAATTTCCTCTCACTCAGCCTTTTGGTTCCACTCAGATCTTCGATTGGACAAGGCCCACCCACATTGGGGAAGGCGATCTGTTTTACTCAGTCTATCAATTCAAAAGTTAATCTCACTCAGAATTGCCTACAAAGACACATCCAGAACAATATTTGACCAAACGTCTGGGTACCCCATGGCCCAGCTGAGTTAAGACATAAAATTAATCATCACAGAGCTTTCAGCAATCCCCTCTAAGTAACTGATATATATCTTTACTGATTTTCTGTCTAGCTGTTATAAGACTTGAGCAAAATTATCAAACAATTTGACCTGACATTTCCTTCTATTAGCTGCCAGATATGTTCCATATGAAGAAGTCAGACTGGCCTAAACACAAAGTGGTGGTAACAGGGCTACCAGGTAGGTTAGCCTATCAGTAACTTAAAGCACAGCCAGACGCAGTGATGGGAACAGTAGGAATGAGAGCTAGGCATAAGCCCAGGTAAGTGGCTCATGCTTATTTTAGTGATCAGGGCCACATCTTGTGCACCAGCTCTAAATGGCATCAGAAGCTAGGCTGACTTCAGTACCTCAGTCTGAAGACCAACTTCAATTAACTTTCAGTAGATATTATCATAGTAATCTGGTATTCACTCCCCTCCTTATAAAGGATTATACATATCCACTTCCTTGTAAAGGATTATACAGATCTACCTGTTACTATAAATTTGCAGTACTTCCCTATGGGAGAACTATTCCCAGCAACACAGATGTGGTGCTTGGACATGTGATTTGGTTTAGCCAATAGAATGTGAGAGAAAGTAACATAATTATGTCCATGCAGAAACTGTGAGAGCTGTTCTGTGCTTCAACATTCATTCATTTATCTCTGCCACAAGAATGGCATGTCCTAGATAGGGTCTGTGTCTTCAGCCTGAATCCCAGAATAAAAAAGACCCAGGAAACATTCCTGCAGCTGACCCATAACCTGGAATGAAGCCACAGCCTATTTGAAGTCAGCATGTAATGTGAGGGAAAAATAAGTTTCATTACCACTGAGATGTTATGGAATAACCTAATGATAGCACTGATAAACCTTGACACTGAACAACCCAATTGACGCCACTACTCTAGTATGGTAGACATTCATTGGAGTATCTTCCCAGCCACTTTTCTTTTGCAGAAAAGGGTCCTGATCCATAGATTAGGGTCATGAAAGCCATATTGACATGTTATCTCTGTAGCACCCTTTGGCTGTAAGCTGGTTAAAATAGGTGACATTCTTTCCTTTGAGAATTTTACCCAAGACCTGGAGCCTGGAAATTGGGAGTCAATTAACATACATTGAAATGTTTCCAAAAAGGTCTATAAACTACTGTGTGCCCCTAGAGAAATCCCTATTCTTATCCCATTTTGTTGTTTTATTAACTTCTTTTGGATTCCATGTGATATTCCAGCATTCTTTCCTGCAAAAGCTTTTAAACCCAAATCAGTGCTAGTTGGTTTCTATTTATTTGCAACCAAAAGAACCTTAACTAATACATCAAGCACCTAAACCGACCTTGATATTACTCAAATTCATTCTTCAAATGTTGGCATAGCAAAAGCCAAGCCTTGCCAGGGCTGCTCCTACAGTGGCAGGGGACTTGGAAAGAGTCCTGGGCTAAGGGAGTTGGCCAGTCTTTAAGTCTGGCCAGGAACAAAGCAGAGTGTGGACTTCCTAAATTCCATCCCTGCATTACAATCTTTACATGACATATTCTTTTTTTCTTCATTACCTTCCTAAATAGGGTCCAGGTTTCCAGCAGACTTGGGGGTCCCCTCCCTGGACCACTGGAACAATGGATGGGGCAGAGCATGTATGATACAGAGCTCTCTTGCTGTGTGAATGGGTGGTCTCTGGTAGGGTTGTTTTTGGCCAAGTAGGTGCTGCGTATTTCCAGTTACAATTGCATATTGTTGCCTGCAACTTCTTGGCAGTATTTCAACCAAACGCATTAAAATATAATTGCCTTTATTAAGAAAAAGAACAGACATGCATTAACACAGTTTTGAAAAATTAGGGGCAGCTAACTAATAATATAAGTTTGTAAGAACAAGGCATGGAACTGCTTTTATTGGCATTTCCAGATTTTTTTTTTTACTTCTGGGCATCTGAAGAGAATGTCTATCCAGTTACCAAATTTTATCTGGGGTGCCTGCCAGATTTCTGGACATAAAGCTTTAAAATTTTAAAAGGTGATAGGACAATTAGAGAGGGTGTTTCTCCTTCCCATGTGGTTCTAGCCAAGCTGTCCTGATTACTCTCCTGAGCTTTAGATTCATGTATCTCAATATCTGCTTAACAGTTCCAATCTGGAGGTCTGTCCCCACCAGGCCTACGCTCAGTTTGGTGCAAGCAAATTTCTCACTCACTCCTCAACTCTGATATCTTTTTTTCCTTCTATATACTCAATTCATGTTGTTACCACTATACACCCATACAAGCCAATTAGAAATCTCTTCACTATTCGACTCTACTCTTTATGACATTCCAGAGAAGTCACTGCCTTCTATTGATTTGACTTTTAAATGTTTGAGTTTGCTATTTCACTGCCTTAATAGAAATAAATAATGCTGATCATTAGAATAGTTTTCAATCAGCCTCTTGATTAAATACTCATTGTAATGCCTCCTATCCCATCAGTTATTCACATTGCTACCAAAGTGATCCCCCTAAAGTGTAAGTTGGGGGATGACACTTGTTACAAGTTTTTGAATTTGATGCTTGCTATAGACTAAATGTTTGTGTCCAAACCCAAGTTCATATGCTGAAGTTTTAACACTCAATGTGATGGTATTAACAGGTGGGTGGTAGCTTTGGTAGGTGCTTAGATTATGAGGGTGAAGCCCTCATGAGTGAGATTAGTGCCCTTTAAAAAAAGAGATTCCAGAGAGATCCCTTGCTGCTTTCCTTACATGGAGACACAGCAGGAAGAAGGTTGTCTATGAGCTAGGAAGCAAGAGGCTTTGTCAGATATTAATCTGCCAGCACTTTGATTGTGGACGTAGCCTCTAGAACTGTAAGAAATAAGTTTCTTTTGTTTAAAAGCCACCTAGTCTATGGTATTCTGTTATAGCAGCCCAAATGTACTAAGACAATGCTGTAGGCAATATGAAAACATTGAAATATTTAGAAGGGCATTTAAGACCCCCCAATTATTAACCCTATCTATTTTTCAAACACTATTTTGTGAAGTGACAAAAAAAAAAACCTCTGTTGAAGCAATGAAAATGCCAAAGTTCTGAGAACTATGCTCTTCTCAGGTCACATATTTATCATGTGCCCAAGTAACTAAAGATAAAAAAGAGTTATGTTCTTCCCTTGAATATGAGCCTTTCTTTATCAGCCCTTATTTTCTGTCCTGGAAGGAGCCACAGTATTGGAAATTTAACTATTGTATAGCAATGAGTACGCAGTTGAAGCCCAGTGACTGGTCAGAACACAATCTTTACAGGTGGAGGAACAGGGCAAAAAGGTACAGGAATTTTTTCCCGAAAAGAATGAAAACTTCCTGTTGTCAAACACCACCATTTTCTGTGCTGTCTTGAGCCAGCTTATGGGATATCTGCAGCACTGTGTCACTCAAGCCTCATTAGCTCCCATCCAGATCTTTCTTATGGGCTTTCTAGCAGCATGAGGAGAATATCAGATGTTCATATCCCTCTTCTGGATCTCCCTTTTAAAATCCTGGGTGCAATTTCTCACACAACACCTTGCCTACCCGTTATTGCTGGTTCTCATGTGCATTGTTGAGATCTGTTCGTAGAAAATAAACACTTCTCAGCCCAACACTTGCTTTTGGACACCAGCTGTATGACACACTCCCATTCTGCCTTTTTTTATCTACTGTTCCCTCAAACTCTAAACACCTGCCTCCATTATGGAAATCCCACAAGCCTCAGCTCACTGTCACCACAGCTGATGCCCTAGCTAGAATTTGTTGCTGCCTTCTCTGGCTTGCACTGCATTTGATATGATTGCCTAGTTAACATTACTTCATGTTGTCAAGTGTTAAAATTAGTTGAATACGCTTTTACCATCTCCAGTAGATTGAGCCTAGGAGTTGTGACTTTTCTATCTTTGCACCCCAGAAGACTGAGCACACTGATTACTGATTGAGTGGATAACAAAGCCCCCACCCCTAGGTCTAGTTAGTGCAGGAGTCCTCTCTGTGCCATTGTCTTTGATTTGTGAGCTCCCTTGTGAATGGGAATTTAAACACCAGGGTCCTGGCTCATTGAATCAAAGGAATTGAGTGGGAAGATATCATTTCTGGCATTTTAGAGTGGGCAGATTTTCCTGCCATCAGCAATACCTTTCTGAGAGAGGTAGTGTAATATATAACCTTCAGGGGCCACATAACTAAGTTTTGGGTTATTGTATTGTTCACAGAATGGGCCAGAGATTTTCCTCTTATTATAGGTAGAGTGACACATGAGTTACTACCAAGGTGGGACATTTGAGTACGCTAAAATAATTAAACTTACAAACTTAAAAAAATTGATTAGCATCTGTCGTCAATCTAGAAATAATTGTATTCACAGATTATTTTTGGAAATAAAATTATTTCTTAAGAGTAATGTCTCTGATAACTGAAAATGTCTTTATATTGGCTATGTGAACATTAGAAAGTAATATAAATTATATGCACCCATATATTTTAATTCATTCACTGTATCCCTCTGATGGATTCATTTTTTCAGTATAGTCTTATCTTTTTCCATTCAATTGCCTGCACATTCTTGAAGTTGTTTTTTTTTTTTGCTTAATAAATTCAATTTGATTTTTGTTCAAGAGCAAAATATTTTTAATTGAGAAAACTCTACCAGTATGTGGTAAGCTCAGGAAATTCTGTTAAATGGGAATATTTATAATTTTTATTTTTATGTATTAAAATATGTATAGCCCCAATATTTTCATGGATATAATCATTTTTTTCCCATTTAGAAAAGCTTTGACAAATATTTTTATAACTCATCCAATAGACTCTTATGTCACCAAATTTAGATGTTTCAAAAGTATAAGTATTCTCAGTATTGTATTCCAGTACAGAATACACATCTATCCAATTAGAAATAGTAGCTCCAGCAAAAGATCCTTTCCCCAAGTCAAGATATATCAAAGTGCAATTATAGAATTTCAAAGTTAAATGTTGCTGACTGTTTGAGTTCTCATTATCTAAGTTGTTTGGTTTCTCCCTTGCTTATATGGAGATACATTTCAATCTCTTTCTGTTTTTAAGCTTTGTTTTCTATTATTGCAATTCACTTAGGTTTTCAAAAGCTGGTTTTTTAATGCTTTTTCTTTGAATGATTAATGAAAAAATGCAATCACAATTTAGAGTGGTAATTTACAAATGACTCTGAAGTTGATCTACATAGCTCTTCCCAGGCTCAAACATTTCTAAAATCCAATTGATAATAGGACAGCAAAGAGCTCAGTCCTGTTTTTATAAATATACAAATTATAGATATGAATTACTATAGATATGAATTATTACTCATTTCTGTATTTGTGAGAACCTGAGAGAGCCAATACCTTAAGATGAATCCTGAGTGGCTAACTGGGCCCGATTTTAAAATGGAACCAAGGGGCCATTTGCTGACTAGAGGTCACACCCATACTCTGAGGTCCCAGAAAACCCTCACGGCTGCTTAACTTTGGGAATTTCATGGCCGATTGTTCCTGTTCACATCACCTGAACCAACCAGTCAGAACTCCACTGCTTCTACCAATCAGACCTGAGCAAGTTTGAATCCTTACTTTGCATAAACAGAACTGATAGGGAACCTGGACAGGAACTTTGTGTAAAAGCCAAATCCTGCCTTTGTTCTCTTTTGTGTAAAGCCCTCATTTTTACAGGGAAGGAAGCATCTCCCCTGGTTTGCAAACTGTTCTGTCGAATAAAGTTTTTCTTCTGAATTCTTTCTCAGAAAAAAATTTGTTCATTTCATATTCAACATTATCTTTGCTAATTTCTCTGAAAATATTGATACATTTTGATAACTACAGATTCTATTTCAATTGTAGAATATGACAATGAGAATACAAGTGTAAATTATGTGTGTACCAAAATCAATTTCAAATACATTTGCATATCGCCATAGATTTCTCAATTTAGTAAAAATATTATTTGCTATAATGGAATATTCTACCAAAATTATTCATATGACCACCACAAAAATACTTTTATCTTCAATATTTAACTTTTTGTAAAAGTTTTGTAAAAGAATTAGATATTTCATTTTTGTCAGAGTGAACTAAAATTTTTACTTTGATTCTATACATTTGATTTTAAAATTGCCCATTGAGATTATTTATTTCTATTTGTAACATCATACTTATGTAACTATTTGCAAAATTTTGCTTTTGTTCATAGAGACAATATATTAATAGTTATTATTTCACCTTTATGCAAGTACAAGAAAACCTTGAGTTAAATAGGAACAAAATTATCTTAAAAAAAAAATCTGATAGAGCCAATCCCTGAAGATGAATGAGAAGTCATGCTTCACAGAATGTTATAGAGAAGTACTTTCTACAGCTGTGCATGTGGACTTCAGGTAGAGGTTTTTAAATATTCTCTTGAAAGAACAATTAAGTTGTGAAATAAGTTATTATGATCTTTCTGCAGATTTGTGTATCCTGATGTTCATGAGTTCAGTAATATCACTACAGCCCCTATGGAAGACAAGAAATGTTGCAAAATGTTTTGTAAATGTTTCATGTTCAACTTTTTTGAGAAGTGGGAATTTAATACATAATTTTTCATTAAACATGCACTTTCATTCTTGATTGCTGCTGAAATGTTCAACACAAAATATGACAACAAGACCATTGTAGCATGTGTGTTTACACTGCTGGATATATAATCTACCTCAGGACTGCTCAGCTGGTTTTTTTCCTTTGCACATACTTTATTTACACTTAATCTATAATTTCACAAGCTTCCGGCTTACCCCACGGACTAGTAGCCTGGAAGATTTGTGCATCTGAAAGCCCAAGGCAAGGGCCACAGCACAACTTCAAATGGCTGGTAGGGAAAGCGGAATGAATTTTCTGCCACCACTACCTGGGACCAAAAGGAGTTAGCTAACTCTATCCAATCATGTCTGAGTGTAGTTTATTTTATCAGTGAGTACCCAGAAAACTGTTGTTGAAGGAGAACATTTGATTTACCTTGCATCTGAAAGATGTCAGGAAAAAATTACTGTATGAGTTATTGTGATTCTTTCCTATTTCATCATGTGCTAAAGTGAGAACTTTTCCCATGCATACTTGGCAACAGCATGGCAGAAGCTTGATGTACAAAGTGGTTTTCTGTCAGATCCATCTCAGGGCATTTTAATGTAACTATTAAGAACATTTTTTTAAAAATGAAAAGTCCAGGGCAAGTCCTAAAATAGATGGGATGCTAAGACAACCAGAATATACTAGAACTTTCTCAGGCAAATTAAGATATATAATACTTTTTACAGAACTATAAAGACTTAGATATTATACTTTTCTCTGAAGTAAGAAGATTGTCTTCAAACATATTTGCTTTATTAAAATTATGCTGATAATTTCCCAAGTATCAGTCACTTAATCTCTATTCTTTTATTCCCAGTAAAAATCAAATCATAAATAAAATTTAAAGAATAATTTTAGCAAACTAAGGATAGGAAGGAAACTCCTCAATCTGGTAAAAGGTATCTATGAAAAACACAGAGTTAATATCATACTTGGTGAACAAATATTGAATGCCTTTCCCAGAAGATCAGGAACTAGGCAAAGAGGTCACTCTCATTAGTTCTATTCAATATTTTACTGAAGCTCCTAGTCATTGCAATAAAGCATGAAAAAGAAATAGAAGTATAAATGCTAGTAAGGGAAAAGAAAACTATCTCTATTTGTAGTTGACATTAATGTTGGTATAGAAAATCCAATTTCATGTTACCAGACAACTCTATTTGTGAGGCATGTGATACTTTGTTTCAAACATGGTTATTGACTCGTATGTGTATGGTATGGACTCTACTAGGACCTTACTAGGGAACCCCAGAGGAAGGAGTGAGATCACCACGATAGGATTAGTGTCCTTATAAGAGGAGGAGACCAGAGCTCACGTGTCTACCACATGAGGATACATTGAGAAGGCAGCTGCCTGCAAGCCAGGATGAGGGTCCTCCCCAGGAAATAAATCTGCCAGCACTTTGATCTTAGATTTCCCAACCTCTAGAACTATGAGAAATAATATCTGTTGTTTAAGTCACCCAGTCTGTGTTTGTTATACCCAACCAAGTGGACTAAGACAGTAGCTATTATAAACCAGATGAGAAAACAGATCACCCAGCAAATCGAGTAATAGCCAAAACTAGAACTTAGCTTGCTTGACCCCCAAACCTCAGGTTCAATATGCCAGGCTCCACCATCTTTTGCCCAGTGGTGTATCTGAAAGGGAGTTCTTTCTCTCACAGAAGGTGTGTGGAAAAGGACAAACCATCTCTATGGGTAGCCATTTTCTCCCTTCACAATGTGGAAAATTTAAACCCTTTAGACAGACAGCCTGCCTGCAAGCTCAGGAGACAAACAGATCCTGGCAAGCTCTTTGCTCCAAAATCACCCTTCTCCAGTTACACTCCCCCAGGTTCCTCGATTAGCAGGCCCCGGCAGCTTCTCTCCACCGAGCCAGTCTGGGGTTGAGGCCTAATGCATCACAGGTGGGTTCTGGCTCCAAACTCATTCCAGATGGTCTCACAGTCTATGCTTCCCTGCAACTCATTATATTTTGGCTATCTTGGGATCACTAATGATGCTGAAGGGCTATGAGGATGGCAGAGACATATTCTGAAACCAGGACCTTTGAGAGGCATTGTATATTGGAGCACCCACCATAATATATGCATTCACAGGGAGCAAGCATATGCTGACCTTGACTCTCAGAGGTCACTGTGAGGGGCTTATGAATTTGACATTGTGAATGGTCTGTCTACTTGGGTCACAGAACGAGTATAAAGGGATCAACTGTGTTGTTACAGAAAATAGCTCTATTGCCGCTGGGCTCTGGAGAGAGTAAGGATATATCCTTGAACCCTAGTAATTGCTGTACCAGTTATTCCTTGAGAGGAGGACATGCTTGGGCAATTGTTTAGGGGCACGGGGTGAGCCTCATGGATTTTAACCCTTTTACAGCCATATCCCTTCAGAAGAGGGTAATATTCTGTTAATTGCATCTTCATATAACAAAAAGCTATGTTCTACAAAACAATTTTTGGCTTATTTTCTAGCTGGAAGGCTGCCCAAAGCATATACTAGAAGTTGAGCAAATAGCACATTATTCAAGAGATATAAGTTTATGATATGGTTTTGGGGAAAAAAAGCAAAACACACTTGAAATTATCAATGTTTTGGTGTCTTAAGAGCTCAGGTATAAAAATCTTATCAAGAGACAAGAATATAACATTTAGAGCCAATCATCCTTGGAATTCAATCTCAATCCCATCATAAGCTTGGATAATTTGTTGGAGAAACTATTCACTTTTCTGACAGCCATTATCTGTGAAATTGGGATAATATCAAATAAAAGGGTGTGCACTGGTTTTGTTTACTTTCTCACTTGTGTATTTTTCATTGTCATGAATTCATGCATTTGTTAGTTCATTCCCCTAGTATCTTTTCTGTCCCAGGCACCATGTTAAGTTATACAAGAAATCCAGTCTAGGAAACGAAACTGATGTTTAACACAATTCAACAATGTGTTGAGCACTCACTATGCACCAGTTGCTGTGCTAGGCAACGGGCAGAGAGTGGTAGACGACCCAATGACTGTCCTCGTGGGGGTTAGGGTTTAGTAGGTAGTAAACAATATTGTATAATGTGATTGCTGCTTCAACTATATGTTCTGGTACACTGGAACATGGATGGGCATAGTTGTCTTTACTTGACTGGTTCACTAAGGACCACCAAGGAGAAGACAGTGGATTCTGGGTTCTTAGGAGGAGTGATAGGAAGGATCTGGGCAGGAGGAAGTTTATGTTGGGGCCAGTCTAGAAGAAATCAGTAGCATATATAGATACATTTCTAAAGTTATCCTATTTTCCTATTTCTTAAACTCTCAAAAATATATATTACTAGTCCTAGAGTTTTCAAAAATATATTACTGTCTATACTTTTCTGTGCCATTCATATGTTCACTACCAGACATAGCAATTTTTAATACTCCATGTTTTACTCCTGAAAAAAAAAAACACAAAATAATTACAAGCATTGGTCACGTTGAAATTCCTTTCAACCACTGTGGCAGGAATTGCTAGTTGCTTACCTGAATCCATTTTTTCTTTCTGCCTTATAAGCAGAACACTGACTTATTTCTGGCTACAAGACTGCATTTTTTTTGGCTTCTCTTTGGGTAGGGGAGATGGTTGGCAATGAGATGGTTGTTTTATTTTTAAGTTTCTTAATGTGGGTTAAGAAACAGGGTTTTCTGGGGATTTGTTTTGCAGGGGGAGTCATAAGTTTATAATATCTGACATTGGATGTAGACCTAAGTAAATATAACATGAGTCTACCATGAGCCTGGGTCTGCAATAAGTGTGTATCAACTCTTTACGCGTATTACGTTTTCATCTCAATGCAAGCCGCTTCCTGTTTTCACTGTTCACTCACCCAAGGCCCTACAGTTTATTAGGGACAGGAATAAGGTTCAAACTTTAGTTTATTCCACTACAAATTGGAATTGACTGGAGTAGGAATAGTGGGACTTGAGACAGTATATGCAACGCACACAGCATTGGTCTTTGAATGTAGTTGGTGCTGAATCTAAGTTTCCTTCGCCCTTTCCCCTTTACTCTTTTGTATACCTGACTGCAGCAATATCGAAACAAGCGTGTTGACAATCAGCGTGAATTCTTTGTAGAATGTGTGTGTATTGTGTACTCACACACACATAGATAAGGGAAAGCGGTGGTTCAGAGAACATTGCATAGGTATCAATGCAGGGTCTTGTGTTTATTTGGACTGCGACAGAGGATATGTCAGCATCTCGTTACCTGGCCTGGAGAGTGGACCTTTTGATTAGGTCCTGGTTTCAATACCCATTATGAAATCAAGTTTGGCCCGTGAGCCAGGCGCCTTTTTATTCGTGATTTTCTTTGCAGTTTCTATTGCATATATCTCCCTGATGTCTGGGCTGCTGTACAATGTAAAAATCATGATCAAACAGGCCTGAGGATCAGCTACTAGGCAAGACTCAAACAAGCCACATATGTGTATGGTTCCCATCCGTACATACATGCACATATGCAATATAAAGTTGTTCTCAATAAAAGCATGAGGAAAAACTAGTAGCAGAAGTAGTCAGGGGTGAGTGTTGTGAGAACAAGGCATTTGGCAGCTGCTGGAAGCCTGACCACACTTCTGTGTATGTCCACACCTGTAGAATCTGCCATTGCTTGCTCCTAGTTTCATTCCAGTGCTCATGCTTGCCATTTCCTGCCTCCCTGTATTTACCCCTGCTGTCCCCTCCTCCTGGGATGTCACTTTCTAACTCGTACACCTTTCAAGACTTTGTTAAAGATCAATGATCTCTAGCAGCAGTTTAGATAGATTGTCTCTCTGCTAAATCATGAACTACTGGATAGAAGAGATAATATGTTTTAGTGATTGCAATTCCAAAGCACAAGAAACCACAAAACCCCAAAACATATAATATGCATACTTAAGGATTTTATTTTAATGTAATGAAATGCTGGTATTAATAAGAGTATTTCATAAGAATATTCATAAAACTTAAAAACAAGTAAGATGGAATATTTGATACTTTTAAAATATTTTTATACGCATAGTAAAAATCAAGTTAAAATAATGCTAAACACACACCATTCTAATACATTGGATAAAAGCAAACTAAACACTGCACACGAAAATTCATAACAACTTAATATTGTACTTTTAAAATTCAGATTTCATTTAAGAACAGTATCAATTTCATATTGGCTGGATAGGCAGTGTTTGAGGAGATTACTATCTTTCATTTTATTGGTTCTTATAATTCTGATGCAGAAAAACACGGATCAAAGCAAAGGGCTGGATGACTTGAAGATAGATGAGCTGTTTTATAACCAAGAATTGTCAAATGCATCTTCTGTCAATAACAAGTTGTGATATTTAAAAATTTTTCAAGTAAGTTCAATTTTTCAGTTTCTTTGCTGTCCCTTTTGTATTCTACTTGCTTCGAAATCTTTCATCTGGAGCAAGGTTGTCCAACCTGTGGCCCAAGACAGCTTTGAATACATCTCAACACAAATTTGTAAGCTTTAAAACATTGAGTTTTTCGCAATTTTTTTTTTAGTTCATCAGCTATCATTAGTGTATTTTATACATGACCCAAGACAATAATTCTCCCACTGTGGCCCAGGGAAGCCGAAAGATTGGATACCCCTGGATCTAGAGTAAGAAACATGCTTGCTGTTAGGTTCTCTGGAGAAACAGAAGAGTGTATATATATATATATACACACACACACACACACACACATACATACACATAATACACACACAGAGGATTTTCCCTTCCTCTGCTTTTTGTTCTATTTAGGTCCTACATGGATTGAATGATGCACACTCACATTGAGGAGGACCATCTGCTTTACCCAGTCTGCTACTTCAAATGCTAATCTTCTCCAGAAACACAGACACGAGGTTTAATGAAATTACCTGGGCACCCCATGGTGACCAATCAAATTGACACATAAAATTTAGCCATCATACCTGCAATAGAATAATTTTCATAAGTTGTCATTTCTTCTTCCTCACCATCTCTTGCAGATTAAGGAAACACTACATGTTCTAAATGACCATGACTGTTGAATTTGAAGTTTAAATGTATATAGCTGTATTAGGAGTCTCCAGAGGAAAAGAACCAATGGAATATACACAGAGATATTTAAAGAGATAATAGGCATTCGCTTACATGGTTATGGAGACCAGGTTGTCCCATGATCTGCCATCGGCAAGCTGGAAAACTAGGAAAGCTGGTGATGTAATTCAACCTGAATCTAAAGGCCTGTGAGTTGGGAGGTCAATGGGAATACCGATGTCTGAGGTCTGAAGGCGGGAGAAAATGGACATCTCAACTCAAGCAGAGAGCCAATTTGCTCTCCCTCTGCCTTTTTCTGTTCAGACTTTCAATGGATTAGATGATGCCCATTAACATTGCAAAGGGCCTTTCTACTTTACTCAGTTGATCAGTTAGATTGCTGATCTCTTCTAGAGACACCTTCACAGATATACCTAGAAAACATGTTTTGTTAGCTATCTGGTCACCCTTTAGCTCAGTCAAGTTGACACATAAAATTAACATCACAAGTCTATCCTTTGTCACCTTGACACTTAGATATCTCTTTGCCATGCCATACCAAACCATAGTTTCCAAATAAATATAATAAGGTCAGAATTCTAACATGATGTAATCCTGTGTACAACCTAAAATTAATCCCTTCTCCCCAAAAGGAAAAATTCTGAATAATGTTTAATCTGTTATCCTATACTTAGATACTATGATGTAAAATTAGCAATATTAAATACTAATAAAGTCAATGTCTTATGTTACGTAACAGAATGAAAGAAAAATATTTGCTTAATATGTATCTATATATACATACACAAATGTATATATAACAAAATGAGAAAATATTCATGACAATTACAGTCCTCATTTCTATAACAGGCCACATGGTTGTAGCTGGTATTTATAACTTCATCTACCACCTATTCTGTATTCTCTTTGCCTTCAGCAACAATCTCAACTGGTCAGTTATTTGCTTTTCAGGGTGACCCAAACCTTCATTCTTGAAAGGTCTGGGTCACTTTTCCTGACAATTCCTGTCTGTATTGGGTTATAGTTTCCTATTGATGTTAACAAAAGGACATGGTAATACTAAAAGACACCCTAGGGAGTTTCCTGTATCCCAGACATTCTACTTTACCTCAGCTGTGGAGTAGTAGAGTTCAATTTCCTTTTGGTAGTCCATATCAATCACCCCAGCCCACACAACTCCTTTCTTTTACTGTTGACTCAGAGGCAGGAGGAGTCCAAAGTGGCCAGGTAGCAATCTTAACTTGCAGTTCAAAGGAATTATGGTTGGGTCTCCTGGTGGAAGCATTTTCCCCCTCTGGAACTAAGACCTCTAGGCCAGCAGAGCATAAAGTTGGAACAGGAAACAAAAGTTTTGCTAGTAAATGAGAGGTGCCACTCTATTTCTACCCCCTTGATTCCTGGCTATCAGAAATAGCACCATATATTGGACACTGAGTCAGAGAGTATACAGTCTCTCGAGAACCCCAACTCTGCAAGGTATTCCAACCTAGTTAGCCCCACCATCTTGTGAAGCCAGCTGCTTCAGGATAATGAGGAACATGGTAAGATCAGTTAATTCGATGAGCATTGGGCCCATTGCCTCACTTCTTTTCTGTGACGTGAGTTCCTTGATAAGCTTCTGTGTGGAGTATCATTATGGTGGATGAGGCATTCTGTAAGTCTACAGATAATTTTGGCAGAAGCATTGTGTTCAGGGAAGGCAAATCCATATCCAGAGTAAATGTCTACTCTGTAAGAACAAAATGCTGCCCATTTCATGATGGAAGAGATCCAATGTAATCAACCTTGCCACACTAGGTGGCTGGTGGATCACTTCAAGAAATGGTGCCAAATTGGAGGCTCAGTATCATCTTTAGCTGCTATCAGATCGGCATTAAGCAAGTCAGCCTTGGTGAGTGGAAGTCCACATTGCCGAGACCACGCATAGCCTCTATCTCTGCCACTATGACCATTTTTTTAAAATGAGACCATTGGGCAAAAGAGGTAGTTGGGGAAAAAGACTGATAAAATGACCCATTCTGTGAACACCAATCACTTTATTAAAATCCTTCTCTGTTGAGGTCACTTTGAGAATTCACATGGGACACAAATATTGCATTTTGTCCATTCAGAGAGGTCTATTGACACACCTCTTCCAAGTTTGCCAGTTTTCTACTCATGTTTTCTTCCAACTCTGAATTGTTGTCTACAGCTCATTAATTGGTATACCATATCTGGCCATTTCTTCTGAGCAAAGTCCACAACCAGGTACGGTGCCCAAATTTCTGCCCACTGTCAGGGTTTCCCTTTACTACTGTTCTTTAGGTGTATTCCAGAGAGAGCCTGTAGTACTGCCGCTGTTCACTTTCAGGCAGCTCCCACATTTTATATAGAACTATCTGCAAATGAGGCACAAATCTGTTCCTCTGTCAATTGATCATCGGGAACTCCCACGAGGCCATAGGTGCAGGCTGGGAGAGAGAGGCAGTATAGCCTGAGTTGGGACTACAAGCATTTGGGCCACTTCTTTATATAACCTACTTGTACCTTCAGGGCCTTCTTGAGCCTGATTACACACATATAACTTCCACTTAATGTAGCAGTGCTGTGCACACCTAATTTTATGGCTTGATGAGTCAGATAACTAGTGTATAATGGTAAGCTCAGTTGCAATGGAAACTTGGTGACTCATGGTCAAGTGTTCTATTTCTATTAAGACCCAGTAGCAGTCCAAAAGACATCTATCGAAAGGAGAGTAGTTATCTGTAGATGATGGCAGGGCTTTGTTCCAAAATCCTAAAGGCTTATGTTGCAAATCACCAATAATGCCCCACCAACGGCTCCAAACAGCATCTTTCTCCATTGGCATTTCAAGCACCATAGGATCCACTGGATCACATGGCCCAAGTCTCAGAACAGCTTGCACAGCTGCCTGGACCTATTGCAGAGCATTTTAAAAAATTCTGGGCCTCACTCCAAACTGGCAGCTTTTCCATTAATGTGGTGAATGGGCTGGAGTAACATGTCCAAATGACAGACACATTGTTTTCAAGATCCAGACAGGTCCATTAGGTATTGTACCTCTCTCTTGGTTGTGAGAGGGGCCAGATACAATAACTTATTCTTCACCTTAGAAGGGATATCTTGATATACAACTGCGACTCTAAAGCTTTCCCTGAGGTAGAAGGCCCCTGAATTGTAGTTGGATTTATTTCTCACCTTCTGGTATGTAAATGTTTTACCAATAAGCTTAGGATAGTTGCTAATTCTTGCTCATTAGGTCAGCATGTCAATGTAATGGACAAATGGAATGCCCTGTAGAAGGGAAAGGTGGTCAAGATCCCTGGAAACCAAATTATAACACAGGGCAAAAGAGTTGATATACCCCTGAGGTAGGACAGTGAAGGTATATTTCTGGCCTTGCCAGCTGAAAGGAAACTGTTTCTGGTATGAACAGGTATGGATAAAGAGGCCAGGTAAATAACCGTATACCAGGTACCAGGGGATGTGTTAATTGGCTCAAGCAATGAAATCACATCTGGTATAGCAGCTACAATTGGAGTTACCACTTGATTAAGCTTACAGTAACCTACTGTTATTCTCCAAGATCTTCTGTATAGGCTAAGTAGAGTGGAATGGGGATGTGGTGGGAATCACTATCCCTGCATCTTGCAAGTTGTTGATGGTGGCACTAATCTCTGCAATACCATCAGGGATGCCACATTGCTTTTGATGCACTATTTTCCTAGGTAGAGGCAGTTACAATGGCTTCTACTTGACCTTGTCCATCAAGTTACGGACAGGTCTTTGTTCTTAGAGCTCCCCAAATGTGGCGGGCCACTCCCAAGATGGGGGCAGGCCTTTTGTTCTCTGACCTGGGGTTCTTGGCCTCACGGATTCCAAGGAATGGAACCTTGGGCCATGCGGTGAGTGTTATAGCTCTATTAGAAGCCGTGGGTCACGGAAGAGAACCATGGAACCCAGCAACTAGTATTCAGCTCGATTAGAATGAACCCTGGGCCCTTAGCCATGCAGGAACAATGGTGAGCCTCTAGCCCAACCGGGAGTGGCAATGGGCACCTCGCTAGATCAGAAGCACAGCAGACACCCTGCCGTATCCAGA
The DNA here is from genome assembly GCF_029281585.2 of Gorilla gorilla gorilla. Lineage (NCBI taxonomy): Eukaryota > Metazoa > Chordata > Mammalia > Primates > Hominidae > Gorilla > Gorilla gorilla. Next base: position 184,184,143 of record NC_073224.2, on the reverse strand, counting down.
GGGGTGGAAATCAACAGCGGTTCTGGGATTGCGGCGAACAGCCGTGGTGGATGGTGAACAGCTGTGGTGGACGGCAAGTGAAAGCTCAGCTTGAGCTGTAACAAACATGGACCAGAAGAATGTGTAATTGCAAGATTTAATAGAGTGAAAACAGAGCTCCCATACAATGGGAGGGGACCCAAAGGGTGTTGCCCACTCCTGGCTCGAATGCCTGGGGTTTATATCCCAATCATTGTCCCTCCCACTGTGCTCTCAGTTGATAGATGATTGACTATTTCTTTTACCTCCCGCCTTTAGCCTAATTGGTATTTTAGTGAGCCCCTCTTTACTATCTGATTGGTCAGGTGTGAATTGAGTTACAAGCCCCATGTTTAAAGGTGGGTGTGGTCATCTTTCATAGCTAGGCTTAGGAATTCTTAGTCAGCCTAGGAAATTCAGCTAGTCCTTTCTCTCAGTGATAGCCCTTACCCTACAGGTCAGGAAACCACTGTGGGGTTTCTACTAGCTGCTAAGTATATCTATTTTATTTAAGCATTCTGAATCTGGGGAAATAAACACAGGGTGGGTTTGGGAATCTACGAGACCCACTGTAACACAGACTTGAGTTAAAATTCCATTGATCACCTGACCTCCATAACCCCTACTCTTACTGGAGAGCCACAATGATGTTTTGGGCTTCTGGAATCAATGTTATTTATGAGCCAGCGTCTAGTAGTTCTTGAAAGTTCTGATTTCCTTTTGTTCAATGTATAGTTAAAGTGGTTTAAAAAAGGTAGGTCCCTTTGGGAAAGGCAGGGTGAAAGATTGACAGTACATACTTTTGGTAGTGTATTGAGGGCCCTCTTTGAGGGTCCCTTGCCTCTCCTTCATTCAAGGGGTATACATCTATAATCTGGCTCAACCCTGAGAATTGAGGGATCATGACTGTTTTTATTATTCAATTTAGACTTTGTTTACTTGATCTAGGACTTTTCTGCTTATATAGATGAAGTAAAAGTTTACTGGGCTTCCTGTCTTTTTCATTTCTAGGATTATGATTAGCCAATACCACAGGTCTACGTGAGTCCAACTATTCTGATTGTGGCTTTGACTTTGCTGTCCATTATGGTATTATTCCCAACATGCTTTTGGTGATTGAGTGTTGCCACTTGGCCCCTGCCACTGTGGAATCCAATTATTCACATTGCATTTAGGTTTTCCAGTTGAGTGGCTGCAGTCACCACTGAAAGGTCTAGCCTACAAATAATAATTATGGAGTTCTTCAAGGACACTGGAGCTCACCTAACTAATGTATTTCTCAACATATTAGTGAAAGGTAGGTCTTCAGGACCCTCCCAGAGTGGGTGGGTAGGTCTTAAATGAGATCCACACTAACATTCCAATCTCCCTAAGCCTTTGAATTCCTTTTTTCTACATTAAACCAAGGGAGTTTGGGCATTTACATTTTTTCATGGTAGGCCATCATTTTATTCATATTTCAGCCAATCAACCAAACTGTTAGAGCTCTTCCTAACTCTTTGAGCCAGAACATTAAATGCAGAATCTGCTTAGTAAGTCTATATCAATAAATTCAGTCTGACCCATAAGTTTTTTTCCACCATCATCTGATACCTTTAACACCCATTCCCATACATGGCTCTGGATTTCTGTTTATATAAGTTAGCAAACTCAGGTAGCTCTTTTTGAGTGTAGTGTATCCCCTCCTGGGTAATATTTTGTACTTTACCTTTAGATATTTCCTGGGACTTGAGTCTAGTTAGAGGTCTAAAAGCAAAGAGGGGTATTGGTGGGTCCTGAGCAGAGCCAGCATTGTCTTACATAGTAACTTCCTCAGGGTGGGCCATTACCATTTCCTCAAGAAAGGGAGGGTTAATCTCCTCAGATTGAGGGAGAAAGGCTGTTCCTGCTGGGAATCAGGAGGCCCCTTCTTCTGGGAAAAAGGACTTATTTAGGAACTAAATTTCCCCAGCTTCATCAGAATCTTCCCACATGTCCCCATTCCAACTTATAAGATCCCATTTGTTACCAGTCAATTCCCTAATTTTAACAGTAGATAGCATACAAAGCTGGGAATTCAACTTGCATTGTGATTCAGCTAATTTCAGGATCAGGTTCTGCGTTTGATTTTTAGTTATTTAGCCCTGTAGCTACAGGAGATAAGGTTCTCCTCCAGGCATGCCTAAAAGTTCTGAGGTCATTTATGTAGTGCTTGAGCTAGGAATTTGAGTCCCTGAGCTCACCCTTTTCTTTTTCCACTTTGTCCAGTGCAGCAACAACCCAATGCCATTTTTTAGTTTTCCAAAAACGTTTGAAAGCATGTACAGAGTCACTTAACTCCTTGTTTCTAAGCAAGTTCCTTGATACAAGTGGTTGATTAGAAGTATTGAATGCAGATATTTTGTGTGTCTCTATGAAGAAGAGTTTATGCCATAGAATATCACTGCTGTCTGTTACTGGAAATAGAGTTATTAGTGTCTTTAAATCTAATCAGATTAGAAAGCCAATTTCAGAAACCCCAGAACCAGTTTAGAAAACGTATTTTTATTTTCTTTCTCTAGAACCATTCTTTCAGTAACAAAACCTATATTAGACAGTTCACCAGGGAAAGAAAAGAACCAGTATAACATACATACACAAAAATATTATAGAAATTGGCTCACATGATTATGGAGGTCAAGATATCCCATGACCTGCTGTCTGCAAGCTGGAAAGCTGGAGAAGCTGGTGTAATTCACCTGAGTTGAGAGGCCTGAGAACTGGGGAGCCAATGGTGTAAGTCCTTGTCTGTGTCCTGTGTTCTAAGGAGAATCAAAAGCACCAATATCTGAGAGCAGGAAAGTAGAGAGATGCCACAGCTCAGGCAAAGAGTGAGTTCACATTTCCTCTGACTTTTAATTTTATTCAGGCCTTCAGTGGATTTAAAGATACTAGCGACTATTTCAGAGAGACAAAAGGTAAGAATGAAAAGAGTAAAGCACTCATCCTCCCTTACAGGCAAGTGGCAAAAGTTAAGACCATGCTCTTTAGAACGAGACAGACTTGAGTTCAATTCCTGCCCTGCGAGTCACTGGCCACATATCCTTGGGCAAATTGTTTAGCTCTATGGTACCTCAGTTGCCTCTTTAGTAGAATAGGAATAATTATAATTACCTCTACCTGTGAGGGTTTCATGAGTTATATGTTTAGAAAAATAAACATAGGCCAGGCACAGTGGCTCCCACCTGTAATTCCAGCACTTTGGGAGGCCAAGACAGGTCAGGAGTTCAAGACCAGCCTGACCAACATGACAAAACCCCATCTCTGCTAAAAATACAAAAATTAGCCAGGCATGGTGGCATACACCTGTAATCCCAGGTACTTGGGAGATAGAGGCAGGAGAATCACTTGAAACTTGGAGGCGGAGGTGCAGTGAGACAAGATTGTGCCACTGCACTCCAGCCTGGGGGAAAGAGTGAGACTCAGTAACACACACACACACACACACACACACACACACACACACACACACACACACACACACAAAACAAAACAAAACAAAAAAAAACAGATGCCATGTCTACTATAAGAATTCAACTTTCCTCTTCTTTTTCCTCTGATCCTCCTTCTACCCCAAACATATGATTCCCCTTTTGGGCAGATTTGCCTTTTCAGGTGTTTGAAACACAAAGTGAGGCGGGAAGAAAGCTGTTCTTTTGGTCCGTAAGCCAAACCTCTAATCAAAATTCCTGAGGGAGATTTGGAGACCTACATTTCTTCCCTTGAGTACACCAGCCAGAGGCACTGGGTAAATCTCACAGGCATGAAGATGTAAACTCATGGTTCCTGGTCAAGAGCTTGGCAATATCAGAGGTCTTACATGTTTCTGGGCCACATTTTCTTAATATGCTTATTGGAGCTTTGGATGTTATGTTTTTCCTTTTTTTTTTTTTTTTTTTTGAGATGGAGCCTCGCTCTGTCGCCCAGGCTGGAGTGCAGTGGCGCGATCTCCGCTCACTGCAAGCTCCGCCTCCTGGGTTCACGCCACTCTCCTGCCTCAGCCTCCCAAGTAGCTGGGACTACAGGCGCCTGCCACCACGCCCGGCTAATTTTTTATATTTTTAGTAGAGACGGGGTTTCACTGTGTTAGCCAGGAGGGTCTCGATCTCCTGACCTCGTGATCCGCCCGCCTCGGCCTCCCAAAGTGCTGGGATTACAGGCGTGATTCCTCATGCTTTTTAAAACTTGGAGTAAATAACTTTGTATATTCTAATACTCTGAAATCTAAAATATACTAAATTTTGTAGCATTTTCCAATTTACAAGACCCTTTCACAGGTTTTCATGTTTAATGTGAAGATATTGTGGTAGACAGGAAGAACATGGGTTAACTCCATCCTACATGGGTTTGGGCCCAGGGAAAACTGAAAAAGAAGTCACAGGTAAGTAGGAAGGTGAAAATGGGATTTGGACAAAGAAAAGATGTCACAGGCAGGTTTTAGAAGACTTTTGGAGAAAAAAAAGATCAGGGTACAGCTGCAGGTTGGGTGTGTATGTATGTGTGTGTTGGATCATGGGAAAGAGTATGTAGATGAGCTGACTAACTGGAGAACACATTTATGTTGTTAACTTGCTGTATGCTGTGAATGGAACACTTGGCATTGCTCAAGAGGCTGCAGTGAAAATGTAGGCTACCTCTTATTTTTGGATGCTAGTCTGATTTTTCTTAATAATTATACTATAACAAAGGGGATAACAGATTGAATAGCTTGTATAAAGGTGATATAAAGAACAAATTACTTGTAGCACACATCAAAAACTAATTGCTACACACTAAATGTATTTCATCATAGTCAAGAACCCCAGGCATCTTCTAGGTCTAATATTTCTAAGAATCAGTATTCTTTTAAGTCCAATCAGAATGTCTACTTTCTATGCTAAATGGAATATATAATACAAGTAAAATTCTAATTTGTGAATAGTGAACACAAATCAATAATAGTGAATAATACAGTTTTAAAAATTCTACCATAATAGGTGTATCTTAAGTGGTAACTTTTTCACTAAAAATTAGTGTTTGCATTTGAAAAACAAGTATGTATGATAAAGAATTAGCTCTGTTATTAGTATTTTTCCTTAAACAGTGTATGGTCTAGATCTATTCAGCTTCAAAGAAAGTACACTCTCTTCCACACTAAACCATAATAGCAGATCAGTTTGTAATACGGGTTATACAAATGACGTATATTACATTGATGGCAGTGGCTGCTGCCATCACGCCAGCTGCGGCAGGAAGGTGTGGCTGCAGCAGGGAAGCGAGGCTGGGGCTGCACACTCTGTGGAGCTGGTGGGAGCTCTGCCCCTTCTGAGTTGGGGCAGGAGCCTGCTCAAACTGTGGTTGCAGACCCAGGTTTCCTGCTCTATGGAATAGGCAGGAGCCCCACCCTCCTGGGCAGGGCTACAGCCACCCAAACTGCAACTGTGGGTGTGAGCCTCCTTGTGCTCCTAGAGGGGTCCAGGAGCAGGCAGGATGTCCCCTTGTGGGTGCAGCTGCAGTTGGCAGGCCTGTGGCTGCAGACCTGGGCCTCCCATTCTGCTGAGCTGGCAGGAGCCAGAGAGAAGCAGGAAACCCACTCCTTCTGAGTTGTGAGGTAGGAGCTCCCCAGGTACAGCAGGTGCAGAACCTGGGCATCTTTGCAGCATGCATCCTCCAGGGCCTGGGAAGGTCCACACAACCTTCCTCCCCACATTCCTGCTGGCTCGGGGATGTCTGCTTCTGCTGGCTGGCTTCTCTCCTCTCCCACACCTGCTCCAATCTTGGAATGCGTTTGGGCCTGGGGTCATGAATGGCAGTAGGAGGCAGATTGATTCCTGGGTGGAAGCGGGGGTAGGTCCCCAGTAAGGCCCCACCTTCAGGACAGGGAGGGCCTGAAGGCTGGGGGCCTGGCTGCCAGTTCCATGGACCAGAGTGGGAACTCGGACCAGAGTGGGAACTCGGACCAGAGTGGGAACTTGTGGTGCCTTTTCCAACCTGTTCATGGGCAGCCATGGGCCAATTGGTACACACTCCCTCCCCTTTGAGGTCCATAAAAGCCCTGGGCTCAGCCAGAGCAGGGCAGAGGACGCCCAGAGGATGAAGAGGGCAGAGAGACTACCTGCCAATCAGCTACAGAGAGGACCTACCCTCTCTGCTGATAGCTAGAGATGAGGGAACAACCAGTTACAGAGAGGAGCTACCTGTTCTGCTGAGAGCTGCAGACATCAGGAAGACCAGTTGCAGAGAAGAGCTACCCTCTCTAGGGCCTCTTCTCTGCTGAGAACTGAACACTCAATGGATGACCTTCCTACAGAGAGGAGCTACCCATTCCAGGTCTCCTCCGAGCTGTTAACACTCAATAAAGCTCATCTTCATCTTGTTCACCCTTCACTTGTCTGTGTACCTCATTCTTTTTGGATGCAGGACAAGAACACGGGCAAAAGTGCCATGGCCACAGAATTCAGAGGTTTCCAGCCAGAAAATTGACACCCCAGAGATCCCATAACAATATGATCATAAAAAAATGTATTCATAGAAATTAGTGTAATTGCATATAGCTGAAAAGTTTATGATAAAATGTTACTTATGTGAGTGACACCAGCAAAATGGTGGACTATGAAGCTCTAGGCTCTCATTCCCCCTGAAAACATCAAATGCACAATAGGTTGGCTGAAATAGCTTTGTGTGAGCTCTAGAAACCAGGTGAGAATCTGTAGAAACAAAGTGGATGCCCAGCCAAGAAAAAGTCATACTGAAATGGTAGAAAATTGTTAAATTTTGCTCACTTTTGCCCTAGTTCCTCCATGGTCTGGTAGAACAGTCAGAAGGAGGAAGCCATCCAATTCCCAGTTTCTTCCTTGGGACAGAAGAAGAGAAACTATTTTCAACATTCTGGATTGTCAGGTGGGGTGGCGGGGGCCGGGGGTGGGGGTGGGGGCTACTATCCAAGAAACCATTTGTCTTACTTGACTTGGAACTCCAATGGGAACAGTTTGCACAGTTTGAATATGAGGTTGGAGGGTGAAAGCAGTGGTCAGTGCCATGGCACCTGATTGGTGCAGAGACTGCAGACCTGTAGGTTCTTGGGGGACAGAGGTTATGGGCAGAGAAATACAGTAGAACATTCAAGGCCTTGAGAAGAAGCAGAGAGGAGACTCTCACAGAAATGAAGACATTTAAAAGTAGCCATTGATATGGGGAATTAGGAAGGAAAAGCACACGCACAGATCCAAGAAAGTTAAATTCCCTGGAAAGACCTGAGAAGACACTTAGTCATCACCCTAGGCTGGCTGACCAGTGAAGGTCTTCCCCTACAGAGAGCCAGTCTGAAAAAGGTTGAAAAGATAGCTATTTTTGTTCTAAATACCCAACTTTCAACAAAAGACTACAATGGATATAAAAAAACAGGAAAACAGACCTTTCAAGAAAAAAATCTTTAGAAACTGACTCTAAAGAAACAGTGTTTAAACTTACTTGACAAAGACTAAGATAACTGTCTTAAATATGCTCAAAGAGCTAACAGGAGACAGACAACTAAAGGAAACAAAACTATGTATAAACAAACTGAGAATGGCAACAAAAAAGTTAAAGTTACAAAAAATAGCCAACCCCCCCCCCCCCCAAAAAAAACCCTGGAACTTAAAAACACAGTAACTGAATTGAAAAATTCATGGAATTGTTCAATAGTAGACAGGCAGGAGAATTAGTGGATTTGAAGACAGGTCATTTGAGATTATCAAGTCTGAGGAGCAAAAAGAAAAAAGAAAAGTGAACCAACTCTAAGGGCACTGTAAGATATCACTAAGCACTTAAAGGAATTCAATTACCATTAGATTTGCCCTGTAAGAAATGATAAAGGGTTAAGTTGAAATGAAAAGACACTACTAGCCAGTACCTCAAAGCCATCTGAAAATACAAAGTTCTTCAGTAAAAGTAAATACATGGAGAAACAAAAACATGTATTATTAAAATTTGCATTTGTAGCTCAATTTTCAATTCTTTTATCAAATTTAATAGATGCTAATATAAATGATTATTAATCTTATGTTAATGGGTATATAATATATAAAGATGTAATTTGTGATATCAATAACAAAGTACAGGCATGAGGAGTTGTAAAGGAGTAGAGTTTTTGTATGTGATTAAAATTAAGTTGGTTTGAGTTTAAAATATGTTGTTATAACTTTAGGATATTAGATATACCATAATCTCCACAGTAACTATATATAGAATATAGAAGAAAGTGAGAAAGAAATCAAGGCCAGGTGCAGTGTCTCATGCCTGGACTCCCAGCACTTTGAGAAGTTGAGGGAAGAGGATTGCTTGAGTCTAGGAGTCCAAGACCAGCCTGGGCAACATAGTAAGACTTCATCTCTACAAAATGTAAGAAATCATTAGCTGTGTGTGGTGTCACACCTGTAGTCCAAGCTACTCAGGAGTCTAAGGTAGGGAGGGTTGCTTGGGCCCAGGAGGTCAAAGCTACAGTGAGCTCTGATCATGCCACTGTACCTCAGTCTGGGTGACAGAGGGAGACCCTATCTCAAAAAAAAAAAAAAATTACAAAAACTCAGCTAAACACAAAGGTAGGTAGTAAAGGAAGAAATTAGGGTTATAAAAAGCTATAAGACATACAGGAAAAATGCCAAAATGGTAATAGTAAGTCCTTCTCTATAAGTAATTACTTTAAATGTAAATAGATTAAATTCTCCAAAGGATAGAAATTGGCAGAATTTTAAAGAGACAAACAGGATCCAAGTAAATGCTGTGTAAATGAAATTCACTTTAGGATATACAAGTATAGGTTGAAAATTAGAAGATAGAAAGTTATTACATGCAAGTAGTAACCAGAAGAGAGCAAGATTGGCTATGTTAATACCAGACAAAATGTACGATGGTCAAAAACTGCTAAAAGACAAAAACATTAAACAATAATAAAAGGGGAAATTCATTAAGATAGAATAATTCTAAACAAATGTACCAAACATCAGAGTTCTTAAATATATGAAGCAAACATTGACAGAATTGAAGGGAGTAATAGCTTTACAATTATAGTAGGAGATGTCAATATCTCACTTTTGGTAATAGAACAATCATACAGAAGACCAGTAAGATAATAGAAAACTTGGACAACATGTAGGCCAATTGGACCTAACCAATATATACATTCTACCCAAAAGCAAGTTGTACATTCTTCTCAGGTACACATAGAACTTTCTAATTCTCCAGAATAGACAGTAAGTTAGGCCACAAAATAAGTCTTCAATAAGTTTGAGACAAATCTCTTACATATAAGGTATATTTTCCAATCACAAAGGAATAAAACTAGAAGAAGGAAGGAACATTGAATATCAGCATGCAGAAGAATTGAGTTTGGATACTTACACTATACGTAAGAATTAACCCAAAATGCCTCAAAGACCTAAACACAGAAACTAAAGTTATAAAACATAGGGTAAAACCTTCATAACACTGGATTAGGTAACGTTTTATTGGATATAACACCAAAAACACAGGCAACAAATATAAAGGTAGATGGGACTGTATCAGAATTAAAAACTTGCGAGCACCAAAGGACTTAATCATCAGAATAAAAAGGCAACTCATGGCATGGGAAGACATTTGAAAATCATATCTGATAAAGGGCTAATATGTAGAATATATAAAGAACTCTTATATCACAGTACCCTATTCAAAAATGGGCAAAGACTTGAATAAACATTTCCTTAAAGATTCATGAATGGCCAATAAGCACATGAAAAGATGCTCAACATCACTTATAATCTGGGAAATGCAAATCAATCACAATGATATGCCATTTCATATCCTCTAGAATTACTACTATGAAAAAATGACAAATAGTAAGTGTTAAGTGTTAACAAGTGGTAAGAGTTTAGAAAAACTGGAACCATGTGCACTATTAGTAGGAATGTCAATGGTACAGCCACTATGAGAAACAGTATGGATATTCAAAAAATAGAAAGGTAATATGATCTAGCAATTCCACTCCTGGGTATATGCCCAAAAGAATTAAAAGCATGGTCTTGAAGAGATATTTGTGTACCCATGGTCATGGCAACATATTCACAATAGCCAAAAGGTGGAAGCAACCCAAGTATTTGTTGATAGGTAAACAAATAAAAAAGTATGTATATAATATTATTCAGCCTTAAGAAAGTAGGAAATTGATACCTGCCACAATCTGAATGTATTTTGGAGATAAGTGAAATAAGACAGTCAGAAAAGGATAAAAAATTGTATGATTTTACTTATGAGGTAGAGTAGTTAAACTCAGAAAGTGGAATGGATGCTATGGGCTGGAGGGAGAGGGAACCGGAAGCTATAATTTAATAGGTACAGAGTTTCAGTCTTTCAATATGAAAAATGTTCCAGGGATGAATGGTGGCAATGGTAGAACAATGCAAATGTACTTAGTGTCACTGAACACTATACTTAAAATTTTCTTTTGAGAAGCATCTGTTCATGTCCTTTGCTCATATTTTTGACTAGATGTTTGTTGTTTAAGTTCCTTGTAGATTCTGGATATTAGACCTTTGTCAAATGCATAGTTTGAATATTTTCTCCTATTTTGTAGGCTGTTTACTCTGCTGGTAATTTCTTTTCTCTCTTTTTTTTTTTTTTTTGAGATTGAGTCTCGCTCTGTCACCCAGGCGTGGAGTGCAGTGGCGTGCTCTTGGCTTACTGTAACCTCTGCCTCCTGGGTTCAAGTGATTCTCCTGCCTCAGCCTCCTGAGTAGCTGGGATTACAGGTGTGTACCACCATGCCCAGCTAATTTTTGTATTTTTAGTAGACACAGGGTTTCACCATGTTGGTCAGGCTGGTCTCAAACTCCTGTCATTGTAATCTACCCGCCTTGGCCTCCCAAAATGCTGGGATTAAAGGTGTGAGCCACTGTGGCTGGACGGTAATTTTTTTTTTTTTGCTGTGCAGAAGGTCTTTAATTAGTTCCCACTTGTCAACTTTTGTTTTGTTGCAATTGCTTTTGGGGACATAGTCATACATTCTTTGCCAAAGCCTATGTTGAGAAGGGTATTTCCTAGGTTTTCTCCCAGGATTTATAGTTTGAGGTCTTGCATTAAGTCTTTGATCCATCTTAAGTTGATTTTTGTATACAGTGAGAGGTAGGGGTCCAGTTTCATTCTTTGTCATATGGCTAGCCAGTTTTCCCAGAACCATTTACCAAATAGGTAGTCCTTTCCTGCATTGTTTTCGATTTTGTCAAATACCAGGTGGCAGTAAGTATGTGGGTTTATTTCTAGGTTCTCTATTCTGGTCAACTGGTTTATGTGTCTTTTGTACAAGTACCATGCTGTTTTGATTACTGTAGTTTTATAGTATAGTGTGAAGTCGGGCAATATGATGCCTCTGGCTTTGTTCTTTCTGCTTAGGATTGCTTTGGCTATTTGGGCTGTTTTTGAGTCCAGGGGAATTTTAGGATTGGTTTTTCTAATTCTCTGGAAAATGTCATTGATATTTTGATAGGGATTTTGTTGAATCTGTAAGTTGCTTTGGACAGCATGGCCATTTTAACTATTAATTCTTCTAATCTGTGAGCATGAAATATTTTTCCATTTATTTACGTCATCTGATTTTTTTCAGCAGTGTTTTGTAGTTCTCCTTGTAGAGCTCTTTCACCAACTTGGTTAGATGAATGCCTAGGTATTTCATTTTCTTTGTGGCTATTGTAAATGAGATTGTGTTCTTGATTGGTTCTCAGCTAGAACATTGTGTGTATAAATGTTGATTTTTGTATATCGATGTAGAAGACATAGAAGCCAACAAACGTGTACAAAAGTGTTTAACATAACTAATCAAAGAAATGCAAATCAAAACCACAATGAGATACTATCTCACACTAGTCAGAATGGCGATTAAAAAAACACTGGCAAGGCTGCAGAGAAAAGGGAGTGCTTATAAACTGTTGGTAGGAATGAAAACTAGTTCAGCCACTGTGGAAAACAATTTGGATATTTCTTTTAAGAACTTAAAATAGAACTACCATTGGACCTAGCAATCCTGCTACTGGGCATATATCCAAAGGAAAATAATTCATTCTATCAAAACGACACACACACCCGTATGTTCATTGCAGCACTGTTTACAATAGCAAAGACATGGAATCAACCTTAGTTGCCCATCACAGTGGATTGGATAAATAAAATGTGGTACATATACACATTGGAATACTATGCAGCCATAAAAAGAATGAAATCATGTCTTCTGCAGCAATATGGATGGAGCTGGAGGCCATTATCGTAAGTTGACCAAATGTAAGAACAGAAAATGAAATACTACATGTTCTCACTTATAAGTGGGAGCTAAACATTGAATACACATGAACATAAAGATGGGAACAATAGACACTGGGGACCACTAGTTGGGGAAGGCAAAGGGGGTTTTGTGCTGAAGAACCACCTGTTGAGAACTATGCTTACTGCCTGGGTGATGGGATCATTAGAACCACAAGCCTCAGTGTCACACAATTTACTCATGTAACAAGTTGTCATGTGTACCCTTTAGTCTATAACAGTTGAAACTTTAAAAACTTAGCATTTTAGCCACTTTTGCATTATATATATTTCACCACAATTAAAGTTTTAAAAGTTTAAAAATAAAAGCAGATTCAGGACATTTTATGAAGTAAAAGTTTTATGAAAAATGTTTATATATGTATTTGCCCTGTTTTAGCACATATAGAGTGGTAGTTAAGGAGTTTAAGGAAGGGACTCTTCAGAGAAATCTGCAGGATTAAATGAACTGCTAGGTATCATCCATTCATTCTTCCAAATCCACTCTCCACCTAGCTTTTGTCTGCCTTGTATCCCAAAAGTTGATCAGTAGGGATGACATCAGTCTATCTTCCAGCTCTGGTTAAGCTTGGCCAGTGGAAACTCTGTTCATGATTTTTACATGTTAAGTTATGTCACTGGCCTTTGTAATATTGATGTTTAGGCTCTTTATATAAGTAGATAGCCTAAGGAAGTAAATTCCTATGTGTGGAACTTCAGATATAATAGGACAAAGGTGCTGTGGGAGAGGAATAGATTGCTCTGCAAGATCAGTACAATTTCTCCAGAGGTACACAGACTTCCCTGCCCCCACCCTCTTCACCCTCTTCCACCTCCCTCCAATCCACCCCAGCAGATCTACTTGGTATAAACTTGCATAGATCTTATGATATGTTTGTGATGGGATGGAAAAACTGGAAAGTGTACATATTTGGCTTGGAGTCCAGAGATCCCGTTTTGATTTGTCTTCTAACTAGGTAACCTTGGGAGAGCTATTACGTCTCTTGTAAGTGGCTGAAAATGCCTACTTACATAGGTTATGGGGAAGCTTTCACAGTATGTGAAAGAATCCAGCAGTGTCTAGTTAAGAAGAAGCATAATAGCTGCTAAAGGTGGAAGGAGGACAAAGGGAATCATCTACAGCATTCTCATTCCTCAAGAACCAAGGAAATATATTTCACTTCCTCCAAAAGACTTCTCCAGAATCTCCTTTTGACTTAGATGCAAGAGATAATTCCAAGCTAAGCATAATCAAATGCTGCTCTTGCTAATGTAATACTAATTTTATCCTACGAATAGCATTTTTCAGTTTTTGTAAACATTTCAATGCTGTTAGCACCCTTGACCCTTCCCTTTGCCCTTTATGCCTCATTACAACAGTCATTGTTTATTTCAGGGTCTCCTCTCCTCATTTTAACTGTAGTAGCCTCCTCAATCTGTCTTCCTGTCTCTAGCTCAGCTTGACTAGCTTCACAACTCCTCCACAGTCTCTAGAAGGAATTGTAACTTCCTATCATGGGAACCCAAGGTCTGTCACAAAAACCTTTTTTTCATTTGCTGAAACCCTTGTATCTGTTATAACTGCTGGAGAATATGACCTTTGCCTTGTTTCTGCCTTCCAACTCTCACATGAGTGCGTCTAATTGATGCAAAACTCTGGGGGCAAGGGAATTTGGGAAGTGTAGTTCCTAGGCTTTCAATCTCTATGATAAAGGGGAAGGCAGAGAGAAGAAGATAGAAATGTGTGCTTCAACGCAACCAAAGCCCCATATTACCTGGCTGCCCCTTCCTGATGACTGGGCCCCAACGTCTTCAGCCTCTCCTCTCACTCTATTTGCTCTAGTCTCACTGAACATCTGGCTGTTTCCTGGGATGTATCCTAGCTTGTGCTTTTTCATTGGTGACCCTTTCTTCCTGCAATTGGCCTAGCTCATGTTCACCCCTCCTTTAGGCATTAATTCATACCTCACCTTCTTATAGAAGCTGTCCTGATCACCCTGTCTGGTTGGGTGCACTTTGCCCATGCTTCCATGTCACCATATATTCACGTCATGCCTTATACTCATCTGTTTACTTGTCTGAACTCCCCAGAGGCTGCAGCTTCTAGAAGTTAGGGATTGTATTTCAGTCTTGGTATCTATAACACAATGTCTTTTATTTAGTGCTTATTTATCCACAGGAAAGAAAAGACACTCAGCAAATAATTATACCACACATACCCACAAGCCAGAAACCATAATGGTCTTATCCATATTTTTATACCCATAAATTATCTACTTCTAAGATTCACTAGGAGACAAGCAAGTAATGCTCAACCAAAAAGAGAAAAGGCTAGAGTTGGTGTGAGGACTGGGGGCAAATGTGCCACAGATAAGCATGAGAAGATGCAAACAACCATGATGTAAAGTCTTCATTTATTTGAAGAAGATCATTGTGATACTTTCTGCCACCAGTTATCTTTCCTCTTCCAATTAATGAGTGAAAGGTCATCTATGGAGCCAGGTTTGTACCGCATTGCACTTCAGTGTAATCCTTCCTGCTTCTACCACCAGAAGCAGGGTGGTTATCAGAGACCTCAAACTTCTCTTGTGTATCCTTACAAGGAGAAATTCATCTACAAACTGCTTCCACCCCCAGCCATGAGCCAGGCCATTAAAGCACAGGACACAATTCCCCTGGGTTGACCAGCCCTTCAGGAAACCCCTGCCTCCTTGAGCCTGAAAGCCTTGGGATTTCTGGCCCTGTCAAGGGAAATTAGGGACTCCTGTACAAACGAAGCCTGCAGTCTATCAAATGTGCAGACATATGTGGTTGGCAGTGAGTGGGGCTATGGCTTAGCAAGTACTGGAGTCTCATTATGGAGACACGCGATCCTTGTGTGCTTTGCTAGGAGAAAACCAGACCCTATCTTTTTTCTCCCCTTTTCCCTATGTTTCCAATTGGTCTGCAGCCCTGAGATTGCTCATAGGGAGAGAAAGGTGAAAGTACATAAAAATCTGATTTTCTTAGATGCAGAATCGTATGTCCAGTTAATGTTTAAAACTTTTAAGGCTTTGGTCTCAGAGACCTAGGCTGGGAGCAGGAGACATTTATTCGGGTCTTTACACATAAACATGTTTCAGCTCATTCCCCTGCTCTGTAAAGAATACAAGTCGGTTCTTAACCTTTTCTCTCATCGCAGATCCCTTTGGAAATCTAAAGAAAGCCATGGATCCTCAGGAAGTGAATAAGTGCAACTTATGTCTTAGCCACATTAAAACTTGGTTTTTATCTCACTATTCCTTTACAGTATAAATCACTGGGGACATTTTCCCCCTGTACATAGATGTAAATCCTAACAGATTCTATTTCCCAGGATGTAAGTCCTAACAGATTCCTTCACACCTGAATATTATGCCTGTAGTCACTTTATGTTAAAGCATAGGTTTCATTTAGAAGTCAGAATATACAAGATATTAACCTAAACTCCAAACTTTATTTATAGTGTGTTCTTTCTCAGTTTGGGCATACTTGTTTGGAAGGCTAAAAAAGGGAAGGAGGGAAGTAAGGTGATAGGAAAGTTCTTACTGGAGCTGGCCTTATGTTCTAGTTGTGGCAGATGTTTGGAGTAGACTCCTTTCCTTGTCCTTGGGGCTTTGGAGCTTCTTGCTGGGCACCACCTGAGTCTACAGTATTTGTGATGTGGGCCAGGAACATTCTCTTTACGTGGCTTCTGGGAGCCTCTTAAGGTCTAGATTTTAGATCCTTGCTCTCAAATTTTCTAGACCTGTGGCAGAAGCTCTTGGGCAGGTGATATGGTTTGGCTCTGTCCCCACCCAAATCTCACTTTGAATGGTAATAATGCCCACACTTCAAAGGCAGGGCCAGGTGGAGAAAATTGAATCATGGGGGGCGGTTTCTCCCATACTGTTCTCATGGTAGTGAATAAGCCTCATGAGATCTGATGGTTTTGTAAGTGGGAGTTGCCTTGCACAAACTCTTGCCTGCCACCATGTAAGATGAGCCTTTGCTTCTCCTTTGCCTTCCACCGTGATCATGAGGCCTCCCCAGCTATGTGGAACTGTGAGTCTATTAAACCTCTTTCCTTTATGAATTACCCAGCCTTGGGTGTGTCTTTATTAGCAGCGTGAGAACAGACTAATACAGCAGGTTTCATACCACCTTTGAGCATCGGTCTCCCTCCTACTTCTGGCCCCAGGAAACTCTCCCATATCTCTAGTCTCAACAGAGTATGGGGGGTGCAGATTGACCTTAGAGCAGTCTCTGTCCCTGTACCACAGGTAGCTTCAGCTTTCCCAAGAGCAAGTCCTGCATTAGTCTTATGTCTCCCCACATCTTTCAATGGTACTATGGGAGCTTCCTTGACATTAGGCTGAAAAGTGAAGCAATTAGCATCCCCCACAACCCTCCCCTGACTCTTTTGGATGGAGGTGGAATCTCCAAGACAGCAACTGCTCTCTTCATACATCCTTTGTTTTCTCTACATTCTTATCCTTTCTTATTCTCTTGATCTGCCCTGGATCCCAAGAGTCCTGGATCTGGTTCTCTAAGTTTCTTTTGGTATCTGTTATCTGAAACATGGGATTACAAAGGACATGAAAGATAGACTATCACACTGGTGTTCAATAAAAATAAAAGAGTCCCAACATCCTAAACAATATATACATACTTTTCACATGGTTTCAGGGATTTAAGCCAATGAATAGAAGCCAGGGCAAGAGTGCTTAGGTTAGACTCATTGATTCAGTTTTTATTAAGTTCCTGCTACATCCTATATCTTATATTAATTGGACATCAACTAATCCAATAGGGATACAGGGAGTAAATATGTTTGAGCCCTTACCTTTTAAAATATGTAAACCAGTTATCAGAGTATTCTGTGATAAATCCTATAACGGAATAGGAAGGTGTGGGGGAAAGCATTGGTGTCAATTAAGGAAATAAGGAAAAGTCTCAGAAGAAATGATACTTTAAAGGAGACCCAAGGTAGAAAAAATGGGGTAGAGGTGGTTGAGGGCACCCCAAAGGAAAGGATCACCACACATAAAAGTGGATAATTGTAACAGGATAGAGAAAGCAGTGTTCCTGGGGCACCTGATGGAAGATATGTTTAGAAAAGGTAGCAGGGGTGTGGGGCCTTGATTGCCTCACCCAGGAGGTCCTCTAAACATTCTTCCAAGTCTCCATGTTATTCATCAGGATTAACTCCAGATGAGTGAAATAGGCAGGAAGCCATGGTGGAGCATCTTTAGTAATTGAGGCATGAGATTATGACAGCCTGGATGAAGGTTGGGGAGCAATGGTGGAAAAGGTAGAATTAGTAAAACTTGAATGTAGCAGAAGGGAGAGGAAAAGTCTAATATGACTAAGGTTCATGGCTTAGGAAATAGAGTGGCTATTTTCAGAGGGAAAAAGAACACAGGTGGAAGCAGAGCAAGATGGTGAAATAGAAAGTTCTGGCCGGGCACGGTGGCTCACACCTGTAATCCCAGCATTTTGGGAGGCCGAGGTGGGCAGATCATGAGGTCAGGAGATCGAGACCATCCTGGCTAACACGATGAAACCCCGTCTCTACTAAAAATACAAAAAATTAGGCGAGCGTGGTGGCAGGCGCCTGTAGTCCCAGCTACTCAGGAGTCTGAGGCAGGAGAATGGCATGAACCTGGAAGGCAGAGCTTGTGGTGAGCAGAGAGAGCACCACTGCACTCCAGCCTGGGCGACTGAGCGAGACTCCATCTCAAAAAACAAAAACAAAAAAAATAAATAAAATAAAAAGAAAGTTTCACCAAACATCCCCTGCCCCACAAGGACACCAAGTTAACAGCTCTCTACACAGAAAAAGACATCTTTATAAAGAACCAAGGGTCAGCTGAGCCCTCTGAGTACCTGGTTTTATTTCATATTGCTGAAAGAGGCACTGAAGAGTTGGAGAAACAGTCCTAAATCACCATCATCACCTCTCCCCTAGCCCCAGCAACACCTATGTGGATTGTCAGTGCTGAGGGAAGGAGAACACAGCAAAATAAATTGCTGAGGGAGGGAGAACACAGTAATTGTTCTGAGGCAATGAACTCAGTGATGTTCTGTTAGAGCAGAAAGGAAACCTGGACAAAACTCAGCTGATCCACACCCATGAAGGAAGCATTTAAACCACCCCTAGCCAGAGGAGAATCCCCGATCCTAGCAGTCTGAACTTGAATTCCCACAAATCTTACCACCAAGGGCCTAAGTGGTCTTGGTCTCCAAGTAAACTTGAAAGGCAGTCTAGGCCATAATGACTGCAACCTGTAGGCAAGTCCTAGAGCTGAACTAGGCCCAGAGACAGTGTTCTCGGGGGTACACTACCTACTGAGACACCAGCTGGGGCAGCAGAGGGAGTGCTAGCATCACCCCTTCCCTAATCCCAGGCTGTACAGCTCACAGCTCCAAAAGAGACCCCCTTCCACTTGAGAAGGAAGAATGGGAAGGACTTTATCTTGTACTTTGGATACCAGATCAGCCATAGAAGGATAGGGCACCAGAGTCAAGAGGCTCCCTTTTTAGGCCTTAGCCCCCCAGACAACATTTCTAGAGACACACCCTGGGCCAGAAGAGAACCAGCTGCCTTGAAGGAAAGAACAGTCCTGCCAGCATTAATCACCAGCTAAAGTGCTGAAGGAAAAACCTTTTACCCTAGAGTAGTACATCCACAAAAATATTCTTCAAACATGGAGAAATAAAGGCCTTCCCAGACTAATAAAACCCAAGGTATTTCATCAATACCAGACCCATCCTATAAGAAATGCTAAAGGGAGAACTTCGGTCAGAAAGAAAAAGACATTAATGAACAATAAATAATCACCTGAAGGTATAAAACTTACTGGTAATAGTACACAGAAAAACACTACATTATAAACACTAACTGTGTATAAACTACTCTTATCCTAAGTAGAAAGACTAATGAATTGATCAAAAATAATAATGACAACAACTTAAAGAAACAGTACAATAAGTACAAACAAAAACAAAAAGTTAAAAAGTGAGGGGCAAACTTAAGATGAATTTTTAGTTCTCTTTTTGCTTGCGTGTTTATGCCAGCCTTGTGGTGACCTCAAACCAAAAAACATGCAACAGATGCACAAAAAAATAAGAAACTAAATTATATCAGAGAAAATCATCTTCACTAGAGGGAGACAGAAGGAAAGAAATACCATAGAACAACCAGAAAATAGCAAAATGACAGGAGTCTTTATCAATAATGACATTGAATGTAAGTGAACTAAACTCTCCAATCAAGAGACAGACTGGCTAAATGGATGAAAACAGAAGACTCATTGATCTGTTGCCTACAAGAAACCCACTTCACCTATAAAGACACACATAGCTTGAAAATAAAAAGATAGAAAATATCTCATGCCGACGAAAACAAAAATAAAACCAGGAGTCACTATCCTTACATCAGACAAAATAGATTTCAAGACAAATACTATAGGAGACAAAGAAGGTCACTATATAATGATAAAGGGGTCAATTCAGCAAGAGGATGTAACAATTTTAAATATATATGCACTCAAAATAATGGGAGTACCTAGATATATAAGGGAAATATTAGAGCTAGAAAGATAGACCTTAATACAGTAATAGCTGGGAGACTTCAACACCATACTTTCAGCATTAGATATTCCAGACAGAAAATCAGAGACTTAATCTGCATTATAGACCAAATGGATCTGATATTTACAAAACATTTCATCCAAGAGCTGCAAAGTACACTTTCATTTCCTCAGCACACAGATCATTCTCAAGGATAGACCATATGTTAGGTCACAAAACAAGTCTCAAAACATTCAGAAAATTGAAATAATATCAAGCATCTTATCTGACCACAATGAAATAAAACTGAAAACAAGAAGAATTTAGGAAACAATATAAATACATAGAAATTAAACAATGTTTCTCATGAAAAGTGGGTCAATGAAGAAGTTAAAGAAACTGAAAACCTTCCTAAAACAAGTGATAATGGAAGCAACGTGCCAAAACCTGTGGGATACAGCAAAAGCAGTAATCAGAGGGAAGTTTATAGCTATAAGTCCCTACATCTAAAAGAGGAAAAACTTTAAATGGTACCTCCTGAACGAGAAAAGCGAGAGCAAACCAAACCCAAAATTAGAAAAAACAAAGACTAGAGCAGAAATAAGTGAAAAAAATACAAAAGATCAATGAAATAAAAAGTTGGTTTTCTGAAAAGTTAAATAAAAACAAACCTTTGGCCAGACTAAGAAAAAGAGAAGATCTAAATAAATAAAATCAGAAATGAAAAAGGAGACATTACAACTCATACTACAGAAATTCAAAGGATCATTAGTGGCTGCCATGAGCAACTATCTGCCAATAAATTGGAAAATCTGAAGAAGTTGATGAATTCCTAGACATATATGACCTACCAAGATTGAACCAGGAAGAAATTCAAAACCTGAACAGACTAATAACAAGTAACGAGATCAAAGCCACAATAAAACATCTTCCAGTAAAGAAAAGCCCAGGACCTGATGGCTTATTGCTGAATTCTACCAAACATTTAAAGAATAACTAATATCAATTCTACTCAAACATATTCCAAGAAATAGAGGAGGGGAGAATACTTCCAAACTCATTCTATGAGGCTAGTGGTGCCAAAACCAGAGAAATACACATCAACAGAAGAAAACTACAGGCTAATATCTGTTGAATATTGATGCAAAAATCCTAAGAATATATATTAGCAAACAATTTCAACAATACATTAGAAAGACCATTCATCATGACCATGTGAGATTTATCTCTGGGATGTAAGATGGTTCAAGATATGCAAAAATAAATAAAATATATATCAACAGAAAGAATGATAAAAACCATATGATCATTCCAGTTGATGCTGAAAAAGCATTTGATAAGATTTAACAGCCCTTCATAATAAAAACCCCAAAGAAACTGGGTATAGAAGGAACCTACCTCAACATAATAAAAGTCATATGACAGACCCACAGCTAGTATCATACTGAATGGGAAGAACTGAAAGCCTTTTCTCTAAAATCTGGAACACAACAAGGATGTCCACCGTCACCACTGTTATTCAACATATTCCTAGAAGTCCTAGCTAGAGCAATCAGACAAGAGAAAGACATAAAGGACATCGAAATTGGAAAGGAAGAAGTCAAATTATCCTTGTTTGCTTATGAAAAACCTAAAGACTTCACAAGAAAACTATTATGACTGATAAATCTAGTAAGGTTGCAAGATGTAAAAACCCACATACAAAAATCAGTAGCATTTTTATATGCCAACAGTGAACAATGTAAAAAATTTTAAAAAGCAATTGCATTTATTATAGCTACTCATAAGATTAAATACCTGGAAATTACATTAACCAAATAAGTGAAAAATCTCTATAATGAAAACTATGAAACACTGATGAAAATTTAAAGAAGGCACAAAAAATGGAAAAATACTCTGTGCGTGGATTGCAAGAATCAATAGTTAAAATGTCCATACTTCCCAAAGCAATCTACAGATTCAATGCAATCCCTATCAAAATACCAATGACATTCTTCATGAAAAAAGAAAAAAAAATCCTAAGATTTATGTGGAATCACAAAAGGCCCAGAATAGACAAAGCTATCGTAAGCAAAAAGGACAAAACTGGAGGAACTGCATTACTTGACTTCAAAATTATACCACAGAGCTTTAGTAAACAAAACAGCATGGTAGTGGCATAAAAACAGACACATAGACCAATGGATCGGAATAGAGAGCCAAGAAACAATTCTACACACCTATGGTAAACTCATTTTTGATAAAGGTGCCAAGAATATATCCTGGGGAAAAGACAGTCTCTTCGATAAATGGTGCTGGGAAAACTGGATATCCATATGCAAAATAATGGAACTAGACCCCTATCTCTCACCATATGCAAAAATCAAATCGAAATGGGTTACATGCTTAAATCTAAGACCTCAGACTATGAAACTCCTACAGACTATGAAAACATTGGGGAAAATCTCCAGGACACTGGTCAGGGCAAAGACTTCTTGAGCACTATCCCACAAGCACAGACGACCAAGCAAACATGGACAAATGGGATCACATTAAGTTAAAAAGCTTCTGCATAGCAAATGATACAATCAAAGTGGAGAGACAACCCACAGAATGAGAAAGTATAGTTGCAAACTACTACTCTGACAAGAGATTAATAACCAAGATATATAAGGAACTCAAACTCTAGAAAAAAAGCTAATCTGATCAAAAGATGGGCAAAAGATTTGAATTAGACATTTCTCAAAAGACAAATGTCAAACAGGCATAGAAAAAGGTGCTCAACATCATTGATTAGAGAAATGTAAATGAAAACCATAATGAGATGTCATCTCACCCCAGTTACAATGGCTTATATCCAAAAGAAAGGCAGTAACAAATGCTGGTGAGGATGCGTAGAAAAGGGAATCCTTGTATACTATTAGTGGAATGTAAGTTAGTACAACCACTATGGAAAGCAGTTTAGAGGTTCCTCAAAAAACTAAAAGTTTAACTATCATGTGATCTAGCAATCTCACTGCTGGTTATATACCCAAAAGGAGGGAAATCAGTATAGAGTATAGATAAGAGAAGCTATGAGCATTGGTCAGAGGAGCCATACCAAGAATTAGCTTCAAAGAGTAAACCCATTGTAAGAATAGGAATTGAATTAAAGTGTTGGGGCTGACACATCAGCCTAAGGACCCTGACCAGAGCAGCAACTATGGTTCCTATGCCTATCAAATCTCTCCAATAATCTTTATGTATGAGAAAAAAAGACTTTCATTTGGTCTCTATGCATCACCTCTACTCCTGCCCACAAATAATTCATGGGGCATCCCTGTCAATTGTCTATCCTCCCTTACTTCCAATGGCAGAGGCACCTGCTTCTGGATTCTGCCCTTTGCTTTATAGATAGCTCTCTCTGACTGCTATGTTTTATTTCAATATTGAGTGTATCTGATGTTTATAAAATACTGCTCGGTGAATGGCAAAAATAAAGAAGCACTGTCTATGCTTTTTTATGTACACAAACATTAGGAAAAGTTAAATGTATGATTCTATAAAGTTTCAAGAGATTCTTTGATTACTCTTTGCTTATTGAAACTGTTGGTTTCAATACAAAAAAATAAGCATTTTTTCCAGTCTTTGGAAGAGGCTGTGACTGTGAGTCATTGTAGAGTTACTCTGTGAGAACCAAGCAGTTCATCATAATTTCAGGATATTGAAGACAAGTCAGAGATAAGAGTCAAAAAAGAGGTAAATGGATGGCAAATATTACCTAGGGGGCAAAGGGAGTGACCAAGGAGGTGAAACCAAGGCCAGTTGTCAAGGGTCAGTGGTTACAGGTCATATCCTAAGTCAGGAGGCATTGCATCATAGTTGAAAAATGAAACCTCAAGGCAGTAAGGACTTGGCTGATATTAGGGTCACCAGATGCCAAGGTGGCTAAGAGTTGTAACAAAAGTTATCAAGTTATGGACAAAAGTTAACTTAAGAATATTAATTGTGGAGCATTTTAGAATAGTGTCAAGAGTAAGACTTGAGTATCTGACGAATTTCTCCCAAGAACCAGAATCACACATACAGCCACAGACTCAATATCTCCACTTTATTGTCTCCCACCTCGTACATGGCCAAACCCAGGGCCATAGGCATAAGCTAAGGGAAACATGCTGCTGCATAAGTGGTGGGTCTGAGCTACCTGTTTATTAGCTTGTTTGAGCCTTCCAGTTCCGCCCATGTTTGATCTTTAATGTACCATTTCAATCTTTTGATGGAGTGTTGCTGGGCCCATCTGACCTTATGACTTGGTGGGTCTGGCAGGATTCAGCTCATGATGGGGAGTGTGGGGGTATTATAACATTCAATTTGGTGGTGGTAGTTGAGAGCAGTTTGAAGGACTAACTGGTGGTAGTACAAAAATACCCAATCTCTCTTCTGTTTCTACTTCTATCAAAGAAAACATTTTTCAAGCTACGAAATAGTTATGAGGGCATAAACAAAGTTAGGGAAAAGATCAACTAAATTATAAACTATAAAGTTATCTCTACTTTTTCTAGGCTCAGAAGAGCACATCTGAAAGTAATTTTTAAGAACTTGTAGGTTTGACATAAGGATACTTCGGTTAATCAGAGAAAGAATAGGTTGCAAGAGTTGAAAATATGCAACTTTTGTAAAAGGATAAGGTAGAGTTTTGAAAGTTATAGGTCAGTGAGCTTAATGTCAACTCCTAGTAAATTTTAGAAAAGAGTACTAAGCATGTGGAGAAGTAATAAAGAAGAAAGAACTATCTATGAGGAACTACTATGTTAAATACCTTACTACGTGAATTCCTTTTAAAAAGGAAGTTCTAAATTGGTAAAATAAAGAGTTGTACAGTTATCCATTAGAGATGATATAGCATTGCTCAAAAAAAGCTAACATAGGCCTGGGGATAACAGTGAATGTATATTGTCCATTCCAGGGGCCCGTGTTGTGATTGTCATCCTAGGACTTACCATAAATTCCACACACATTTTTCCCCAGTGGAAACTTCTATCATAGAGTTTGCCAGATCATATGGCCCAAGCAACAGGGCTGATTGCGTCATGGCCTGGACAAGCATCTGTTTGTTTGTTTTTTTTTTTTTTCCTGCTCTGGGTCTGGTCAAGGCTGTCAGGCTTTCGCATCACCTGGGACATAAGCCAGAGCAGCTTCCCTGTGTGTGGGATCAGCTTCCTCCAGAACCTGAGGCCCATCAGGCATTGTGCTTCCTCCTTTGTGGCAGGAGATATAAGTGGCAGCAATTTGTTTTTTTTACTTTAGGGGAAATTTGAGAATACCTTTGACCATTGGACCTCTAAATATTTTATGGATATGGCAAACCTTTTAATATTCTGGAGTATATGTGTCTTACCAAGGCTGCCAGTATGCGGGCTAACTCTTACTCATCTGGATCAATCAACAGAAGTTCATTGATGTAATAGATCATTGTAATGTTCTACAGGGTATCCAGATGGTCCAGATAACTTTAAACTTATGAGATAAGGCAGAAAACTTAACTTAGGCCTGGGGATAACAGTGAATGTATATTGCTCATTCCATCTGGCTAACAGGACAGCCGCCATTGCATGTTTTAGTGATACTAGTGTTCTACTCACTGGCACATTTTCTACTGCCTTCATAAAATTGCCCTCAGCATCTTCGTATGGGACACATCTGTTGGGTCTTCCAGTCATACATTACATACCCTTCAGCAAGTCTGTTTCTAAGCTTTTTAATACCTTCTTTTGCCATTTAAGCACAGCATTTTTTTTTTTGCATTTAAGCTTCGCTGAGTATGAGCTATGACGTCCATGCTTCTAGAAGCCATCATAATAGCAGATTCATACCATTTCCTGAGATCCTTGGCAGGCTGTTAAGTCCTGCCACTGTAGGAGATTGTGCCCGAATAAACTTTTCTTTATTTGCCCTCTTTGATCAACCATGTCAGAAGTCAGTTCTCTGTGTATTCTATCCTTTTCTGGTAACATATTGGCTAGGAGAAGGCTTCCTATCCATGTTTCCAGATATGATTAGGCTTAGTTACAGCATAATCTAAGCTTGGGCACCAGGAGGATAGAAGAGGTGCAGTTAGGTCACAAATTCTCTGCAATTCTTACAGCACTTTATTTGGCAAAGGGATGGGTGCTAATTCTTAGTAAACAAGGGAAGGCCTCATATGGAAGCACAGAAGATTCATATAGGTTAGGGGACAAAAATCTTCAGAGCTATCAACCCAAATGCATCTATATTCCATGTATTATGTTCAAGATTATAAATATCAAATGGGATCATAAATACAATGGGGAAAAAATAAGGGGCACCTGGGACAGTTGCTACAATGATAAACATTTCTGCAGTCTCCTTATTTGTTGTGGGTATGTGTGTTTGTAAAATGATATTGGTCAGAGAAGATCAGGCCACTGAACAAATAGATCAGACCACTGAGCAAATAGATCAGGCCAGTGAGCAAAATAGTCACTGTTCTAGAATCAAAGCATATCCCCCTTTCTCCCCATGCTGCTCCTGAACTTCTGGGCACTGGACTCTGTCTGCCTAGATCTATAGCCCACTTCTCCCTGCCTTACATAGCAATCATCCAGGGGCTTGTCTCTCAGATTGACTGCAAGACTGCTCCCAGTCCTGATCCCTGTTGGCTAGCTCTGTCTAGAGGCTTTCACATCAGGGTGACAGATGTACAGATTAACCTATGCTATTGCTACCACTGCTGGTAAGGAGTGGCTGCAGAAGAGACTTTGACTCAGTGCAGCTAATCAGGTCTCATCACCACCACTGACTACCCAGGTGTTCTCATGGAAGTTATCAAACCTCTTATAACACCTCAGTTAAACAGGAATACAATCCCCACAAACAGTAAATGTATTCAACACAAGAATAGGTGAAATTATATTTCTATGACGTGTAGATTCTATGTATTGCTCAATGTCACAATAGATGACACACATTGATTAGGATGAGTTTGACAGTTTTTACAGTTGGCTATATTAGAGATGTAGCAGTAAAGGAACCATAAGGCATAATCCAACTTGGGGCTTGGGTCAGCTAAAGAATGAGGGAATGGGAGTGGTTCCTGGAAGCTTCAAGGAGAGATTGTAGAGAAGGAGTTAGATTAAGTACACTGAACATCACTCCCCCTTTTCTCCTGTCTGGTCCCCCATTGGCTGAACTCAGCCAGATGTCAAAGAGCAGGGGAACACACTGATGTAGTTCCTATAAGCCAGTCTTTCAGGCAGAGAGCAAAACAGGAAGGCTGGGGAGTGGATCCGAAAGGGCAAACAGAAGCTGCTTTGCACAGTTGCAGCTTGGGTAGAAGAAAATGGCAACTGTATGTTAGAATTAATTCAACTAAAACTCTGGTTGCTAATAGATGTGTCAACCATTTAACAGTCCAAAATAAGAACAGAGAATATTTTCTAAAGATTTAGTATCCCCTAAACATTGGGCATTACGTTAAATGGAAACTCCTATTAGGTCACCATTCTTTCAACAGCTTTTATGTTATAGGTATTAGCCTTTCTCATTCTCACTTGAGAGACTCCGTGACTTGTCCAGGTCATGTAGCTAAACAGTAAGCCAACTCAGACCCAGATTCTGTCTGACTCCACAACCTATGCTCTCTCCATTATAACACGAAACCTCATTAAGATGTAAATACATACAAAACTGGCCCTTTAAAAGATAAACAGCCCTATTGGGCAAGCTTGTTTGGAATTGGGAAGGTTAACAGAGGTAACTTCAACATGTGGGAAACAAGCTGATGAGAAAGGAAATCCTGTTCTTGTCTTGGCCCTATAAAGAAAACACTGAGCAAAATGCTGACACAGCTAACCTCCCAGAAAACCCCACAGACTGACTTCTGCCTAACAGAGCCTGGATTCATGTGGTCAAGTGCAGTTTGTAGTGGGTTATGTGGTTGTTTCCCTAGGTCACATGAAACTGAACCACATGAAGTCACCAACACCCTATTCTCTTCTGTACTGACAATTTTCCCTTTGATTCACCTTCCTAAATTTCCACTTATGTTATAGGTTACCAGCCACACAAGCAGGCTCACAGTAAAAACTATACGATAGCCAAGGGCAAAATGAGAAAGATAAATTTTTGTTGAGTATAGTTTGTCAGGAAATACGCTGGGCACTTTTTACATTAAACAAACACTCAACCCTTTCTACGTACAACCACTTCAATCTTTAAGCTCTGTTGGCTTCATTTTACATAAGATGTAACTCAGAGGTTTAAGTGATTTGCTTAAAGTCACACACAGGGCCTAAAAAAATGTGTGGATAGAATTTTTACCCAGTTCTTCTAGAAACTTTAGACCTCTAGCCTGAGGTTAAAGATTCTGTGCTAACACTTTGCTGGGGAATAAAATTCCAAGGAAACAGGAGTTGGAGGCAAGGGAAGAGACAAGGAAAAAGGAATGGGGGAAGGGGAGAGGAGATCAGTGTAACCATGCATTCTGGGTTACCATAGCTTGGCAACAAGCCAATTACCTAGTCTTGCTGGGCACCTTTAGAGAAACCCTATGAAGCTGCTATGTCTCCAGACTGTCTCTTCAAGAATCTGTTCACCACCTCACACTGGACAGATATGGCTCCACTGGACACTTCTAGGTTGTTCAACTGAGGAAGTTAGTTCATCTGAACTACGATATGAAAACCCCAGGGCAGAAGGCAAGGGGCGGTGGTATGGGCTTCAGGTGGGCACTGGCAAGGCACACCCTTGAGGGACCCAAGGGATTAGGAGCAATCGACTCTGCTCCTAGTAATGTCTGCAAGCACCTGTTAATAGCAACACTGGAAGCTGCAGAGATGGGGGTCCAAGATCATGCCAATAATGCCAGCCCTCTCTAGAGCTGAGCTAGTCAGAAAGCTGGGTGAGGGCAGACCCTGTAGGGGCCATAATCTAAATCTCCCACAATTAAGGGACACAGATCTGTTTTTCCTTCTTACCCTTGAATGATTCCCAAAATGTTTTAACCAAAAAGTCAATATGGAAAGGACGGGTTGATTGGAACATTATAAACATCATTTAGGTTCTGAAGGTCAGGTGCCATTTCTTAATACCCAACGTTTTCCTTGGGAAAATTTCAAAACTATGAAATCTAATTATTCTCATTGTAGAAACTCTAGAGAATGTTTGGAAGATATATAAAAGTATTAGGAAGAAACAAATCACTTGTATACTACTTAGAAATAGCCATTGATAGTATTATATACATGTCCACATAAAGGAAGGCATCCTATAAATGCTAAGCAAAAAAGGAATTAAAATTGCATATGAACAGTGTATCATCTCATTTTAAGGTATTTTTTATTGTGGCAAAATGTGCGTAAATTTCCCTTTTAACTATGAAGAGCACAATTTGGTAGCAGTAACACCCCTTCAACTATTACCTATCCCCATTGTGTGGGGCACAGGTGGGAGTCCAACAGCATATCTCTGGGAAATTCCATGCCTATGATAGCCGCAAAAAGGCCAAGTTCAGCAACCAAAGCCTTATAAGAATAAAGTGATGAGGGCTCAGGGATGCAGAGCCAGCAGCTAGGAGTCTGCTGAGGTGTACTACAAGGTTCAAGAACTGTGGAAGGGACATGGCGTCTGCTGTGCTTCTGTGGTATCCCCAAAGAATAAACCACAGACCAGAGGTCTATAAGGCTCCAGGTTTAGTGCCTACCATGGGAAGAAAGGTCTTTTCCTGTAACATAGTCATCTGCCCCCATGATAAAGCCCACAGCCCCCAGATTCCCTTCTGAAATAGGCCTAGGTCTTTAGATAAAGAGAATCTGGATTGCTCTACTAAGTAAGAACCCCAGGCCTCCCCAGGCACAAGCTGAACAGGAGGGAAACAAGGATGGGTAGAGTGGAGGGGAGGTGTTGACTGTCAGTTACAACCTGGGGACTACCTGTAATAGAGGAGATTGGATCTTGATTAATCCACCTGTACTAAGTCTTGTGGCGATTGCAGTGAGTAACCTCAATGGCTGAAATGGAGTAGAAATAGTGATGGACATGACTGGTAGAAAGGACGGACGGTATTAGATGTTTCTTGCTCTGCCTCCTGTCTTCTTGGCTTTCCTTTCATTTCACCCATTAACTCTCAACACTTCCTGTTTCCTGCTTTCTGCCCTAGGTCTTCCCTGGCACCTCAGAGTTAGGTCGATGGGTACTCACTCAATGCTCATGCTTAGGCTGACCTGGACAGAGAGAGGAGTGATACCCACGAGTAACCCTTCACCAATGAGGAATGGAGTCAGTGGTTATATCCTCCCTTGCCCCCCAGTTCCATCTACTGAATGGATAATTCTGAGGCACATTCTATACAGCTCCTCAGAGGTCCCAGTGGGAAGTGGGATTGAGCCCCGGCTGTTCAGTGATGAAATGGATGGTGCATCCTTGCATTGGCTTTCCTCTTTTTCTGTCTTACTGTTTCTATCTCCACAACTCCTCTCTTTCTTGAAATAACTTTCCCAAATAAATTGCATGCTAGCAAGCCCTTATCTGAGTCTGTGCTTTCTAGGAGAACTCAGGCTAAGATAAGTAGTATGTATCCAACTCTGAATATCATAAGCCTTTCTATATCAGTATAAAGTACATAAACATTTCTAATGGCTGTAACATAAGGCAGACTCTCAAGCCACACTGCCTGTCAGAAGACTTCTTAAGTAACCTTGGACAAATCATTTAACTTTTTAATGTCAGTCTTTTTTTTTTTTTTTGAGATAGAGTTTCACTCTTGCTGCCCAGGCTGGAGTGCAATGGCGCTATCTCGGCTCACTGCAACCTCCGCCTCCCAGGTACAAGTGATTCTCCTGTCTCAGCCTTCCAAGTAGCTCTGATTACAGGCATGCGTCATCACTCCCAGCTAATTTTTTTGTATTTAGTGGAGACGGGGATTCACCATGTTAGTCAGGCTGGTCGTGAACTCCTGACCTCAGGTGATCCACCCGCCTCGGCCTCCCAAATGCTGGGATTATAGGCATGAGCCACCGCTCCCAGCTGGTGTCAGTTTTCTTACATATAAAATGGATCATAGTAATAATCCTCATACAGTTTGAGAGAATGTTAATTCAGATTAAGTGCTTTAAACTTTGCCTGGCACAGAATTGCTAACACTTACATTGTGTTTTCTATTATTTTTATTATAGCAAATTGGCTAAATACAGTTTTTCTACTCTTTCTACAATTTTTTCACAGTGAAGCAATGCGCTGGGTGAACCCTATTGGCATGAATTTGGTCTGCCAATAATGTTTGCTGAGTGAACAAATCATATCTGAAAAGCAGACATGATTTACACAGTATTTCCTTAGGATAGATTTCTAGAAGTAGGATTTCTGCGTCCAAATACCTCATGACTGTTGCTACTGTAAGCACTTAACACCCTTTCTTGTAATGGCCTATTTTTGCCTGTGATCCATAAGATGAAAGTTCTTGAGGTAGGAGACAGGCCTTTTTGTTCTTCATTGAATGCTTAGCACTTGACAAATTAAGGACCCCTTCCTTTGTGCCAGACCTAATATTAAATGAATAAACACACAGAAGGTATTATATATATATTTCTAAAGAGTTTTCAAAAATAGATGGCATATCTTTAATATATTTTTAGTAAGCTTGTAAAGTATAATAAAAATCTAAGTAGACTGATGAAGACATGTGGGACATTTAGTTAGAAACTCATACAAGACAGACATAGGATCTGAGTTTCCAAGAGCTGACACTCAGAATGTATTACTGTAATATAAACTTACTCATCTACCCCATTTAAAAACGTAAACAGGTTTCATTTTGCAACTGTGTCAATACCATGGGGCAGAAATGGATCCCATAAGAAAACAAACATTTGGCCTTCATAATTAAGAGTCAATATTAGACGAAGACCCCAAGTAGGCCAGGCAATCACCTGCCTCCTCTTAGGCTCATGCCTTGAGGATTCCTCCCTTATATACTGTGGGAGAAACAGCTGCTTTGCTAAGGCTCACCTGGTTAGAATTTTTCATGGAGCGTGACTTTGAGAAAAAAGCCCAGTCAAGCAAAACTGTGCAAATTAATTTGGGTTTATGTTACCAAGTGTGTATTCTGACTGGTTGTCTGCAAAGGGGTCTGAGAGAAAATTGAAACATTAAGTGTCATATAAACAGAAAAAGTGACCATTTTGGAAGCAATAAAATTAGTACCTTCTGGCAAATTAAACTCAGAGTTACAAAAAGATATTAAGTATAAACACAATGGATTGAATCAGACACAATATAAACGGCTACTAATTTGGAGATTGGTAGGATTTTAAAAACATCTTAAGTTATTACTGAGCATTTGTATCCTATCATGATAGGTATTAGAGACATGGGGATAACGATTCATTCTCTTCTATCAGGATTATATAGTTACAATATAATGCATATAAAACAAAGTGCAATGGGAACACACACCAAAGCAATTCGTTTTGCTTGTCATGAGTGGGGAGTGGTTATGGAAACCTTTTATTTCCAGGTATAATGCAGACACAACGAGTCATCCTTCTCTTTGAGAGTCAACATTTTTTAGCTTAAACAAGATGAGAAACTCACTGCCCTTCTAAACTTGAGATCTTGAATGGGAGGGTTCTGAAGAGGTTTATATTTTTTTCTGGTTACAATGGCTATGGGGTCCTGATTCTAATGAATTAGACCATTTCATCAATGCCTGGCTCTCACACGTTTTCTTCACATTGCATCACTCCTACACTGAAAACCACCCCATGCTTCACTCTTCTAAATACCGCTGACACCAGCTATCTAGCATCAGACTTTTCCTAAATGACTGGAAAATAGAAGAGTCTCAAATTGTAGTGTCAAATCAAGTTTAGCCTAAAGCTTCCTCCTTGCATATTTTAATTTCAGCCTAAATATTTCTCTGCACATCATGAACTGTAACCTAAATAGTTGTAAATAGACTGTAGCCTACTTTTGTGCCAGTCCCCAAGTTTTGGCCATTCTAAAACGTGGCCAACTGTTCAAACCTTGTTCAAATAAGGCAAATGCTGAGCTATAACCAATCCAGCCATTTCTGTAAGTCACTTTCCTTTTTCTGACCATAAATAATCTTCCACCACAGGGCTGTACTGGGGTCTCTGAGCCTACTCTGGCTCAGGAGGCTGCCCAACTCACAAATTGTTCTTTGTTCAATTAAACTCCTAATTCAGCTAAAGTTTTTAACAGTAGCAATCACAACACCAACTCAAGTATTTAAACATTCTTATTCTTCAGTCTTGTGTCCATTTGGCCACTAGGAATTTGACTGTTTCTTACTCTTTTTGAGTCTACTTCTCACTGTTGTTCACCCTAGACTCCCAATTCTTGTAGGTAAATAACTCCACATTAAGACTTATTTCACTTTTTATAGATTTGAGGGGCGATCATTGTAGTGTATTAAATGTAGAGGGGGCAAGATTTGTTTCAGATAATGGCATAACAGAACAAATGGCAGGGACATGGGGATCTGAAATAATTCTTTTCAAACCCTAAATCTAGTCTGAAATTTATAACCAGGGATGAATTGGCAACAGCTGAGCCTTGGTGTCCTCAAATTAAAAATGAGGACATGATGAGCTATCTCACAAAGTTGTCATAAGATTTGATAATATGGTATTTGTGCAGGGGGAGATGCATGAACAGGGATAAAACCTTGAGATTTTAGAAAAAGACTGAAATAATCTGGCAAGCTGTGGCCCAGTGAGGCCCATAGACAAATGGAGTTTTGTGTTTGTTTCTTGGCATACTCATACGTTAAATTAAAGACACTTAAAAAATTAGAATATTTCCCACAGAAGTTTGGGCATTCAGCATTTTGAAAGGTCCAAAGATCTAAAAAGTTGATCCAGGCCTGTACTACTAGCTGCCCTGTTACACTGGGGTGGCTTTGCTCCTTTCTGTTGACTGCCCCATCAGCTTTTAGGGTTGCGCTCCTACCCTGTGTGCGATTCCAGGGATCTTGTTACGTAAGGCAAATATCAAAATATCTGGTCCAATGAAAATGCATACAGTCATGAAAATATCAGGACCAAACCACTGAAACAGATTCTCATGGGACTTCGAAATATATGGTTGCTGGAATAGTGTCATGATAGCAGGTAAAAGGTAATAAAGGTAGATAGGGATGGGATGGAGACTAAACATTAAGTTCGGATGAAACTCAGCAATACTGCAACACAGTCACTTAGGCATAG
Source organism: Gorilla gorilla gorilla (assembly GCF_029281585.2). NCBI lineage: Eukaryota > Metazoa > Chordata > Mammalia > Primates > Hominidae > Gorilla > Gorilla gorilla. Next base: position 184,150,049 of record NC_073224.2, on the reverse strand, counting down.
CTGACCTGTTTGATGAGGGCTTTACAGCAACAAGAGCTATAGTTCAGTTTCTAGGACTCTAAGTTCCTTCTTGCCCTGTTTCCTCTTATCTTATCAAAACACAGTTTCAGCAGCTAGAGAATGCAGGTAGGTAGAGGCCCCTCTGTTGGCTGATTCCTTCCATATGTGGGTTATTTCATTTTCCAAGGGGCCCTAGGGTTTGGGAAAACTACTTGTCCAGTGTAATCACCTATGAGCTAGTATAAACTCAAGCTTTGCTGCAATTTATTAGTCACTGACGTGCCAAGAGAGAAAAAAAAAAAGGTTGGAAGAAACTAAGAAAACAGCTGTTTGAGATTCTAATATAAGGTTCATTTGAGCACGTTTGGGGTTTAAAAAATATTAGATCTATTTCTATCAGCATCCATGCAACATCCTGCACAGAGTGATATTTTAAAGCCAGTATGGCTTCAGTGAGCCCACATTTCCAAAACAGCCCCAAATGGGTTTTAGCAGCAAGCCTCTGATCCCCAGCAATATCGGTGTTTGAAGCCCTCTGAGAAATCAAGGCATCAGGCCTGTTTTAGTGTTGCTCTGTAAATTCTGAATGGCACAGAGCATCTTTTAGAAGTAGAAAGCTGGTACACCCTAAAGCAGATGAATGTCTTTCTTGAAAACTAAGTAGTCATCACATTAGTGCTGAGTAGTTTCTTAAAAATCTTCCTTTTAAAAAGTAGGGGAATGTAGGCTTAGAGAATAAATTTCATTCAGCAAGCTGAGTCCTTACTGCGTGTGGCACTGTGACATAGTGGAAGAAGAACTCTTGTCGTCATGGAGCTTGGAGACTGGCAGATGAGTCATACATGATAAATAAATGTAAGACAAAGACTACAATCAGTACCATAAGAAAGTATATCATAGACATGTTTGATCCGAGATGGAAGGTTCCAGAGTAAGTGACAACTAAGCAGAGATCTTAAAGATGTGGGAAGTAAGTAGACAAAGCAAGTGGGAGGCAGATGGGTGACCTGCCAGCGGGTAAAGAGTGAGGGGATTTGGCTTCTGGGCAGTGGTGGAGGGAATGCCCTGTGCCAAGTTCTTTATTCTTACCCTCCAACACTTGCACTCCTCCAAACTAGCTTTAGAATGTTGCTACTCCTACCTCTATCTTTGTGCTGTGCACTATCCCAGGCTCTGCAAATGCTTAATTCCAAAGTCCAGTCAACAGATTATAATTACTGAAATGTCTGCTTTGTCACACTTACTTGCTTATTTTTTGGTAGAAATGCTAGCTAACAGGAAATCTTCCAAAAGACTTTTCAAAACTTCTAAATTCATAATGAAGAAAAAAAAGAAACTCCTTGGCTAATTGGATTTTAAAACATTTTTTGTCCATTTTAAATTGCTTGTCAGAGAAGTCATTGACCAATAAGTCAATATGTAGAATCTCCCATTCAGTTCTTATGTTGCTATATGGGACCAAAGTCACTGAAAAATATTAACAATCAGCCCTGTGATGGGAGGCAACTGGATATCTTGGCCCCCTTGTTAGATCACTGGACAGTTCATTAGTGAGAATGTTAACAGGATTAAGCAAATGTTTCTGCTAAGTCAGCTCTAGCCAATTATATTGCTTTTGGCTAAGGACATCACAAATCACACTAAGCATAGGGTAGGTATTCTGTATTTTAATAATCATGTTGAAATATTCACACTCAAAAATACTAACCTTGTTAAAAGAATTAGGTCCACAAGAAGAATGCATTCATTGTATTGTCACTTTAAAAATAGTGATAAAAAATCTTAGCTCTCATTTTAGAAGAAATTGATATCTGATGTGCAAATCAGTCTAATGTACATATCAGTATCTCATAATAGGTTACTTTCTCTGAGATAGTGGGTACTGGTTAAAAACCACCTTAAAACTAGTCATGATTCTGAATTCTCTGGTAGAATTTAGATTAATTATAATCCAAGTAAAGTTGAGTTGCCTAGTGGTTCAGCCTTAGAAGAATGTCACATTTAAGAAAAAAAGTCAGTAATTATTTCACATTTTTAGAAGTACTTCAAAAATGCAAAAGGTAGAGGTTCTATATGTTGCCACATGTTCTAGAGATTCCCCCCATTTCTCTCACATGCAGAGATGTTTGGCAGTCTCTTCCCTTGTTCCAGACTTTCCATATTTTCAAACCTGGACTTTCAGTGGCTCACATCTAACTTACTCTCTGGATGTTAGTTTCTCTTCTGCCACTAAATGCTTGCCCTCTCCAATATAAATTATTACCCTGGTCATGCAATGCCTCAGTTCTCTCCCATGCTAATTAACCAAATTCTGCAAAACAGAGGGTTCAGGAACTAAGCTGATAAAGACTGAATTCTCCTGGAAAGGATATGTGACAGAGGGAGAGAGTATGACTGAAGCAAAGGGATTGTGAATATTTACATTAATTTTTCCCTGTCAGTTTTAGAGGTCCATCTATTCCAGAGTATTGTAAATTCCCTTAGTAAAAAGAATGAGCTTTGACTGTGCATATAATGGTCCCTAGGCAATTTAATTAAACACTATACTAGAAATTGGGTATACAAATAAGCCTGTTGGAAACCATTTTAAAATTTGGTCCGTGGAGTCTTCTGATAGTCATTAACTCAAGAAACAGTCACTGAGCACCTAGCATGTGGGTCTTGGAAATTGAGATAATCAAATAACCCCTGCCCTTGAGCGGCTTTCATTTCATTATGGCCCATTAAAACATCACCTTCCTCTGGGACTGTAAATATTAAGAGCCCTTCTTTAACCTCAGACAGCCAAGACAGCACTCTAAGGTCAGAGGAAGGTTGTCTGGGAAGCATTGCTTTGTCATCTTAAAGGGGCAGCATTTATTCACATGTAACCATACTCAATGCCTATATAAGAGCTGCCCTTGGCTGGTGCTCTGAACCACTCAATTATTCCTGTGTTAAAATCTGTTTGATCCTCCTTGCTCCTGAGCCAGCTGCCCTAATTACATGAAACTACTCCAGCTCCTTTTAAGATGGTTCCTGGAAACCCAGTTAGCCAACTAGAGTAACTGACTAGATTCCTTCATTCTTGCCCCATACTTATTTTATAAATATTTGAGCAACAGACCTAGGAGAATCATTGTGGATGATGCTTGTAAAACAAACAATGTATTTGAGCTTCTCATAGTAAGGATTGGCCTGATTAAGTGAATCGGGGAAGTCAGAGCATGAGACATGTCATACTTTGTTAGATACCAAAGCCAATAAATGTTAAATGTTAGGAGATATGAGATTCCAAAGTCTTATAAAGTCATATAAAAGAGGGAATTGACTCAGTTTGCCAGAAAGGGGGCAGTCATTGTCATGGAAAAGGCTCAAAAAAAAAAAAGTGTTAATGAAGGATAGGTGGGAAATTCACCAAACCAAGAGCAGGCAGAACATGCCTAAAACTAAGTAAGCCAGTGTTGCCTAGAGAGCAGAGCCTGAAACAAGAGTTAAAATGGTGATGATTTAATTAAAGAGTGCAAAACTAGGGCAGCAAGGATGAGGCAGAAGGGATGTGAGGCAAGGAAGTATTGAAGCAATGTGAAGTGATACATGGTCATGCTGGCAACTGCTTTATGATAAACTGAAGAGACACAGCATATTGCTTGGCACACGTTGCATAGCATGTGGGACTTCTCCGGAGAAGCCATGAGAAAAAACTGCACCTGACAATAATTTATGATGGAACAGATTTTATCTCCCCAGTGACCTCCCATGTCCTGTTTTCTCTTGGTCAAAATTTGCCATACAGAAGTTGTGTCATCTGGATCCTCTTTCAGCTACTTAGGCAGCCAGACCCCATGCCCTCAGTTGTGATGATTTACCCTAGACTAGAAATATCAAGTGGAGCCAGAAACTCCAGGCATGCAACTGGTCAGCCTGGCTATGGTGTGGCAACTCTGGCATTCTTAGAGCAAGTGACTGGTTGGCCTCAGGTGGATCCTAGGGTTGTTAGTCAAGCTGAGCAGAACAAGCTGCTGTGAGTCCAGGAAGTGGGTGGAATCAAGAGAATCTGGGAAGGTTCATAAAGTTTGTTTGATACAAGTCTGCTGTGACTGGACAGCAAAGAACATCCATAAATCTTTCTAGTTATTTCTCCACATTGGCTACCAGCATTTTTGTTTTTGAGAAGGGTCTCACTCCTGTAACCCAGGCTGGAGTGCAGTGGCACAATCATGGCTCACAGCAGCCTCAACTTCCTGGGCTCAGGTGATTCTCCCACTTCAGCCTCCCGAGTAGCTGGGACTACAGGCACACACCACCACATCCAGCTAATTTTTTGTGTTTTTAGTAGAGATGGGGTCTCACCATGCTGCCCAAAATTGTCTCAAACTCCTGGGTCAAGATATCTGCCAACCTCAGCTTCCCAAATGCTGAGATTACAGATGTGAGCCACTGCTCCTGGCCCAGAGTGATTTTTAAAATACCTTCTCCTGTCTCAAATTACCAAATGGTCTCCCAGACCCAGATCAGCCCACACATATGAAGTCCAGCCCCTTCCAGCTTTGAGACATATCATACGTTGCACAAAGCCTGCCTGGCAATTGGATTTGTGGAATGAGGTGGACATCAACATGCATGCTTACTGCACGATTGTTCATTCCCTGCAAATGAGTCATAACCTTTCCCATCAGTGCTGGGCTCCATCTCCTTGTTCTGTCCATTGAGTACTCTCCATATCTCAAAGTCCATTTAAGACTAGAACAGAGTAAATCCAAGTAAACATGGTACTTTGAGAGACGCAAATACCTCACTTTCACTAGCACCAGTCATGGCTAGAAAAGGGACTGGGAGTTTGAGATGGGCCCAAATGAACTTTGATAGAATGGTCAATATTTGATGAAACATAATTTGTACCATCTTTGGAATTGAGGGATAACTAGAAATATCCAGACATCAGATTGATGCGCCTAGCTCCAAGAGAAATGCTAGGTTAGAGCTGTGCACACCGCTGGAGCTTAATGGACACCTCCAGAGTGCCATTTCTAGTTTACTGTGACTATCTAAGATTCCATTGATGGTTATCTTATTCTCATTTTCCTGACCAGGCCTACACTTCTCCAGCCAGGCCAGATAAGAGGGTGGTGAGATAGGGCAACAAAGCAGTATGAGTCCTACTGCTGTAAGAGATAGCCTGGGCAATCAGCAGAAATACTGCTGTGGAAAGGGAAAAGGCTTTGAATCTTATCCAGGTTCAAGATCAGATTTGCATCTTACTAAATGAGTAATTCAGTTAACCTCTCAGGATCTCAGTTTTATCATCCGGCAAATTAAGTGTTGGATTAACTTCTGCATCTCAAAGGAAGGCAGAAGACTGTTGTTTTGATTGAAGTACCTTGTCTTAGGCCGGGTTCCTTTGAAGCAGAGCCAGAAAGAGTATTCTTGTAAAAGCGACTTAGTGATGAAATACCCAAAGAATAGAGCAGAACTTCAAAGATGTGATGTCAATTGAAGTTAAATTTCAGCCTTCTTTCTACGAAAGGCACTGGAGTATAAGTGGTATTACAGAGTTGTCCCACCTTGGGGCAACTGTAGACTACCCTAAAGAGGGCAAGTGTAATCTCCTAGGCACTTCAGGAAGATGTAGAAATTCCCTAGAGAAGGAGGCTGTTATGAGCTCTAAGCAAACAAAGCAGCTAGAAGATGCTTGTACCAGTAAAAAAGATCTGGGGGCTGGGCATGGTGGCTCACACCTGTAATTCTAGCTCTTTGGGAGACCGAGGTGGGTGGATCATGAGGTCAAGAGATTGAGACCATCCTGGCCAACATGGTGAAACCCCGTCTCCACTAAAAATACAAAAAGTTAGCTGGGCATGGTGGCACATGCCTGTAGTCTCAGCTACTCGGGAGGCTGAGGCAGGAGAATCGCTTGAACCCGGGAGGTGGAGGTTGCAGTGAGCTGAGATTGCACCACTGCACAACAGCCTGGTGACAGAGCAAGACTCCCTCTCAAAAAAATAAAAATAAAAATAAATAAATAAATAAATAAAAAATCTGGGTAAGACACCATTATCATGTATTGTAGCCCACCACTCAGCTCTACTGCTCACGTGAAGTTTACTCAATTCTGGCACAATTTCTCTAGGATTCTGGTTGGTGACAATTTCTGGGGAAACTTAGAAGGGCAATATTGGTGGGATGAATGAGACCCTCCACTGCTATGACTGAGCCAAAAGCCAGTAATATACATATTTTTCTCTTCTACCACCTAACTATGTTCTGCTTCCACTTGGCTATGCAATTCCACTAGTCTAGATGGGTGTAACTGATGTGATGTGAACTCTCTGAAGAATCTTGGACCCTGGTTACTATACCCTTATCCGGCCATTATTCCTGTGCTTGACCACGTAGAGTGACAATGACCATGGAAGTACCAAAAGATGCCACAGTCAATTATCTGGGTGCTGAACTTTTTCATCTGCCTTTATCGTGAGGCTACAGTTTCTATCTCGTCATGATGAGCAGGACTGATAGTAGTTAGCTTACAGCATGATAACTCCTTGTACAGGCACAGGGATCCCAAAGTGACCAGGCATCAGTCATAGTGTTAAGATTAGTGGGACTCTGTTCTTTAGTGGAAACATTCCACATGAGAACTAGGATCTCCTGATCCATAAATCCTGAAGTTACAGAGAATCACAAATCCCCAAATAAATCACTGGGAATGTTGGTGAGAGGGACATTTCTATTTCTACCTCTTGATTCCCGGACTCATGTGCTTTACTAGTAAGAACCTAGTACCATATAGTGACTGTGGGTTCAGGGTATATTCTGTATCCAGAAGGATAGTATGGTAGGTATCATCTTGAGCTGGCACTTCAACTGTACCTGTAAGAGGTTGCTTCACTACTCTATCAGGTCAGCAAGCTTCTGGGTAGTATGTTGTATGGTAGAGTCAGTTGGCTCTATGCACATGTGCTCATGTGGATTTGACCTTCACTCCTGGAATTCAGTGCCTTATGCCAGGTTTCCCAAATCCAGCCATTCTTGTGCAAGTGATTTAAGGGAATGCTTTAAAGAGAAATCCATAAGGAGCTGTGTTAGTCCATTTGCATTGCTATAAAGGAATAACTAAGACTGAGTAATTTATAAAGAGGTTTATTTGGCTCATGGTTCTGCAACTTGTACAAGCATGGAACCAGCATCTGCTTGGCTTCTGACGAAGCCCAGGAAGGTTTCCCTCATGGTGGAAGGCAAAGGGGGAGCAGGTATAATGCATGCAAGAGAGGGAGCAACAGAGATGCCAGACTCAAACTATCAGCTCTTGCATGAACTGAGTGAGAACTCACTTATTATCATGCGAAGGGCACCAAGCTATTTATGAGAGATCCACTCCCATGATCAAAAAACCCCAACATTGGGGATCATATTTCAACATGAGGTTTGGAGGACATAAACATCCAAACCGTATCAGGAGGTAAGGGGTGAAATTAGGGCAGAGGAAGGGGTAAGCAAAGATGTGGTTTCAGCTGAAGTTTACTCGAACGTGACCCCTTGATCTCTGAATGGTACCATAGTCATGGCACAGTAACATGAATGGTACCATAGTAACGTCCAACCCTAAGGCAAGGGATCTGTGCTTTTGTATCTTGAAACCAGGCAGTGCTTGGTCTTGAGCCACTCTGGGGCCAGCACAGCAAGATGAAGTGGCTTTCATCAGCTGAGGGCAGTTTTCTGGAGAAGTATGCATCTGAGCCATTAGCAGCCCCTACTCATGCCAGCCCAGGAAAGAAGATCTGGGTGAGGCCCCAACAGTTGACTCTACCATATCTTGTCACCATATCTTGAAGGGTTTGGATTACCTTGGGGTGACTGTCAGTCACTAAGCGTGAAGGTGCCCCATTCCAACCTCCAAATCTGGGAAATCTAGGCAGTTGTAAGACTAGAATATCTCTACTTCCTCACTGTACTATCACTTGATCTAGTCAACAGCATATTTGTTAAATCTTGACTGTGGCAGACATGATATGTTTTAGAGATACAGAAATAAATCAAACAATCTTGCTCTTATGAGCACTCCATTTCTAGCACTTTATAGACAGCATTAACTAAGATTTTGTACAGCAACTCAAGTCCTACAATCTACCAGTCACAAAGCCATCATCAGGGCAGGGCATTATATATTATAGTCACCAGATGTTTTCATAGCCCTGTCTGATGTTTGCCTCTATCAGCTTCCTGATCTGATTATTCTGGATGATTCTGACTTCTCTGCTTGGGTTTTTCCATTAAGTCAGCACAAGTAGTCATGATAGCAGCTTACACTTGAGAGGTACTTCAAGCACATTAAGTACTAAAATGATAAACACTTTTAGCATCCTGGATGGTAACCTATAATGAAGTTTCTCAAAGTATGGCCCACCTCAAATAACTAGGGGTACTTTTTAGAAACAGATTCTGGGGCTCTTTTCCAGAATTACTTATATTAGAATCTTTAGGGCTCTGATTCTCAGATCTTTAGTGTTGCATTTTAAGCACCCCTGATATGATGCACAGTTAAGATATGAGAGTCACTTGCTAGAAAGTAGGTAATTTATAGCTCTTCCTTTTTGTGACAGATGAGGAAACTGGCTTTGGGCTTAAGTCAACCTCATACCATTAACATTTTGGACCAGATAATTCTTCATTGTAGGGGGCTGTCTCATGCACTTTAAGACTTTTAGCAGCATCTCTGGCCTCTGTTCCCTAGAGTCAGTAATATCTCTCCAAGTGTGACAACCAAAAGTTATCTCTAGTCATCGTTATGTCCCTTGAGGAGCAAAATTGCCATGTACGTCTCTACTGTTCTAAGGTATGGTATCTCGTGAGCAATAATTATCCACAAATTTTTCTATCAGATGGACTTTTTGAATCCTGGCATTACTCATTTGTCGTACAGTCTTAAGGAAGCAACTCAACTCAAAGAACCTTTGTAATCACCATGTGAAAACGGCAGGAAGAATATAGCCACAGATTCAAGGGGGTAACTTGTACCTCTTACCACATCCTCAGATTCTTCCCTCTTCCTCCCTATGGGTTATAGCAAATACTTGTACCACCTATGAAAAACAGGCTGCTTGCTATGCCAAGAGGGCATCAAGACATGTCTTCTGTATTCCATCCCCCTTTGTATTTTTGTTGCCCACATAACCCTCGTGAATAGAAATATTGAGTCAATATGGGTAGTATTAATAGTTCCTCAAAAATAGAAGATGGAAATAGAATAAAGCAGGCATTGTTGGTGCCCACCTTTATCCCTTAGAATTTACTGTTTTATTGTGTTTCACTCCACTTCCAACTTCCAGCACCTACATGTCTATGTTCAGAAGCTGCCTTGATGCCACATGCGGGAGGCTGGAAATGCTGAAGGATGACCACTGCTCAGCAGCAGTCAACCAGTGATGGATGAGAGTTGGTGCACAAATACCCCAGCTCCCTTGCCTCTCAGTTTGGAGAATCCTGAAAAGGTGTGTACTATGCTATTTCTGAGATTAAGCCCTAGTTACCCATAGTGGTAGCTAAATATAGTAGTTGGCTGTATTCTCCATCACTTCTTGAATCCCCTGCCAGTGTTCTCTGCACCTCCTTAATAAACCACTTGAAACAAAAATCAAGTCTTTCTCTCATGGTCTGCATCTTGGGGAACACAAACTAAGACACAGTCTCAAAAAAGTTAACATTTGTAAAACATCTAGTTTATTTTTTCATCTTACCCTACAAGTAATAAAAAAGACAACAAAACAAAACAAAACAAAACACCTTTCATGGGAGAGGGGACATTCAACTAAGATTCTTTGAGTTGCTTTTCCTGTTAATGTTATGCCAAATTTAGAAGAAAAGAATGCCAGAAGAGGGCAGAGAATATGTATTATGTCTATATCTTCGAGACATGAGGTCTTGCTATGTTCCCCAGGCTAGAATGCAGTGGCTATTCATAAGCACAATCATAGCACACTGTGGCCTTGGATTCCTGGCCTCAAGGGATCCTTCCTCCTCAGCCTCCTGAGTTCCTTAGACTATAGGCATGTGCTGCTGCACCCAGCTGAGAATACGTACGTTGGACACAGTCATTCCCCAGTACACGCAAGGGATTGGTTCCAGGACCCCCACATACGCCAAAACCCATGCATACTCAAGTCCTGCAGTTGGCTTTGAAGAACCCATGTACACAAAAAGTCAGCCTTCCATATATGCAGATTCTAAATATTGAGAATATTATATTTTTGATTTTTGCTTGGCTGAAAAGAAATCTGCATGTAAGTGGACCTGTACAGTTAAAGACCATATTGTTGAAGGGTCAACTCTACTTTGTATTTCAAGTGCACCTAACCATGCCTTGGTATTCAGTTGCTAGTGAGAAGGTAATGTATTCAGGATGGCAGTTAGGCCTCATGAGTGCTGGCCACTCTATCTCACAGAACTTCTCAGAGTCCAACAGGATTCTGGAAGCTTTTCACCATGAATTGCCATTGTATGGCATACAAAAACATAACATGCCTGCAGAATAAAGATCTATGGATTTTGTTAAGTCTTCACCAACTGTTTTATATTTTATCAGCCTAAACACAGAAGAGCCTTTTCAACAGATGGATTACATCAGATTCTGTAAACACTGTAATTGTTTGGCAGGATTACTGCTTACACTGAAAAATGTAATTTGCAAAAATACACAGAGACGACACATACCCAATATATACAGTGACAGTTTGTGCTGTAAAAGAGGTCTTGTCATATGCCTTCTGTACAGTGCTCATTAACTAACCAAATCCAGAATTAAGCAGCAATTATCTCCAACATCTCAGACTGCTGTTTCTGTCATTTTACCGTTTCCTGGGAGTTTGAGAAATGAAATGAAGCATATCTCTCATCCCTTTCTCCCCAGCATATTCATAAAGACAGACCATGGAGGGCAGCCAAGTGACACAGTGTTATAGTGAAATCAGCCCTTTTAATTAGGTGCGGGCAAAGCAGGTATTTTGCTTTACTAAAACGTAAGCATCCTGTAGTTTAGGTGGTTTCACAGTCATTGCTCAAGATTTACAAAATGCTGGTCTATCTGGCAAGGTATTCTTCTCAGATGATTGTTCTGGGAATGAATCAGAGGGCTTGGGAAGAAAACATCTTAACTTACATAATTTCATCAGCCTCCCATTTTCATGGAGTATTTTATAGCTAAACATCAAGGAAGGAAGAAATTGCAAGTAAATCAATCTCAGGCCTGCTGCCAGTAGGAGGAAGAAAGGCAAACCTAGGTCCATGGGAAGTTTGTGGCTGAAGGAAGAACCCTCCATTGGAGACCTTCAAAGCAATTGTGGGGTTATCATGTCAATACTTAAAGGCCTGCTCTGTGCCAGGCACTAGGCTAAGCGTGTTACTCCTTACATTGAAGCTTCAGTGATTTTGAAGTGAGAGAATTCAAGTTCGGAGGGCTATAAAGTCTTGCCCAATATGACTAGTCAGGTCTGGATTCAGTCTTGGTTTTGCCTAGTTTCTAGGCGCTGAACCTATGTTGAGACAGGTTGTTTATATTTCTAAATTTGTTTTTGACAAGTGTTCAAAGGCATCCCTGATGTCTCAAAAACTTTTGTAGCCCACTAGGAGGACATTGTATTTTCTTTCCCTTGAATACTCCAAATTGAGGAATGGTGAAGAGGCAGGAGGAAAACAAAAGGATATGCTGATTAAAAATAAACTCATCTTAAAATATTTGAAGAGTTCTTCCAGTTGAGAGAGTCCATGGCCAAACTTTGTGGCAGAATGTTTTTTGTCCACCCAAAGATAGATTAAGTTGCATCATTACGTACAACATTGCTTCAATGTTTTGATTATAAGTAGTAATCCAAGTCTGAGATTCAAAGTTTAAAAATATAGAAAAATGCAAAGAAAACTCAGCCCAAGTAACTACTATTAACCTTGAGACACTGTACTAAGTTATCTTGTATGTAGAAAAGTATAACATCCATTAAGTTACAGCTCAGTGAATTAAAGCAAAGTGAAAATCTTTGTGTAACCACATCTCCCGAATAGCTCAGAAGACATTACCTAGGAGGTAATCATACTCCCCATAGATCACTACCCTCTCCTTCCTTCACCTTGTAACCATTATTCTGAAGATTTCTAAGCTATTGTTTAGTTTTGCCTGAGTTCAAGTTTTGTGCAAGGAGAATCACATCTTTGCTCAATATTGCTTAATTTATTCACATTGCTCCATGTAGCTATAGTTCATTTTGATTGTTGTATGGTATTCTATTACATGGGGTTAACGGATATAGCAAATAATTCAAATGTAACCTGGTGTCCTGAATTTTAGGTAACTTTTGGTGTTAATGTCCTATGCTATTTGCAACATAATTACATTAAAAGATATTTACCTAAAATTAAGATAAACATCCTCTATTTCATCTGGCAAACCTAATTTTATGACACAAAATTTAAGAAAGAGTCTACTTTTAAATTTTTGGATTGTTTCCAAGCTATTGGCTATCATATATTTGCTTCTATGAATATTCTTATTTTTGTCTCTTCATTGTTGATTTTACAGCTAATTTCTCTTTTCAATATGTAAATATATTTAATAAAAATGCTGTCAAAATTTTATATGTTCTGAATGTTAAATATTTTTGTTGGATGATTGTATCATACTTTTGCCGTAACTTAACAATTTCCCTTTTGTTGGTTATTTAGATTCTCTAGTACAGTTGTGTGGAACTACTCTGTATAGTTTAGAGAGCACTGGAGAAGTAAACAAAAACATAGCTGCGGAACAAGCAAAATAGTGTTTGATCTGCCTCAGGCTCCATTTTCTAGGGAACATAAGCTCACACATTGGAGATGCAATCCCAAGGAAGCAAGAATGAAGGGTAGAAGTGGGGAAGAAAGGAGGAAAAGCACATAAAATGTGGGGTATTACTGAGCTGGCCATGACTTCAAGAAAGCTCTGCAGCCAATTGCTTAGTCACAGGTGAGTCCTAGAGAAAGGCACATGGACCCCCTAAATTTGATGAAGGATGAAATGCTTCTATCTCTTTCCTACAACTCTTCAAAGTGGGACTTGTGGGGGTGTGAGCTCTTCCACGCTTCCATGCTTTTGGATAATCTGGCTCTGCTGTTAGGACACTAGGGAAGCCAAATCCTCTGTGGTTGCAATCTAGTTAGATCTAGGCAGTGGAGCTTCTCATCACCCCCAGACAGGAAGGGAGATGGAGGTCTTGCAGACTGTCAATCTTTGCCTGGGGGAAGGAGAGACAGCCAACTGTGATAGAAAGCAGGCATTCACTCATAGATAGGTGAAGTTGCCACTGTGGCTGCAGCAGCCTGGGGCAAAAATCAGGGGTCATAGGGCAGGTGGGGGCTGATCTGAAGTGGCACATAAATCAAAGTTGTACTTGATCTCCAGGGGGTAACAGGAAATGGGTAGAAAACAAGCCAAATACCAGTTGTGGCTACACAAACAGTTGTACAAATGAACCAATCATAATCCACATCCTGCCCCCCGCCCCTCTCCCCCATAAAAACACGAGTCCCAAACACCATAATCCTGAATGTTGAAATCTTGAAAGCTCAAAGTCTAAATAATCTTGACAGATCAAAATATCAAATTCTGGAAGAAAAATGAGAAATTTAAGGAGATTTACATTTATAAAGGAGGATTTGAGAAACAAAACCACAACAATACTTCATAGGTCACTTTACACAAAATAGGCAATAACTTAACATTTTTTGCAAGCATGAACACTCAGGTGTACTAGTGACAGTTGCCTGGGTATAACAGTTATGAGCAGAGGAACCATGTTCATAAAGAAATAGGTCATAAAGTGAAATATGTAAGTGCATATCACTTACAATTGTGTGCATCTGAGTTTATAATTTTGGTTATCTGAAATACCATGGCAGATAACTCAAGTTTTCTGATGAGATCAATGAAAACCCACAATGGGTCACAACTTCATATGCAGTCACTCTTAGAGCTGAGGTGGAGAAATTTTATCTTTCACAAATATAGATGTACAAAGAGGACATCTCTTTATTTATTAAGTTTCAATGTTTACACATACTAATTACACAGCTAATGTGATAACTTTCATGGAGTCAAACTTGCAAAAATATATAAGTTAGAACTCTAGAATTATACAATTTACACCTTCAGTATTGGAAATGATGCAAAGATGATATACATAGCATAGCAAGCTGTAAAAATTAATGGTAACATTTTAAAATAATGTAATTGAATTTTAGTAACTTGTGGGATTTTGATCCTTCAAGATTCTAACATTTGGCATTATGGCATTTGGACTTTTGTCTTTCGGGATTATGATCCAAACCTGCACAAACGAATCTAGCCTCTATTTGTATTTTACTTATTTTTCCAACATTTTATGAAATTGATAAATACAGAGAAAAGGTGAATGATACAGCAAATACTGTGTCTATAACCTAAATTCTACAACAAGTATTTGTTCACTTAATGCAACATTTTAGAAATGCATTTTCTAGTTTTAGAATCAGACATTTTACCTCTGAACCATGTAAGTTAAAGAATTCCACATTTGTATATTATCAGTTAAGATACATCATGAAAGAAAACTTGCCACGTGAGTTTTGAAAGGGGTATATTCCTATAACCTAGAATTCAGTTATTTGTATTTCTATCATGACTAATAGTTGAGGATTTGTGTGCTCATTAGCTTTTTAAGAATGTTTTTAGTTGACAATTGTATTTATGGGCTAAATATATAATATCAGGCTATAATAGCCTATAATCAGGCTAATTATATCACTATACACATTTCTTTTTGATGAGAACATTTAAAATCTATTCTTTGAGTTTTGAAATATGATATATTAGCAACTGTAGTCATTATGCTGTGCAATAGATCACCAGAACTTCTTCCTAACAACTTTGTACCCTTTGACCACCATCTTCCATCTCTCCAACTACCACCCCTGCTCAGCCCCTCTCAACCACTATTCTATACTCTGTACTTCTACGAGTTTGACCTTCAGATTTGAAATAAGTGAGATCATGTGGTATTTGTCTTTCTGTGCCTGGCTTTTTTCACTTAGCACAATGTCCTCTATGTCTATTCAGCTGTTGTCAATGACAATTCTCTTTTTAAAGACTGAGTGGTATTGTAGTGTATATATACAACTATTTGGCCATTTACCCATTGATAGGCACTTTGGCTGTTTCCATACATTGGCTATTGTGAATCACATGGCAGTGGATGTGGGAGTGCAGATCTTCGACATACTGATCAATTCCTTTGCATATATACCAAGTCAGGACTGCTAGATCATATGGTAATTCTATTTTTAGTTTCAGGAACTGCCATACTGTTTTCTAAAATGGCTATATTAGTTTACGTTTCCAGTGTATGAGGGTTCCTTTTTCTGCACACCCTAGCCACTTTATCTTTTTGATGACAGCCATTCTAACAGGTATAAGGTGATCTCCTGGTTTTAATTTGTATTTCCTGGATTAAGGATGTTGAGCATCTTTTCACATATGACAATTTGTATGTCTTTTGAGAAGTGTCTATTCAGATTATTTGCCCATTTTTAAATAGGGTTATTTTTGTTATTGCATAGTTTCAGATTAGTGTTTTGGATATTAGCCCCTTATCCTATTATTTGCAAGTAGTTTCTTCTGATCAGTGGGTTTTTCCTTCATTGTCTTTTTCTGTGTAGAAGCTTTAGTTTTTTGCAATCCCATATTCTATTTTTGTTTTTGCTGCCTGTGCTTTTGGGGTCACATCCAAGAAGTCACTGCCCAGACCAATGTCATGAAGTATTTACCGTATGTTCTCTTTTAGATAACTGCTTATCCTAATATTGTCAGAGTGGACTTATTGAGAAGAACCTCACTAATTAACCTTGCCAGAGGTTTTAAATTGCCTCTCAAATCTTAGTGTTTGTCCAAACTTTTTCTGTGGTCCCCAGGAGATCAGGATGTGCCATGTCCTGTCGGAAGAGACAGTTAAATTAGAAGCCAGACCCTCTAGATGTAGCTGAAAAGATTGGGGTATTAGATGTTCTAGTTCCTTCTATACTCATGGTGAAGCTGGGACCAGATATTTACCTCCTACTGTCTCTGCACTAAGTTGAGGAGAGAATCGGTGGCAAAAGCCTGTACTCACATTCAGACTTTTCCCTTTGATCTTGAGATAGCCACTGGAAGTGGGCTCATTTTATGTCCACCTTTGTTTTCTGCAGTTTAGGAAGACTTGGAAATACAGAGCCCCAACAGTTTCCAGAGCTAGGTTGTTAAAGCAGTCCCTCCTTTAGTGAAAGTTACGGAAGTTGTGGCACTCAGTGCACATATATGCTTTTTCTAGAAAGGATGAGAAGACCTGGATTTATCACTGGGACAAGCTAGAGAAGGCTCAGCAAATGCTGAGCTCCTGTTCAGGACACCAGGTCTATTTTTTGTCTGCACATTTAGTGCCCTAATGCAGGTTAATGAGAAGCCAGGCAGTCAAGTCACCACTGGAAGAGTGCACTGTCAATCCCTTCTGGGAAGAAGCATGAAACTGCTTTTTTAGCCCCTTCTCTGTACTGCTCTTGGGAGTGCTTGTGCACCCATTTAAAACCACCCCTTCATTTTGTGATCTGGGGAGACTTGCACATTCCCAGTCTTCTCTACTTCCAGAGCTTAGAGGTTTAAGATATAGTCCTTTGGGTGTACGCTGTAAAAGCTGGGGTTCTTGATGTGTGGACAAGCTCCTTCCAGGAGGAGTGAGTAAACCTCGAGTTATCACATGGGTGAACTTGCAGAGATAGCTCAAGAAGTACTGAGGCAGCTCAGGCTGCCAGAAACCTACTATTTATCGAATCTATTAACTCCCTGATACAGACTCAGCTGCCAACAGTAGCCGTTGGCAGAGCATGCTGGCAAGTTTCTTCCAGAGAAACAGGCCTTTGAGTTTTAGCCCCTTCTCTACCCTTATCCCGAGGGATGAAGCCACTGGAAGTGCTTGCACACCTGCATAAGACTGCCACTTTCTATGATCTAGAGAGACTCATGTATACCCTTTACTCTGAGCTGGTGAGAGAAGAGGCAAACTGTGGGGAGCCTTAGAGCATTATAAATGTGTTCCAAACCCTCCTAAGGGAGAAGCTGGGTGTTGGGAATTCTTGTGATTGCATGGCACACTCCCTGGGACAGGGTCCATACCTGAGTGTGCCTTATTTTCTACTCATTTGATGTGAATACTTTCTCACTTTCTCAGCTGACTGGTACATAGAAGCTGCAATTTTTTTTTTTTTTTTTTTTTTTAAGATGGAGCCTTGCTGTGTTGCCCAGGGTGGAGTACAGTGGTGCAGTCTTGGCTCACCATAACCTTCGCCTCCCAGGCTCAAGCGATCCTCCTGCCTCAGCCTCCCGAGTAGGTGGGATTACAGGAACATGCCACCATGCCTGGCTAATTTTTGTATTTTCAGTAGAGACAGGGTTTCACCATGTTGTCCAGGCTGGTCTTGAACTCCTGACCTCAAGTGATCCCCCTGCTTCTGCCTCCTGAAGTGCTGGGATTACAGGCGTGAGTCAGTGTGCCCGGCCAGCTTCAACTTATTTCTGACTTTCTTTCAGAGCGTCTGGATCTGTGAATGGATGTTTATTTGGTGCATCTGTTGGTAGGGGAGTAAATCGGAAACCTTCTCTTCTGCCATGTGGAGATCACTTCACTGGCTATTTCTGTGGCTGTCTTTGAGAAGTCTCCATTCAAATATTTTGCTGAGTTTGAGCTGTCTTTTTATTGTTAAATCTGGGAATTTATTTTGGTGTTCTGGATATGAGTTCTTTGTCAGACATACGTTTGGTAAATATTTTCTCCTGATTTATACCATGACTATTTTCTTAATGATCTTTTTTGGTGAGAATGTCCGATTTTGATGTGTTGTATTTTTATAGGATTTCATTCTGTTATCCTCTTAAAAAAAAAATCCTTCCTGTCTCCAAGTGTAAATATCTTAGGTTTTCTAGATGCATTGTAATTTTAAGTTTAGTTGTATAATCCATCTGGAACTAAGTTTTCTGCACGATGTGACATGGGGTGGGGGTTGAGGTTTATTTTTTCTAAGTGGATGTCTGATGATTTCCAGCACCACTTACTAAAAAGATGACTTTTGACAAAGATATAAAGTTACCATTAAGTACGGATCAATGTCTTAACTTTGACCTGTTTATTCTTATGTCAGTGCTACACTATCCTGATCACAACAAATTTGTAGTAAGACTTGAACTCAGTTGAGTCCAAGTTTTAAGATTGTTTTGGATATTTTAGGTCCTTTGGATTTCCATGTGCATTTTTAAATAAGCATATTTATTTTTACTTAAAGAGCCTAGAGGAGTATGACTGAGATTGCATAGAATTCATAGGTCACTTTGGGGAGAGCTGAGAACTTAATGTTGAGTCTTTCGATGAATGAGCATGGTCTCTCTCTCCATTTGCTTAAGTCTTTAAAAGTTTCTTTCATTGGCATAACACTTCCAGAACGGCAGAGTAAGGACCTATGAAAAATCCAGACCTTATCAAAAGTAGTAACACTCGCAAAAAATTGTCAAGATCGGCTGGGCGCGGTGGCTCACTCCTGTAATCCCAGCACTTTGGGAGGCTGAGGCGGGCGGATCACGAGGTAGGGAGATCGAGACTATCCTGGCTAACACGGTGAAACCCCGTCTCTACTAAAAATACAAAAAATTAGCCGGGCGTGGTAGCGGGCGCCTGTAGTCCCAGCTACTCGGGAGGTTGAGGCAGGAGAATGGCGTGAACCTGGAAGTCGAACCTTGCAGTGAGCCGAGATTGCACCACTGCCCTCCGGCCTGGGCAACAGAGTGAGACTCCGTCAAAAAAAAAAAAAAAAAAAAATCAACTCTAAGAACTCTGGAAATCAAAGTCTGCAACAATTTGAGGAGTGTTTAAGAAAACCAGCAAGAATCTGAGAAGTATGAAGTAAAATTAATTCAGCTGTTTTTCTTTTTCTTTTTCTTTTTTTTTTTTTTTGAGACAGAGTCTCGCTCTGTCACCCAGGCTGGAGTGCAGTGGCATGATCTCGGCCCACTGCAAGCTCCGCCTCCCGGGCTCACGCCATTCTCCTGCCTCAGCCTCCTTAGTAGGTGGGACTACAGGCGCCCACCACCACGCCTAGTTTTTTTGTATTTTTAGTGGAGATGGGGTTTCACGGTGTTAGCCAGGATGGTCTCGATCTCCCGACCTCGTGATCCGCCCACCTCGGCCTCCCAAAGTGCTGAGATTATAGGCGTGAACAGCTGAATCTTATAAGAACAGCAGACTCATGCTTTGACATGTTCTGTTTCCATTTCCTTTCCCCAAGATCCAGGGTAGTGTAGTAAACCAAGAAATTCATAATCATGGTTGCCAGAAAAAATAGCCTAGCACTGAAGGGGCAAAATGGGATTGGCTTCTTCCCAAAGAGCCCAGTTTCTAGACTATAATTATTTGATCTATCTGGCAATTTCCTGGAAATCTTCAATCATAGGGCTTGTCTTTATTGAACCTGACTTAGCTTAATCTTTGCAAACAGCTTTTTCCCTAGGGCATTTATCAAAAATATCATTTAACATCTGTAGCAGTGATAACAGTTGGGGTAATCAAGCAGCTGGCCAAACTTAAGGAGTTGGGAAATGACATGCTCATAAAGAGTTTAAGAAAGCTCCAACATATTCCCGAGAATCTAGAAGGTGACACACATGTTCAGAACTATGCACACGCTAAGAGTTGTATGCATTCTCAGGAGGACCCGAAAAGGTCTGAATTTCCAACTAGCCTTGAGGCTCTGCATGAGCAAGAGCTATGGCTAAGACAGAGTTGTAAACTGCTTGGCAGAGCGTTGAAGGCATGTCCCAAATTGGACTCAAAGCACAAGGGCACTGAAGTTACTAGATGACAGCCGTTGCTTGATATACAGTGAGATTCTTACTATGTCCCCTAATGAAAGATTGGCCTTCTAGTAACAAGAGCCTCTGAACCAAGGCCACAGGGTTTCAGACTGGAGACAGGTTACCAAAGTTGGTCACAGGAAATGATAGAAGTAGAGCCACTCTTTTCCATTCCTAGCCTCCATGTATTTTTGCTATTGGTGATATAGAACCATTATATGGTTATCAATTTAGGTTATATCCTACTATATGATTAAGAATCCTCCCAGGATGATCATTTTTAAGCTGTCATCTTGGCTATACTTTTAACAGGCTATTCTATCATTTCATCTAGCCTGGAGCTCTGGGTGTTCCAATATGGAATAGTACCAGTAAGCCCCATGGTCATGTGCTCATGGCCAGCCTAGTTTGCTGTAATGTGAATCCCTTGTTCCATTATTTTGTCACTGGACCAACATTCTATGGGCCTTAGATAGGTGGTAATAGTCAAGACCCTGCTGGCAGGAAAGGCAAACCTTTACCTGGAGTATGTGTCTATTCATATAAAACAAACTGCTGAATGACCAGCAGGTCTCTACAGGTGGTGCCATATTCAGAGGTTCAGAATGTTTTAGTTGCTTGTAATTTGTGTATTTTGTGGTACCAGTTGTTAGAATAGCTTTGGTGAATGGGAGCCGATGGTTTGGGGCCCATGCATAGACTTAATTTCTGTCACTAGCTATTCTACTCATGGACTTATTAGGAAAGCAGTGATGTCAAGTGAAAGAGCTGTTCTGTATACTTTACTGTAAATATTCTCTGTGGAAAGCATTCTATAGTGGATATTAACATGTCATAGGAAAGTCTTCATGGTGTCCACTCTTGTAAGTATGTCCATGTGCCTCTTCCCCAGACCTTCTTCACACTTATCTTCCAATACTTGTTGTTTTAGGTCCCTCACCAGCTAGCCAAGTCACTACTGTCCATGATTCTGTGTATGTTATAAATTACGTATTTTTCCCCACTAAGTATGTCTACATGTGCTACTCAATGTTCTGCCCATTGGGATGATTTCTCTCTCAAGTTATGAGTTGAGCTGTAGTATGGTAGCAGTCCTTTTTTGCTTATACCTCCATATGGGATGACCCATATGGAGACAAGCTTTTTTTCACTTCTGTCAATTGGTCATAAGAAATCCTCTACATGTCCATAGGTGTGAGTGGAGTAAGTGCTATCAGTAGAACGTTTGTGAATGACATGGTGGTCTGAGCCAAATTATTGTGTACTATGATTTCCTTGTGTTCAATTCTGTGTTCCATTTTTTGAGGGATTACTGCTGGGCCTACCTGAACTTATTACTTGGTGAGTCTGATAGAAACCCATGTGGGATGGGCAGTTCTAGGGGTCCCTCAGCATTCAATATAAGATGCTCCATCTTTAGTGGGTCCAATAGCATGCCAGGAGCTATTTTTTAAATAGTATACAGTTCTCTGCTATGGAAGGCATACCCTTGCTGTAACACAGATCTATGTTGGATTTTTATTAGAACATGCCATAAACTCTACATGATATTTTTCTGCCATCACCGACACTTCTAATGCCATAGGATCTTCTAGGTTGTATGGTCCAAGCAGCAGGGCCCTTTCCAATTCTGTCATTCAAAGCTGGCAGCCTCTTGTGTCATCCAATATGTAGGTCAGAAAGTTACTCTCAAGGGTAGCATATGCTGCCTTCAGATCCTGAAGAGACATGTCAGCCTTCATTCGTTCTTCAATGTAAGGATGTCCTTTACTCTGGGGGGATGTCCTGGTATGCCCCACAATTCCTGGACTGCTAAAAACTTCAGTGAAGTGACAGACGCATGTGTCTTCATAGGTTTTAATTCTCACCCTTTGGAGTTCCTACGACAGATTTACCGCTTGTTTATCTGGGCCAATTATATAATATCATTGATATAGATAACTAATGTGATACTCTGCGGTGTCCAGGTATACCACGTCCCTTCAGACAACATTTTGACTGCAGATATAGTAGTGGAGATCGCCCTGGGACTATACATGTATGCTAATGTATCCCTGAGGCTGTATAAACCTGTATAGCAGATACCTCATATACTTCGAGATTATAGTGTCCACTTCATTTCTCCTGGATCTTTCCAGGATCCTGACTTTTGTAGTGGTCAGACTGATTTAATGGAGATGTGATAAAATAGTGGAATTTAATTTTGACAGTAATGTCATTTCTTTTCAGGGCATAAATATTTTATTTTCTGTCTTAACCATTAGAGGGTGAGCTTTGGAATATTCTATTTGGTCTTCTTCACTATAATCTTTTATTCCATAGGTTAATATGACTGTATTAGGATTGTGATCTGCTACCACTAAGGTTCCATGATCTCTTGAGACCCTATACATCTAAATTACCTAGGATGTATTGCAGCTTGCCAAAATTCCAGCTATCCAACAGCCTGAATTTGAATGGAGCTAGTACATGTCCCTCTATCCGGAATAGAACTTTGCTGCTAAAGGGACAAGACAAGAAACTATGCAACTTGAGCCTAAGTCAAGGTCTTCCTTTTACTTAAAGCCACCCTGGATATTTTGGAATGCTCAGAAATGAGTCAAAACAACTTCATTTCTTCAATATAGATGCTTATAATCTGCAGGGAGACCAGAATATAAAACATATCTGCTAACTCTAGAAAGGTTTGGCCCTTCTCCAATGTCATGCATAGTGACAACCCTATATTCTGCGAAATCTAAATTTTCAGAAGTGGAAAAATTGAGTTCATGTAATTGATAAGTTCTTCAAAAATTGTTAACACATTGAATGTATTAGTTATAAATGGCCTTATCAATGTGGATATTATTCTTAACACTATGAATTTCCAGCAGTCACACTGATGTGCTTATAGGTATTAAGTGCCATTCAGTCAGATATTATAATTAGAATGGGCCTAAATGAAGATAACTTATCAGGTATACCATATTACCTAACCATGTAAAATAGATGCATACACAATGTCTATTGTAAAGAGAATTTGGATTTTTTGAATATATGACATACATTATGTGTAAGTATAACATACATTAAGATAAAGAACACAGCGAGCCGAGATTGCGCCACTGCACTCCAGCCTGGGTGACAGAGCGAGACTCCATCTCAAAAAAAAAAAAAGATAAAGAACATCACATTCAAATTGGCCAGTATAAAATTCAGTGAAAACTAAGCATGAGTACTAATATTCTTTGTATATTCTGCTACTGTGCTATACAGTTAAAATGTTAAAATTTACATTTCGACATGAAATTTGTATAGCCAGTTCTAAGATATGGCAAGAAAGAGTCAACATAAAATCTAAGTGACTGCCTAATAACAGTGTTTAGATAAGAGTTGAAACTGCTTTGCAAGTCTAATTCTCTTCATTAATTTGAGGGACACAGCTTGAGAAAAAGTCTCCAGAACAGGCAAAGCAAATCATGGATTTGGAAAGCACTGATCCTGAATTTCTCTGAGAATGTGCGTTGATAATTCAACACAACAGTCTTGATGCGTAGAATAATATATTGAGATGCCAATGTTGTTCTAAGAGGCATCTACCATTGGTCCCTGAAATGAAACCTATTTGTTCTTTTCTTGGTTTAAAACCAAGTAAACAATTATCCATTCCTTTTTTTTTTTGGGAGACAGAGTCTTGCTCTGTCACCCAGGCTGGAGTGCAGTGGCACAGTCTCGGCTCACTGCAACCTCAGCCTCCTGGGTTCAAGCAATTCTCCCACCTCAGCCTCCCGAGTAGCTGGGATTACAGGCACCCACCATCATGCCCAGCTAATTTTTATATTTTTAGCAAAGACGGGGTTTCACCATGTTGGCCAGGGTTGTCTTGAACCCCTGACCTCAGGTGATCAGCCCACCTCAGCCGCCCAAAGTGCTGGGATTAGAGGCATGAGCCACCGCGCCTGGCCATATCCATTTCAATACTGATTGTGTCACCCATGGAGGTGTGTAGATGGCGCCTCTAGCTTCCATACCTTCAGGATCTACTTCCATGTTCATGTCAAGGCCACATTCTTCCCAGGTTGCTGCCAGTCTAAGTCTTAGGCCTGCCCCATACAGAATTCTGCTGTAGGGCTCCACAGTGGCCTGTGTGAGATTGAGCTGTAGCTCAGTTAGAGGTTCTTTCTACTCAATGCTTCTGCCTTCTCCCACTCTTCCTAATAGGTATAAACCTTCATGACCATTCTGAAGGCTCTCCCACCTTCTACTACCTTATCATTTAAGGGTCATTTTCTAATATGTCCAATTCTATTTTGGTGTCTTTTCAGAAAGACCTAGACTGACACACATTGGTAAACTAAGAGTAGCAGAGTTAAATATGTAGGAGTTTGTCCTTTGGTGCCCATGCTGGTGATTCCTAGAGTACAATCTTCTATGCTGGCAGTTGCAGATGAAGACAGGAGAGATGACCTCCAGGAGGCAGGTTTCTCTTCCAGGTTCCTGCCAGGTACGACTATAGAATGACAAAGCACATTTGAGGGCTTGTCTTTTTCTCTACCAGACCCAGCAAGAAATGATTCCAAGATCACCTAGCTGATCTCATGCTCTATCTGGATTTGAGTGAAGATATACTTATTCACCAAGTCTTGACTCAGTCACCTTTTGTGCAGGTAAACATTGGTGTCTGTTCAGTTGGCCCGCAAATCTAGGTTTCTTCAAACATTGGTATATGCCCTGCTCAGGTTTTACACTAAAAGCCTGGAATTGCCGTGACCCTTAGAATTACTTTTAGCTTCGATTCTATAATATTAGAGAGAATTTAGTACTCACTAATTATAAGGTTTATGACCAAAAGGAACCTGTGTGTATCAGATGAATTTCTATACTACTTCAGGAATATATGAGGATATGATACCTTTATTAGCTTGATGTAAAACCCTTTTGGTGATTATATGGTAGGAATTCACATGCCTCCCAGATTCTTAGGCCTCCTGCCTTCCGTGTCCTCCAGTCCCCTGCTCAAAAAGAGACTGACCACTGCCATCATATTTCAGCACCAACTGCCTCAGCTTGTCCTCAGCCTGACTTGGTGTGACCCACCTCACTCCACGCTAGGCAGGGGCTGAGGCAGGTTCAACACTCAGGCTGGACTCTAGCAGGCCCAGAGAAACTATGGCTCTTCTCACATTTTCATACTCAAATGAAGCACTGTCATATCAAGTGTGAAGCCTGGCAGCCCCAGCAGGCTTCTGTTTCAGGTAGAAAGGTTCTTATTTAAGAATTGGTTCTTGCTTAAATGGCTGGTATCAGAAAGTGAATACAACCTTATGCCATACATGACAATAAACTCGAGTAAAACTTAAGTAGTAAAATGGAAACTTGAGACTTAGAAGCTTCTGTCTTAAGGAAATACCTGGACTTAAAGTGAGAGGTGGAACGGGGTGTGGGGGGGGTGGGGAAGCACACAGTCAGCTATCAAGGTGTGCTAATACCCAGGATGATGTGATCCCCACAAACCCTTAATTCTTGGCATGGACATAGATCACCAAGTCAGAACAGGGAAGAAGTTCCTTTAGTACTTTTGTGCAGAGTGTGGGGATCTCTCTAGTTCAGAGATATGATGGAAAGCCATAATTTAGGTTCTGAATATCTGGCCAGCATGGCCAGCTGCTCTAGCCAGGTAAAACAAAACAGACTGGATGAGCTGAAGGGAAAGGTACAGAGTCAAAGTGGGGAAGTAGGAGGCTTGTCTCTGTCTCAAAAGATCAGAGGCCTCCAAAAGTCGCTGCAGAAAAGAGAAGCAGCACTTGATAATTCAGTCGACTGAGTATTTGCATCCTTTTCTGCATGCTTATTACACTTAAGTTGAAGTAGAAAAGCATCTGTTTGCTAGTCTGCCTTATAAGTCAGATCTGAAGGATTATCTAACTGAGGAGTAAATAGTCAAAGGAATAATCAACCAGCATGTTCCCTTTAGGCACCAGCCTCATGGTGGCTAAATTTCTCAAATGGAAGGATGACAGGCATTTATTTGTCTAGTAAAGAAATTCAAAAGCTTGAGTCAGAAAAACCAATTCCAAACTCCTGAAAATTTTGTTTATATACTACATTGAAAGTTAACAGGTGGAGACAAATCTCAGCTAATAGGAGACAAACTGATGGCTAAGTCCTCTTGCCTCTCGTCTTTTGGGAATTTGGTAGAGTTGCTCCACATGCCCCTGAGGAAGTTCCCAGCAGAATCTGGCTCATGGCTGCCTCCTCCTGTTAGCTATCTGCTTACTCCTTAACCTCTAAATTTTTACTCACTCACTTTTGGTGATTTCAACCCTGACTACCCTAAGAATTATATCCTTGTACCCTGGCACACCTGACCCCTTTATTTTGGTCCCTTTTTATAGTATGATCATTTTCACATAGACTAGTGAATTTGCTTACATTCATGCTACATTGGAATAAGTTTCTTGATAGCAAGAATATTTCTCTTGCATTCATCAAGTATCACCAGAGCCTACAATGGTGTCTGAAATATAGTAGGCCCCATTAGTTGGTTATCTTCTTCTTATACAACAGGACCTGGCAATTAGAAAAAATATGGCATGTAGAAAAGAGCCTATAATGGGCAGAAAATATTTGAATACTGTATAGGGCTTGGCTAGTACCTGTTCACTGATCTACAAATTATCAAAGAGGATTAGGAGACTTAATGACAAATTTTATCTTTTCTGGTTGTTACCACTTGCAATTCTAAACACACACATCCTTCTAATACGAGGATCATGGTTCAACCTCAAACTTTTTACTGAAATCAGAACTATTGATTGCAAGGCAAACTTTTCGGTGGCCATGGCTGATAAGAGGTTTGTCATAGCCAAGTGTCACTTTAGTTTTTAACTGAGTGATACTCTAGAATGAAAAGTAGGTCAAGCATACAATTGAGAGACATGAGAAGGCAGAAGGCAGCCTGGGAAAGGTCTATGAAGGTGACATTTCTGAAAGATTCTGAGTATTCCAGACGGTCACATTCAATTATTGTTACACCATATGAATTGACTGGCTCCTAATGGCATTTTCAATGGAGAATAAAGCATTTATCCCTGAGGAGGCTGAAGCCTCAGTATATCCCCCCAATAACTATACTCTGAGCAGCTTCGTTATCTGTAGCTAAACACACCCACATATTCAGTCATCCTTTATATACACGCCAAGAGTCTATATCCCATGCACCCAAACTTGAGGGCTGATACTCTAACGATTTCTAATACCTAGCTTTGGGTATAATATTCCAGCTTTGGGCATTCTCCTTTTAACATCACTACTCACAGTAGACAACGGCTTATACTAGTCAGTCACAATACTACAGGGTACACTTTTGCCAAGTTATGGCTGCCTTCTTGTGTAGTTGAAGCCTAACTACTATAAGGCCTTAGCACTGACTTTCCCTGGATGCCATCAGGCTGGGGATGGATGTAGGTTGTATTATTCTGGGCCATTGGTAGGATGCCTAGGATATCTTTCTCTAAGCAGCCCCAAAGAACAGAGTAACTCGGTCTTACCTACAGATAAACTGGCTGTGCCAGACACAAAAATGCACTGTCCAGATCCCCTCCCTCAAGGAAACTCTCTTCCAGCTAGAGAGGGTAGAAGACAGACTTCAGCTGTCAGCTCCTTTTAGGGTCCAACTCAGCTTCAGAGAACTGTTCCACCTGAGGTCAAACTCTTTCAGAATCAGCCTGCTTCTATAGACTAAGCCAAGGACTTTATAAAAGCTTGGCTCTTTCAGTCCAATGAAGGATAACATGAACAGAATTTTTGACTAACTGGTCCTCCTCCCTCAGGTTGGCTTTGTTGGGGATAAACTCCACATTCAGTTTAGAAGTTTCTTTGGTCATTCTAGACCTGTGCGAAGAAATCCTGTCATCTGGTTGCTTTGCTCAATTTAACACACTCAATTATTAACAAACCAGCATCAGAATGATCGTGGCATGTCCTCCATAATTCAGCTGTTGGCTGCTCATGTGGCAGCCACGGTGGTACACTCCTCAGAGCTCCCCTCAAGACAGAGCTGACCCCTAGCTGCAAGCTCTGATCTGCTGCAGTGTTCCAACTGAGGCCATGCTCCTCCCAGAAGCTCCTATCCAATAACTGAG
This sequence comes from Gorilla gorilla gorilla, assembly GCF_029281585.2. Classification (NCBI taxonomy): domain Eukaryota; kingdom Metazoa; phylum Chordata; class Mammalia; order Primates; family Hominidae; genus Gorilla; species Gorilla gorilla. The sequence goes on along the minus strand of NC_073224.2, from coordinate 184,122,026 downwards.
CACGGCCTGGAAATCAGGGCCTGGCCATTTCCACTCAAAGATTCTTCTGTGAGCAATCTTTCTGCTGGAGCTTCTTGTTGGGCTGCCTGCAGCTCCTTCAGTAGGTGCCAAACCTACATAGACATCCACATGCTTTCCCTGCCTAATCCTACACCTTCCGCCTTTACCATTCATAGCTGTTAACCTAAGAAACATTTTGTACTAACTCCATCTAGGGTCTAGTGCAGCTTTATAAACCAAACTTCAGAGCTGGTGAAAGAATTTTCAAATTTCTTCATGTGTTTTCTTGGAGGTCCCGACTGAGCATTCTACCTCTGAACTTTATCAACCCCAGTGAAGACCTGAAAGATGCTTTAACCCAACCAATGTTTTATCGGCTCCAAGAGAAAGTAAAACCAGAGTCATGTGGCAATACTAGCTTTAAACCTGGTTGAAAAGAGTCATTTCAAGATAGGCCCCAAGGAACAGGAGACTGGATAAAAGTAGCCCTTCTGAACTACCATAGGCAAAAGAAGCTTCCCTCTGACAGAAGTGTGCTGTTTTCCAGTTCTGCATAGCCAGTCTCAACTTCTGTCAGGATTTATTGTGGTTATATATAAGTTGGAAGTGATTCTAGATTCAATTTTGGGTATTTCCCAGTTATTAACCTTAACAGATCAAGGTATCAGAACTACAGGACTAAGTGAGAGCTCTTAGCTGATTCTGAGCAATATTTACCTACAGCAAGTTATTTTTCTTTCAATGGTCCACAGAATTCTAGAATAAGACATAGCCAACTCCACTCTGAAAACACTAGGCTTGGGTCACTGTTAGTTGATGTCCTGTATTGAGGGAGAAAGGGTGAAGGAACCAAAATCTTAGTTTGCAACATGTGATCTAATTTTACAACATAACTTGGGGAGGAAAGCATTCTTAGTTTTACCAGTACCTCAAAATTCAAGTAGTGGTTTATATGTAAATGATATCACCTTTTCATTTGTTACAAGAATTGCTGCCAGACAGCTTTAGGGTTAATTGGTTTTTTTCCTCCACTCTTGCCTTGCCCTGTGCAAAGACGGTCACCAATGTAGATTTCAGAGGTTCAGGATTCCCACGTGACTCCTATTACATGTGCTTAACTACCTGGTATGAGCTATACTGGGGGAACATGCCAACTCAAGCTGATGCTACAGTACTAATGCCATCTCCAACCCACCACATGCCAACATGTACCATGATGTGTATTGTGATAAGTCTTTATGAGATAAAGCAGGCATGTCAGGTGTGAAGCAGGCTTTGGCAAACAATGTAGAAGACATCATGGAAAGTAGAGCCATAGAGGGAAGAGATAACAAAATCCTTTGTATATGATGAAAACAGTGGAGAACAAAAGGATAGGAGAGAACTTCATGGTATCAAAGTCAAGTCTTTGCTTTTGCTGAATACAACACTTGGGGATGAGAAGTGTCAAAATTTGAGCATGTCAAACATTCAGGCAGGTGGGTTATAGGATTCTTTGAAACTAATTTCCATGGGATATAAAAAACATCAGATACAATGTATATTAAAGATAAGACAATTGGAAAAGCAGGTTGCAAAAAAAGCAGATGAGCTTTTTAAAGCATTATTTGCAGTCCGTTCATACGGTTATCTTGAAGAGGATCAAAATGTATGCTTGAAAATTTTACTTAACTTTGTGAGACTTGTAATATCAGAAAGTAGTGTGTACCTAAGTTGGATACTTTCTCCTTTCTCCTTTGTATTCTGCTTTCTGTTCTCAGGAGGCAAACATGCGTAAGAGATGTTACAGGACTACTGAGATGTCTGGATTGGACCAAATGGGAGTCTCAGTAAGACAGTAGAGAAGGGAATTTCAGGGCAACCCTTCCTTTTGCTTCCTCTAGTGAGCTCTGTCTATTAACAGAGGGTCACTTTCTCACAAGGTAGCCCACTCCTGCCTTCTAGATTCTAGCATGCAATGCTTTCTCCTCCTTGAGTTTTGGGTGATGATGCTTTTGTTGCTACTAGCTCTGGGTTGTTATGTTGTTTGCAATTTTGCCCATTTGTAGGAAAATCATCATTGAATTATCTTAATTTGAGTGTGGTGTTTGAATTTTTTTTTCTCTAACAGTGCCAGGCACAGATAATGCCATCAGCTACCCTGTAGTGTAGAGGTAACAATCATTAAAGCATTTTTCAATCCCCCGTATGTTCTTCCATGCTTCTTTTGACTCAGTCATTCTATTAGTATAGTTAGTAGTAAGGCCAAGAGAGCAGTATCACTGGGAAACAGGTTTGGGTTAAATACATACTGGATAAAAAAATATCACTTAAAGATGCTGAGAATTGACCAGAGATACGGCAAGATCCAGACAGTTTGGGTTCTGTATATAGAAGGATTTTAATTTCAGTATTTAATCTGTTATAGAGTTATGACTATTTTGAAAGGCACTAGTAAACATTTGATGTTCTTTTATTCTATAATCAGCACTATGATATTAAAGTTTCTAATATTCCTTCTCAATTAAAAAAACTTAAATATACTTAGAACCATCATTTAATAGTTTGTAAAGCAGGAATGTCTGGGGGATAGTTAGCCTTGTTGCAGCTCTTTTTCCAGATCCTTCTCATGCATAACTTCCTTACTAGTTTGATCCCATATTTCTACCCATAAAGATGTTAAAGGAGTAGTTCTTGAGTTTGTAAGAGACTGAAACATAGAATCAAGCTCTCAGAAGTCTTTCTGCATGACATTTACCAATGATTTCTAAACTACTTGACCAGCTTGTTATTGTAGCACATGCTTGACTAGATCTTGGTATTAAGTAAACCTGATATACAATTTAGGTGCCAGGCTTCATACAACTCAGACTCACACAGGAGTGGGATCCAGGATACATACAACCCTGTACATGTAGCATTCTTGGAGTTGTAGAGGTAACACCTCCACCAAGCCCTTCTTATTGGGGAAAAAGCCATGAATACTTTTTACAACAGAAAAATGCAGATTTTCAAGGCTTAAATCTTAATCATTCTCATTGTTCTCCAAGCCAGAGGTCAGAGACAAGCAGCTCAGAAGCCAAGATTAGGGCCCTCAGAAAGGATGGCTGAAGAACGAATCTCTAAGGATCTTACAAAGTGCCCTCCCCAAAGGGCAGTCAGAAGGTCTATGCTATGGCTCAACTTGGTCCACTGCCAAGTCTGCAGCTCTTTTCCTTAAGGGTCAAAAACACACCAAAAGAGCCAATGGTCAAGTAATTCAAGGGTTTACTCAACTCAAATGCAGAGGGAAGGGAGGCTCCAGTGGAGAGGGGGCACCATTGGCAAGAGGGTTCTCTGACAATGGTGGATAGACAGAGCGCCTAGTCCCAGGGATGGAAGATAGATATCCCCTTCTCCCACAAGCAGGATATTCTGATAGTGTCAGAAGTAGACTAATGTCCCAGTTAGGAGGGCAAGAGAAGAGGGATATCAGAGGTTACCTTCTTTTGTAGCAATTTAGCAAAGTATTTTGCTGTGAGTGACATTCCTTCCAACTTCTTCTGCATGCTCACTCATTTTCACAGCAGAGTAGGTTCCATGAACATGGGGCAGAAGCAATGTAAGGTGGTAAAACAGACAAGACAGAAGTTACCAGCTTAAGACCCTGGTAAAAGAATAAGTCATCTAGGAAAGGCCTAGGACAAGCAACATGGAAGTCCTCAGGAGTAAAATGTGAGACTCACCCTGTATAGGGCTAGGGTTCAGCGTGGCCATGCCATCCTAGGAGGGGAGCAACAGCCAATTGCCAGGATGAGCTGATCTTCTCCCTAATCCCATGAGCTAGGAGTCTGAGTTCTGAAGACATGCTTGACAGCAGGCTGTGCTTGCATTCCTGAAAATGCTGTTGTACTCAGAGGAGCTGCTTTTCAGAGATATAAAAGCTTAGTCTTGCCATGTTGACCATGTAGTTCAGGCTCCAAATGTTGCAAAAAACAATTGATATTTACCTGGAATCCTTAGCTGTTTTATGATGACAGTTTTCAGTCTCAAGGACTCCCAGGTTGCCAAGAGCTAGAAAAGACACTGCAGGAGGTATTTAATCTTGTGGGAGATGTTAGTAGTTTCTACTTTATTGGCTGATGAACAAGAATGTGTGGCTAAGTCAGGATTTAAGAAATAAGCAAGTCAACTGTATGGAAATTGCTATTTGTTAAGTAATGAGAAAAATTCTTCAGAGACTAGATGAGTTAAGTAGAAGGTGCATTTCAAAAATGAAGGAGGTCAGTTTGCCTCAGACTAGGAATTTCGAAGAATTGCCACAGAGCGGTTGAAGTCTATACTTATTTTCTGTGTATTTTATCTCCTAATAAACTGTAGAAGAGGGTCATCCATAGAGTGGCTTACAGCTGCTTAGTACAGTGATATCTCCCAGGTCTTTTGTCCCAACACCCACTGGAAGCTATTTTTTTCTAAGGTATATAATTCTGTCACAGAAGGCATGCCCTTGCTGTAACACAGATCTATATTGGGAATTAGAATACAGCATAAGCTGTACATGACACCTTCATCATAGGCACTTCTACTACCATGGGATATGCTAGGTCGTATGGCCAAAGTAGCAGGGCCCTTTCCAACTCTGGGTGTAAAGCTGGCAGCCTCTTGTGTCATCTGGTACATAAGTCAGAACATTACTCCCAAAGGTGGCATATGCTGCCTCCGGAACCTGAAGAGACATATTAGCTGTCATGCTTCCAGAGTAAAGGATGTGTCCTTTACTCTGGTGTATGTCCTGGTATGCCCCACAACTCTTGGACTCCTAAAATTTTTCTAAAGTGACAACCCATGAGTCTCTGTGGATTTTGACTCTCCCCCTCTGGAGTACTTATGATATACTTGCTACTTCTTGTTCATCTGGGCCAGTTATATGATATCATTTGGTATAAATAACCAATATGCTGTTCTGCAAAGGGTTCAGATGTACCAGTTGCCTTTAGACAACACTTTGAAGGTATAACAGTGAACATAGCCCTTAGACAATAGCATACATATATGCAGGAAAACTCACTATAGATGCAAATTCCAGGCCTCCATGCCTTCACTTGCAGGGCACGGCCCTCTCCTGTGACAGACTCACTTAACTAGCAAGTAATGTCCTGGATATTTGCTTTTCTCTGGTGGCAAGTTCAAGATTGTGCTATTCATAGGGGCAGTGGTAGCCATTAGTTTTTTTACCATTAACTTATGTGCAAGCTTTAAGAATCTTTCAGGTAGCATTCAAACACATAAGCCAATATATACTTGTGCCATGTGATTTTTTTGAATTGAAACTTAGGAAGCATAAGGCTTTTCATTAGTGATTCTTAGAGCAAGTGTGCCTAAAGTTCTTACATAGGACTTGGATTAACAACCTTTGCCAGCCACTGATTCTATGATCTGAGTGACTGACTGCCAGATGTTATGCTTCTTAGGTTAAAGCCATTGTCTTCCTTCTGGCAGGGGTTGGGGAAGACAAATTAGCCAGCAGGACCCTGAAGACTTAGATCAAGAAAAGTATTGAACTGAGGGATACAGGTGTCCCAGCAAGACAGACAGGACCCACATGAAGTGCTTCCCGCCACATATGCAGGCTTTGTGTGCCTATTTCAATCAGACGTTGGAGTCCTATTTGTATGCCCACCTGGGATGAACTCTGACAGATGTTTACAACTGCCTATTCTCTGCCTACTCAGCCAGCTATTTAAGGAAAAGGCCACATGAAGGCCTTTCAGGGAGAAAGCATAGTAAGAAGTCCCAAAGCTGGTTCAACTAGAAAGATAGGGATGAATTGTGACCTCTGCTTCAAGGTGCCCCAGGACAGAAGTTCATTCCTCCATGGTGCCAGTTTTGCTTATTAATAGAGGTGCCTACTAGGTCTTCCCATTCTATATTTAGCTACCTAGGAAAGCTAAGCATTTTATCTACCTAGGAAAGCTAAGCATTTTATCTAACCTGAAAAATATTGCTCATTTCAGTTCTAAGTTATTCATTTTTACTTGATAAGTATATAGGCAGGGATAGCAGACTATACATTTGTGAAGCATAGTTTATAGAGCATAGCCTACTGGAACAGAGCAAGGCAGAAGGGTAGAGAATGGACTGAGATGAAGCAGATGTGCATAAATGGAGAATAGTTGTACACTAAGAAACGTCATTGTCTTAGGATGGCTACTCATTTTCAGTGAGCACAGTCAGGGTATATTGGCAACATAAGATGTAGTTAAGGGGTCAGAGGACATTTATGAATTGTATTCAGCATCTGCATGAGAGAATCTTTATGATTGTAACATCATACGATTATGATTCAAAGTAAATGCAATTGCAGCATTTTGTCTTATATTCAAGACATGTATGGGGCTTCCAGTGGGATAACTACACCTATGTATACCCACCAGCCTATGCTTAGGATCCAGTAACTCATATGTTAGTCTCACATCATGGGCATAAGTGATCCAAAATTTTAGTAAGAACTGAAAGTTTTTATAAACAAATGGCAAACCATTAGATACCTAAATTTTGAAGATTAAAGATATCAATTGTTCTTCTAGCAAGGCAGAGAAAGTCATGCCAGTAAGCCTGTAAAAATCAACTTGCAGGCAAACCTGCAAGAAACAACTGAAAAAGAGGATTGCACTTACATCATCGTAACTGCTGGTAGCTCTTTAAGAGGCACCATTCAGTCGGCCACTATTGATAAAATTGATTAGTTTATTGACAAGACTACTAGAAGTCCTCAGACTGCATGGTTGAGGCCATTCTTATCCCAGAGACATGAACACTATGCTAATGACCCTGCAACTCTGTCAAAGGCAAAAAGTTCTAAGAGAAAACCTGCCCTCCACTCCCTAAAATAAACAGAAACCAACCAGGACTTCAGACCACTTAAGAACAATGGTCACAGAAAGAGACCAGGTGTTAGAGCTTAAGAAGGAGCCTTGTGCATCTTGCTAAGGAAACTTCAGTCTCTGTGCTAGTATTACTCTGGCAATGGGCTGACTGCTGAAGGAACTTGACCGCGGTTTCAGCAGTGTCCTTAGAACGTAATAGGATGAGGCAAACAAGGCTGTAAGTATTCTTTATCATACTACTACAGATGTAGTCTATGGAATGGTTTGTGACTACTCTTACCTATTGACAGTGTCTTAAGTCTTAAAGACTTACTTAAATCAATAATTAATCGTCTGTATTCAAGTGACATAGCTAAGCATGGCATTTGCAGAATAAGTTTGTCATAGAGCCATGCTTTGAAAGGTGTGTTGAAGTCTTGCTTACGCATTATCTTGTAAATCTAGGTCTAAGAGTTAGAGAAAACTATATGGTTAAAAGGCTTACCTTTCATATGGTCAAAGTGTTCCTTTAAAAATTCTTTAAATACCATATGTCACTAAAGCATTTTTATATTTCTCCTACTTGAGCTAAGTATGTTATTTTCTCTTAACACCTAATGCTGGCTAGGTAGACTTTATATGTTTTAACCATAAAATGCAGAGAAAAACCTAAACAAACTCATGATGCTATACTAGTACACACCCACCAGAATAGAAGTTTTCAAGAGCTGATAATGCTGAAGATGGGTGACAGTAAGCAAAGAAGGGAAGCCTGGAGTTCTGCGCTGACTAACTTGTCCTACATTCTAACTAATACCCAGAACATCTTTGTTATTAAAGCCTGTAGGTATTATATAGGCTCTACTTCAAGACTTACATGACATTTCTTACTGATAAGGATTAAGATGCTTGAGAACCAAAGAATAACTAGAGAAGAGGGCTGCATGGGTCCCAGTGGGGAAGGAGACTTTGATTGGCTTCCTTGGGGTCAGAGACAGATGGGCTGGCTCTCAAGGCAGCCACAGAGATCCTAGTTCGTTTCCAGAGAAGACACAAATAATGTCAGGCTGCTTTCTAGCCATAAGTTAAAAGCGGTCCCCCTTCAGAGAGAAAACTTATGTAAAGAAACATTATGAGAAATGTTAAAACCTGAGTAATAAAGCAGAGATTAGGCATAAGTAGCAGCAATTTTGAGATCTAAAAGAAAAAGAGAACCAGCTACATATGTCAGGCAGTCTGAGCCTTCGCAAAATAAATGAACAATTTTTAGTATGCGGAGTTTGTGCCTAACAAGTTAGATTGTCTCTATCAATACAGAGCTCAGGCCTGTGATGAAATGTGACACGTCTTTCTTCAGTAGAGATTTGTGGATTTTTATCCATAGGCATGAAAGGAATAGGTCTTCTTACTGTATCAGTAATTCTCTGGAAAACCTGTTCCTGGTTTCATCTAGATAGTACCTGGACTCAAGGTCAAGATTGTGGCTGGCACTCATTTGTATGCAGTGATTGGGTTAAAATCCATTAAAAAAACAGTAAGTTATACACATGGCAGCTGATGTGGAAGGAAATTCAAGAGGCTTCAGCATTAACATTTTTGTTGAGAAATTGTCTTTTTGGGAGATCTGTTTTAGAGACTAATTTAAGCTTTAAAATGTAGTAGAAGGCTTTACATTACAGCTGCCCCCTATAAAAGCACTTTCTTAAAACAGCTTTGAGTAGAAAAAGAGAACAAGATAAATAGCATCTAAAAAGATGAATGTAAGCAGAGATTTGGCTTAGAGAGTAAGGGAAGTAGTAATAAGAAAGTCCTTGATAACCTGGAAGATGCAGATGTGAGCAGGGAACAGGAAGCAGGATGGAATACGGGCACATTTGTCTTCTCAGCCAAAGACTCAAGTTCAACCCAGCCCCACAAGGAACAGCATTTGGATGGCAGCCCCCATGCCAGTAAGTGTAACTGTCTGAAGACAATGGATACATACCCGGGTGGAAAGTTGCCACTCACTGATCCAAAGTACTCAGAAGTACCCAAAGCCAGTATGTATGTTGTTTGCAGGTCTACCTGGCCCTTTCTCACTACCTGAATCCAGACTGTTGTAGAGTGACAGGAATACAGATGCCAGGCCACATGCTTTTCAGCCAGTGCAATCATCTACCCCTAAGTTTTTCACAACATTCACTGAAATATAGCTTTCCTAAGACAGGCAACTTTGTTTTTTCACTTACTGATACTGCCAGATGCTGTTGCCTCACAGCAAGGAAGCTAGCAGGAGATTTTGGGTAGTGGCTGTCTCTCTTTGTTGTATCTGCTTTTCTGTGATTCAGAATCAGTTGTAAGATCTTCCTTAACTTTTTATGCCAAAACGCCCTGATAGCAAAAGTGGCTAAGCCACGTGCACCTGAGATTGGTATCTGGAGGAAGGCAAGCTTTTGAGACTAGCCGTATGGAATATTTCCTACAGTCAAGGCTCCCCCATGCCAAGAACTACCGCATACCCAGAACTACTGCACAAAGCTGACCAGATTACTAGGAAGCAAAAACATCCCTAGGAGAAAGCCATATCCTCCTAAAGATAGGCTTTTAGTCAAATTGTAGCTAACATTCCTATGTTGTGAGATTGATCCACTGGTCAAGCTTGTCTACAAATCCCTAGGATCCTGTTGACTGTAATTGGAATAAAACAGTTCCTTATGAAAATTGGCCAGAGAACAAGTTTTGTTTGCTTAAAGTGAAAAGGGGAAGAAAACAAGACAGTGCCCCTAAGGAAACTTTGTGTTTGACTTGAACTCCGGAGTGGAAAACAATGAATCCTGTAGTAGCCATCACTTCTATGCCAAGCCTTTCTGCCACAACAGGAAAGCCTAAAATAGGAAACTTGCCCTATAACGAGGGCTTCTGGTCACAGCAAGTAACTCCTACCCTACTTGCATCCTTCATCCCTCTCAAGATCCCTGGTAAAGTAAGAACACAAACAGTTACATTTCAGTTTGAGTTATCTGGAATTTTATGGTCTCCTTCATGTGTTAGTGTAACTTTAGAATATGACTCAGGTCAAATGTGATGGTATCGTGAATATAGATAATCTGAAGACTTTGTATTTTCTGCCCAGCTCCTCAAGAGGGAGAAACCCTGCTGAAGGTTGTTACAGTGCTTTGAGTAGCCTTTGGTCAGAGGCCAGTTTCTAAGTGATTTCACGTTACATAGATAAAACAATGCAATTTGTTTTTGGGATCCTGCCAGAGGCATAGAACCTACAGATTGTCCTGCTTCCTCAGACCCACACGCTAGCCAGTCTGGTCCAACTTCTGTACTCCATTTCTTACTACTTCCATCTGAAAGATAAATATATCCTGTTTGTGTTGCAGCCCTGCTTCCTTGGTGGGATCCTCAAAGTGGGACCAAAACCTGCAGGTTCGTAAGAGTTAGATGCTGTTGGAATTAAAGGTAGTATCACTCTTTGTGGGCATCGTTCTGGCTTCTGCCCAGGAGGTGGCGGTCCTCATCTGGCCTCTGAAGGCCAATCTAGCACAGCCAACAGATTTAGGGTTACTGCAGACTCCTCCAACCCCAGTAGTTACTTAAAATCCTGAGAGCAAGGTCCTGAACACAGAACATTTTAAAGCTAGTTTGTGGGATATTAGAATACAGTTGGGATACCAAACGTGAAAGCTTAATTTATTGTTAAGACTAGGTCATATTCCATTACCAGTGAATCTCTCTATAGTTAAGGCAAAGATGTAAGTGGTTAAGTTTATTCATTCTTCCCAAGTCAATTTAGTTGAGGAAAAACTTTAAAGAGATCTCTACTTCCGGTTAAAAAAATTAGCCCAACTGACTCAAGGACATCAGAATTATCATCCCAAATCTAAGTTGAGACAGTTAAATATCCTTCCAACATTGTTGGCAGCCCCACACTGCTAAGATCTGTGAAAAGTGGAGAAATGAAGTCAATAGAAAGGATTATATAAATGACTGTTTCACATGACTGGTAGTGTGTTAGAGTTAGAAATCTGCATTTAGACACTTTTACTATTGTCTAGGGTCTCAGTGATTAACTACGAATGTGATCACAACTAGTGGCAAGAATTTTCCCAGTAATAACAAGAGGAAGTGTTCAAAATCCCTTCTCTTTAGGGACATGGGGGAAGAGAACACCACCAAGCTTGAAAGTAATTCCAGGAAAAATCAGCGGAGCCCTGAGACAATAAGAAGGATAAACACAAGAGCTAGGGAACAGAAATGAAGCTGTATAGGCAAAGACTAAACATGATCCAAACAGCTCACTTGTACACCAGTGAAACCCAATGGCAAGACAAGAATATAGATAAATCTTAAGACCTTTGAAAGAAGGGGTACATTTTCTGGTATGAGAAGTATCTGGGGATAAGAAAGGATTTTTTTATCTAGTCCAATAAAAATCCTAGGGATTCTGTGTGGAGCCACTGTATGAAGATAAATATAGTAAGCCTTTCTTGTGATAGATCTGAGGATTTCAGCAGTAGAAAATAGTACACGAAGATGCAAAGGCTTGAGGAGAGATACGGGAAAACATGCAGATAGGCATTCCTGAAGGAAGAGAGTGAAACTAAGAAGGTTTCTCTGAAATGAAAAGTCATTTGAAAGGCCTGTTTGGAAGGGCTATCCAGGTAGAATTGATAAGAGAAACACCTACACATATTCTAGAAAAAGTTTGCTGAAATCTAAGAGCAAGATTTTGTAAACTTTTGAAGTGATGTTTACAATGAAGGGTTGACTTTTAGAATCAAACGAAGCTTTAGCCACAAATATGCTAACTCATTCCCTTCACTCCCTTCCCAGAAAGAAACTCTGATGTTAGTATCTCTCCCGCTCATGTACCAATTCTACATGTTTGCAGCTGTGACAAGTTGCATAGCATCACCTTCAGTTTTAAGTGATACCACAGAACCACAGAAGTTAGTTTTTCTCCATATTATATTTTATGCTTAATTATATTCAGTAAGAGATCCTATTCTTTGTGACTTGCATATTATGCTAAGTCTCTAGTTCTTTAATAAGCTTCAGTAAAGTTCATTTTCCACCACAAAAATAAAGTGGTTCTGCCTTTATATTTGTCTCATAGGCCCAATAGAAGCAAATGCAGGTACGATCTGGAGAAGCACACCTTGAATCTCAAAAAGTCAGGACAGAAAACACCACAAGAAACAGCAGGGGGAAAAAAAAAGCAGACTCAGGCTCAGAACTACAGGTATTAAGAGATAGGAAATAGAAAGTACCAAATGTATAACTTTAGAAAAAGATACTCAAGAATGACCAGGCAGGTTTGCAATGAACCAACTCACTTCTTGAAGTAGGTCAAAGTGGTACGTAGGTATCAACTATGCAATTGCACTGTTATGTGTGCCTTAGAACATGGTTCTCATTAGTGTAGGTATAGCTGTTGGAATTAAAAGGTAGTATCACTCTTTGTGGGCATCATTCTTGGGCATCTAAAGAAGTTTTAGAAGTACATGGAGGCATGCGTTGTCTTCAGAATGATATGAGCACATGCAGGCGTACCTCACTTTGTTGCATTATAGACACTGGGGTTACCAATTAAGTTTGTGACAATCCTATTTCAGGCAAGTAAATGGCACGATTTTTACAACAGCATGTGCTCATTTCATGTCTATGTCACATTTTGATAATACTCACAGAATTTCAAACTTTCATTGTTATAAGTGTTATAGTGATTAGCATTCTTTGTAATAATTGTAACTGGTTTTGGGTACCATGAACTGTGCCCATATAAGACAAACTTAATTGATAAGTTTGTTCTGACTGTTCCAGTGACTGATTATTCCCCTCATATTTCTCCTCCTGCCTCCCTAATCCCTGAGACAATATTGAAATCAGGCCGACTTAATAGCCCTAACAATGACCTCTAAGTTTTCAAGTGAAAGACTGGTATGTCTTTCACTTTAAAGCCAAAGCTAGAAATGATTAGATTTAGTAAGGAAAGCATGTTAAAAGCTGATATAGGCCAGAAGTTAGGCCTTTTGCACCAAACAGTGAAGTTGTAAAGGCAAAGTTACTGAAGAAGTTTTACTCCTGTGAAGACATGAATGGTAAGAAACAAGATAGCTGTATTGCTGATAGGGAGAACATTTCAGCCTTCTGGGTTGAAGATCAAACCAGCTATGACATTCCCTTAAGCCAGAGTCAAAGCAAAGCACTTACACTATTCAAATCTACGAAGGCTGAGAGGTGAGGAAACTGCAGAAAAGTTAGAAAGTAGCAAAGGTTGAGTCCACAGAGTTTTAGAAAAGACGCTGTCTTCATAATATAAAAGTGCAAGGTAAAGCAGCAAGTTATCCAGAAGATGTAGCTAAGGTAATTGGTGAAGGTGGCTACACTAAAACAGATTTTCAATGTAGAAACAGCCTTCTATTGAAACAAGATGTCATCTAGGACTTTCATAGCTAGAAGTCAATTCCTGGCTTCAAAGCTTCAAAGCACAGGCCGACTCTTGTTAGAGGTGAATGCACCTAGTGATTAAGTTGAAGCCAATGCTTACTTACCATTTAAAAAATCTTGGTGTCCTTAAGAATTATGCTAAATCTCCTCTGCCTGTGCTCTGTCAATAGAATAAAGCCTGGATGACAGCACATCTGTTTACAGCATGATTTGCTTAATATTTTAAGCTCTGTTGAGACCCACTGCTCAGAAAAAGATTCCTTTCAAAATATTAATGCTCACTGACAATGTACCTGGTCACCCAAGTGCTCTGATGGAGATGTACAAGCAGGTATTTTTTTCTTGCTTGGCAACACAACATGCATTCTGCAGCTCATGGATCAATGAGTAATTTTGACTTTCAAGCCTTAGAGGGATGCATTTTGTGAAGATATAGCTGCCATTAATTTCTCTGGCGGATCTGGCAAAGTACATTAAAAACCTTCTGTAAAGCATTCAACATGGCCAATTTCTTCCATTTGGAACAGGAGCATTTATCCAATACCTGTACCCCCACTGTATCTTGGAAGTAACTAACTTGCTTTTGATCTTACAGACTCTTAGGCGCAAGGGACTTGCTTTGTCTCAGATAAGACTTTGGACTTGGACTTTTGGGTTAATGCTGAAATGAGTTAAGACTCTGGGGGATTGTTGGGAAGCCATGACTGGTTTTGAAATGTAAAAAGGATGTGAGATTTGGGAGGGCCCAGAGGCAGAATGATATGGTTTGGTTCTCCTTACCCAAATCTCACCTCGAATTGTAATCCCCAAAATCCTCAAGTGTTGGGGGAGGGCCCTGGTGGGAGGTGATTAGATCATGGGGGTGGTTTTCTTCATGCTGTTCTCATTATAGTGAATGTGTTCTCACAAGGTCTGATGGTTCTACAAGTGTTTGACAGTTCCTTCTTCACATGTTCTCTCACCTGCCTTCGTGGGTGAGACATGCCTCTTCCCCTTCTGCCGTGATTGTAAGTTTCCTGAAGCCTCCCCAGCCATGAAGAATGGTGAATCAATTAAGCCTCTCTTCTGTATAAACTACCCAGCCTTAGGCAGTTCTTCATATCAGTATAAAAATGAACTAGTACAGCTGTATTCTAGAACTATTTGTGAGAAAGTTATCCTCCAGTACTTGAGTTTGGATCAGTCTTACCAAGCTAATCACTAGAACAGATGTAGAAATCTTTTACAGTTCCAAATGAGAACCAAGGGAAATTTGATTATTTGAAGAGAGTAAATGAAGATGAGATCTCCTTTTCAATGCTTTTGTAGCCAAGAACCTGTCAGGAAGAACACAAATTCTTCCTATTCAGTGCAATAAATATGGCTGACAAACTCATGTGATTTAGGAAGTGTCATTTTGGTGCTACAGATGAGACCACTGAGACTGTACTTTAACCTGCTAGAAAAATATGATGGCCCTAGAAGAGGCAGGCCAGGGCATATCTGAAGTCATTCATAAAAAAAAAATAGGCTGGCCAGGTGTGGTGGCTCACACCTGTAATACCAGCACTTTGGGAGGTTGAGGTGATCAGATTACCTGAGATCAGGAATTCGAGACCAGCCTGACCAACATGATGAAACCTGGTCTCTACTAAAAATAAAAAAAATTAGCCAGATGCAGTGGCATGTGCCTGTAATCCCAGCTACTTGGGAGTCTGAGGCATGAGAATCACTTGAATCCGAGAGGCGGAGGTTGCAGTGAGCCAAGATTGCACCACTGCATTCCAGCCTGGGTAACAGAGCGAGATTTCATCTCAAAAAGAAAAAAACATAGGCCTAAGGGGACAGTCTGAAGGAATGCTGAGTACAGGAGAGAAAGTATTACTTTAAGGAACATCTTAACTAGAATGATACCGGAGTCTTCTGACAAGTTAACCTAAGCTTCATTTTTATAAATGTGGAACTCTTCACCTTAGCTTGCTTTAGAGATTGTTAGTTTAGAGACTCAGACAGTTATTCTACAAGGAGGATAGGGAAGGAATTTCCCTGCAGAGACACACAATCTCAGAACTGTGCCGTAGTCTGTCTTCTCCCAAACCCTCCTTTCCTCTCATTCTACAAATGTCAGATCTGCATCATGGTCAGAGGCTCTCCCTACCTACTGTTTCCCCTCATTTTTTTCCAATTAAAGAAATTTCCCCAGTAGATTTTTTATCTGATTGCATCTTGGCATCTGATTCTTGGAGGACTCAAACTAGTGCACTAGCTAATACGTTGTCACTGATAGACAGAGACAGGGATCATCCTTCTAAGCCTCCTGCTCCTACCTGCCAATTGCCAGTATGACTAGAGTAGAAGGAATCCCTGAAGAGTTATATTCAAAAGGAATATTGATTTATTGCAAATGAGTTTTATATATCCATTGAGTTAAAGCTTTATTTCTGCTCTTAAGAGTGAAACATTTAAAATAAGTTACTATAAAATATTATCGGCCTAACACTGATCTGTGAAGAGGCTGTCTACATTCTTTGAGAAAGTGGAAGCTACTGCAATAGCCTTAAGGAACTTTTCAGAGAATCCCTTTGACCTTCGAGTTGGAAGCTTGTTTGATTAGATCAAGGGCCAGCAAACTAAGACCTATGAGTCAAAACTGACCTGAAGACTGTTTTTGTACAGCCCAGCAAGCTAAGAATGATTTTTAAGAGGTTGTAAAATAAGAGAAGAGAAGACTTTTGTGACCCCAAAGCCTTATATATATATATATATATATATATATATATATATATATATATATATATATATACCATCTTGCCCTGTTGCACCAAAAGCTTTCTGACTCCTGAATTACAGTCATTGATTCCAAGATGAGAGATAAGGTAGAGCTGCCCAAGTCCTCCCTAGTACCACTAGAAGATGCTTCATATATGGAGACTAGCTAGCAGTAATGCTTCACTGGGTTTTCCACCCCAGTATTTCAGTCTGCTAGTCATGGTTCATGACAGCTGAATGAAATCAAGTAGGTCATGCTCAGCATTTAACAGCATGATGGAATTTTAGTGTCCTTCATACTAAGTGTAAGCTGTTTCCCAAAGCTTGTTTCAGTTATAAACATAGGTGTATGTGTTCCAAGTCATGCTATAAGTTACTTATAAATACTGGTTGCAGTCAAGTGTTTGAAAGCTACTGTTAATTTATTGCTAGATTCTTACACTTATCAGCAAGGTTAATGCCTAGCTAGTACTCGTCCTAAGCCAGGTACTACATAGGGAATATACATGCATCCCTTTCAATCTTTAAGTTATTCCAGTTTTACAGATGATGTCAAGGTCCAGGGATTAAGCAAGTTCTCAGATTAATACAGCTAAGTAAACAGACTAGCTAACATCAACCCAAATCTAATGCCAAAGTCATACTTTTCACAAGAACACTTCTTCCTGACAAATTAAAATGACTCAGTTACAACTGGAGGAACTGAATAAATAGAAGGTATTCCAAGTTTTTCTTGGAAAAAGGGGTCCCTTGGAGGGTACTTTTAAAATATGAAGGAAAGGTCAACTGAGAAGACTTGAGATAGTACACGTCAACTACAATAGCGTATGTCTAGTATAACCCCAGAAGGAGGAGGTTAAAGTCCCAAGTGAGGTAAAGCCATTTGGGTAGTATGTTTTCATCAAAGTCATGGCTTTTGTCATGGCTGGAGTCTTCAAATGCAGAAATCCTGCCCTTGAGAGATAAGGCTGAATTCACTAGAGGCTGAAGTTTCAAATCACATTTCAGTAGGTAAATGAACTATATGAGAAGCTATTTTGTGCTAGGCTGTGTATCAGTTTTTATATGTTCCCATTTGACTTTCAGACACCTTCAGAGGGCAATGTTCCATTTTATTGAGGGAGATCTGAAGAGATGAAGTGACTTGCCAGAGCACAGGTCCAGTAAGTGTCAGGTTTCAAGTTCTTTGAGTTGAGATTCATTCATTTGAAAGCCATTTATCCGGTGGAATAACACCCTGGTTTTTTTTGTTTTGTTTTGTTTTTTTCTAATGGAGTTTGTGTGTCCGTTCAGTAGGAAATGGAATGGATTTAAACCACCTTTTAAATAAAAGCCAGTGCTTTTACTGTAGGAACAGTCATTCTTCACTTTAACTCATGACTCAAGCTTTCTTTGAAAAAAAGTTTACTCAAATAAACACGAGTTTCATAGAAGTCAGTTATTCTACCAGTAAACTCAGACCTTGTGCTCACATTTAATCAACATTGTATTACAGGTATCATCATCTCTACCTTTTGTGAGTGTTTAGCCCCTCATCGGTCTTGGTTTACTTCTGCTAGTGTTAAAATTTTATGTCTGGTACTGTACAATATTGCTGATACTATACAAGCTTAACATAAATTAGTGGACAAGCTACTGTATAGATGTTTTAATTGCATTGTCATAGAAATCCTTGGTGCATTGTTATATAGATGTTTATGGGTACTTCAGCGATATTTGAAGAAATTGAGGTTTTAGACAGGCTGGAAATGCTTTGTTTTTCCCCATTTAGGATAAGCTAATCCTTCTATCCAAGTGTGTCCTATCCAACCTGTTTTCAGGAAAGGATTAATCTTTGATAAAAATTAGATGAAATTAAATATGCACTTTATTGCATCTCAGGCAATACTAAATAAGAGACATAATGAAGGAGTCAGATGCTTGTCCTTGTGTGGAGAGACACCAGGTGACGACTACAGACGCGGACCAAGCCAGGTGCACTGAAGTGGCCATAAATACCTAGTGGCATTGTCTTTAATATGCCTTTACAAAATAGGTATACTTTGTTTTCAGAACTTTATCAAAAGTCAGCCTTATTCTGAGGTGATGCATTCTTGGAAACTATTAACCAGTATAAAAGTTCCAAGATCAGATTTAATTATTTTTTAATCTGCACATAAGTTATTCACTGTGTTGGGTTGTCAGAGACTTAACATTCCGGAGCTTTGGAGCCCTGCCCACTGGTTGCCAGTGGTGACAGCCTGCAATAGTTGTGACAACTAAAACTGCCCTCATGAGTTTTTAAAGCAACCTGGGTGGGTGGTGACACTCTGTCTTAGGAGTTGTTGCATTATACTGTCCATCACCATTGAGAGCTGATCTCATGGTCCACAACTTCAGAGGGGATTGAAATACCAGAGTCACAGTTGACAGACAACACTAGCAGGTTCCTCACTACCACCCTGTGGTTGAGATACATAAGGAATAACTACATAACTCATGAGCTTCCAGAGGCTGATATGCCTCTGACATGTAGAATATAGGTTAGTCAAGAAGTGGCTTCAGACTCAGATTTCATGGGCCTAAGTCGCAGCAATGTGAGAATAGGTTATTTGCTTATCCTGTTCCTCAAATTACTCATCTGTCAAGGGGGTATATTTTAATAGCAAGTATCATGGGTTTACAAGATACTGTATAAAGCACCTAAATAGTGCTTGGCACAAAGAACACAAATGTTACATGCTATGAAGTTATTCTTCTCTAAGCTTTTGTTACCAAGTTAGGGAACTTGTATATTAGGAAGATATAAGTGTTGTCCAATAACTAATACCACAGGGAACTCAAGTTCTGACAAGAGGATTCATTTATCAAAATCTAGATTTGTAGACCCCTTGACAGAGTCCAAAACTGCATTTAGGTAAAGGGAGATCCACAGGTATATGCTCATTGCTCTAAGCCTATTTTCAAGGTTGTAAGCTTGCTTGGTTATTTCTAAAAGTCCTATGTTGCTAAGAAACAATTACTGTTATGACTAGACAATACTTTAGCTCTTTATTTTAAAAATCAAGTCTTGGTATTAATGAAGGAAAGCCTGAACATTTCCATGTCTCTTCCACTAAGTTTAAGATAAGCTCATTATTGATCAAAACCAAGTTAAACTTCTAAAGGTAAAGGCATCTGTTTTACATTATCTTTTATGAGTTGGAATATTTGACTGGTATTTCTATTGTGGTATAAATGTTTGAAGAGCAAGGTCCCTGGTTTTCTGCTTCCCAGAACTATTAAGAACACCAATTGCAATCACTGTCAGTCCTTGGGGGACAATTTGCATGTGAACAACTGATTAGTCAGCTTGTCTGTTCATTTTTACATGAACTGCATGTCAGACAATGCCTCATATCCTATCAGGGGCCTTCCATTTCCATTTTGGGAGTTAAAAGAATTTGGTATCCCAGATTAATCTGCCTTTTGAGCATGAAAACAGTGGGTAATATTTTCCATTCCTTTCATTGGTGAGCCAAAAACTCAAGGTGCAAGTGGAATTCGATCTTTAAGACTCTTTCTACCACACTTCGTGCAAGTCTTCCCTCTCCTGGCTCCAAGAGGTAAGAATTTGAATTATAAGAGTCTATTCTCTTGACACTTAAGTCTCCCCAGCTTTCCAGACTTAATGGACTATTTAATACTCCCAGCATCACTTATGCATCTTCCTAGAGTGCCTTTCCCTAATTTGGGCTTGTTAGTGGTATTTGTCCAAGAGGAAGTCAAGTCAAATGGTAGCCTCTAAGAGGAATCTTCACCAAATACAATCCAAAAATAAAACTGTTAAGAACTAGTCTTCACTGCTGTGCAGTATGACCTCTTATGCAAACCTTAAATCATTTTACCCTGTATGGATAGAGCTGATAAAGGCTTGACTTTTACCTGACTATCCAACAAGCTTTCCCATTCCCCTCCTCCCACAATGGAGCCTGCGTCTTTTAGTAAATACCTCCAAAATTTCTAAGATAATCCTATTTTGTAAACAAACTGAACAAGTAGTAACCAAACATGATCAGATGAAGACAAAAAAAATAGATGGCTAGTTTAATGACATGGTTTGCCATGTTTATTAGAAGAACAAACATGGGTTTGGAGCATGTGATGGTAAATATTGTCAACCTGATTGAAGGATGCAAAATATTGTTCCCATATGTGTCTGTGAAGGTGTTGCCAAAGGAGATTACCATCTGAGTCAGTGGACAGGGAGAGACAGACCCACCCTCAGTCTGGGTGGGTACCATCTAATCAGCTGCCCACACGGCTAGAATAAAGCAGGCAGAAGAAAGTGATGAACAGACTTGCTGAGTCTTCTGGCCTTCATCTTTCTCCCATGCTGGATGCTTCCTGCCCCTGAACGTCAGACTCCAAGTTCTTCAGATTATGGACGCTTGGACTTACACCAGTGGTTCACCAGGGGCTCTAGAACCTTTGGCCACAGACTGAGGTTTGCACTGTTGGCTTCCCTACTTTTGAGGTACTAGGACTCAGACTGGCTTCCTTGCTCCTCAGCTTGCAGATGGCCTATTACGGGACTTCACCTTGTGATGATGTGAGTCAATACTTCTTAAGACTCCCCTTCATATATACGTCTATCTTATTAGTTCTGTCCTTCTAGAGAACCCTGACTAATACAGAGCAAGGCCCTTGCTATTCATGATGGAGAGTTGTATTCAAGAAGTTGCTGTCATGTTGCTGAGACAGAGCTTGACCAGAGAGCTCCAAGTGCCCATGAGTCTAGAACTGTCCATTACAAACTCAGTTCTGTCAGATTTGCTAAGTTAATTCATAAACTCAAATAGGCCTGACAACAGTTCATTTAACATACAAGTAAAACAGCTGGGAACAAACCTGAACATAACCAGATTAAAATGGTATTGTATTAGTCAGTTTTCACACTGCTATAACGAAATAACCAAGGCTGGGTAATTTATAAAAGAGCCTTTATTGACTCAGTTCCACATGGCTGGGGAGGGAGGCCTCAGGAAACTTACAATCATGGCAAAAAGCAAAGGGGAAGCAAGAACCTTCTTCTCATGGTGGCAAGAGAGAGAAGTGCAAGCAGGAGAAATGCCAGACACTTATAAAACCATCAGATATCATCAGAACTCACTATCATGAGAACAGCATGGGAGAAACTGCCCACATGATCCAATCACCTCCCTCCCTCTACACATGGGGATTACAGGTCTCTCCCTTGACAGGTGAGGATTACAATTTGAGATTTGGGTGGGGACACAGAGCTAAACCATCAGGTATATATCTGATATATATACGCACAGCTGATAGACTAAAGATAATGTATATATACAAGTCTATTTAACATGTTTTTTGTAGACAACATAGAGTCGGGTCTTGTTTGACACTGACAATTAGTGTATTTAGACCATCAATGTTTAAGATTGATATAGTTGGATTGATTCCTTTTAGTTGCCCTTGGTCTTTTTTGTCTTCTACTCTGCTTTCTCTGGTTTTAACTGAGCATTCTGTATGATTGCCTTTTTTCTCCTCTTAGTATATCAATTACACTTTGCTGGTTGCTTTTGAGACTGCAGTGTACATTTACAGCTAATATAAGCCCTCTTTCACATAAGACCATCTCACTTCTTAGTGCAATTACCTTATCACAATATACTCCTAATTCCTCCCTCCTGAAACTTAACATTTGTCTTTCATTTCCTTTATCCATAAACTGTAATCAAGTATATTGTTGCTATTTTGAACAAGCCAGATCCATTAAGAAAATAGGTTTTACCTTAACTTATTCCTCTGCTAATGTTCTTTATGTAGATCTGAGTTTGACCGGCATCATTTTCCTTCTGAAGAGTTTAGCATTTCTTGCAAGGTAGGTTTACTGGGAACAAATTCCCTTAATGTTTGGCTCGGTGTTTCTCCACTTTTGAGTGAGAAAGTCAGTGGATAAGAGTTCTCCAGGTTGGTGGTTCCCCTGAACCCCCCCGCAAACTAATATCTCACTCCACTCTTGCTTGCATGATTTCTGAAGTCCAATGTAATTCTTCTCTTTCTCTACAGGCATGGTTTTAAGTTTCTAGTCTTAGTTCCAATGTATTTGCCATGAAAGTCTAGTTCTGATATTTGCTCTACCTTCTCAAACTGTGTTTTTGTCTTTTAGCATATTTTGGAAAAAATTATTGGAAGGTGGACATTATATACTGGGTAAAAGGAATTGACGTAAATAGGTTTTGTGTTTGGCTCGTTTGCTGCTTGCCGCAGCTGTGTCAGAGGCTAGGCTTTCCCCTTTAGGGTCTTGGTTTCTGTTGCTCATTGTCTCTGGAGTTTAGAGATTTCTTGAATGAGGCCTGAGATGTGCAGTTTTTTCTATTGCATTTCCCTGCCCCTGCACAGGAGAACTAACTTGGTAGTGAAGTGTTAGGGGAGAGGAGGTATCCTAGAGTCCTCAAGTCTTTGTGAGGTCTCAGTCTTTTAGTGAGCCTATTTGCCTGGGTTTTGATCTTCACAAATGCTTCTCAGTTTTTTTTTTCTTCCTTTCCTCCAACTTGAGACAAGATAGCTGGAGCATGATGCAGCTGAGCTTTCCTTTCCCCCTAGTCAGTTAGGCTCTGATAAAACACCAGTAGTTTAGGTTTCAGTAAAATAACTTCTTTGAGGCAGAAGAATAGAATGCTCTGGTGTGTTTTAAAATGGTTACTTTTCCCCTCCTCTACCAGAAGCAGGAGGGGATTTTCCCCCTTATCTTCACTATGAGAAGTTTGTAGGGCTCTTAGAAGTAAAACTCGCAAGAGTGTGCCCCCTACTTCCCAAGAAAGTTTAACTCTCAAACTTGCCCACACTAAACCTCCAGCAATTCAGTTACAGTACAGGTTTCCTACCTCGGTGCTTGGTCCTGCAAAGGCTTCTGCTAGTAGGTTTCTGACTTGGTAAGTTATCCTCTGTATCTGCTTTTCTGTCTCTCCAATTCTGGAGACAGCAACTTGTCCCATGACCTCAATTCTGATGGCTCCAGGAAGTACTGATTTTTTTTTTTTTTTTTTTTTTTTTTGAGACGGAGTCTCACTCTGTCGCCCAGGCTGGAGTGCAGTGGAGTGATCTCGGCTCACTGCAAGCTCTGCCTCCCAGGGTCACGCCATTTTCCTGCCTCAGCCTCCTGAGTAGCTGGGACTACAGGCGCCCGCCACTGCACCCGGCTAATTTTTTTTTTGTTGTATTTTTAGTAGAGATGGTGTTTCACCGTGTTAGCCAGGATGGTCTCTATCTCCTGACCTCGTGATCCTCCCGCCTCGGCCTACCAAAGTGCTGGGATTACAGGCGTGAGCCACCGCGCCCAGCCTAGGAAGTATTGATTTTTAATGTGTTCAGCTTTTTCTAGTTGCAGGGATAGGAGTGACAAGCTCTTCAGACATTAGGCCCCAAACCAGAAGCCTCCTACCACACACATTTTTAGGCAGCTCTTCCATCCAGGATAGGGTACGACATATCCACAAGAGTCAGAATGTGTCATAGGTAGCTTATTTAACACCTTTCACTAAGATATGTTGCATTACAAAGCCTTCCAGTACAAAATTATCCTCTTTGTTCTTGGAAAGAAATGGATTACGGGTTTAACAACAAAAATCCTGCTCACCTCGTACCTCTGTTTTGGGGCAGCCACCTTCCTACTCAGAACAGGATATCCTTTTTGGTTTGAAAAAATATTTTCCTCTATATCCCAAGAGACTATAAATTCTAACAGTGAGAAAAATCACAGTCCAGTAGCTCTGGTCGTAATTATGGCTTCTCAAGGGGGAACACGACCATTACATGGCATTTGACAATGAGAAGTTGCCAAATGCTTTCCCTGTGCATGGTTATTGGCAATGTCTTTTTGACTTAACGCAGGTAAATTGTGTTTAGTCACCTGTAGAGAAATGGTTCTCCTGAGAGTCAGGCACAGCAGCATGGTGAGGCTGTGCCTCTGAAGCTGCTAGGCCAATGGGAGGAAGAAAAGGGGGAGCAGGCACTCATTTGGCCTGGACCTCAGATTTAGACACTTAGTGGTTTCCTGCCATTTGAATGGCCTCACCATATCAGGTGTCAGCTGAGGCGTTGCATGAGGATTGATTTTTTTTAGAATTATTTCAAAGAAGAGGCCCAAAGCCACATGAGGATGTTGAGGTTATGTCCTCATGTTACTATCTTGACTTTGCCACTGCTGGAGAAACTGCTAAAACCAGATTGTTTACCCGACATCTCAATAGGTCTGCCACTCCTCCACTCTCGCTGAATAGAAAGGGGCTCTTTAATTGCTTTCCCAAGTTCAGCTTGGTAGGGAAGCTTTGACAGGTATGCAGGAACAGAGGTAGGCAATAGCTGCTTGTAGGTTCTGGAACATGGGAAGTTTGTCCATTTTGTACGGTCTTTGTAGCTTGAGGCAGTTACTAGATTCCTTAACCTTCTATTAGTGTAACACAAGTAGTTATCAAGTTCTTTTATAGAGATGAGGTCTTGCTGTTACCCAGGCTGCAGTGCAGTGACACAGTCATAGCTCACTGCAGCCTCAAACTCCTGGGCTTAAGGGATCCTCTAGCCTCAGCCTCCTGAGTATCTGGGACTTCAGGCATGCGCCACCACACCTGGCTCACATTTTCTTCTATAGATCTGTTCCAGGCCGTTTTAACCCACATGCTGTCTGCAGGCATCAGCATTTACAACAAAAACTCTAGGGGCTGCCCTTAAATAGTTACCATTTACCCTTCTCTGCTACTTTCAAACTAATTTGGCGTTAGAACTTCAAAGCCACTGAGATGAATAGACAGTTTTGGGAGTTTACTGATGCAAGGTAGTGGCAGCAAAAGGCAAAGGGTTCCCTTCCATAACAGACAGATTAGCTTGGTTAGTAGACACTGCCATATAAGATTGTACTGCACAAATAGGTGCTTTATAGACACTTAAGACAACCCCTGTGATAATTTTGTGTGTCACCTTAACTGGACCATGAGCTGCCCAGGTATTTTGTCAAACATTCTGGGTACTTGGGTGGTCAAAATAAAGCCTGGGGTGTTTCCAGATGAGATTAAAACTTCAGTTGGTAGGCTGGGCGCAGTGGCTTATGCCTGTACTCCCAGCACTTTGGAGTGCTGAGGTGGGCGGATCACAAGGTCAGAAGATCGAGACCATCCTGGCTAACACGGTGAAAACCCTGTCTCCACTAAAAATACAAAAAATTAGCTGGGCGTGGTGGTAGACCGAAAGATACAGATTGCCCTCTCCAATGTGATGGACCTCATCTAATCAGTTGAGGGTCTGAATAGAAAATAAGAGGCTGACTCTTGCCTGACTTCCTTCAAAGTGGGACATCAGCCCTTTTTCTGCCCTCTACTCCAACTGAAACTTCAGCTCTTACAGGATCTTAAGCCTGCTGGCCTTGAGACAAGCACTACTCCATTGCATCTCCTGGTTCTCAGGCCTGCAGACTTGGACTGGAACTAGACCATCAGCTCTCCTGGGAGTCCAGCTTGTCAACTGCAGATCTTGGGACTTCCTAGCCTCTATAGTTGTACGAACCAGTTTCTTGTGATGAATCTTTCTATACACATCCTGTTGGTTCTCTTTCTCTAGAGAATCCTGACTAATATGACCTCCAAAGCAGTGGTTTTCTTGTTTTATAGATGAAAAATAATTTGAGATTAACCAAGAGTAGCACTTAGGTTTGCACTGAGATGACTTCAAATCTCATGCTTATCATATTCGTACACTGCAGTGACCACAGAAAAGCCAAGCAACCACTTTGCAACTAGATACCAGATTGCAAGCAGAGTACCAGAGAGAAGAGGCAGAAAGAGCTTTACAAGCAGGGATAATAGCCTGACCTGAAGCACAGGATTTAGAGTTTACCATGTATTCAGGGCAACATTACTAGCTCTGAGGCTGGAGCCAACTACAATGAAAATAAAGTTGACTCAAGGTTCTAAAAACAGAGATGAAAGCATTTTGCTACCAGAAGGTGAAGATAGCTTTTAGCACTGAGCTTTAAAAATGGGTGCCAAATTGCACCCCACACTTCAAGCCTCCTTCCTACACATGTTTATTCTTACTTTCCACCTAGTCTGTGCCCAGGTAAATTCTACCCAGCCTCTGCAAACCCAATTGACACCTTACTTCAAGGGCATTTTAACCCCAACTTTTCATCAAGTTCTTTCATACGATCAAGAGCTAATGTGTACACAGTTCATAGGATCTTTTCTCTTGGAATAGGGACTTGTTTGTGGGAAGCACCCTGGGAAATACTCAGCTCTGGGCATTTAAAATATCTAAGATGATTAAGAACTTCAGGCGACTTTCTAGGTGCTGTCATCAAGTAGCAATATTTGAGCTTTGAATATTCAGTTATTGTGCCTGTATTATAAGAGATAAGTTAACCCAAATGTTTTCCAAAGTCCTTGTAAAATTAAGGACCAAACTGAATTTGGGAAAGTAATTCAAGAGTCTCCCCTCTCCCCAGACAAAGAGGTTTACTTGTTGTTACCATAGCCCAGATGTCCCTTATTTGCCAAATAACCACCTCCATGCAATTCATCTGCTTGCCCTAAAACCTTTATATGGGTGATAAGAAAAATGACTCAGATTTCCACAGAGGTCCATAAACTTGTTATAAGTCTTACAACACCTCATGTCATGACAAGCAATTCAGTCCTTCTTAAATAGTTTTACCAGCTGGTTGCCCTAACTCTGAGTGGCAGAAATAAATCACTGGAGGAACTCATGGCCACAGGCTATAGAAACTTGAGTCTGTGCAAAGTGGAGAGGCAGAGTCAAAAAGGGAAACGACCTCTATCTAAGAGGTTTCTGATGCTAGATATTAAGACTATTGGAAGGCTTTATCTTTGACTTATGCTCATTTGCCTTAAGATTTTAAATTCATAAACTACCATTTTTCAAGCGGATTAGAGAAACGTTCCTGACAAGACTACAGATCATGGACTGCTGGACTCAATGTTTCAGTTAGGCTTGAGTGCTTGTCTGGAGTCACAGCTCGAGATAAACTCACTTAGCCCTCTCACCGAGGGGGTGGCTTAAGGAACTGCAGCACCTTACAAGGAACACCCTTGTTAGTCAGCTGAGGTAGTGACTGCTGGAAAGAGTTACAACCTCAGAGGCCATGTACTTTAGGTCCTTGATTATACAGGATGGAATTAAGGTGCCTGAACTTTCATAATCAGAGATTTAGGGTAAATGATGGGAAAGCTGAAAAAAGTTTGCTCTTAACATTTGTTTCATATTGGTGGAAGCAGACTGTATCTGTGGTTATCAGATTAACATGCCTAACACCAAATGCTTATTTAATGATTGAGTGACTTGCTGGTCAAGGGTCTCTATTCAGGCATCATGGCTTACGCTAAACTTAGATTATCCAAACTAAACCTGAATTTGGAAACTTTGCATGGTATTTGGATAGTTATTTCACGTCCAACTCTCAGTATCTTCATTTTTAAGACATAGTGAAATTAACGAATAGCAGACTGCCTGTCAGAGGTACCAAACCATTTCTCTTCCCCGTCCATGAAAGTCGTCACGTGTACCTCATCTGTTCCCTTCCATTCAGCTGGTACTTGGCCATTAACTACTATTGAGTACAAATGGACTGGAGTGAGTGTTAGCATCAGCCTAGCATTTTATCTAGCCAAGACTTCAGCACATTTGAGTAGTAAAACCCCAGAGTAATAGTTTAATCACAGTTCAACTTGAGCTCTCGTTTGCTCCATATATGAAAAACCCTGACCCAGAAAAATAGAATGCTCCAAAAAAGTGCCCAAGCCCTGACTTTGAGTTTGCTTTGAGAAACCCTGGTATAAGACAGCAGAGATATTACACAGATGCATGTAGTCAGAAACAGCTTTCCTATGTGAAGGAACAGCTCAGCCCTACCTGGAGCCTCTTGTAAGCTGGGGGAAGCTTCTCTTTTTGTCTTCTGATCACAGGGATCATCAGCAGCTGCCATGATAGACAGCATAGGTTCTCATAGTAAAGACTGAGTGAGAGCTGAGAGATGGACCCCGTTTAGGGAACTGGGAAGGAGCTCTTGCAAGCAAGCTTCCACCTCCCTTAAAGCAGGCTAGGAGAAGTACAGATAAAAATGAAGAAGGAAATATCTCAGATCTGTGCAGTCTCCTAGTGCTTGTCAGAACTGCATACTTGGAATTATGGTAGAGAGATGAGGTAAAGAACCAGTTCTCCTAAAGAAGTGAGAATATAACACCCCCAACTCCTTTCTTTTTCGAAGAAGTCAGAATCTTACTAATTTTAACAAAAGTTAACAAGACAGTTTTCCATGTCCTGGAGGAAGGACTAAAGAATGAGAGTTCCGCTGAAATAAAAAGAATTCAAATACCATCTTACTTCTTTCCCATTTCTCCTTCTCCCCCAGCACCATCCTATTACAAACCTGCCAGCCTACAGACTAGAAAAACGCGCTGACCCAAGAGAAAGCAAAAAGCAAAAAACGACCCCACCCCCCTCCAGCGCTGCTCGGCCAGGCTTCACTTTTAAAGGCGAGCATCATTGGTTCATGCGCCACAGGAAATGGAGCCATCACAGGAAGGGCCAAAAACACCTGTCTTCTCATCCCTCTTCTCACTTTTCACTTCAAAGGCACGCACCTCATCAGGGAAGAAAAAGGAAAGCTGAGAGGAACTGAGACAGCAGTTTTAGGTGATGGGTTAATTATGCACAGTTGTGCCTTTCTCTCTCATTTCTCAATCTTCGCCCCAAGTCCTGCCTCCAGGTTTATGCTGCAGAGTGTCCGTGGAAGGGTGGCTCTTAAATGGTAGCTCTGAAAAGCTTGACATTATTTTACTAAGTGAATGCAAGAATTCTCACGTGGGCATCTCCAGTCATGGATAGGATTGCCAGATTTAGCAAATAAAAGTACAATGAAATATCCAATTACCCTTGAATTTCAGATAATCAACAAATACTTCTTTTTGGTACAGTTACGCCCTGTTTAACCTCTACTGTTCCACTAGGGATATACTTGTATTGCGCACTTACCTGTTGTTTATATAAAATTCAAATTTAACCAGGCATCCCACTCATGGGGCCGCAGACCAAACGGAAGGCCCCTCCCTACCCCTAGCCAAATGCTGGTTGAGTTTTTTGGGATGATAATGAGGAAAATAAGGCCAGAAGACCCACATTGCCCCTCATCTATAGCACCTGAAACTTGGAACCACCCAACAGATCCAGTTCTGCCCTGCCCTGAAGAGAGTTGCCTTCATTTTCAGCAGAGTCTAGAGAGTAATTTAAAGTTTGAATTGGCCCCTGGAGGAAGAACATTGTGTTAAACTTCCTATGTGACTTGAAATAAATTTCATTTTCTCTGTGGGTGTTAATTTCCCCAATTGTTAAATGACTCAAGTAATTCAATAATGATGGCTACTAGTCACTGAGCCAGGACTTCCTGCTCCTTATTTCTAATTCTTTCAACAATGCTGCTAGTTAGGCATTATGATACTTATTTTACAGATTTACATTTTACAGAACTTAGAGAAACAATGGTCCCACAGGTAGAGCTAGGTCAGGTTTGAACTCTGATCCATTTGATTACAAATCCTGGTATCTTTTCAGTTCTTTATACTCCTCTAAGTTTTTCTGGGCTGTTCATTCATGTTTGTTAGATTGCTGGTTGGTTTGTTGTTCAGAATTAGGTAATTCAGGCACATGATACAAAACTAAAAGGGTACAATAGAGAAAAAGACTCCTTCCATTGCTTGTCTCCCACCCACTGAACTTTTCTCCCTAGACACAATCAGCCAGTTAATAGTTTTTAGACAGTCTGTTCATTTTCTTTTCCGCACAAGGTGGCCTTCTATGAAAATTTTTCTACATTTCCCTTTTTCACCTCATATATGCTGGAGAATTACCATTTCAGTAAACACAGAAGTGTCCCATTCTTCTAATGGTTGTGTGTTATTCTGTTGCATGGATGCACTATAATTTATTTTTCAAGTGCTTTATAGAATTCTACTCAGGTTTTTATTCCTCTTTTGTAATTTTTACAAACAATGCTATAATAAATATCTTTCTACACGCTTTTTTTGGTATATGTGTTACCTGTGGGATACATATTTAGAAATGGAGCCACTTACTCAAAAGATACGTACTTTAATACATTTTTAGAGATACTACTAAACTGCCTTCCATAGAGATTGGGGCAATAATTTATACTTCTCTCAACAACATATAAGACTAGTTGTGGGCTCACAGAGTTCATTGCTTATCAGATTGGCATGTTTGCGATCTCTGCCCATCTGATAGGTAAAAAAAGGTGTCTCATCGTTGTTTCAATTTGCATTTATTCTAAATGCAGCTGGGGGCCTTTTCATGAGGTTGAGACTTTTTTATTTCTGTTTTTGAAACTATCCATCTGGATGGTCCAGGTCTTAGGAATAAAGATGACACATGGGTATATTCTCATGTTCTTTTGGTAAAATATGCCAAGTTGTTAGAACTTTTCCTATTAACTTGTAGAGCACATCGTCTCAGAAAAATTGTCCCTTTGCCCATGATTTGAGTTTCAAATATTTGTCTTTTAACTTCGTGTATTGTGATTTTTCTAACTCAAAGTGTTTTATTTTTATATAGTCATATCTATGGCTTCAGAATTTTTTGTCAAACTTAGTTTTTTCCTAGTTCAACTTTCTGAAACACATTCTCCAATTTGTTTTTTCTTGCAGTTTCATATTTAAAGTATTTAAATATTCTGATCTATCAGAAATTTGGCGTCTGCATCTCAAATAGTGTTTTCCACATCTATAATTGTCTATTGAGTTTTTGTGGTAGATTGTTTTATTGTCTCAAGTTATTTGACCCCTGGTCTCTATAAGATGATTTTACATCTTAAAGTGTTGCCAGTGAACTGCAGTGCCTCTCACCCAGGGAAGGAGTCTATACCCATCCCCACTGATGTGTGCTTAAAAATGATCACTAATTTTTTTTTCTTTCCCGAAACGGAGTCTTGCTCTGTCGCCCAGGCTGGAGTGCAGGGGCGCGATCTCAGCCCACTGCAAGCTCCGCCTCCTGGGTTCACACCATTCTCCTGCCTCAGCCTCCCAGGTAGCTGGGTCTACAGGCAACCACCACCATGCCTGGCTAATTTTTTTGTATTTTTAGTAGAGATGGGGTTTCACGGGGTTAACCAGGATGGTCTCGATCTCCTGACTTCCTGATCCGCCCACCTCAGCCTCCCAAAGTGCTGGGATTACAGGCGTGAGCCACCGCACCCGGCCACTAATGTTTTTACAAATTAATGTATTTCACACTTAAGTTTTGCTTTAATGGGCATCATGTGTTTCTACCAAGTCTTTTGTTTTCATTAATTTTCATAAGGATGGCGTGTCCCAGATAAAGGCTGTTTCTTCAGTCTAGGCCCAGCAGATTCAAAGCCACCAAGAAGTAATGTGAGTGAGAAATAAATGTTTTCTATTATAGACTACTGAGACTTTGGGATTTTTGCTTTTTCAAAGCTGACTAGTTAATAGTGTTAATTGTATCTCTGTTTTTTACCCTCGTATCATGAAGTATAACATATCTAAAAAAGGACACAAATGTTCCCTGCCATACATTATCATTAGGTTAAATCCTATGTGATGTGATCATCAGCATCCAGGTCTGAAGTCAAAATATTGCCAGCCCTCAGAAACAGGATCGGACCCCTTCCTCACAGCTATGAGTTGAGTTGTGTCCCCGCAAATTCATATGTGGAAGTCATAACCCACAGTACTTCAGAATGTGACCATATCTGGAGACAGGGTCTTTAAAAGGCAATTCAGTTAAAATGAGCTCATTAGGGTGGGCTTTCCTCCAGTATGCCTAATATTCTTAGAAGAAGATGAAATTAGGACACATACATGTACGGAGGGAAGAGCATGTGAATATAGAGGGAGAACACAGGTATTTACCAGCCAAGGAGAGAGGCCTCAAAAGAAACCAACCAGGTCAACAACCTTGACCTCAAACTTCTAGCCTCCAGAATTGTGAGAAAACACATTTCTGTTGTTTAAGTCACCCAAAGTGGTGCTTTGTTGTGACAGCCCTAGCAAATTAGTACACTTATTATAGTGGTTTCCTCCCCACACAGTAGTGATAACCTCTGTACTTTCCTCCAACGTTATAGTTTATGTTGTGTGTTTTTCAAACTGCATAGGTCAAAACTACATTTGTGTGTGTGTGCTCGTGTTTCTGTTTGGCTTCCTGTGCTCAAGATTACGTTTGTGAGATTTATCTATTTCTTTGCTATAAACATATTCTAAAACATATATAAACATATGCTAAAATAATGTATTAACCAATTCTCCTGTTTGCGAGCTTTTGGGTTGTTTTTATTCTGGGCCTATTATGGATAATACTGTTATAAAATTCTTGTACACATCTCTCAGTGCCTATATGCACACATTTCTGTTGAGTATATACCAAAAAAATAGAATTGCTGGCTTATAGGTTCTGTGTAGGTTCAACTTTAGTAGATATGTCAAATGGTTTTCTGAAGTGGTTTTAGCAATTTATACTACCACTAGCAGTTCAAAAAAGTCTCCATTGTTCTACATCCTTGACAACAATTAATGTTGTCAGACTTAATTTTGTCATTCAATATTAGAAAATGGTTTCTCACTATTGTTTTAGTTTCTATTTCTGTATGCAAATGAGATTAAGTACTTTTCCATGTATGGATCGGTGATTAGAACATTCTTTTCAGTGAAGTCGTTTTTTATACCCTTGCATGCTTCTATTGGACTTTCAGCATTTTTCTTATTGATATGTGGCTATTAGTTATATATTATGAAAGTGAGCCTTTGTTGGTTTATATATGCTGTCAATATAGTCTCTCACTCTGTGAAAATATAAAGTTGTTTCTTACTCTACATTATATTTAGAAATAAATTCCAGGTAGATTAGTGGGTCTAAATTAAAAATAGAAAGCAATACAATTTTTAAAAATAATATAGAAAAATATCTTTATGACTTTGAAGTAGGAAAAGTATTTTTAAGCAGGGAACAAAAAATAGACTGGCAAGTCTGATCACAACAATACTAATATATTATTCATCTAAAACCACCATTAAAAGTATGAAAAAACAAGTTCACATAGGGTAAGTCAAATTTTTAGGGATGTCTAAGTAAGGTAAATCCTCATTCTCATAGGCAAAAGTTTATGGATATTATTTAAAGTTGATTCATAAAGAAGGAATAATACATACATTACTTAAAGATTGGAAAATACAAAAGCACACAGTAAATCACTGTTTCTGGGAGTAGGAGTGGAGATAAGGGTGGATAGGAAGGGGATGAAGAAGA
This sequence comes from Gorilla gorilla gorilla, assembly GCF_029281585.2. NCBI lineage: Eukaryota > Metazoa > Chordata > Mammalia > Primates > Hominidae > Gorilla > Gorilla gorilla. The sequence continues at coordinate 184,088,691 of NC_073224.2, read as the reverse complement.
GAACTGTTGGATTTCATTATAATTCCTGAATACTATTTGATTTATTAATTATGTACATGTGTTACTTTGAGTTATTTTTTAAAAGATACTTTTTTTCAGATAGTAATATTTCTTAAACTCTTAATGAAACACCTCTGGAGTGAAGAATGAAGACACATACCCAGAAATGTAGGAATGCCCTGAAGCTGTAACAATGAACTCAAAAATGCTTTTACGGCCAGGCACGGTGGCTAACTCCTGTAATCCTAATGCTTTGGGAGGCTGAGACAGGAGGATTGCTTGAGGCCAAGAGTTCTAGACCAGCCTGGGCAACATAGCAAGACTCTGTCTCTAAAAAATACATGCTATTAGATTTTCTATATATTTGTATAATAAATATACATGTTTTATAATAAAATGAGAATTTTATATTCATTAGCATGTTAGTTTTAATGTGAAATAATTGTTGATTTAAAGTACTTACATATTCACCAAAATCTTCAAGCAAATTCCATGCTCAGGAAGATCCAGCAGGCTTATTTTCTGGCCGCAAGTAGCCTCAGTACAACCCGTGTACTCCCTGTGACTGTAAGTATCCCAGTTTGAGAAGGATGTTTCTAACTGGTTAATGCTGCCATAACAGCTAAATAAATTATGGCTTCCAGATGTTGTATCTACTTCAGATGTTAGATAGGGAGCACAGGGTAGTGTAGTTGAAACAGTATTCATTTTGAAATTAGAACATCCATTTGAGTTCAGATTGGGACCTTGCTTTGAGCAAGTCACTTGAAGTTCCAAAACTTTAGACCTCTCAACTATAAAACGAGTCTAATATGTATGGATTTTGCCTACAACCCCCACAAAGCAGCTCTGTGGTTTATGTGAGAAATTATTTTCTAAACTATCTATAATATTCGTCTTCTATAGTATTGGCAGAATATGTATATGTCAAATTTTAATGCTAATATTTTAAACGTAAGCTGGGTATTATAATATATAGTAGTGTCTTTATTGCTTCTCTATTTCTTACTGCAAAAAGTTTGCAATGGCCAGCTCGTGAGTTCCATTTGGCAAACATTTTACAGAGCATCTACTCCATATCATGTTACACACTAAAAGCTGTCAATATACAAGAGGAATCCATGTCCTCAAGTAACATACAATCTACATTATCTGCTTCATGGCTTTCATAGAAATGCCTTTCACATGAGCATACATGCTGCATGTTTTCCTAGTTGTGTTACCTTGGAGAAGCCATTTCCCCTTTCTGGGCTTCAGTTTCCTTATCTATAACATGAAGATGTTGGGTCTTTATATATACTTTGGATTCACTGATTTCCAGCAATCTATATTTAGCAGGACCCCTTAATGGCTTTAAAAAATCATAGCACTTATTTATTGAGTACCTTCTCCATACTCAGTTTACGAGTCAGGGTTCAACCAGGAAGCACTCAATATTAAGCACAGAGGAAACTGGTTACACTGGTGAAAGAAGAACAAAGAAGCCAATCATGGGGGCAGTGAGATACCCAGAGATTAGCAATAGTAGGAAACCACTGTCACCCACTAAGTTGCAGAGGCAAGAGAGAAACTAAGATTGCCAGAGCCCAGGGTTTAGAGTCACCTGGAGGAAAATAGAACCATTAAAGCATGTTTAGTGACCAGAGAGGAGACAGAGCCAGAGCAAGAGATACCACCTGAGTCAGAAACGGGCCAGGATAGATGCACTGGACATTTTCCTTCTCTGTTTCATCTCTAACGTGAACCTAGCTGGAGCTCTTTGACCAGGAGCCTGGGAAATGCAGTCTTCCAGGGTCATCCTCAGTGATACAAAGCAAAGCAGGAGAAGGGTGAGGAATGGATCTGAGTACAAACAGCACACAGACTAGCCTGCTCACTATGGTGCCCAGTACTCCTTGAAGGAGCTTATAATGTACTGGAGGAAACCAAGTTCATATTGGTGAAGCAAGAAAAAATAAATATAATGAGTTGTCATTCATGCATGTTAGCTGAGACCTAGAAATTATTTTCTGTATTTTTTAAAATGAAGAAACAGACACAGAGAGCTGGCTTGCCCAAATTCACACAGCAAGTCAAATGAAGCCAAATTGGAACCCATAATCATATACCTTCAAAGGACATACTCTTTCTTCTGTATACATTAGCATTAGGTGTTGCAGGATCTCAGTACAATGGGTGTTCATGGAACAGCAAAGTCTCTATTTCCTCATCTGAAAAATGGAATTTGGGACAACTCCTATAGGAATCCTTTATCAGCATAGTCTAGAATCATCTAGGAAGGCTTTATAGAAAATGTAGGGCTTTTCAGGAGTCTTGAAGGACATGTGAGACTCATAGAGAAAGGGCATGAATAACGTTCCTTTTGTTTCTCTGAGAAACCCTTTCTCTCTGCAGATTTGTTTGAGTTTGAGCAATGAAACATAATATTGCTTCCAGGGACCCTAATGGGCTCTCCTAAGTCAAGGCTTTAGGTCTGCAAAGCTGCTGTCACATCACACAGCCCTGGAGATTCAGGGGCTTCCCAGAAAGTATCTCAGCTTCACCCCCCGTCCCCTGTGCCTTGTGCTCTGACTGACGGGTACCCGCACGTTCAACATTAGCTCTCCTGGGCAATTGGATCTCTATTGGCCATACATCTGAGAACTCTCAGAAATACTGTTTATTCCTTGAGAAATCTGGAATGAATTAAGCTGAATAAATTGGCTCTCAGCTTGGCTGTTTCAGATGGCAGCAAAGAAATAACATATGCTAGCTTTCCTCCATTTTCTTGTTCTATTTTTCCTTTATGGAAGGAGAAATGAAAACACACCCATATTCATGAAAAAATTAGATTTGGTCATATTCTCCAGCAAGTGGAAGCTGTCAATGAGAATATTTAGGTGTCTTAGAAGAGTGTTACAACAGGAAGAAAACTAGGGCATTCACTCTGATACATGTCTGTAACCTGTGCAGCATAAATCTAAATAGAAGTGAGGTGTTCACAGAGCTGATCTGTATCTGAGTTGCTAGGGCTACTGATACAGTGAGCAAACACAATAAAGAATTTTCCCTTTTTAATCTTCCACCAATCTTACCTTTCTTCTCAGTGCCAAACATTTATTAAAAGAAAGCCACATGGGGACTTTGAAAACGTTCAGAAGAAAATTAGAAGGAAACAAAAGGAGAAATAATCTGGGCATAATTAATCATGATTATAGCTGACACATGCATTATTTTGACTGCTCAATCTTGGTTTACAAATAATTAATGATAACAATCATAGCTGGGTGCAGCACGGTGCTAAGTTCTTAGTATATTATTACCCCCTTCATATGTAACAATGTCTCTGTAATCTAAGTATTATTATTATTCTTCTTACCTTACAAATGATAAAACTGAGAGCTTAAACAACTTTCCCGAACTAACACATTTAGAAAGTCCTGGAGTCAGTTTTCCACTTTAAGTCTATTCAACTGTGATGTCCTGGCTCTAAGTGATTATACCATACTGGATGTTATAAGTATGGAGTTGTGCTGTCTATATCTCCCCTTCAAAAAAGGATTTGTTGTCCCAGCTGCTGGGGGCACTGTCAGCTCCCTCGGGGATTATGTCAGCTGCAGAGAGCCACCTTCCCCAAGGTCAAACCTTTCCCAGGGCTGCTCATGTCTAAAGACTCGGGGGCAATCCTAGACACACGCCCTCTTTCGTAGTTATCTTTTATGGGTAACACTGTCTCATTAAAGAGAGGGGATTTCCCCAGCATTATTACCCTAATGAGACCTGTGCTCATCACACTTGCTTTCATTTAGTACCCGTCTTCTCCACTTACCTTTGACCCCTGCTAAGGTAAAGCCCACATCCATTGGTTACTTGACATTCCATCATCGAGCCAGCAGCCTTTCAAGTCACCTGGTATATGTCCAGAGCATTATTCCTAGGTGTGCCCTTAGAACCCGAAGAATCCCACCAAGTGTTTTGCTTCCTACCGTATGGTAGCAGATGTAAGACCTGGCACTTTGTCTTTTGGAAGAGATGTCCCAGCATGCCCCTGATCACTGAAGTCTTAAGAACTTCATTACACTGACAGATCTCTGAATTTTTGTAGGTTTTATTTCCAACCCTCTGGAGCACCTTTGTCTTCCCATGGCCTCAAGTGTGCTGGATACTTCTTGATCATTTTGCTAGATCCCTATGATGTTATCAATGTAATGCTTCAATATGATGTTCCATGGGATGTCCAGGAGGTGTAGATCTCTTTGGACTGTATTATAATAGACAGTGCACAAATTAACACGGGCTTGGGGCAACATTGCACATGAATATTTCGTCTCTTTCATTTGAAGGCCAAAGTTTCAAAATTGACTTTTCTAATTGGAATATATATAAAAAGACACACTTGCCAAATCAAAGCTCCTGAGGCCTTGTTAATCTTAATCAAAGACACCATATCTAACACAGCAGCAGCATTAGGGTTACTTTCTGACTGAGCTTGCAGCAGTCTATAGTCCTTCTCTAGGATCCATTGGTTTCGGCAGGGGCCGTATTGGTGAATTCAATATGGTATGATCCACTACCCCTATGTCCTTGAGATCCCTGGGAGTAACACTAATCTTCTAACCCCCATGGAGATGTGATATTGTTTTTGACTTACTATCTTAGTCAGGGTGAGAGGCACATATGTCAGAAGCTTCTCCTTGGATTCACCATTATAATAGCTCCTGCTTCACAGACCCAATGTGGTGGTTACTCTAACTGCCAAGTATGCCAATTCCATTTATGCATTCAGGGACTGAGGAAATAAAAACCATGTGGGATGGTTTATTAACCAACCTTTGGCCAGGATTCCATTTCCAGGGCCCTTATATGCTATCACTGTCAAAGGGGATGTGTAAGAACTCTCTCTGTTTCTTAAAGTTCCCCTTTTCCCCAGTCAACTAAGTAAATGGCTAGAGTTCTCTTTGAGGAAGGGCTGGAAACTATCACAGTATATATGTGTTGTGGTGTGGCAGGACCCTTCCTCTTGGGAACTGAGCCAAGTATGAGAAGTAGGAAAAGGACTAGGACAAACTCCTCCAACCTCTTGCTCCTCTATTTTTGCTATCATTGCCTTATATCTATTAAGCAGAACATTCATTGACTGACTATCTATTTTGCCCCTAACAATGTAGTTTTCTGTTAATCATGTCCACAATCCTGTATGGCTTAAGCCCCTTTGGCTGAAATAATGTAGCAATTATTATGGTAACCTCAAACTCCTGGTTTCTGGCAGTTTAGTACCACTACCTGACCTCTATTACTCCATCCCAACTGGCCCCATAAGAGTGCAGACCTAGTGCGTATCTCATTCTTATCACTTTTATCCTCACTTTTATCTGATTAGATAAGCTAAGGAACAGGAGCCAAGTAGAATACCTAATTAAATTGGAAGCGGTCCACAATCAGGGACTGGATCTTCCCAACAAAAAATGATACACACAAACATATATGTATACACATACATATAAAAGCTAAGTACATCTCAAATTTAGGATTGGTTCCAAAATTCAAACTTTTGTATTAAAATAAAATTTCTTTATAATAATATTTCTTTTTTTTTTTTTTTTGAGACAGAGTTTCGCTCTGTCTCCCAGGCTGGAGTGCAATGGCACGACTTGGCTCACTGCAACCTCTGGCTCCTGGGTTCAAGCAATTCTCTGCCTCAGCCTCCTGAGTAGCTGGGATTATAGGTGCCCACCACCACATCTGGCTAATTTTTGTATTTTTAGTAGAGATGGGGTTTCACCATCTTTGCCAGGCTGGTCTTGAACTCCTGACCTAGTGATCCACCCGCCTCAGCCTCCCAAAGTGCTGGGATTACAGGCGTGAGCCACCAAGGCCTGGCCAATATTTCCTTTTTAAAAAAAAACTTTTATTTTAGGTTCAGGGGTACATGTGCACATTTGTTATAAAGATAAACTCATGTCATACAATTTGGTGTACAGATTATTTCATCACCCAGGTACTAAGCAGAGTACCCAATAGGTAGTTTTCCTGATCCTCTCCCTCCATTCACAGTCCTCCCTCAAGTAGGGCCCAGAGCCTATTGTTCCCCTCTTTATGCCCATTGGTTCTCATTATGTAACTCATACTAATAAGTGAGAACATGCAGTATTTGGTTTTCTGTTCCTTTGTTAGTTTGCTAAGGATAATGTTTTCCAGCTCCATCTATGTTCCTACAAAGGACATGAGCTCATTCATTTTATGGCTGCATAGTATTCCTTGGTATATATGTACCATATTTTCTTTATCTAGTCTACCACTGATGGGCATTTAGGTTGATTTCATGTCTTTGCTATTGTGAATAGGGCTGCAATGAATGTATGTGTGTGTATGTGTCTTTATGGTAGAACAACTTATATTCCTTTGGTGTATACCCAGTAACAGGATCGCTGGGTTAAATTGTCATGCTGTTTTTAGTTCTTTGAGGAATCATCACACTGCTTACCACAATGGTTGAACTGATTTACACTCCCATCAGCAGTGTATAAGTGTTCCCTTTTCTCCACAACCTCAACAGTATCTATTATATTTTACTTTTTAATAATACCATTCTGACTGGTGTGAAATGGTATCTCATTGTGCTTTTCCCATTTGGGAAGTCTTTTATTTCTTGCCTTATTGCTCTGACCAGGACTTCCAATACTGTGAATAGGAATGGTAAGAGAGGATTTCCTTGTCATGTACTAATTTTCAAGGGGAATGCTTCTAGCTTTTGGCCATTCAGTATGATGTTGGCTGTGGGTTTGTCATAGATGGCTCATATTATTTTGAAGTATGTTCCTTCATCGCCAAGTTTATTGAGGGTTTTTAACATGAATGTTGTATTTTATCAAAAGTCCTTTTCTGCATCTATTGAGATAATCGCTTGGTTTTTGTCTTTAGTTTTTTTTATGTGATGAATCACATTTATTGATTTGCATGTCTTGAATGAACCTTGCATCCCAGGCATAAAGCCTACTTGATTATTGTGGATTAGCTTTTTGATGTGGTGCTGGATTCAGTTTGCTAGTATTTTGTTGAGGATTTTCACATCTACTTTCATCAAGAATATTGGACTGCAATTTTCTTTTTTTGTTGTGTCTCTGCCAGGTTTTGGTCTCAGGATGATGCTGGCCTCATAGGATGAGTTTGGGAGGAGTCCCTCCTCCTCAGTCCCTCCTCCAAAACTACTTTTGGAATAGTTTCAGTAGGAATGGTACTAGCTCTTCTTTGTACATCCGGTAGAATTTGGCTGTGAATCCGTCTGGTCCTAAGCTTTCTTTATGTGGGCAGGCTATTTATTACTAATTCAATTTCAGAGTCAATTATTGGTCTCAATTTCTTCATGATTCAGTCTTGGGAGGGTGTATGTGTTCAGGGATTTATCCATTTCTTTTAGACTTTCTAGTTTGTGTTCATAGAGGTGTTCATAGTAGACTCCGGTGGTTATTGTATTTCTATGGGGTCAGTGGTAATGTTCCCATTGTCATTTCTAATTGTGATTATTTGGATCTTTTCTCTTTTCTTCTTTATTAGTCCAGCTAGTGGTCTATCTATCTTATTAATTTTTTTTTAAAGAACAAGCTGCTGGTTTTGTTGATCTTTTGTATGTTTTATTTCATGTCTCAATCTCCTTTAGTTCAGCTCTAATTTTGGTTATTTTTTGTCTTCTGCTTGCTTTGGTGTTGACTTGCTCTTGCTTGTCTTGTTCTTCTAGTTGTAATTTTATGTTGTTGATTTCAGATCTTTCTAACTTTTTGATGTGGACATTTAGTGCTATAAATTTTCCTTTTAGCAGTGCTGTAGCTGTGTCCCAAAGATTCTGGTATGTTGTATCTTTGTTCTCATTAGTTTCAAATAACTTCTTGATTTCTGCCTTAATTTCATTATTTCCCCAAGAGTCACTCAGGAGTGGGTTGTTTAATTTTCATGTAATTGCATGGTTTTGAGCAATTTTCTTCAGTTAAATTCTATTTTTATTGCTCTGGGATTCAAGAGTGTGGTTGGTATAATTTTGATTTTTTTTGAATTTGCTGAAGATTGTTTCATGTATCATTGTGTGGTTGATTTTAGAATATGTGCCATGTGGTGTTGAGAAGAGTGTATTCTGTTGTTTTGGGGTGGAGAGTTCTGTAGATGTCTATTAGGTACATTTGGTCAATTGTTGAGTTCAGGTCCTAAATATCTTTGTTAATTTTCTGCCTTGATGATTTCTCTAATACTTTTCAGTAGGGTGTTGAAATCTCCCACTCTCATTGTGTAGGATTCTAAGTCTCTTTATAGGTCTCTAAGAATTTGCTTTATGGGTCTGGGTGCTCCTGTGTTGGATGCATATATTTAGGATAGTTAGGCCTTCTTATTGAATTGAACCCTTTACCATCATGTAATGCCCTTCTTTGTCTTTTTTTTTTATCTTTGTTGGTTTAAAGTATGTTTTGTCTGATTGCAACCCCTGCATTTTCTGATTTCCTTTTGATTGGTAGATTTTTCTCCATTCCTTTATTCCCATTTATTCCCATTGCATGTAATGACACCCATAGGGTCAATAAAGGCTCTTGAAGACAGCATACCATTGGGTCTTGCTTCTTTATCCAGATTTTCATATGTGCCTTTTAATTGGGGCATTTAGCCCATTTACATTCAAGGTTAGTGTTAATATGTGTGGATCTGATCCTGTCATCTTGTTGTTAGTTATTATGCAAACTTGCTTGTGTGGTTGCTTTACAGTGTCATTGATCTGTGTACTTAAGTGTGTTTTTGTATTGGTTGGCAATGGTCTTTTTTCCATATTGCAGGAGCTCTTGTAAGGTAGGTCTTGTGGTAACAAAATCTCTCAGCGTTTGCTTGTCTGAAAAGGATCTTATTTCTCTTTCACTTATGAGGCTTAGTTTGGCTGGATATTAAATTCTTGGTTGGAGATTTTTTCTTGAAGAATATTGAGAATATGCCCTCAATCTCTTCTTAAGCATAGTGGTCAGTAGGTAGGCTATGTGACTCAGCAAGTGCCTACATAGGGAACATTATGCTTAAACGCCACCTACTGGATAATGCTCCAAAAAGTCCACATTAAAAATACTTTGTTGGCCAGGTTCATTAGTTCATGCCTGTAATCCAAGCACTTTGGGAGACCAAGGCAGGTGGATCACTGGCACTCAGGAGTTTGAGACCAGATATATAGATATATAGATATGGAAACCCATCTCTACAAAAAAATACAAAATTTAACTGGGTGTGTTGATAGTTGGCCTGTAGTCCTAGCTACTCAAGAGGCTGAGGTGGAAGAATGGCTTTAGCCCAGGAGTTCAAGGCTGCAGTGAGCCATGATCATGCCATCATGCCACTGCACTCCAGCTTGGGTGATGGAGTTGCCCCTCCAGCCCCCACTCCCCCAAAAAATGCTTTGATAACATACCCTCCATGAAACCAAATGCTAAAAAAAAACAAAAACAAAAACAAACAAAAAAAACACCAGCAAAAAACAGCTACAAATAAAGACCCTGCACAAAGCCTCAGCCCTCTGGAAATATCCAGAAAAGAATTCTACTGAGTATTGTCACTTAGATGCCATTACTAAGGGTCCTGCTGACTTAGTTTGCTGGATTGAGAAAAGTCACTTTTGGAAATCAACTGCATCTCAACAGCAGAGTCCATATACACCTGGACTTGAGTCACCACAACTACCACAGCCAGACATTTTCCTATAATAATATTCCTACATGTTTAATGCAAACATAACAAGAAAAAAAACTTTCATAGTTATCTCTTATTGTTTAGCCCTGAGTTTTATTGAGAAGAAGGGATTCTTCTAGGGTCAACTCAACAAGACAGAAACTCATCACACTTGCATTTGTTTAATATAGCTTCTCATTTACCTTCAAGTTCCCTAAAGTCCATATCTATTTTGTTTACCTCTTTATCATCCTGCCTAGCAAACTAGCATAGTGTTTGGCAGTGTTTAATCATTAATTAATTCACTTATAATTCCATAAATAATGGATGAGTAAGTGATAGTTGCATAGATATATTTCATCAAACAAATTTAATTATTAGTCATCCATTGACAACTGTATGTGTTTTCTCTTTGTCAGACACAAATAGATTTTATCTCTTTAGTCCTTTAAGAGGAAGAAATCCAAAAGGATATACAACCTTTTAGTCAAAACCAAAAGAGAAAAATATATTATATGTGAGCAATTGGGAATCCTGCCTACCTCAAAACTTTGCTTGCCTTTAATAAGACAGACCTGTATCTACTTCCTTTGCCCCATCTACCTGCTCCTATATCACACATCTCTATCTAGTTCACAACAACACCTAATGCTAGCCTTAACATAGAAGCAGAAACAAAGAATGACCTTTTCCAAACTTCTTAGGTTGGACACAGCCCATATAGAGTCTTTTGTGAATTGGTCTCAGCCTCTAGAGGCACTGAGTCATTGTTTCCTTTTTGGGCAACTTCTAAATCATGAGCCTTGTATTTTTGGAAAACTTATCTTCTCATTCGATCCCCCCAATGGTCCTACGAGATAAGAGATCAGATGTTATGCATGGAAAGATCAGTGAACCAGGAAATCAGAAGACAAGGATTTTCATTTTTTTCTACTATTTATTAGTTGTGTGATTTTAGGCAACTCTCATGACATTTATTAAAAATGGGTTTATTATATTCAACACTCAACTAATATTTAATGAATGTACTTAATGAGCATGGTTTTAGACACTGGCAGTATGGTTGGATATAAGGCAGGTAAAGTCTCTTTTTTTCACAAAGCTTTCCTTCTAGTGGCATATAGATGAATGAAAAGGCAACGAGTAGTTAAGTAAATTTTGGTTATTAATAAATTCTATTGAGAAACAAATTTTCAAGTGATGTAGTAAAAACAGTGACCAAGGAAGCTGTTTGATTGGGAGGTGAGAGAAAGCCCCATTACTGAAGAGGTGGAATGCTTCCATATCTGAAACACAAGCAGGAGTCAACCATGTGAAGATGCAGGTAAAGAGATTTCCAGCGGAGGGAACAGATATTTGGAGCAGGTCACAAAGTTCTAAGATGGCACAAGCTTGACTTTCCCTGAAAAGCTCTTATCATTGGTGGTTTCCATCTTACAGATCTTCCTAAAGCCTAGAACAGTGAAGCAACTTGCTCAAGGATAAATGCTGAGTGATTGGAAGAGCATGGATTCACACACATAACTTCTGATTTTTAAAAAAGATATTCTTCACCACTTAAATTCTAGGTACCTCAGTTCAGGCCCTCATGACCCCACCCTGGATTATTTCAGTTGATTTGTAATGAGTCACTCCATATCCATGTCCACCTTCTTCCCCTTCCTCAATCCAGTCCCACTTCATCTTCCATATAGCAGATGGTCGAAGTTATGTTTCTGATACACAAGCCTAATCATGCCCCTTTTTTGCTTTATACACCTCCTGTAACTGTCAGCAGACAAAAATATAAAGTCCAAGCTCTCCAATCCATTATTCAATCAATTCCTAACATTTTCAAGCCTTATTCCTTATCACCATTTTACCTCACATCCTCCCTTAGCCTCAGTAAATGAAATGCGATACCATGTTATGCCTCAATTTCTCTAAACATACTGTTGTCTTTGTTGCTAAACTCCAATCATCTTGCAATTGCTCACTCAAAGTTACTGTGTAAAATGCATTACTCTCTTATCTATATCGGTATGACACTTTTGCTCAATTATAGTAGTTTCCATATCTATTTCAGTGGTATATTTACTTACCTGGCTAGACTGTGAGATACTAAAGGGCAAACAACACATTGTATGCATATATTTTTGTATTACCAACGCTCAGCTTGGTAGCTGACATCTAGTAGATGCTTGAAATTACTTGTGGATCAAAGGTATAAAAAAATGAATGAATGAAATTAAAATGATGGTCAAAATTTGTCGAGGTTTTTTTTCATTAATTCAAAGATAACTTTATTTTTTAAACATTGTACTTTTTATTATTACAATTTCAAAAATAGAGTCAATCGAAAAAATCACATAAATGCCTATGTATTCATTATCTTATTTTCTGGATTCTAGAAAATTCTTTCATTTTCATTTCATTATTGCATCAGCATTTTCTTATTCATGAAAAAATAAAAATATACAGTTGAAGTCCTGTTATCCCTCTTTATTTCTGATTTTTGTATTATTCCCATGCTTTCATACAAATACTATATAAGGATATATTCATAAAAACATATAGCCTTTTTTGTATGCTTTCAAATTTTACATAAATGGTATTGTACTGCACATATTTGGTCAATCGCTTTTATGCTTTAACATTGTTTTTAAAATTTGTCCTGTTAAAATATGTAACTTTAGGCAACGATTTTTAGCTACAGAATACCATTTAATTAGAAGAATACACCATAATTTGTTTTCCATTTCCTTTTTAATGGACATTTAGGTTGCTTCCTATTTTACTTTTTAAACAATGATGCAATAAACTTTCTTGTACATGATTTCTTGTTCATGTGTGCATGTTGCTGAGTCAAAGAACATGTTCATCTTCAACTCGATATGACCAAGTAATTCTCTTAAATAAATAGACCAACTGACATTACAATTAGAAGTATGTGAACATTTGATTGCTCATATGTTCGTTTATATTTAGACTTATTAAATTTTTAAAAACTCAACTAAATTTTTAAAAATCAATTTTTAAAAACTCAACTAAATTTTTTAAAAATCAATTTTTACTTGTATTGAAGTAAAATTTATAACAAAACAAACTTATTTCAGGGAAACAATTTGGTGAGTTTTGACAAATGTATACACTTCTATGAACAACACCATCACAATCCAAATTTGGAACAATTTTATCACCCCCACCACTGCAAATTTTCTATGAACTTTTCACATCAATGCTCCCTCTCAGTCCTGGCTCCAGGAAACCATTCATTTGATTTCTGTCACTATATGTTAGTTTTGACTATTCTAGAATTTCATTTGAATGAAATCATACAGCATGCACCCAGAATGTCTAACTTCTTTCACTTAGCACAATATAGTTTCTTTTATTGAATTATTTTTGTCTGGTTTCTCCATAAGGGTAATATTAGCCCCATACAATGAACTGAGAAGTGTTTAATTCTTCTTTATTTTCTGAAAAATTTTATATGGGATCAGTACTATTTTTTTCCTTGAATATTTGATAGAGTTTATCAGAGAAGCCATTTGGGCATCAAGATTCTTTGTGGATAGATTATTAACTATAAATGTATATTATTTAATAGATTTCAAGATATCCAGATTTTCTATTCATTCTTAGTCCATTTTGGTAATTTGTGTTTTTCAAGGAATTTGGCCATTTCATCAAAGTTGTTTAATTTATTAGATTGTTTGTAATATTCCCTTTTTGTCCTTTTTCATGTCTGTAGGATCTATAGTGTTGTCCCCTTTTTCATGCCTAATATTGACTATTTGTGTCTTCCTTCTTTTTTTGTTGATCACTGTAGCTAGAGGCTTATCAATTTTATTGACCATCTAAAACAAACAGCTTTAGGTTTTATTAATTTTATCTATTCTTTATTTTCCATTCTATTGATTTCTACTTTTTTTTCTTTCTACTTACTCAGGATTTATTTGCTTTTTGTTTTAGCTTCATAAGATGGAAACTCAGATGATTAATTTTAGATTTTTTGTGATGTAGTATTTAAATTAAAAGTTTCACTCTAAGCACTGTTAGGGAACAATTCTCCCAAGATCTCTAACATCTCTGTATTTCTTGCAAATGGCATTGATGGCTTTTTTTTTTTTTGAAACTGCCTTTTCAAGTATGTTTATCTAATAGTCTCACAAGATAGAAGAAGCATCTTCCTCCAAAGCAAAGGGTGGCTTTGTTTACAGCCTTAAAAGTTAGAGATAATGTCTGCTTCTGAAGCAAAGGACAGATGTGCTTGCTGACCATTATAAAAGATGCATGTTCTCTAGGCCAGGGCTTCTCTTTTGTACTTCACCCCACTATGTGTAAATGTGTCACTAAAGTCTTACTTGTATCACATTATGAGGATTGGTAGTCAGGGAAATGGAACAAGAAAAATGTTGATATTCTGTTTACTACTGTTTCTGTCCTTGATCTCTTACCCAAGAATCATGAGGCTTCTGTCAGTATCTACAAACCATAGCTGACTCACTTACTAGCTTTCGTAACAGGGTTAAATCTTAGACCTGTCACAGGGCTTTAGCTGGATCTCATAAAACTGATGCTTTTTAAAAGTTTATAGTCAGTTCAAAGTATTTCTTAATTTCACTTTTGATTTTTTTTGTTCATGGGCTATTTTTAAATTGTATTATTTGATTTCCAAATATTTGGGGATTTATAAAGCCATCTTATGTTATTGGTGTCTAATTTAGTTCTTGAACCCAGAGAAAATATTCTGTATGATTTTAATCCTTTAAAATTTTTTAAGAATTGTTAAACAGGCTGGCATATATTCTATCTTGGTGAATTTCTATGCACACCTGGAAAGAATGTATATTATGTTGTTGTTGGGTGCAGTATTCTATAAATGTAAATGAAGACAAATTCATTGAAAATGTTTTTCAAAACTTCTATATCCTTACTAGTTTTCTATTTATTGTTTTATCAATTGCGTCAAGAGAAGTTTTGAAGTTTTTGCTTATATATTTCAAAGTTTTAAAATAAGGCCCATACACATTTAGGAGTTATGAATTATTAATGAATTAAACGCTTTATTGTTATGAAATTTCTCTATCCTCGGTAATATTTCTTGTTCTGAAGTCTTTGTTACTAATATAGGCACTGCAGCTTTCTTATGCTTAGTATTTTTATGGTATATCCTTTTCTGTCTTTTTACTTCCAATCTATCTCTGTGTTTGTATTTTTTTCTTTTTAGAGACAGGTCTTTCTCTGTTGCCCAGGCTGGACAGGCTTACTGCTGGATCACTTTACAGATTTTGGACTGTTTAGCTTTCATAATTCAAATGAGCCAATGTCTTATAATAAATCACTTTACACACACACACACACACGTGCACGTGCGCACACACACACACACCCTATTGGTTCTATTTCTCCAGAGAACCCTAATACATATTTTATCTCCATCATTGGAATATTAGCCATCCAGCTTCATCTTACTTATTTTTGTGGTTGCTATAAGGTTTTCAAAATGAGTCTTCATCTCATCATTAGCCTAACTTTATATAATACTATACCACTCCACAATTAATGTACGCTCCTTAAAACTGCATACTTCTCTTATGTTGCTCCTGTGCTTTTCCATCGTTGTCATATACTTTATTTATATATACTTTATGAATTCCAAAATACATTATTTGTTCTCTAAATTTTCATAAGAAAATATTTTCTATATAAAAATATATTTACCATCTCTGTTGCCTTTTCTTTATTTTTGCAGATCCAAGTTTCCATCTGGTATTATTTTCCCTGTACCTGAACAACTTTCTTTAACATTTCTTGTCATTGAAGTATGCTGGAAACACATTCTTTCAGCTTTTGCTTACCTGAAAAAAATATTTTACCTTCACTTTTGATAGACATTTCTACTGGTTACAGAATTCTGTGTTGATAGATTTTTTTTCTTTCAGTCCTACCATGGAATACTATGCAGCCATAGAAAAGGATGAGTTCATGTCCTTTGCAGGGACATGGATGAAGCTGGAAACCATAATTCTCAGCAAACTAACACAAGAACAGAAAACCAAACACCACATGTTCTCACTCATAAGTGAGAGTTGAACAATGAGCACACATGGACATAGGGAGGGGAACATCACACAGTGGGGCCTGTTGGAGGCTGGGGGGCTAGGGGAGGGATAGTATTAGGTGGAATACCTAATGTGGATCACGGGTTGGTGGGTGCAGCAAACCACCATAACACATGTATACCTATGTAACAAAACTGCACATTCTGCACATGTACCCCAGAACTTAAAGTATAATAAAAATTATTATTATTCTTTAATTATACTATTTTATTGTGTTCTAGTTTGCATAGCTTCTTACAGTAAGTCACTCATTTTTAGCAATTTGATGATAGTATGCCTTTGTGTATGTGTACATGCATGTTTATTCTTACCCTTTTGAAATTCTTTAATTTTCTTGAGTTTCTAGTTTTCATCCAATTTGCAAATATTATGGTAATTATTTTTTAAATTTCGTTTTCTGTCTTGAGGTCCTTTCATTCATTTTGAGTTCCCAACTGCAACTTATTTGGACCACTTGATATTTCTCCACACATCACCGAGGCTGTGTTTATTTTTTGAATCTTGAATCTTTCTCTCTGTGCTTTAGTCTTGATAGTTCTTATGTCTTCAAATTCACTGCTTTTTAAAAATCTGTTATGTTCAGTCTGCTATGAGGTCCATCCAATCAGATTTTAATTTTAGGTATGGCATTTTTATCCCCAGAAGGTCCACCTGGATTTTTATTTTATATCTCCAATTTTTTTCTTCATTGTGTTTATGTTTTTCTTTAAAACCTCTGCTACATGCACATACACACATGTGTATACACACAGACATGTGTATACACACATACACACACTTATGTATAACTTTTTTTTTTTTTGAGACAAAGTCTCACTCTGTTGTCCAGGCTGCAGTGTGGCGGCACAATCATGGCTCACTGCAACCTCTGTCTCCTGGATTCAAGTGACCCTTCCAGCTTAGCCTCCCAAGTAGCTTGGACTACAGGCATGTGCCACCAAACCTGGTGAATTTTTGTATTTTTTGTAGACACAGGTATAATAATTTCTTTAAATTCATTCTCTGCTAATTCTAGCATATCTATCATTTCTGAGTATGTTTCTATTGGATTTTTCCCTCTATTAATTATGGGTTGCACTTTCCTGCATTTGGTTCTCTGTATTAATTTTTTTTTAATTTTTTTGCGACAGGATTTTGCCGTGTTGCCCAGGGTAGAGTGCAGTGGTGTGATCATAGCTCACTGCAATCTTGAATTCCTGTGCTGAAGTCTACCAATTTTTGATAGGCTGATGGTTGTTATGATTATCACATTGTTGAGTGTGGGTTTGTTTTTTTCCTTTAAAGAATTTTCAGGCGGGTGCAGTGGCTCATGCCTGTAATCCCAGCACTTTGGGAGGCCAAGGTGGGTGCATCACCTGAGGTCGAGTTTGAGATCAGCCTGGCCAACATGGTGAAAACCTGTCTCTACTAAAAAAATACAAAAATTAGCCAGGCCTGGTGGTGGGTTCCTGTAATACCAGCTACTCGGGAGGCTGAGGCAGGAGAAACATGAGAATCACTTTTACCTGGAAGGTGCAGGCTGCAGTGAGCCGAGATCATGTGTTGTTGCACTTCAGCCTGGGTGACAAAAGTGAAACTCCATCTAAAAAAAAAAAAGAAGAATTTTCTGATTTATCGGCAATAAAGGTTACTTTAAGATTAGCAATATTTTCTGATTTATTCTGCCATAAATGTTACTTTCAGATTAGTATTATTATTTGAGATTTTATTTGTTAAAGTTTCAAGGTATTCTTTTACCCTGGGTATAATTTAGTCCTTAGACTAAGGCATAACTCTTTCTGGGTCTCAAGCAAATGATCCAGGTATGACATTATGTCTTTTCATTCTGTTTGGTGCTTGGAATCCCCCAGCTGTATATGAGCTTTGAGAATTTCTCAGCTTGCACATTCCCAATTGTCCTTTGCTTTTTTTTTTTTTTGATGGAGTCTCACTCTGTCACCAGGCTGGAGTGCAGTGGTGCAGTCTTGGCTCACTGCAACATTCGCCTCCTGGGTTCAGGTGATTCTCCTGCCTCAGCCTCCCAAGTATCTGGGACTACAGGTGTGCGCCACCACGCCCAGCTAATTTTTGTATTTTTTTTTTTTTTAAGCAGAGATGGGTTTTCACCATGTTGGCCAGGATGGTCTCTATCTCTTGACCTCATGATCTGCCCACCTTGGCCTCCCAAAGTGCTGGGATTACAGGTGTGAGCCACCACGCCCAGCCCCTTCGCCCTTATTCATATAATTTCACTCTACACATCAGTAAATTTATACTGAGCAATACAGTAAAAGGCATCTCTGTGTAATTTTCTGGAGCTTTTCCTCTACATAGCTCTCATCCCTCTGGAACTTTTCTTTGCCTTTAAGATCTCTCTACTAAAACAGTTGGTTTGCAGTTGCTAAACATAAAACATTTTAAATAGCTTCATTTGACTACCTTTCTAGTTTTTCATAGTGATAAAGTCTGTTCTTAGCTACTCTATCATAACCAGAAACAGATATTCAGAAATGACAAGCTTTTTAATATTTGATAATCTGGATATAAAATACTATCTAAATGTGGCTTTAATTTTACATATCTCTGATTATTAATATAATTAAACATCTTTTTCTAAGTTTCTTGGCCATTATTGCTTCTACTTATTTCTTTTTTTTATTATACTTTAAGTTTTAGGGTACATGTGCACATTGTGCAGGTTAGTTACATATGTATACATGTGCCGTGCTGGTGCTCTGCACCCACCAACTCGTCATCTAGCATTAGGTATATCTCCCAATGCTATCCCTCCCCCCTCCCCCAACCCCACCACAGTCCCCAGAGTGTGATATTCCCCTTCCTGTGTCCATGTGATCTCATTGTTCAATTCCCACCTATGAGTGAGAATATGTGGTGTTTGGTTTTTTGTTCTTGCGATAGTTTACTGAGAATGATGATTTCCAATTTCATCCATGTCCCTACAAAGGGCATGAACTCATCTTTTTTATGGCTGCATAGTATTCCATGGTGTATATGTGCCACATTTTCTTAATCCAGTCTATCATTGTTAGATATTTGGGTTGGTTCCAAGTCTTTGCTATTGTGAATAATGCTGCAATAAACATATGTGCGCATGTGTCTTTATAGCAGCAAGATTTATAGTCCTTTGGGTATATACCCAGTAATGGGATGGCTGGGTCAAGTGGTATTTCTAGTTCTAGATCCCTGAGGAATCGCTACACTGACTTCCACAATGGTTGAACTAGTTTACAGTCCCACCAACAGTGTAAAAGTGTTCCTATTTCTCCACATCCTCTCCAGCACCTGTTGTTTCCTGACTTTTTAATGATTGCCATTCTAACTGGTGTGAGATGGTATCTCATAGTGGTTTTGATTTGCATTTCTCTGATGGCCAGTGATGATGAGCATTTTTTCATGTGTTTTTTGGCTGCATAAATGTCTTCTTTTGAGAAGTGTCTGTTCATGTCCTTCACCCACTTTTTGATGGGATTGTTTGTTTTTTTCTTGTAAATTTGTTTGAGTTCATTGTAGATTCTGGATATTAGCCCTTTGTCAGATGAGTAGGTTGCGAAAATTTTCTCCCATTTTGTAGGTTGCCTGTTCACTCTGATGGTAGTTTCTTTTGCTGTGCAGAAGCTCTTTAGTTTAATTAGATCCCATTTGTCAATTTTGGCTTTTGTTGCCATTGCTTTTGGTGTTTTGGACATGAAGCCCTTGCCCATGCCTATGTCCTGAATGGTGATGCCTAGGTTTTCTTCTAGGATTTTTATGGTTTTAGGTCTAACATTTAAGTCTTTAATCCATCTTGAATTGATTTTTGTATAAGGTGTAAGGAAGGGATCCAGTTTCAGCTTTCTACATATGGCTAGCCAGTTTTCCCAGCACCATTTATTAAATAGGGAATCCTTTCCCCATTGCTTGTTTTTCTCAGGTTTGTCAAAGATCAGATAGTTGTAGATATGCGGCGTTATTTCTGAGGGCTCTCTTCTGTTCCATTGATCTATATCTCTGTTTTGGTACCAGTACCATGCTGTTTTGGTTCCTGTAGCCTTGTAGTATAGTTTGAAGTCGGGTAGCATGATGCCTCCAGCTTTGTTCTTTTGGCTTAGGATTGCCTTGGCGATGCGGGCTCTTTTTTGGTTCCACATGAACTTTAAAGTAGTTTTTTCCAATTCTATGAAGAAAGTCATTGGTAGCTTTATGGGGATGGCATTGAATCTGTAAATTACCTTGGGCAGTATGGCCATTTTCATGATACTGATTCTTCCTACCCATGAGCATGGAATGTTCTTCCATTTGTTCGTATCCTCTTTTATTTCCTTGAGCAGTGGTTTGTAGTTCTCCTTGAAGAGGTCCTTCACATCCCTTGTAAGTTGGGTTCCTAGGTATTTTATTCTCTTTGAAGCAATTGTGAATGGGAGTTCACTCATGATTTGGCTCTCTGTTTGTCTGTTATTGGTGCATAAGAATGCTTGTGATTTTAGTGCATTGATTTTGCTTATATCTTTGGACAATTTTTAAGATTGAGTTTCTTTTTCATGTCAATTTATATGGATATTTTGAATATTCTTGTACTAATTTTTTGCTAATTATATTATTGCATATATCTACTCCATATATCTTGTTACTCTTCTCACTTTACATTGTATTTTGTTTAATAATTTTTTTAAATTTTAAATGTGGATAACTATGTAAATTTTCATGGTTCATAGGTTTTTTTGTATTTTTTAATAATTCTTTGCTATGGTTTCTTCAAAAGTTTTAGAGTTTTACTTTTCATATTTATGACTTTAGTTCACTTCCAATAAATTTTTGCATATGGTATGAGGTAGGAAACTTATTTTTTTCTCTGAAAGTATATACAATTGCATTTATACTATTTATTGAGATAATCATTTTTTACTTTATTGATCTACAATGCTGCAGTTGTCATATATGACGTTTCTATACGCATGATTCTGTTTCTGAACTCTGTATTATTTTCATTGGTCTGTCTATGAGCTTGTGCTAATACCGCATGGTTTTAATTACTAGGGCTTAATAATAAAGCTTAATATTGGGTAGAGCAAGTACCAGCACTTTGTTATGTTCTTTCAACTTTTTCTTAGTTATTTTTGGCCCTTTCAATTTAGTAAAGAAATACCACTAAGATTTGATTTTGAGTGACTTGAATTTATAAACTAACTATGGAGAACTGACATACTTTAGTATATTGGGTCTATTTGACCATAGGCTTAATATACATGTTCATTTATTCAAGTTTTCTTTATATCCTTTAATAATTCCTTATAATTTTCTTAATATGAACATAAATATATTTTCATTATACTTATTCCTATATAATATAAAGTTCTTAATCACTATTTGAATGAAATCTTTCTTTTTCTAGTATGTTTTCTAATTTTTGCATTTGTGTAAAAGTATATTTGATTTATGTATATCTTGTAACTATCAGCTTTGTTGAATTAATTAATTAGATCTAACATAGTGTCTATGAATCTCTTGGGACTGTTTACAAGACAATTATATTGTCTACAAATAAGGATAGTTATCTTTATTCCTTTATAATTTGTATGTTCTTTTCTTTCTTCAGATTGTATTATTTAGGGCTCTTAATACAATAGTGACTAAAAGCAGAAATGGTTCTATTGTTTCACTGTAAGTATTGTGTTTGGTAGGTTTTGACAGATATTTTCAACAGGTTAAGAGATTTTCTTCCTAATCAGAGTTGATTATGAGATTTTTTTTTCATTTTCACCTTGAATGGATGCTGAACATTTTAAATGTTTATTCTACATCCATTGAGATAGTTGTTTATTGTTTCTCTTATTAGTGTAGTATACTATATAATAGATTTTACTGTGGTGAACCTCCCTGCTTCCTAAGTAAACATTATTTGCTTATGGTGTCTTGTTTTTAACATGGCTGAAATCTTCATGTTAATATTTATTTAGCATGTTTACATCTGATCTTATTTTTGCTTTATATAGGGGTCATTTTTGTTGCAGTCTAACTTTAATGGCTACTGGTTTATTTTAGATTTCTATTTTATCTTGAGTCAATTTAGTTAATTTATATTTTTCCTGAAATGCATCTATTTTAACTAAGTTTGCAAATGTACTAACATAATGTTATTCTTTGTAATTATTTCGTTCTTTATGATAAATTATGTTTGTCAGAGGTATTTGGGTATTTGTATGGTGGTTTGAGGGTTTATATATTTGTTCATAAAAGTGGTATTAGATTGAATTCAGCTCCACCCTTTCTCTACAACACAGCTAGCTGCCAAACCCAGTGACATGTTCACACAACTTCATTAAATCTTCCATTCCATGGATACATGGCCTGATGCTCTAGTAGTCTGGTATATGTATTATTGTCTCCTATTAATAGTTAAAGAATTTGTAGCTCAGGGACTTTTAAAAAGCTGCCCAAGTTTCAATGCTATTTAACATGCAGTGAGGTTTCTAAAATCCAAAATTCTGGGCTCTTTCCGTCATCGTAGCCTTTCTCAGTGTGTGGTCTGATGACCACCTACAGTGGAATCACTGAGGACACTTGATAACAATTGTCATTCCTGAGCCCCACCCCCAATATCCTAAATCAGGATCTCTGGGGGTTGGGCCTAATAATCTGCACTGTAAACATATAGATGATTCTTCTCATTAAATTTTGAGAACCTCTGCACTTATAGTGGCTTTCTTATTAAGTCATTTGACAAAGTAGAATACTTAACAAGTCATTTGCTTCTGAATTTCTGTCTCTGATGGCTGGCATTCCTGGCTCAGGAAATTATAACCAAAGTTCTCATGCATTTATCCCATTTTAAAAGGGGCTTTTAGCCCCAAATGGACACAGGGCCCAGAAAAGGAGTTGTACAAACTCAGGGTCATGGAAATATTAGCGCAGGAAATGAAGTAAGAAAACGGATGTAAGAAAGGGACTGTTGCAGAGCTCCATATTACAATAAGAAATATTATACCAAAGTTCTAATAAAGAAGTCTTATTAAAGTCTTCCTAGGTCCTTTATTAGCTAAGATATTTTTGTTTCTTTTATTTGTGGTTTGGTTTTTACCTCTCTTTCGCATTGTTTTCTTCCTGGATTCTTGGAAGTTCCTGTATGCTGATCTTTCTGGGAAAGGATAAAAGAACAATCTCTCTTCTTCATTCTTTACCTTTAATTGCAATAGACTTTCCCCTGTGCTCCTTCATTCAGTCACTGATTCAATATCTCATTCATACATTTATTTACCAAGTACATACTGAGTCTCAGACATTGTACTAGATGCTGCAAGCCCTGTCCCTGAAGATGGTATAATTTACCAGGGGGAAATAATAAATAATTACAACCAAAAGTTGAAAATGCTTAAAAAAGTGTCTCTGGGCCAGGCCTGGTGGCTCATACCTTTAATCCCATCACTTTGGGAGGCCGAGGCAGGTAGATCACAAGGTCAGGAGATCGAGACCATCCTGGCTAATATGGTGAAACCCCATCTCTACTAAAAATACAAAAAATTAGCTGGGCGTGGTGGTGGGAGCCTGTAGCCCCAGCTACTCAGGAGGCTGAGGCAGGAGAATGGCATGAACCTGGCTGGCACAGCTTGCAGTGAGCTGAGATCGGGCCACTACACTCCAGCCTGGGCAACAGAGCAAGACTCTGTCTCAATAAATAAATAAATACATACATACATAAAATAAAATAGTCTCTGGTTGGCCGAATTGGGGGCATTTTAAAAAGGACTGAAGAAAAGAAGGTGAGTGGTTGAGGGCCGTAGGCTACCTGGACAAGATTCCTGTCCACCACTTATTAGCTGTGTCTTAATGTATCTCTCTGTCTTAATTCCCTCATCTGTAAAAGGAGGAAATTATTGAAAAACAATAATATTATTGAAAAAATAATAATGTGTTGTTAAAAGAAGAACTTTAGACAAATGAAATTTAACAGAGCTTAATTGAGCAAGGGAAAAAAAGATTCACGAATTGGCAGCTTCCAGAACCATTGCAGATTCAGAGAGACTCTAAGGATGCCTCATGGTCACAGCAAATCTATAAACAAAAAAAGGAAGGTGACATACAGAAAATGGAATTGAGATACAGAAACAGCTGGATTGGTTACAGCTTGGCATTTGCTTCATTTGAAAGCAGTTTGAACAGTCAGCTAGCTGCCTATGAGTGGTTGAAGTATGACTGCTGGGATTGGCTGAGACTCAGCTATTGTTATAGAAGCATGCTCCTAAGTTAGGTTGTCAGTCTTGTCTACTTATTAAGTTAGGTTATGGTTTGTCCATAAGGACTCAAGTGTGGAAATACAGAGGCTTTCCAGGCCATATTTAGTTCAATTTAACAGTGTCTACCTGATGGGGTTGCTTGTTGTGAGATTAAATGATTCAATATATCTAAAGCGCTTAGCATAGTTCAAGGTATGTAGCTGTATATACAGGCTAGTTGTTAATGTTGTTATTATTATGAAAGGGCTCAAGGGGGAACTTTTGTATTTCTTACTTAAATAACCATGTGAACAATAGCCTGTGGCATGTGAAGGAGTATGGTATCCGGGCAGGGACAGAAAATTCCATGTGATTGGAGTGTCTGTACAAGTGTACATTGTGTGAACCTAAGTGTTGTGTGTGCATAAGAGTTCATGAGTGTGGCCTAATGATGGAGACCAGGGGCTTGCACCTAGGAACCATTGATGTTGGAAAGCTTGGTAGGGGCCATAAATGACATCTGGAGAGGTAGTATCTCACAGTGGATCCACAGCATCGAGTCTAGAACCAGAGGGCCTAGATGTGAATCCCAACTCTTCCAATTACTAGCTGAGTAGTTTCGGGAAGTTGCTCAGTCCTCTGGGCCTCATTTTCCTCATCTGTAAAATGCAGATACTCTTAGAGCAGGGGACCCCCACCCCCAGGCTGTGGACAGGTACTGGTCTGTGGCCTGTTGGGAACTGGGCTACACAGCAGGAGGTGAGTGGTGGGCGAATGAGCATTACCGCCTGAGCTCTGCCTCCTGTCAGATTAGTGGTGGCATTAGATGCTCATAGGACTGTGAACCGCACATGTGAGGGCTCTCGGTTGCATGCTCCTTATGATAGCTGAACTGATGCCTGATGATCTGAGGTGGAACAGTTTGGTCTCAAAACCATCTTTCCACTCTGTCTGTGGAAAAATTGTCTTCCATAAAACTGGGTCCCTGGTGCCAAAAAGGATGGGGACTGCTGTCTTAGAGCATCTCCCTCAGCAGGCAGTGAGGAGGACATGAAGTAATATTTGTAAGGTGTTAAGAATTTTGCCTCACATGTAATAGGCTTGATTTATGTTAGTCATTATTATTAAAGGAATGTGTACCTTATGATATTGATATATACAAAATCTACAGCCATACTGAAGCTGGTGATAATATGATCAGATTTTTAAATTATGAATTATGAAACCATAAATAAATAAAACAAACATAATAAACATTTTTCTAAACATGTTAGGAAAATGGCTATTTTCCTAAATATGAGGGGAAAAAAATGGCTTTAAAGACTGGGTCCTCATAGAGGTAAGATGGAATGTGCACCCATCATCTTAATAGAGTTTACTCAGTCTAAGATTTGAGTTCTCCAGTGTAGTCCATTGAGGCTGCTTAAATAGAGGTGCAGAACCCAGAGCAGGGAGGGGAAGCCCCATGTTAGTCTGTTGGCTCCTGCACATTTGGTGTCGATTCATTCTGGGAAGTACGCTGAGAGAGGCAGAAATTACCTGGCTCTGTTCAGAGGAGGGCTCCTGAGATCGTGAGAAGGTTGGAAGCCATTGCACAGGAAAATCAGTGAGTGGAACTAGGGATGTTTAACAAAGGAAAGGCTGGGGCCAGGAATATGATGATCGCCCCCACCCTAAGTGTAGGAAGGGCTGTGAAGTGAAAAAGGGAGTAGATGAGTTCTCCACAGTTTCAGGGGAAAGAAAATGAACCAATAGATGAAAACTACAGAGATAGGGATTTCAACTCAGTTTTAAAAGGCAACATTATAGCCAGTTTTCTTCAGCACTTTCAGTATCTTGAAGCTGTCCTCAACATTTTACTTATTTGTTCACCATCATATGCTAATGCCTAGAAGAGTGTCTGGCTCAAAGCAGTGGCTGAGTAGCTGTATTAGTCAAGGTTATCCAGAGAAACAGAACCAATCATTTATTTATATACATATGTATGTGTACATATATGTGTGTGTGTGCATGTGTGCATATGTGTATATATAATAATATAAACATCATATATAAGTATATATGACATAATATATATCATATATATGTTCTATATGTCATTTTTTATACATATATATTTACAGAGAGAGAGAGAGAGACATACACACAGACAGAGAGAGACAAAGAGAGGGTGGGGGAAGACTGTAGGGAATAGGTTCATACAATTGTGAGGGCTGACAAGTCCAAATTCTTCAGGGCAGGCTGGCAGGCTGGAGCCCAGGGAAAAGTTAATATTGCAGTCTAGAGTCTAAAGATAGTCTAAAGGCAGAATTCCTTATTCTTCAGGAAACTTCAGTCTTTTCTCTTCAAACCTTTAATTGATTGGATGAGGCCTATTCATGTTATTTTGGTAATCTGCTTTACCCAAAGTCTACTAATTTAAACATTAACCACATTTAAAAAAAAACCATTTACAGCACCATCTAGATGATGTTTAACCAAACATCTGGTACCACAGCTTCTCAAGTTGATACATAAAATCAACCCTCATGGTAACTAGAAATGCTTTAGGAATAAATGATTAGAGAGTTACCCAATACTGGAGATATTCATGTTAAGATGAGCTGAGATTTTTTTTACAATATAGTTTCAACCTTTATTTTAGATTCAGGGGGTACATGTGCAGGTTTTTTTTTTTTTTTTTTTTTGAGACGGAGTCTGGCTCTGTCGCCCAGGCTGGAGTGCAGTGGTGCCATCTCAGCTCACTGCAAGCTCTGCCTCCCAGGTTCACGCCATTCTCCTGCCTCAGCCTCCTGAGTAGCTGGGACTACAGGCGCCCGCCACGACGCCCGGCTAATTTTTTGTATTTTTTTTTTAGTAGAGACGGGGTTTCACCATGTTACATGTGCAGGTTTTCTACCTGGATATATTACATGATACTGAGGTTTGAGTTATGATTGATCTGGTCACCCAGGTCAAGTACTGCGCATAGTACTCAATAGTGATGGGCTGAGATATTTTAAATGCCATTCAAGTATCTGACTGAATTAGATGAATTTTAAGGTTTCTCTAATTTTTGTACTTCATGAGTCTAGGAGTGGCATATATCACTAGAGAATTTTTAGAAGAGATGAAAATAATCCTCTATAAATAAATACAAGTATACTTATTATTTATTATTGCACATACAATCCATCATAATTTGAATATGTTTGCTTTGGCTGAATGATTTTTTAATTTTCTATTGAGTGCATGCATATATATGTGCTACTGTAGACAAAATAGACAATAACCTCTGCCTTTTATATTATAGTAGAAGGGTGGGGAGAAACACAATAAACAATAACGAGGTATATTATAGAGAATAGCAGATGACGATAAAGTACTATGGAGAAAAGTAAAGCAGGCAAGGAAATGGGAAACGCTGGGGTGAAGGTGAGGAAGGAGAGTGATATGTTTATAGCCAGATCTGGGAAGGCTACACTAAGGATGTAAAATTTGAATACAAAGTTAAAAGAAGTACCGTAGCCAGGGTACATTTTGTGCATGTTTGGTAGCAGAAGAAACATTTCCAGCAGAGGAAATGGCAAGGGCAAAGGCCCTAAGGTAGGTTTGCTATGCTTGATCAAGAATAACATGGAGTAACCAGACACAGAAAGACGAACTTTACCTGTTCTGACTCATTTGTGTGAGCTAAAAAGTACAAACTTTGAACTCATGGAGATAGAGGGTAGAATGATGGCTGCTAGAGGCTGGGAAGGGTAGTGACAGGTGAGGGGGAAGAATATAGTTAGATAAAATGAATAAGATCTAGTATTTGATAGCACAGCAAGGTGACTACAGCCAATAATAATTCATTGTACATTTAAAAATAGCTAAGAGTATAATTAGAAGGTTTGTAACACAAATGATAAATGCTTGAGATGATGGATACCCCATTTACCCTGATGTGTTTATTATGTATTATATGCCTGTCTCAGAATATCTCATGTACTCCATAAATATATATGACTACTATGTACCCATAAAAATTAAAATTAAAAAAAAAGAATAACATGGAGGCCAGTGTGGCTGAAGAGAGGACAGTAATAGATGTCAAAGCCAGAGGAGTCACAGGGGCTGGAGAGGTGGGCCTTATGGTGCCCTATGAGAATAAGGAGGCTTTTGATTTGCACTCAAGGAGAAATGGAAACCACTGGAGGGTCTTAGGCAGAGGGGGAGATGATCTAACTTTGATTTTTAAAGGACCGCTCTGTAAGTAATGTGGATAATATAGCTGGAAGCTATATATATTCTGGGCCTATCCAAGCAGCTACATAAGTTCTCAACTCCTAGTTTCTTACCAGGACCATCCTTCCATTTTATATGATGTTTTTCTGTTTGTTTTGTTTTGCTTTAAACAAGCTTCTTGAAGTATAATTGACATAAAATAAGATGCATGTATTTAAAATGTACAAACGGATAAGTTTTGACATGTGTATATACTCGTGAAACCCTCACTACATTTAAGATAGTGACATTTCCACTACCCCCCATGGTTTTCTCATATGGTGTGTTTTTTATTTTACTAATTGCATCACCCAGTTGCTGTTTTAAAAGTAGGGTGGAGTGGGTGGTATGTGGAATAAAGGCAGTGGCCACGTATGTGCTCTCTATTACTGGCAAAAACCTGGTCACCATTCCACATTACTGTTATGGTGGGTTTCCTTCCTCTTTTGCTTACTGAAGAAATACCTAAAAGAGTATTTATAGGGCCAGTTTCAACTATCCCAAACATTTCATTGCACTTTGAAAGGTGTGGCCTACAGCTCTGAGCAGAAAGGGAGAACAACCCATGTTTCATGTGGCAAATATTGCTTGCCAAGATTGTGTGATGGACATACATCTAGCCTTTTGCAGCTATTTTGGTCCTTTTATAAGGAAAGTTAAACCTATTTGGTTTGGAATTGCCTACATTACTGACAGACAAATATAAGCCAATTAAATTGGATAAAAAAATGTGGCAGAAGGTGGAATTTTTTTCCCCCTGCAGAATAAAGACATTCTAACTTCTGCATCATTATGCTTGGCAGTAATTTCCCCCTTGAAGCTAATTAAGAAATGTGGGTGGGTTATTTTTAACTTCCTTAATTTTACCTTTGATTATCCTCTTACTTCACCCCCTCCCATCTCTGAGGAGCAATAAATTTTCTTACTAGGTGAGGGAAAATTCCTAAATAATTCTATAACACACCTTGCCAATATTATCCATAGTATCTTGGAATTTCCTTCCATCCAATGTGCTACCTCTCCAGGTTCATTCTCACTTCCAGCCAGATGATGTCTTCTTTATTATCTGCACCAACTCCCCAAGTATCTTATGGATTTTATTATTACCCAGATAGCTAAACAAGATTCATTTTCTCAAGTCCAGATCCATCCACCTATCCATATATTCATTTGTAAATTTTTTGTTCAATTATTATTTAGTGACTCTTTACTGTATTAGTAAGTATACTGTATCAGGGAAGAGAGAATGTTAGCAATATGAATACTTTTCTAATCTATGCAGTATATATTTGTCTGTTAAGGTATTCTTTGTATAACAAGTTTGAACTTGGAGGAACGTAATAGGAAGGCAGTCTTGACATAGACCAAGCTACCTTTTCTTATCATGACTTAAAAATAATGTGATATGTTGATTTCTGCTTGTTTCATTCCTTGATTGGGAACTCACAAATTGGAGAAGAAGGTAGTGGGAATGGGTGATAAAGTGGGAATGGTTAACGGGTACACACAGTTAGATAGACTGAATAAGACTTAATATTCAATAGCACAGTAGGGCAATTCTAGTTAAAAATAAAATATTATATATTTTTAAATAACTAAAAGAGTAAAATTAGAGTGTTCCTAATACAAAAAAGGAAAAATTCTTGAGATGATGGATACCCCAATTACCCTAATTTGATCATTATACATTGTATACCTGTATCAAAACATCATACGTACCTCATAAATATATATTATATAACTATAACTATTGCACCCTCACAGTAATTAAAATTTTTTTAAATTTAAAAATACCTACAAAAAAGAAATGAGGGAAGAAGAAAGCCATATTAAACATTAACTAAAATGTGATTTATGAAATGGGCATAATAGTAATTCTACTGATGGCAGCAGCAGCCTATATAAAAAGGCTGCTGCCATGATACTGGCTGCAGTTGGGGGAGGCATGGCCAGGGCTGCATGCTGCATGGAGCCGGTGGGAGTCGGGAACAGGTGGAAGCACCACTCACTTCTGAATTGGAAGGGAGGGAGCCTTGTGCTCCCTAGGTGCAGCTGCAGATGCCCAGCCATGGCTGCAGACCTGGGCATCCCTGTACTCTTGCGGGCCAGAAGCAGACAGGAGCCCCACACACCCGAGTGCAGGCTAAAGAGTACCTGCTCTCCCAGAGGCTCAGGAGTGCCTGCTCCTGTTCTCTGGCCACTCCCCGCTCCCAGTACCCACTCTGATCTCGGAGCTAAGTTGAGGCTGAGCCTGGGTGCTGTCGAAACTCAGTTGAATGTGTACAGGCTCAGGGCAGCACTGACATGTCAGGTCCCTGCCGCCTAGGCCCCCCTCCAGACTTTGGGTGCCAATGAGCATGGGAGGGAAGCAGGGGGGAGGGTGCCTGAGGATAGCTTGGTGCCCTGGGCACAAACAGCCTGAGCACCATGAACAGTGGTAGGAGGCAGACAGGCTCCTGGGTGGAAAAAGATAGGTTCCCAGTGAAGCCCCCTCTTCGAGCCCAGGAAGGCCTGAAGCCTAGGGGCAGGGCTGCCAGTCCTGCAGACAGGAGGGAGAACTTAATGGTGCTTTTTACCCAGCCCACCCATGGCCACCCATGGACCAATCAGCACACACTTCCTCCCTTCTGAAGCCCATAGAAACTCTGGACTCAGCCAGACTTGAGCAGACACTGGGGATGGCCAGCTGCAGAGAAGAGCTACCCACTCCAGGGTCTCCTCTTAGCTGAGAGCTGGGCAGACATTGGAATGACAAGCTGCAGTCAGGACACCCTTCCTGTGGAGAGGAGCCATCCACTGCAGGCCTCTTCTGAGCTATTCTGTCATACTATAAAGCTCCTTTTCACCTTGCTCACTCTCTACTTGTTCATGTACCTCATTCTTCCTGGGTGCAGGACAAGAACTCGGGACCCACCGAATGGCAGTGCTAAAAGAGCTGTAACACAAATAGGGCTTGAAATATGCCCCTTGCTCACCACATTGTGGGTGACGAGAAGGAGAGAAGAGAGAAGGAGAGAAGAACTGTGGCCCTTTGGAGAGCCCAAACCTAGGAGCTCCCTGAGCTAGGGCTGTGATGCCCTCTCTGGGGTTCTGTGGTTCCTGGAGTCACCAAGCTTCCAGGCGCCACCATGTTCCCTGGTGCTAGCCATGGAAGCAACTATTTGCAGTATGTCTGGTCCAGCCACAGCCTCAAAGGGAGCCAGTGGCTGTACCGGTGCCTGGAGTTGCCTGGCCCACTGCAGCCAGTATGCCTGGCTGTGTGTGATGGCTGGACCCCATGCTCTTTCACTCACACACCCCTCACTGCTCCACTTGCCCTTGGCAGGCATGGGATCCAGGCCAGTAGCACAAGCCGAGCACAGCCTTCCATGCAGTGTGGGCCCAGCGGGCCCCAGCAAAACTCGGGCGAAGGCACCACTGGCCACAGAGGTTTCTGGCTGGTGAAGTGACATCCCAAGATTCTGTAACCCTACTTTGCAGAATGCTGTGAGATTTAAATGAATTAATACATGAAAAATGCAGAGGAGCCCTAGCTTAATAGACATGAATTATTAGAATTGTTATTGTACCACATTTTCCTTCTAGTTTAACTATTTTGTTGTAGGTAGAGAATCCTTGTCAGAATTTATGGACTCCAGTCATTTCACTGCTTACAAATGATTTAGCGTGAGATGTAAATCCCAGAGTAACCCATGCCCTTCCGTCTCACCAGCTGACCATATTTCAATCCTAGGAGCTGGGACCACTTTACCATCATTTATCTAAACAATGCAACAAATTTTATGACTGGAACACTGGTGCCCATTACAGTCAACAGATTTTTTTTCCTAGTTCTATGCTATGTTTTATATTCACATTAAAGTATAAATATTTTCTGTCCATACATTGTGTTTAGACCATCAAATAAAATGTTCTTCACAAAATCATCACTTCATTGAGCTACATACACTTTTCCCTTGATTTTGTTGATGCTGTTGAAGGTAATTTGCACATTATTTCATTCTGTGTTGTAAGGAATAATGAAGTAACCGAGACCTTCTGAGAATCAATGGTAAATTAATTTGGCTCTGCCTGTCTCACCGAAGGCCAGAATTGTTGTGATATGTCTGTCAGTTTTCATCTAGATGCCTGAGAGCAAGTGTGGGCTTGAGAGCTTATTTGTATTGACTAGTATTTCACCGCACTAGATTTTATGTACTATACTGTGCTTTAGCAACAATAATGCTTTGTTTTTCAAAAGCAAATATCCAGTATTGCTTAAAGACTTATCCATTTTTATACTATATTCTCAATATGTGAACTGATTGAAAATCTATCATTGAGCATATCCAGTTATATATATTTTTGGATGACTGATATGTCCATAAAATGTGCTACAAAGAGACATAAAACATAGTCCTGAACTTGGGTGTCATAAAAATCTAGTGAGAGATAGAAAAAAATAGAAATATGTTGAAGATATACATTTAGCACAGAGTAGGAATGTATTTAGTTGTTGAGAGATATCAAGCAAGGCTTCACAGATAATTCTGATATAACAGTTTTGAAGAATGAAGTTTATCAAACAGGGTAAAAAAATACCATATTTGTCTTAGTTCATTTTCTGCTGCTATAACAGAATACCACTATATTTATATATAGTTTATAATACCACTATATATATATATAAACTATATATATATAAACTATATATATATAAACTATATATATAAACTATATATATATATAAACTATATATATATATATATATATATAGTTTATTTGGCTCATGATTCTGGAGGCTGGGTTCAAGAGCATGGGGCCGACAACAGCTCAGCATTTGGTGAAGGCCTTCTTGCTGCTTCATAACATTGTGGAAGGGCAACAGAGTGCACGTAAGAAGAGCAAGAGAGGAAAAGGGGGCAGAACTCTTGCAATAACTAACTCACTTTTTTTGATAATGGCATTAATCCATTCATGAGGGTGGAGTCCCATAATCTAATCACCTCTTTAAGGTCCTGCTTCTCAACACTGTTACAGTGGCAATTAATTTTCAACATGAGTTTTGGCAGGACATTGAAACCATAGAAATATTCAAAAGTATTAAATTATACAATAATATTCTGTTTATGAAAATTAAAGACTTTTCACTCATTTATGAAAACTTTCTCACTAACCATAAATACAAATATTTATATTTAAAAGATCAACATGGAAATATAGATATTTTCCATCTACCTTGTACTGGTTAACTTGCTGAATAAAATATTACCCCAAAACTCAGTGGCTTAAAACAACAGCCTTTTATTATTGCTTGTGTTTCTACAAGTCCACTGGAGGTCTGCTGACAACTAATCTAGGTGGACTCTGAGGGCAGCTCTGCTCCATGTGTCTCTCATTCTCCTCCTGTGACTAGTGGTTTGCTTGAGCAGGTCCTTCTCATGGTGATGGCAGATGTATAGCTGGAAACACTGGAGGCTTCTTAAGACCTAGCACAGTATACCTGAGCACAGGTATACTGTCATTTCCATCATCTTTCATTGTTCCAAAAAAGTTACATGGTCAAGTATCAAGTCAAGGGGCAGGGAAGTATATTCCATCCATGATGAGGCCATGGCAAAGATATATATGGTGGCACAGGTGAAAAATCAAGGCTATTAACAGAATTTACTTCATACCTGTGGCAAGAATCTACAGTAGCTTACAACAAAAAGCATAGAGAGGGTCTATCACTGAAAAGTTGGTCTAAAAGCGACCATTTACAATACCACACCAGGCCAAAGGAAACTGTTGTCATCAGGCATGGTTATGACTTCTGACATTCCTGATAGTCAAGACAAAAGGGAAAGGAAAATAAGATGTCTGAGAAAAGGAAGAGTAACAATTTTTGATGAAAATTAAATAGACACATATATATCTAACTCACCAATATATTTACTCTAGATGTATACATTCACATACATTTCACATAGTTAGAAAATGGACTGTTAGCATATTACAAGATAAATTCTTAATCTAATAATCTCATACATGCCCATCATTCATGCTCTATCTCTCCTTCAAATATTGTTCTTACGTTTTACAAAAAAAAAAATTTGAGATCTGAGAATTTTTCCCCTTTTACTCAGAGATATCTCTGTGTGTAGGGTCATTTAATGATAAGGAACAGACCATCCCTTTTACCTCTGAAGAGTACCCTATTTTTCAGCCAAGAGAGACCAGACAAAGATAACCAGGCAGATTTTTTTTCACCCCTAGTGTCTGACTGGATGACAAAGAAGTCTGGTACTTTAGCCAAGTTGTCTGCCAACAATTCCTTTTCTTCACTTGCTATTAGTTGCCTGGTCACAAGAAAAAAAGCAAAACAAAACAGTCTTTATCAACTTATGGACATCTTACTTTCCCACTTAATAAATATTTGGGTCTATCTGTTGCCTCACATCCCGTGTGAGTTGGTATGAGAACCGGTCTGGCTATTATGTATAGAAACAAACACTTAGACATGTGCCTTTGGGCAAATATCTGCAACACTGGTAATACTTTGCATATGTATACTTTTTTTAGTTTCTCAAACAAGTGGCAACATGGTGAGATTGAAAGGTTTGGGTCTGTAACAGCCTCTAAATTTATCCTATTTACTTACTCTGTGTGAAACAGAAACATCAGTTAATATATTAGAATTTCAATTTTTCATTGGTAAAAGTGATGACAATTATATCTACTTTTAAGTACGGTTAAAAGGATTAACACTGAGAGAGAGAGAGAGTGTGTGTGTGTTTGGCAGGGTGGTAGCACATGTTAAGTATTATTCAACAGATGTTAGACTCCTTTCCTGTATGAAGTCAGGACGACTATCCTTATTCATTAATTAAACACAAGCTAAGAACCTGTGCCATATCAAAAAGAGTAAATCAAACAAATAAGAAAACTGAACTATAAAATTAGAAGTGAGTTTCTGGGGGTCACACAAAAGAAAGACCTTAAGGCTAGAAACCATATTTCCTGGTTCTCAATCCATTGTCTATTCTATTGCTATACTTTGTATTCATGTATTCATTCATTCATTCAATCAATCATCCGTTCCTCCCTTAATCATTTGCACTCATTCTATTCAAGGGCTTCTTATATAGCTGTATAGGTTGTACATGTCATAATAGCTGTGTGACCTGGCCTCTTCCAAACTTCACAAACCATGCTCTTCCAACGCTTACTATAGCATTGTTCTTATTCTAGCTACCCTGTGCATTTTTCAGTTTGCTTGTATTGAAATTGTGTACCATATTATTAGCCTTAGTAACAAGTTCAAATGAAGAGTGACAAGCGAGACTTTGTATCGTTCCTCTCATCCAGGTATTCTCACTTTGCCTCCTCAGAAGTTCATTTAAATAAAAGCAATCAGTGTATCCATGTTGGCACTTGGGGATGGCCAGCCTGGAAAACGTCTATAAAATGTGTCCCTTGTGCTACAATTGGCTGAAGCATCATTAAACAGAGGAACAGATTCTATGCAGCAGGTTTGTGATAATAGCATTGAGTTCCTTCTCATTGAGGAGGAAGGCTTTAGCCAGGGACAATTTCAATTTTGGTCTGGTCTCAACTGCTCGTTCTTCCAAATTATTCAGATTAGCTTCTGAGTCTTTCCCCCATTATGGACCTAAAACAGCTTTGCTCTGGGGTCCTGATTATTTGCAACGGGAGGTCTCTATACTATTTTTATGAAACTGTTCGTGTTTTTCAGGGTTTACCTCAAATATTGAGGTATATTAGTCTGTTCTTACACTGCTATAAATAAATACCTGAGACTGGGTGATTTATAAAGAAAAAAGGTTAATTCGTTCATGGTTCTGCAGACTGCACAGAAAGCATGATGTTGGCTTCTGCTGGGCTTCTGGGGAGCCTCAGGAAACTTACAATTATGGTGGAAGGCGAAGTGGGAGTGAGCACCTCATATGGCCAGAGCAGGAAGAAGTGGAGGGAGATGCCACATATATTTAGGCAACCAGACTCACGAGAACTCACTATCACAAGAACTGTACCAAGGGGGAAATCCACCCCCATGATCCAATCACCTCCCACTAGGCCTCACCTCCAACACTGGGGATTGTAATTCATTATGAGATTTGGGCAGGGAGACAGACCTAAACCATATCATGAGGATTCTTTAAAGAATTGGTAAGGAAGTTTTGCTTGGTCTCCAGATACTAACAAATGACAGGTAAAAAGTTACTAAATAGCAAGTCTTGATTTTTATTTCTGCTTATAGGACCCAACAGATTTTTAGTGGTCTGTGTACTCAGGCCAGCTGCCTCTTTATTTTTCAGTTAAGGCTTAGTATGTATCTTTTTGTCTGTCTTTTAAAAATACACATGTTATTTCTTCCATTGTATGGCAGGAGGAAGTATTTTAAGAGTCCTTGAGTTAGGAAGGGTAAATTTCTGGATGGAGTCCAAGATTACAGCAGCCTCCTCCACTGGGGAGAAACCTGGACAACATTAAATTTCCCATGTAGCATCATTAAACATTCTCTTGTTGCCCTAGTTCATGATTTTATTGTTTAACCAGTTCACACTGACAGTCTTGTGGGTTATAGTTCTGTTTGACTGTCAAGTACATACTATTTCCATTATATTACATTCCAGTATGTTCTGAAGGAACATGATACATGTGTGCATGGAGGAAATGTAAGTGACACCAAGTGGGCAGTTCTATTTCTCCTTGAATCTGACTTAATTTTAAGGATTGACTTTTTCCCCTCCTGTTAGCAAATTGTATTGTTCACCTTTACTTTGATATCCTATATTTTGGACCTCTTCAAATTTTACAAGATTTTAAAACCCTAGTTCCTCCATTCCAGCTAATAGGAACTATTTTGCTTTTTTGCTATTTTGAAATTTCACAGGCTTTGAAGTTGATGTGTTTATTTTTATATTACTTTGTTCAGAAGAGTAGCTAACACCATTTAATAACTACCATACACTTGTCTAGCTTCTTGGTTGCTTCTTTGTTTCAGAGGTATCAATAGCTTCTTTTCATTAAATTGTTAATAAACTTGCAGATTAATAATGACTTTCTTGAGGGCAGAAATTAGGACTTTTATTCTATTGAATCCTCAGGATATAACCCAAAAACTGGCCACAGAGTTAATGTTTTATAAATATATGTTGCTTATTCTCATCTTCAGTAGAAGAAAACCCATCAAATAATAGCCATAAAACATAAAAATTAATGAAAGTATAAAAACTGCACAGGTGAGTGATATGGTCAGGCTTTGTTTCCCCACCCAAATCTCATCTTGAATTGTAATTCCCATAATCCCCATGTGTCCAAGCGAGAGACCAGGAGGAGGTAATTGCATCATGGGAGTGATTTCCCCAATGCTGTTCTTGTGACAGTGAGTTCCCATGAGATCTTTTACACTTCTCTCTGCACTTCTCCTTCCTGCCATCTTGTGAAGAAGGTGTCTTACTTCCCCTTCGCCTTCCGCCATGATTGTAAGTTTCCTGAGGCCTCCCCAGCCATGTGGAACTGTGAGTCAATTAAGCCTCTTTTCTTTATAAATTACCCAGTCTCGGGCATTTTTTAATAACAGTATGAAAATGGACTAATACAGTGGGTAAGAACATAGATTTTAGAGCCACACAGATCCAAGTCCAAATCCTGGATATGCTGCTGGATAATGATGTAATCTGGATAAGTTAATGATATGTCTTTGTGTCCTCATCTATAACATGCAGATAATATCTGTCTTATAAAATTTTAATGAAAACTGAATAAAATAGCGCATGTAAGCACAATACTTAGCTCATAGTTAACACTCAATAAATAGTATATATCATGTTAATTATTAGCAGTAGTATCAATATTAGTATTGCTAGTAGTATTAATATCAATATTAAAAGAGTGAGATTTATAAGATTCCTGCATCCTTTTGGCATCAGACCCTAATGCTTACATTTACTAGGGTTTTTCTCCAGTTTTTATTGAGTTATAATTTACAAATTTAAATATATGTGTATTTAAGATATACAACATAGCATTTTTATGTAACTATGCTTTGTGTAATGATTTCCATAATCAAGTTAATTAACATGTGTAATCTCATATAGTTATTATACTATTTTCTTTTTTTGTGGTAAGAACACTTAAGATCTGCTTTCTCAGCAAATTTCAAGTACATAATACATGATTATTAACAATAATCACCACGCTGTACAATAGATCTTCAAGCTTATTCACTGTAAGCTGAAAGCTATTTGTTCTGTGGCCTGTGTCAGGTAAGGTCTTTTGAGAAGCCAATGCCAAGACAGGATTAGATGTGCAAGAGGCTTGTTGTGGAAAGTGGTTATGAAGGATAAAGATGGATGGAACAAGAGAAGGCAGGTGATGCCATTCTGGCACCTGTGAAAGGGGGGGTGGGAAGGAAGGAGGCTATTGTAGGGGCTGCAGTTCTGATTATGGTCCTGAGAAATCCCTGGCTAGGCCAATGCAGGATCTCAGAGCAGATTTATAGGATTCCTGCATTAAGCAGGAGTGGACTAACTGGTGCCGCTGCTGTGTTCTGTCATGTCCTGGAGGCAGGGCAGGTGAAGTATGGCCTTAGCATGAATGTCAAGATCTGAAGATGCAGCCACATTTTCACCTATGCTTCCAGCAGCAGCTTTTCCTGAATGGAGATCTGACTAGTGCACCTCCATGCCCACCCCTTGGTCTTAAGGTCTATTTTTCCACTTGTTAGGGTCTCTGTTTGTCATCAGTGGCATAAATGACACACACAAAAAACTCCATTGAGGTAGTTAGATTTCACTTGAATGATTTGCCTGAAGTACCTGGAACGTAGTCAAGTGTTCAGAAAATGTTCATTCCTTTCCTTTTCCCCCAGTTTTTCCTTCTATTTTTAACTTCCCATCCCATAAAGGTAGATACCCAATCTTTGCTGAATACTTTCAGTGTCAAGATTCCAGCAAATAATTCAACTTGGAAAAATCCTCACTTTTGTCTCATCTTGTAATCTTGGGTAAAATGTACTGACTAAAGTTGAATTACCCAGTTAATGCATTTGACCCTCTTGTTCTTTTATCTATGCAGTCAGCCTTGGAAAGAGAAAAGAAAAACAGAAAAAATGAAAAGTAATTCATATTTGGCATTAGATTTTATTTCTTGAGGGAATAAAACTTGTGTCTCAGTGAGATTAAATCATTTATGGAAACACTATGTCTTGAATGCTTTGTCCTATTCAAGTCGTGGGGGCACATTCACGAAATAGAACTGCTTAGATCAGAGAAGATGAGCTGAGTGGGAAAGATTGGTATCTTCTCAGTGTTCTCAGAGACAAACCCTTCTGAATTCCAGCCAAATAATAGAGCACACAAAACTAGGGCATAGGTTGAAATAATTACATATTACACAGAAAAATTGAAAAATATAAAACATAATTAATGGGATTAGAATTCTACAAAATATTACATAAGCTATGGCAAGCAGATGATATATAAATACACATAGTTTTTAAATGATTCTTTCTATACACATTCTTTTAAAAGTTGCAGTTGGGAGAAGCACACACTTTGCTTTTTGCTTCTGCCTTGACTGTAACACATCATAAAAGTGTTGTTAGATGCAAAACACTTTCATGGAGAAGCTTTCCCAGCTCCAAACACAATCAGTTTAAATTAATTATTTTCCAGATTGCATAATGTTGTGTGGTTGTCTTTGGATGCCTTATAAGCAATATTTAAAAATATATATTATTCTCTGCAGAAAATTTCTCAGTAAAGCACCTTTATTTCCATGGTTGGCTTAACAAGGTTAATCCTGTTTGTATCTGCCCATTTTGGATATTTGAATTGAGTTCTGTTGAGATTCTTTCTATGAGATGGAAGAGAGAGAACTCTCAGGTTTTTGTGATGGCATTTGAAGCTCTACATGGTCAGATTTCCTGCTAAAGAACTTCAAGAATTCCTCACTGCTCATAGGAAAAAAGGCAGATCATTTGGCTTAGACTTCATTTCTAAATAATTATATATTTAAAGTTACTAACAATACGAAGAATAATGAAATGAGCACCCACATATCCAAAACACAGCCTTGCCAAATCTGAACATTTTGCTATTTCAGATTTTTGCTATGATTCAATCATTTTTATTCTAAAATGAGTCTGAAAGTTAGAGCTAGAGTTGTAGGCTCCTGCGATATCCTTCATCTCATCCAATTCCCACTCTTCCAAGAAGTAACCAATGTCCTAATTTGATGTGCATCATTCATGCAAGTGTTTTTGTCTTTCTATTATATATGCAATACAGTATGTCTAAAAATAATTCATGACATTTACTAGCTTTTAAAATGTGCGTAGAAATTATATTCTATATATCCCACTGAAATGTATTTTTGTATGTGGTAGAGGAGTGAGGATACACTTGTTTTTTCTTTTACAAACGAATGTTACCACACTTCTTCATGTATAGTTTATAATCCTTCCTACCTCATTTTGTAGATTTGTTTAGGTGTTTTTCCTTTCTTCAATTTCTCTTTAAATCAGTTGTGGTAAGTTACATTTTTCTAGAAAATGTCCCATTTCTTCTACATTTTCAAACTTATTAGCAATGTTTTCCAGAGATTAGCTTTAATATTTTTCATTTTCTGTTATTTTTATAATACATCCACTTTTCAAACTTTTAAGGCCTATGATTAACTTTGCTGTCTGCTTTGTTTCCTGACTAACTTCTCCAGAGTTTGTTCTATTATATTAAATTAATTTTTATAATGAAACACAGCTTTTGATTTTAACAATTCTCTCTATTATAGGTTTGTTTTCTATTTCTTTAATTTCTATTTTCATACTTCTTATTTCTTCATTTGTGTGCTCTTTGGGTTTACACTTCAAAAATGTTTCCAATTTATTAAATTTTAAGCCTAGCATTTTAATTTTCATGCCTTTTGTTTATAATACAGCAATGTCAAGTTACAATTTTTTCTCCAATTACTGCTTTAATTGATTTCTACTTGTTTTGACATTATCATTCACAGAGTTTATATTCTTGGGTGGAGTGGTAAAAGGTGATGAACAAAAATAATTAATAAGTGGTAAAATATATTTTATAGGTGACAAATGCCATAAAATATGTTCAAGGTAAAGGAATGAGGAATTCTGGGGGTAGAGATGGGATTTTTGCTATTTTAAATAGAATTATTAGGGAAGGCCTTACTCACAAGATGATATTTGTGTAAAAACTTGAAGGAAGCACCCTTGCCAATATCTAGGGGAAAAGCATTTAAACAGAGGGAACTGAAATTTCAAAAACTGAGGTAGAAGCAGGGTTGAAGTATTTTTCTCTTGAGTTTCCATTTCTTTATATATTAAACTAAAGTTTGGCCTGCAGCAGGGTTTCCTGACTTTCAAACTTTGGACATTTGCAAATAACCTTCCTGTTATTTACCTTATTCACATACCACCCAAAGAGTGTATAATGTATTGCCAAAAAATGCAGAGAGATGGAGTAGAGGTACTACTTATGTTAGCTTCAACCTAAGCAGGAACTTGTTTTTTGAATATTTATTAAGATAAATTTACAAATTTAATAATAATTAAATTGTCTGTGTGAAAACTACAATCATTCAGTATTACCAGTGAAATAAGTGCCGCATTTAGGAAAACAGCTTTAAATTGGAAAACTTAAACTCTTGTTTAGTTCTATTTCCGTATGTTTATAAATTGACTACTGAATGAACATTAGATAATTCTATAATTTTCCATAGATATAATTTTTCTGATTCTCCTTCAAAATCTAAAATACCCTAAGTGTGATAAGAAATGTTGTTGGTTATCAGTATGATGGTCCCTGACTTACAATGATTCAACTTAATAACTTTTCAACTTTACAATGATGTGAAATTTTCACAATCTCAATGTAATGTACAGTATTCAATAAATTACATGAAATGTTAAATACTTTATTATAAAATAAGCTTTGTGTTAGGTGGTCTTGCCCAACTGTAATGTAAGGCTTATGTAAGTGTTCTGAGCACATTCAAGTAGGTTAGGCTAAGCTATGATGTTCAGTAGATTAAGTGTATTAAAAGCATTTTTAACACATAATATTTTCAACTTATGATGGGTTTATTGGGATGTAATTACACTGTAAGTTGAGGAGCATCTGTATTCTTTTTTTAACTTTTATTTTAAGTTCAGGGGTACATGTGCCGGTTTGTTAAAGTATTTGAGGCAGCAAGGAAGTAGGTATGGCTGAAGAAGAATGAACATGGAACATATTTTGAGAATTAACAGGGTATAAATTATTTTAAGTACTTTTACCACCAATGAGATAGGAAGCTACTGGAAGGTTTTAAGCCGAGGATTGACAGAGTCTGACTTTTATTTTTTTTAAGTTTCAAATGTTGAGAGCAGACTCTAGGGATAAGGACAGAATCAGGGAGGCCAGGTGAAGAAGCTACTAAAATAATCTTGACGAACAATGATAGCAGTTGGATTGTATTCATAGTGGTGAGTGAAGTTAGTGAAAAAAAAAGTAAATATTATAGTTGTCATTTTTCACATATTACTCTTCCTGCCATTTCTGTTTATCTTATTTTAAATTCCATCTTCCATGTCTCCTAAATTTCCTAAATGTTTATCGGTCTGTACTTAGTAGTTTCTTCAGGTCTATTTTTCATTTCACTAATTATTTCTTAAGCTTGTTTTAGGCTACTGTTTATACTTCCTTCCAATTTTAATATTAACAACTGTGTTTTTCATTTATATATTCTTTCTCAAATACATCTTTTTAATGATGTCTCATCCTTCTTTCATATATGTTATATCTTTTATATCTTTAGTCATTTTAAAGATTGTACCTTTAATCATATTAAACATACCTAATAGTTTCTATCTATTATCTAAAGTTCTTAGAGGCCTGTTGCTATTGCTTTGCTACCTTTCCCTAGTGATTGTTACTTCAGGAACTGTGTAATTTTTCTTTGTGAGCTAATTTTCAATGAAGTTTTAACTTGGGAAACATTTTGTAAACTTGTTTGAAGGTATGGCATATCAAATGGATTTGTGCTTGCTTCTTCTTGGAGCCCCCAAAATAATAGCTGTGTGTATCCCTTTTATGTTAATTTCTCAGCTTGTAGCTTTCCAGATCATTCATACAGCATTGATTCACTACTGTTGCTGTTGCAAAGATTGTCACACTCCAATCTTAAGTGTCAAAAGTCTTTTGTAATAAATCACTAGAAATGAAAATTTTAATTTTGTGGCCAGGTTGACAAACAAATTTTATTTGTGCCTTCCTATAATGATAGATTTCTTAAACCTTTTATTCTATTTTTGTAGCCCTAGGAAAGCACTTAAACTGTGGGTAGATGTCAGTTATGCTTCCCTCTATCCCCAACATTTCAGGTCTAATATCTCCTTCTTCGTCCAT
This sequence comes from Gorilla gorilla gorilla, assembly GCF_029281585.2. Lineage (NCBI taxonomy): Eukaryota > Metazoa > Chordata > Mammalia > Primates > Hominidae > Gorilla > Gorilla gorilla. The sequence continues at coordinate 184,045,086 of NC_073224.2, read as the reverse complement.
TTACTTGCATAAAAGTCAAGAGCTTTTTTAGTCCCAGGGTTTCCTTATGAGCTTGCTGGTGAGGAGTGCAGGGTTTTTGTTTCTGTTTTTTTTTTTTTTTTTATAGTTTCTGTGGATTTTCCTTTCTTCTTGGTTCGCTTATGCCTTTAAATGGTGTTTGTTGTGTTTTATGGAGCTGTCGAATGTGACATATTGACAGAAGTAGATGGTGAACTGTTTTGACACTTTGTGATCTGTTACTAATTTACCTTTCTGATTTTATATTTATTACCCATTGATGTGCTCATACTAGCTTAATGACTTGGCCAAATTGACAAGTTATTACATTGCTTCTGCTGTTTTTTTCTCCTGGATTTTTTTCTATTGCTAATCTCTTAAAACCATATATAACCCATATATTGAGGCTCAGCTTAAATGTCAATCCTTTCAGGAATCTGCCTTTCATATGCCAATGGGCAGGGGTATTTGCTCCTATGATGTCTTATCTTCACCTCTTCATTAGTGCCCATGGGCTTCCCCATCTATTATGCTTATTGTTATGCTCTTACCTTCTCCAGCATCACCCTGCCCTAGCATTAGACTGAGAACATATGATCCAGGACAAGATCTGTGCTTGATTCATTCTGTATGTAACACAGGTATCGCACTATGTCTTTCAGAGTCTGAGAGTATATTAAATAAAATTGTGTAAAAGTAGAGTTTCAAGCAGAAGCTGTAACATAAACATACCATGAATGGAATTGGTATATCCAGTGAAGCTTAGATTAGATGTCTGTAAATCTATTCCAATTTTAAGAACCAATAAAAATAATAATAAAAGCAGTAGGAGGCAGCCAAATGCCTAGGCAGATAGGGGTAAGTCCCCAGTGAAAACCCACCTCCAAGCCAAAGACAGTTTAAAGCCTAAAAGACTAGGTACAAGTTAAATCCTTAGACTGGATTGAGAACTTGTCTTCCTGTTTGGCATGCTTTCCTCTTGATTCCCACCTTTCACCTATTTTACCTATACCTACCCTTTCCTAATTGTTTTTCTACGCTGTCATGCCCACCTTTGAGTGGTGACTTTGCTTCAACATTTATTGCATACTCACAAACCAATCAGCATGCACTTCCCATCCTGTGCCTATAAAGACCCCAGAATCAGTTGGTAGAGGGGGAGACAGTCTGCCTTTGGGGAAGAGACAACCTGACTTTGGGGAAGACCATCTGCCCTTCCCATTCCCTCTCTAGTTTCCCTCTCCACTGAGAGCCGTTTTCATTGCTCAATAAAATTCTCTGCCTTCACCATTCTTCAATCATCTGCATGACTTCATTCTTCTTGGACAATGGACAAGAACTTGGGACCCACCAAGTGTGGTTACCCAGAAACGCTATCACGCTGGCTCTTTGCCCTCGCTGGTGGAGGGAAGCCACCTCACACAATGAGGCAAGGAGCCAACTGAGTTGCTAACATGCCACCGTCCGTGGAAGGTGGAACTAAAGGAGCACTGTAACATCCCCTCTGGGGCTTCAGGATCATGGGCACCCTCACATGGGCACTGCCACATTCCCCTCAAGGCGACACACCTGATCTGACCACAGGCGCTGCACGGAGCTTGTTCCTGTATCGGCACTCAGAGCGGCTGGCTGGGTTCCTCACTCGCTCGCTCGTGTGCTCCCTCCCACAAGGGGTTGAGTGCAGTAGGCTGAGTAGAGGGGGCACCCCTGCCATGAGTTCAGCAAAGGGGTCAAGAAAAATCCTGCATCAATAATAGCCCAAATGGTTAAGCCTATTATGTTTCAGGCACTTTGCTAGGTGCTTTACTTAGATGATCTCTAATTCCCCTGACAATTCAGAAAAACAGATGAGGTTAAGGTAGTTGCAGATCAGAGGCAGTAAAAGTCAGAGCTGAGATTTGGGTCTAGATCTATCTAGCTTCCAAAGACAACAAAAGGCAAATGTATATAATTGCCAAAAGAGGAAAGCAATGAGCTTTAGTGAAGATAAAGTATTGTTTATTCCAGGTAGATGGTCAGAGACGGTAGACTGAAGTAGATGAAATTGGAAGAATGCCACTCATTTGTTAGGGTACAGTTCCAGTGCCCCCTCATCCAGGAAGCACTGACTCCCCTGCCTAGATAGTTTCTTCCTTCTGGTTTTCCTCAGTCCTCTCTGTATTTACCAAAATTTTTACATTTTAATCACTTGATTTTAATAATCTGTTTATGGGTTTTTTTCTCCACTAGCCAATGACTGTCTTAAGGACAGGAACTTTAATTTTTTTTACTCTTTTTTTCATGCTATTCTCATAAAATAATAATGTGTTTCTATCAAAATATTTACATAACATATTCTGGTCTCAGAGATTCATAATGCAAATAAATAAATAAAGGTTCTAAGAACTCTTGCAAAAGAGATTTGTTTAGCCTCAGCTAAAGTAACATTTCCCAATTCTGTTTGACCACAGAACTCCTTTTTTTTTAGAACACTTACTGATATTTGTGTACTAATATTTTGGAAAATAAACCTTGATATAGTTTTCATACATTACTTTCTTTAATGTTTCTTTTCTCTTTGTTTTTGGGGTGATAGATAAGTAGTGGTGTTCACTAATTTTATAATATAAAATAAATTTTCATCATATCAATTGCTAAAAGAAAGTATGCTGTGTAGCAAGCAGTAAACAGTTTGTTAAAGAAAACTGCTCTCTTGGTAAGAAAAAGTACTTGGCATTTCTGTCTTTGAGGTAGCCACACTTGTCCTAGCAATGTGTGTGTGTCTGCATGGTGTGTGTGTGTGTGGCGGGGGGGTATGTGGTATGTGTGGTGGGGCATCTCTAAATCCAATCCAAATTTGCTCCTCACTTTGATTACTCTTTTAGATTGTTATTTCATTCCTTCACAAGCATAGACTTCTTTGTCTGCTGCTTCTGTTGAAGCACATAAATCCAAGTGGCAGCTGTAATATTTAGAAGTACAAAATACATGGGAAAGGGCTCAACAGTTTTCTCAGTGCTAATGGCAGCCAAGGGCTGAGCTGTGTGTGTCATAAATGGTAGGGTTGTCCAAAGGAAAAAATCCTTTGTAGGCATTTTTATCCTCTTTAAATTTTTGCTTTTAAAGAGTGGAATCTTTCAGTAGCAGAAGCAGTTACAATCAAACCTCACCTGTTTTTTACATCTCACAGCTCCTTGGGGAACACAGCAAATGAAGATGACCCAGGGGAAAAGGGGTAGTGATGCCAAGTTCTTAGCAGAACGGCTTTCCAAAAGATGTGCTATGCAGAGGTGCTTTTCTGTTTTATAACCATTTTGGTGTCTCTTGCCCCATGAAATGACTCTAGAAAAGTCTCCTTTTCTGCAGCCATAAATGCCTCTACTATGATCCTCAGGAAAACACTCATAAAACACACTCATGTGAGGAATTCAATGTTACTTGTCTCATGAGTCTCCAGTATACTACATATGCAGGCATAGACCTATATTTAATTCCAAAACATTTGGAAATGGTGCACCCCAAGATTCTCAGTTTCCAGTATAATTATAAAGCACTTGCTAAAGTAGAGTGAAAAAGATGTTTTTACTCCTTAATGTTGTTTTTGTTTTATTTACAGTGCTTGGTAAGTAGGTAGACTCCTAAATAAAAAACAAAAGTTAATTTTAAAATATTGCTGGTAACATTTTGATCAGGAAAAATACCATTATTGAGGACCTACCATGGATCAGCATTATGCATTTTATTCCACTAAATTCTCACAATGCTCTTATAAGGTAACATTTATTCTCATTTTACATATGAGGAAAAAAGATCTCAGAGGCTGAGAGGTCACAGAATTATGAAATGCTAGAGCTAATGTCTGAAACACGGTTTTCAACATCTCCAAGGGTATAATAGGAATGCTGGAGGAGGGGAGGCAATTTCAGGTCAAGTTATCTATGAGATAGTATCTGCAGCAAGACATTAGGACATGAGCCTAGAGTCACTGTGTTGCACGATTTTTCTCAGCCCCTTTACTGGACTCTCAGAAGGGGTGCCATCTACTCAGCCCACTGTGCTCAACCCCTTGCTGGAGGGAGCACATGAGTGAGCAAGTGCAGAACCTGGCCAGCCACTTCATGGAGCAAGCTCCGTGCGGGGCCTGCATCCAGAGCAGGTGTGCCACCTCAAGGGGAATGCGGCAGCCCCCAAGTGAAGGTGCCTGTGACCTTGAAGCCCCAGAGGGGGTGTTACAGTGCTTCTTAGTTCCACCAGCCATTGACAGTGGCCTGTTAGCAGCTCAGTTGGCTCCTTGCCTCATTGCATGGGGTGGCTGCCCTCTGCCACTGAAGGCAAAGGGCCGGTGTGACAACATTTCTAGGTACCCACACTCAGTGGGTCCCGAGCTCTTGTCCAGCATCCAAGAAGAATGAAGTCACATGGATGGTTTGAAGTATGGTGAAGGCAGATAATTTTATTGAGCCATGAAAATGGCTGTCAGCAGAGAGGAGAGCTGGAGATGGGATGGGAAGGTCAGGTCCTCTTCCCCAAAGTCAGGTTGTCTCTTCCCTAAGGTCAGGCCATCTCACTTTCTACCTACCGAGTCTGGGATCTTTATAGGCACCGGACACGGAGTGCATGCTGATTTGTTTGTGAGTATGCAAAAATGGTTAAAGCAAAAGACACTACTCAAAGTTGGGCATGACAGTGTAGAAAACCAATTAGGAAAGGATAGGTATACGTAAAATTGGTGAAGGGTGGAGATCAATCAGAGGAGAGCATGCCAAACAGGAAGACAAGTTGACAGGGAGACATCACTCCTGGTTCATGGCCTCTTCTGTGATGGTGGTGCCATACCCTAAGATGGAGAAGGGTGGGGACTAACTGGGGCTTGAGGGGCAGAAATCAGAAGTACCACTGGGGTCATAGAATTAGCTAGTGTCAAGTTAAAAGGAAAAGAATACAGAAACTACTACATATTTTTTCCAAAGAAGCATCTGTTGCAGGAAAATGTCCACAAAGGTCAGGGGTGCATTATAACTTTCATAGCTCTTTGCACTTTTAATTTCTTGGGCCCCTTCCTCCATTGATCTTTTTTAAATGTTTTATGACTATATTGGTGTAATGACAAATATAATCTAAGCTAGCATCATTGTCATACATTTATTTTTTTCTTCTGATGAAAAAATAAAAATGAAAACATTTCTTTGGCCTCTAAATTGTGGGCCCAAGGTACTGTGCCTGATGGATATGTTGGCTCTCATAACAGTGTTGAAATGAGGGGAGGGTGAAAGGGGAATGGGGTATTCCAGCAACACTAAGGTCCTGCCACCAATGGGCTAGAGTTCGTGAGCTGCACTTATCCGCTGATGGCACTGGAACCACCAAATGCTGCAATCTTATTGTTCCCTCAATTGCTGCAGCTGCTCAAAGTGCCATCACAGAAATTTCTGGAATGGTCACAACTGCTACTGAGCAGAAAATTTCAGGGTTGCCATTGCCAGAGGTACTGCCAACTGCTGAACTGTTCTTAATTTCTTGTCCTTTCTCATCTCCCTGTAGTATGTTTTATTGGCAGAACCTGATGGGAAGTCAGCAGGCCTGGGAGTCTGGGGCCTGTCATTTGCAGGCTTCCAGTCCTCCATCCAGGAGACCACAAGAGAGCAAATTCTGGATTGATAATCAACCGATAAGTATCTGGCATATGCATGTTAAGTATGAGATGTCTGTGAAAGATACCAATGGAAATGTCAAGTGAGAGCACATTGAGGGGGGTATGGAGAAATGAGTTAGACAACAAAGCCTGCAACTAAGATCACCAACATTTCCACCAGATAAAAGAAGAAAAACTGGCAGAAGAGCCTGAGAAGAAATCCAAGTGGAAAAGCAGCCAAATGTAGAAGCTAAGAGGGGAGAATGTTTTTAGAAAGGGTGGATGATCAGCTGCGTTAAACACTGCTGAAAGGCTTAAGAAGACAAAAACATGAAAATGTCATTGGATTTCACATCATGGCCATTGTTGGTAACCTTGACGAGGGTAATTTCAATCAAGAGCTATGCACAGGGGCCAAAACGGCTTCGTGCTTTCTGATTTACTTTATGAAATCCCCTATGGTATGTGGATTATTACCTCACACATCTACTGAGTTCCAAACTCAGCTTTCTGACAAGTCCAGTCTTGTTTCTACTATCTCAAAAAGTTATAAAATAATCACTGTCCTTCCTTTATGAGCAATAACACTGAGAAATAGAAGGTTCCAATCCTTTCTTGCAAAAATTCTGGCCATGTGCAACTTGGACCACATGGAATCTCAAATTAAAAAATATTCTTAGATGAAAAATTCCAAGGCCTCTAGCATTTCTCGTCGGTAAGTGCTTTGAGTGTGCACAGATGGAAACCAGGAGTAGGCATGGTCTTCCCATTACCACCACCCCAACACTTATTTTATCATCCTTTCTTTAAAGAGCAAGAGAAGTTTTGGTGTTCTGATCCCTTTATTTTAAGGCAATGGCAGATAACTTTAGATCACATCTGTCAGCTAAAAAAATCCAAGGAAGCTGTTGCATGCTAGCCAGCCTTCAGAAGATGAAAGGTCAAATAATAACTGGTGAGGTGAGAGGAGCTGTGAAAGGGGAAAATGAAAATCTATTGAAAAATGAGGAGTTACCATGTAAGGCTAAGTAGCTGAGAAGGGCCCCAGGAGAATATTCTTGCTGATTCCAAAAAGTCCATGGAATTACTAGTGGCACCAACAGGAATATTAAGATAGAGAAACAATCCAAAGAAGAATGATATTTTGTCATCTCTGGGGCATTAAATTATCTGGGAAAATCAGGTACATTTCTTTTTCCAATTCCTAAGTTTGTCTTTTGCCTACATTGCTGTAATGATTTCCTTATTTGTCTCCAGCAATTGTCATAAGCCCTGATTATGACTCTCTACACTATAGAAAAGATGATATTCCAAACACACAAGTTTAACCGCATAGTTTAAACTCTCCATTGCTTCCCATTACTTTCAGGATAAAGTGCAAATTCCTTAAGATAGCTTATCTTTCTTACTTTCTCCACCCATCTCCCACCAGATACACATACACCCCTGCCCCAAACTCCAACTATAATAACTACTCCCATTTATCCTGTATAATTCCTGTTTTTCATTCCAGCTTAGATATCACCTTGTGTCGAAAAAAAAAGCCTTCTCTAACCTCTAAGACTGGGCTAAGTTCCTTCACTAGGTACCTCTAGCCCTGCCTTAACATATTTCTCTATATAGATTATTTGACTGACTTCTCCACTAGACTGTAAACGCTTGAGGATTGGGACTATGTCTTCTTCACTATTATAAGTTGTATTAGTCTGTTTTCATGCTGCTGGAAAAGACATACCCAAGACTGGGAAGAAAAAGAGGTTTAATTGGACTTACAGTTCCACATGACTGGAGAGGCCTTAGAATCATAGTGGGAGGCAAAAAACACTTCTTACATGGCGGTGGCAAGAGAAAATGAAAAAGATGCAAAACCAGGAACCCCTGATAAAACCATCAGACCTTGTGAGACTTATTCACTATCATGACAACAGTATGGGGGAAACTGCTCCTGTGATTCAAATTATCTCCCACTGGGTCCCTCCCACAACACATGGGAATTATGGGAGTACAATTCAAGAGAAGATTTGGGTAGGGACACAGAGCCAAACCATATCATTCCACTCCTGGCCCCTCCAAATTTCATGTCCTCACATTTCAAAACCAATCATTCCTTCCTAACAGTTCCCCAAAGTCTTAAATCATTTCAGCATTAACCCAAAAGTCTATAGTCCAAAGTCTCATCTGAGACAAGGCAAGTTCCTTCCGCCTATAAGGCTGTAAAATCAAAAGCAAGCTAGTTACTTTCTAGATACAATGGGGGTATAGGTATTGGGTAAATACAGCCATTCCAAACAGGAGAAATTGTCCAAAACAAAGGGGTTACAGGGCCCATGCAAGTCTGAAATCCAGTGGGGCAGTCAAATTTTAAGGCTCCAGAATGATCTCCTTTGACTCCATGTCTGACATCCAGGTCATGCTGATGCAAGAGGTAGGTTCCCATAGTCTTGGGCAGCTCTGCCCCTGTAGCTTTGCAGGGTATAACCCCCCTCCTGGCTTCTGCCACAGGCTGGTGTTGAGTGTCTGCAGCTGTTCCAGGTGCATGGTACAAGCTATCGCTGGATCTACCATTCTGGGGTCTGGAGGACGGAGGCCCTCTTCTCACAGCTCCACCAGGCAGTGGCCCAGTAGGGACTCCGTGTGGGGCTTCAACCCCATATTTCCCTTCCAAACTGCCCTAGCAGAGGTGAGGGGCCCACCCCTGCAGGAAACTTTTGCCTGGGCATCCAGGCATTTCCATACATCTTCTGAAATCTAGGAGGAGGTTCCCAAACATCAATTCTTGATTTCTGTGCACCCAGAGGCTCAACATCACATGGAAGCTGCCTAAGTTTGGGGTTTGCACCCTTTGAAACTATGGGCTGAGCTGTACATTGGCCCCTTTTAGCAATGGCTGGAGCAGCTGGGATGCAGGGCACCAAGTCCCTAGGCTGCACAGAGCATGGGGACCCTGGGTCAGGCCCACAAAACCATTTTCTCCTCCTAAGCTTCTGGGTCTGTGATGGGAGGGGCTGCCATGAAGACCTATGACATGCTCCGGAGACATTTTCCCCATTGTCTGGAGGATTAACATTTGGCTGCTTGTTACATATGCAAATTTCCACAGCCAGCCTGAATTTCTCCTCAAAAAATGGGTTTTCCTTTTCTACTGCATCGTCAGGCTGCAAATTTTCTGAACTTTTAGGATCTGTTTCCCTTTTAAAATGGAATGCTTTTAACAGCACCCAGGTCACGTTTTGAATGCTTTGCTGCTTAGAAATTTCTTCTGCCAGATACCCTAAATCAGCTCTCTCGAATTCAAAGTTCCACAAATCTCTAGGACAGGGGCAAAAATGCCACCAATCTCTTTGCTAAAACATAATAAGAGTCACATTTGCTCCAATTCCCAACAAGTTCTTCATCTCCATCTAAGACCATGTCAGCTTGGACCTTATTGTTCATATCACTATCAGCATTTTTGTCAAAGCCATTCAACAAGTCTCTAGGAGGTTCCAAACTTTCCCATATTTTCCTGTCTTCTTCTGAGCCCTCCAAATTCTTCCAACCTCTCTGTGTTACCAAGTTTCAAAGGTGCTTTCACATTTTCAAACACCTTTTCAGCAACACCCTAATCCTGGTACCAATTTACTGTATTAGTCCATTTTCATGCTGCTGATAAAGACATACCTGAGACTGGGAAGAAAAAGAGGTTTAACTGGACTTATTTTACCATCCCATAGGGCTGGGGAGGCCTTGGAATCATGGCGAGAGGTGAAAGGCACTTTTTACATGGTTGTGGCAAGAGAAAAATGAGGAAGATGCAAAAGCATCTTCTGATAAAACCATCAGATCTCGTGAGACTTATTCACTACCAAGAGAACAGTATGGGGGAAACCACCCCCATGATTCATATTATCTCCCACCTGGTCCCTCCCACAACACATGGGAATTATGGGAGTACAATTCAAGATGAGATGTGGGTGGGGACACAGAACCAAACCGTATCATAACACTAATGCCTAGCACAACATATGGCTCATTTTATCAATAAAGACTCATTGAATAAATAAATTCACGAGAGAGAAAAAAACAGCTAGGACAATTCCAGGGGCTGAATTGAGCCTGGACATTCATTACTCAAGATATCTCAAGGGAGTGCAGCCAGGAAGGAATCATTGTTGAAAAACTGAAGGTCAAAGTCAATAAATCCAGACCATATGTCTGGTCCAAAGACAGAATATCAACCTAAGAATGAGTTGGCAAATAAAGAGTTTGGTGAGTTTATAGAAATATAGGACAAGATACAAGGAATGGCTGAAGGAGAGAGGTTGTCCTGTTCATTTGGGCTGCTATAACAAAATACCTTAGATTTGGTGGCTTATAAACATCAGAAATGTATTGCTCCCAGTTCTGAACACTGGGAACTCCAAGATGAAGGTACTGGCAGAGTCAGTGTCTGTGGAGGGCTCACACTCTGGTTCATCATTAGCACTTTCACTGTGTCCTTACAGTGGAAGGGGCAGGGCAACTGTCTGGGGCCTATTTTATAAGGGCACTAATCCCATTCATGAGGGTGTCACCCTCATGACCTAATCACCTCCCAAAGTCCTGACTTAATACCATCATCTTGGGGATTAGGTTTCAACATATGAATTTTGAGGTAACACAAACTTTCAGACCATAGCAGTGGAGAATCATCAGTTTGGAGCCCTTTTGTGTGTACTCATCAGGTCTAGTGGAAGTGGGGAGAAGAGTTTCAAGGGGCTCATCTAAGCTGACTTGCATGCATACAGTAAAGTGTAATAGACACATCACAGGGTACTGGAATCAGATTGCTTGCATTTGTATCCTGGCTCCTCCACCTCTTACTAGCTCTGTAACTTTGAAGAAGTTACTAGCCCTTCTACACATCAGCTTTTCTCATCTGAAAACAATCATACTAATAATGCCAAACTCTTAAAGTCACTGTGATTTGTTGGTTGGTTTGTTTGGAGACAGGATCTTGCTCTTGCACCCAGGCTAGCTGGCTAGACTGCAGTGGTGCTATCACAGCTCACTGCAGCCTTGAACTCCTGTGCTCAAGCAATCTTCTCACCTCAGCCTCCCAAGTAGCCGGGACTACAGGCATGCACCACCATATCCTGCTTATTTTCAATTTTTTTGTAGAGATGGGGTCTCACTATGTTGCCCAGGCTGGTCTCAAACTCCAGCCTCAAGTGATCCTCCCACCTTGGCCTCCCCAAATACGGGGATTACAAACTTCAGCCACTGCATCTGGCCTAAATTCACTGTGATTTTTAAGTGAGCTGATTTGTGCAAATTCTCTAAATTAGTACCTGGTACATAAAAAGCTCTCAATAAGTGTGAGAAATTAGTAAATATTAATGACGCCTTCAAGATTAACACATGCCACATGTGTCCAGCCTCTCTGTGTTGGTCCACATTAAGGACTTTCCTAAAGGCAAGTCCCCCTTTGTTTGGTATATGGTATCCTGTATCTCAGACTTTTTTCACTATGCATAATAGAGTTCTTTCTACCTGCAACATACACATGGACAGAATATATTTAGAAGTTTAAGATATGAGGTTACTTAACAGCATTTTCTAACAGTGACATGAAACTGCCAAGGCCCTGTCCCATCTCCTTTCACCCTGCTTACTATGGCTGGGGTCAAGCAGCATCATTTCCTCTTTGAAGGCACTGAGACATCCCCAACAGGATTTCTGACTCAGTGGCAAAGGCCCCATTTGGATATTGGACCCCAATCTGAATTGTACAGCTTCATTTCCTAGAGAAGCCAGATTATTAATTTCATGATATAGGTAATGATATAGAGGCTTTGTTTTCTTAAAAATTCTTATTCTTTAACATCTGGGAGGCTTTACATTCACAGCAAAAATTAAAAGGTGGATTCATGATCCATTCCTGCAGGATGTTGGGCTAGTGGGGACTCTCCTAGGCCCCATCAGTGTCTGCTCTCCCAACTGGGTGCAAAGGGTCCTTGTGGCCTGTAGCAAAGTTGCTGGTGGGCAGGAGTAGACAGCGCAAGTGCCCCTGAGAGATGGACAGGGAGCACAGCCTCCTTCTGTCTCCAGCACATCTCAAAGATGTCCAACTCAAAAATGGACAAACTGCATGGGGCATCTTCAGGCTTCCCTACTCCTGGGGATCATGGTGTTCACACAGGCACATCCCACACTCACTTCCACTCACACCCACACCCAGATTCTACTGACTCTGGCAAACAGATGCAGGCTAAATGCTAGGACCACCTCTCCACAGTGCTCACACCTTCCCAGGAGGGCTTGTCTCTTGCACCTGGGAAGTGGCCTATTTCCTCTAGAGCTAACCAGGGCAGATGGACAACTTGGCCAAGGGCCCTGTTCCCACAAGGACAGAGGGTGGGCAGGCACTTGGCTGCTAACAGAGCAGCGCTGGTTGCCCCATATGGGCTGACTTCAAGCAAAGGACACCCCATGACCTGTCAGCAGCTTCTTCTGCAATCATCTCTCCAGGGTCCATCAAGGAGTAAACTCAGTGCAATGCAGGGCATGAGGGTCACTAGTGCTGGCCTCCTGGAGGGCTCTGGCTCGCTGGGCCAGATGGTTTGGTCTTGGCTTGGGGTCAGTGGCTGCTTCTTTCCCCAAGATCCACTGGCAATTGCTCTGTTGAGACAGCTGGAAGGCATCGGGGACCCAGGAGTGTATCCTGCAGAAAAACTCCCAAAGAAGAGGATACTTGGGGTCAGAGTCTCAAGGAATGCAGAGTGCATCCTGGGTAGAACCTCCACTGAAGCCTGACAGGGTCAGGTGCTGGGAAGCAGCCAAGGAGGCCTGGAAGCATGCCCCCACTGGAAATGGGTATTGTGGGCAGAGGCCAAGGCTCTGCAAACCTCTCTCTCCCAGAATCTGGAAGAGACGATCCCAGCTCTGCTGGGAGGGAGGATGGATGAGGCTCTTGGTCAGGCCTAGTGGTTTAGGGATAGCAGCTTAACAGTGTGGTGATCACAACTTCAGGAGGCAGGTCCCAAGGCAACCAGTGCTAGTGACAGAGAGCAGGCCTGCTGACCTGGCTGGCAGCTCGTGCCTCCTGCTCACTCTCCCCGCAACCTGGGAACCAGAAGGAAGAGTGTGACAGGCAGGGCTCAGGCAGCACCTGCGAAATCCCTGGAGAACTGGGGACAGAGAAGACAAAGAGCAGGGCCTGCTCACACATATAAAGGAACACACACTGCAGTGCCCAGCCTGCCACTGTAGCAGCCGTGTGCTGCCCCAGCAGTTAATGCCACCCTGGAAGAGTGGAGAGCTGACCAGGACCTTGGCCTTCTTTGACTCCAGGGGTATATCAGCTCCAAGAAGAGGAGCTGGCCACACAGGGAGCCCCGGGAGTGCTTGGGGTGGCAGCACAGCTGGGGGTGGTAGGTGTGCGCCATTGGCTATAGGCCCTAGGGCTGTCAGGCCACAGGATGCTCTGGATAAAGGAGGGTATGGGGTGGATGTAGCTGATCCACAGGTGGATGTGGTGAAGGAAGATGGCTCGCAGCACCTGTTTCAGTGCTGCGTTCCACCTGAGTCCGGCAGGGGTGCCCGTCATCCACTGCAGCAGATTTGGAAGTTACCCCGCCACAAGGTAATAAGCTTGTCTCTTATATTCCTTCTTGTAACTATTATTTTTTTCTCTTTTGTAATTGCCTCAGCTTGAGTAATAAATATGGGCTCTAAAAGTGTAAACATACAAACAACAGGTGGAGTATCTGAGAAATCCAGTTAATTCTTTCCTGAGGATTGGGACAGAGTTTTAGTGTAGGCAGCTCCTGCTTTTATCCCTTCTTGGTGCCTTGGCCTCAGTCACGTTGCCTTCCTCCACAGGCTTCTGCTAATTGACACTACTGTCTATAATTCTGCCATGGGTACCTTAACTGAGAGTGCCTTTTGATTCTTCTGGGGAAATTCATCTACACCATTTCCTTAGACTTCTCAATCATTTCCTCATACTATAAGTAACACCATTTTAGAAAAGGAAAACAGTTTTCCCATTCTTCATCATGACAGCCATTATTGGCACCTGTTATGTTTTATCATAGCTCTGAAATTCCTAAACTTCCTCAAGTTCATGGTACTTAGTGTCTCAGTAATTCCTTCATGGCATGCCTAGGCTTAAAGAAATACCTAATAATTCTGTTTATTAAGTAGTTAGTACAAAACAACTTGTTATAATAAGCATTATATTATATTATATATATTATATATGAAAAAATATATTCTGAAATAACCACACTAACTGTATTTGTTTGCTATGGCTTTGTATTAGTCAGGGTTCTCCAAGGAGACTATGTATATAAAATAAGAATTGGCTTGCACATTTTGGAGGCTGACAAGACTTAAGATCTGCAATCAGCAAGCTGCAGACCCGGGAGAGAGGATAGTATCATTCCTGTCCAAGTCCATGAACTAGGAGAGCCAGTGATGTAAGTTCTAATCCAAGTCTTGAGTCCAAAGGCAGGAGAAGATCAAGGTGCCAGCTCAAACAGTTAGGGAACAGTTAGGGAGAGAGAATAAATTCTTTTTACCCATCATTTTATTCTCTTCAGGCTTTCAACAGATTGGACAAGGCCCACCCACATTAAGAAGGGCAATCTGCTTTCCTCAGTCTGCCAATTCAAATGTCAGTCTCACTCAGAAACGCCCTCACAGGCAAACTCAGACAATATTTAGTCAAATATCTGTGCACTCGATGGCCCAGTCAAGTTGACTCATAAAATTAGCCATCACTCGTTTTGATGTTAATAAAATATCCCAGACTGGGTGGCTTAAACAGCAAAAAAATTGTTTTCTCACAGTTATGGTGGCTAGAAGTAAAAGATGAAGGTGTTGACAGCTTTGATTTCTTCTGAGGCCTCTTTCCTTGGCTTGCAGATGGCCGCCTTCTCACTGTGTTTCCACATGGTCTTTCCTCTGTGTGTGAGCATCCCTGGGGTCTCTCTGTGTGTTCAAATTTTCTCTTCTTATAAGGACACCAGTCAGATTAGATTAGGGCCCACCTAATGGCCTCATTTTAATTTAACCACCTCCTTAATGGCCTTATCTTCAAATATAGTCACATTTTGAGGTACTAGGGTTACGATCTCAACATATGACTTTGAAGGTGGGGAGACCCAAGTCAACCAATAACACTTACTAACGGGGTTTGTGGGCCCATTTGCCGTTGTACATTTTCTCATACCTTGGAATCACATTCATCACTGCCACCCTCACATTGAATATTATACAATACAAGCTTGGCATCACAGTAGCTGCCAAAAACCCATTTTCACAAAGATGTAACATCATCAAATGGAGTGAAGCGTTATCTAATACTGAGACTCACCTAATGGAAACGATCACAAGCTAATACTTTGCAAATGTCAATCATCACTGTGTTTTCCTTTAAAATGTGGGATATCTTGAGGTGTCCCTATCACTTGTGGTGCCCAGAACACCTTACCACACAGTTTGAGAACCATAACGATAGGTGATTTACATATTTATCACATTGGTCTTCCCACTAACTTCCAGTTTAGTATTGTCCATTTAACTATTTATAAGAGGAGAAAACTGAGGCTAAGGCTGGCTATGTAATTTTACCAAGGTAACACAGTTAATAAATACTAGAATCAGGTCTACTACTCAGTTTTCCAGCACTGCTACTGGGGTAGAGATAAATACTTATATTTACATTGAAAAAATATATACTTAAATAATCACACTTACTGTATTTGTTTGCTTTGGTTATGTATTATCCAGGTTCTTCAAACAGACCACACAAAACTGGGAGTTATTGGGAAGAACAAACGTGATAAATATGAAAAACTGGGGTGCATAGTGTTGCTTAGTATTCTACATTCAGTCCCACCTCCTTTTAGTGTATCAGTCCTTCCTGCATGTCAGAAAGCTATAAAGTTAAAAGACATTTTTTTCCAGGCTTTTTTGCAGCTGGGGCTCAGGAGGCCAATTAGTATTTTTCTTTTTTTTTAAATTTTATTATTATTATACCTTAAGTTTTAGGGTACATGTGCACAATGTGCAGGTTAGTTACATATGTATACATGTGCCATGCTGGTGTGCTGCACCCATTAGCTTGTCATTTAGCATTAGGTATATCTCCTAATGCTATCCCTCCCCCCTCCCCCCACCCCACAACAGTCCCCAGAGTGTGATGTTCCCCTTCCTGTGTGCATGTGTTCTCATTGTTCAATTCCCACCTATGAGTGAGAATATGTGGTGTTTGGTTTTTTGTTCTTGCGATAGTTTACTGAGAATGATGATTTCCAATTTCATCCATGTCCCTACAAAGGACACGAACTCATCATTTTTTATGGCTGCATAGTATTCCATGGTGTATATGTGCCACATTTTCTTAATCCAGTCTATCGTTGTTGGACATTTGGGTTGGTTCCAAGTCTTTGCTATTGTGAATAGTGCCGCAATAAACATACGTGTGCATGTGTCTTTATAGCAGCATGATTTATAGTCCTTTGGGTATATACCCAGTAATGGGATGGCTGGGTCAAATGGTATTTCTAGTTCTAGATCCCTGAGGAATCGCCACACTGACTTCCACAATGGTTGAACTAGTTTACAGTCCCACCAACAGTGTAAAAGTGTTCCTATTTCTCCACATCCTCTCCAGCACTTGTTGTTTCCTGACTTTTTAATGATTGCCATTCTAACTGGTGTGAGATGGTATCTCATTGTGGTTTTGATTTGCATTTCTCTGATGGCCAGTGATGATGAGCATTTTTTCATGTGTTTTTTGGTTGCATGAATATCTTCTTTTGAGAAGTGTCTGTTCATGTCCTTTGCCCACTTTTTGATGGAGTTGTTTGTTTTTTTCTTGTAAATTTGTTTGAGTTCATTGTAGATTCTGGATATTAGCCCTTTGTCAGATGAATAGGTTGCACTCACATTGAGATTTTTAAGATGGGAATAAGGTGGAGGTTATTGTCCTGTTTGAGACTTGGACAATTTTTCTGCAGTGGCATCCCAGCAACTGGACTGCAGGCTTACATGTCAAAAGTCACAGCACTGAGTAGGTTCAGTGTTCACTGCCCAGTTACCAAATCTGTGAAGGTTGAGAGCATTTGTGACGACAGCAGCAGATGCCTCCTAATCTGGCTTATTGATCCTTGGCTGTAGCCACTGCGGGATGTTCTTAAACTCAAGAGTTCCAGTGGCTGTCTCCTAATTTCCCACATTTTGGACTGCGGCAGAAACAGAAGCTGTCCAGTGTGTGCGTGCGTGCGTGTGTGTGTGTGTGTGTGTGTGTGTGTGTGTGTGGAGGAGGGTGGTGGCTGGAATCATTCTTGTGATATTCTGGGACATTTTTTGAAGACTCAGCTATTTTCCACATTTTAAGCCCTTAGAACACTTTAGAAAGCCTGAATTCCCTGTTAAAAGATCCTTAAGATACCTTGAGTGATACATGTTTTCTATATGTAAGTTTGGATGATACACTGTAATATGTTAATAACTTAAGAGAGAAAAGCCACTACTTTTGTATTAGAGAAATAGGAAATATAATAGTACATTTCAGCCATCATGACCTGTATGTTTAGAAGGCTCAGGAATTAATGGGCTACTTTCCATTTCTGCTATTAGGATTCATTAAACAGTTAAATGGTTTAGGTGGATTTCAAAATGGTTTAGGTAGTATTTCAAAAATAGACTTTTCTGTATTCTCTCCATTAGCTTTATTTTTGAAGATATAGTCCCACATATATTTCTTGGGAAATACACACACACACACACACACACACACAACCCTTTAGATGACAGACAATATAACTGAAACTTTTATTTTACCAAGAACATGAGGAAAGAAAGACATGCTATTTTAACACAAATATAAATAGATTCAATAAATCAAACTTGGCAGAGTATCAAAAGAGAAAATCAATTCTGATAATCCTAACTGTAGAGAATTCCCTAGAACTTCAATATGGTCCTGAATTTGGGAAAGTATTTCTCCTAAAGGACTAGTCCCAGCTAAAAGAATTGAGTTGTGCCTTGGTAACTGTTCCCATCAAAGCATGAGGCAGCCTCTGTTTAATATCCAGTCTGAATGTCACTGAGGCCCAAGCTTGCCTTGTAAACCAGAGAAAGGAAGCAGAGATGTTGTCTGCTCTGAGGTCGGTGGTATCAGTAAGCACCCTGGCAGGCACACGCAAAGGGATAATTGAAAAGGGTTTGATCAAAGGCCCATTTACAGTTAAGGTCAGGGATAGGGGAACCAACATGGGATGGAGAAAGACTAAGGGGCTAGCAATGGGGGGAAGTCATTACTGCCTCTAGTACCAAATGGGCAATACCTGGAACAGCGTGAGCAGTGTAGCCATGGAAAAGGGTGCACCTGGCAGGAGCTGTAGCCATAGATGGAGAAAGGCAGCTACTGCTAAACCAGCAGGGCAGCCTAGCTGGCAAAGATAAGAACAAACGTTTCCAAAGCCCATCCTGCCTGGGAAATGTTTCTGATTTCGTAGTAAAACAAAAAACCCTGGACTCCGTGTGACATACTCATTAGGTGTTCTTGGAAATGTTATTTAAATGTTCTGAGGTAGGCTTCTTAGCTTAAAATGGGAATAATAATGTCAAGGATGTCATCAGGGTCAAAGAAAATAGTATATCTGAGAGTTATTCAAAAACTACAAGACAGTGAAATTCCACTCATTTTATCATCATTATTATTATAATCATTGTTAGTGTTATAACCTTCAGAGACGCCCATTGATTTTAAAACACTATTTCAACAAGCCATCTTATGACAAATATATGATTTTTCTATATGCCAGAATATTTCAAAGCTTCACCACTGCTGTCTACCAATATATAAATAGCAGGGCTACAGAGAACTATTAGTACAGTGAAGTTTTCAGAGAGTAAATAGGATACTGTAAGCTTAAAGGAAATGGAGAAAACACAAGTGGCAAGCCTTCTTAGATTTGGTATTCAGGAAAATCTGAAATTTGGAATGTGAGAGGTTGGAGACATGGTCATTCAGACAGTCATTAAACCTAAGGTATCAATATGGCAAACCTATTTCCACCTCATGAGCCTACCTCATGTGCCCATGGCACGCTGCAGAGCGCAGAGATAATATCAGAACCCAGATCACATTGGAGCTGAGAGAAAACATTAGAATCTTCCTTAATATAGCATTCCAGGCAGATACTGGTAATTAACTGGAGGCAGGAGAGGCGGCACATGAGATGAATCATATTGATTATAACTGGACGCTCAACAGATAGGCAGTATATTGAAATTGACTGAACACTTGGATATTTGTTTGAGCCTCACAATTTTTAAAGGATTCTGATAAAACAGAAAGTCCAGAAAAGAGCAATCAGTATAGTTGAAAGACCTGGTTATGTTTTCCAGAAAAATGAGAAGACTTGGGTAAGGATAAGAGTAAACTCTTCCAAGTATCTGCAGGGCTATATGCTAAAGAGGGGTAGATAAGTCCATTGTGATCTCAGGTGAAGTAACTAGAGTTTATGGGTAGAAGTGTCTGAGAGACCTTTATCAGATGTTTAGCATTTGGAGCTAACCAATAATAAAAATGTAGCCTTCCAAAATACTAAGTTCAGTTGAATCTGGGTGAACCTCTATCAGGGGTGTTTTCAAATAAAATAATTACTGATTTAGGAGAGTGGGTAAGCTAGATGACTATTAATATCCATTCCAGGTGTATATTTCCACAGCCCTAGGTCTTTTTGAGTGCTCAGAGGTGCTTACCAGTTCTCAGAGGGCAGCTGTAAAGGAAAGCTGTATTGGTTCACTTGGGAATCTTCAGATGGGTATAGAATTGGCAAAGTCCCACATAATCCATTTGCCAGCTTTATTTTACAATGTGTTAGCCAGACCTCCCCTAGCCAATATTTTTTGCCCCAGAAAGGAAAGCCCACAATACAGTAAATTACTGATGATGCTGCCAAAAAGGAATTTCACTCTCAGATCAAATTTGGATTAAATGTAGTAAATCCAAGGCATTAGGTTTTAATAATCAAAAAGTTCTGTCAATATGCTTTAAAAGAATAAAATTCCTTCTTTTAAAGGTCCGTTTGATGTAACACTTGAAAGCTGAGATGCAATCAATCATTAACAATGTTTAATATTCTCTACCTTCTAGAAATACAATACAGTCAAGGTGTTGAGGTGTAAAAACTGGCCAAAGCTCAATGCTCATATAAGATGAAACCACTTTTGAAGTATCATTTTCTTACCCACATTCAATTTAGTCATTTCTTCAGTATATCACCTTTATCCATCACTACTTATTTGAACTTAAAGACTTTACCTGATACTTGGGTCTCTAGGTACATGTAGGGGAAAGGAAACATGGTGTAATATCCACAAGAAAAGCAAAGATTAGATTTCTCAATTTAACCTGGCAGCAAAATAGGACTTAGACATCTCGGAATGGAATAGCTAGACATTTATTTAAATTCAAGTAAACAAATCTCAGCAATGCTGCCACTTTTGGGTGGCCAACCTGAAGACAGGAATTCTGTCTTATTTTTCTCTATTTCCTTAACTCTCAGCCCAGTGCTCAAAACATAATGGCAGTCAATATGTATATAGTGAATTGAATAAAATGCAAATTACGAAGTCCTTCCTTCTCAGAGTATTCAATATATGGAATTATCCTTATTTTGTTGTGGTTGTTTTCTAATATGTCTGTCTCCCACACTAGCCTGTGAGCATTGATAGCCCCAAAGAATGATCACTTATGTCACTGTTCCCAGTGTCTAAGTCAGAGCATGGTGGGCATTCATATGTTGGTTGTATAAATGTTTTCCTCAATGAGATTATACTCACACACTCCAACAGGCTTTACAGATGAACAGCACTGGTTAGTAGGAAAAACAATGGCTTTCAGAGTGGCTGGAGCCAGCCTAAAGAGTCTTAAATCAACTATTTACTAACCATTTACCTTACAGAAAGATACTTATCCTTTCTGATCTTCAACATCTTCCTCTGTAAAATAGGGAGAATAGCGGTTTAAATATGTGATGTTTATTATTTATAAAACACTTTCATGCATATATTAATTATCGTTACTGTTCATTTTCCTAGTTATATACAGGTGTACCATAGGGAAAACAATCATATGACAATTAAGATAAGAGGCTTTGGAGTCAGGTTTCCTGGTTTGAAACCCAGACTCAAATTTACTAGATGTATCACTTTAGGAAACTTTATCACCACCTCTGTGCCTCAAGTTTCTCTCCTATAAAATAGAGATACCAATAATACCCACTTCACAGATTGTTCTGGGAGTAAAATTTTGCTTTGCATGTGAAGTGCAAAGAACAATATCTGTGTACACAGTACACAGAAAATGCAGTGATTTTTTTTGCATCTCTCTCTTCCTTTATATTGCACATAGAAGTCCTCGAGTATTATCTAGCCCAACATGTAGCAGTTCAAAGCAGAAATCTCCTTCTTATTCTATTCTGACTACATTTTAAAATTATATGATATTGATTCATCTCATCTTCTTTATTAACTTGCTGAGGTCCACAACTAAATTTCCAATTCCTCTTTTACTACAACACTTTTCAGAATCCCAATCCCTCAGTCTCAATGCTGGCCCTGAAACCTAACCCCACTATGGTGAGTTCTATCTCAGTTCAGGTTTCCTCCACTTTTCCAGTCACTGATTAAATATTTCAAAATCATTTCCACCTCTTTTTTTTCCTCCCTAACCAATTTCTATCTCAGAATCTTAGTCTTTCTCCATTGTGTTTTCCAAATTCCTTCTTTCTGCTCTATTCTGCTAGTGGCACCCCAGCTCAGATTCATATCATAAACCTAGGCTATTGCATCAGCTTCCTAACTGATCTTTCCACTTGTAATCCCTCCATCTCATCTTTCACACCATGGCAAAGCCAATCTTTCCAAAGCACCACTCAGATGTTATGGCTCCCTCCTCAATACAGTAGTGCTCCAGGTTGTTGCCAATGTAAGGGTAAAACTCTTCCTGTTGACATCCATAGCTCCCTTCATCTGTACCCCTTTATCTCTCTAGGACTAAACTTCCAACAAAGGGTGTGGGAAAAGTACTAATATTTATTTTATAGACTATTTAAGTGAGGAACTATGCTACACAATTTTGCATTTAAAATGTCATCTCATGCTTCCCACTCCATACTGATTCTCATATATTCATTTGCCCAGCACATGGCTTCCTATAAATGTGAGAACTGCTGCAAGCCACTTTACTTTCAGCAAACTCTACCAGACTTCACTCCTCATTACCCTTTGCGTATCTCCTCTCTACTGGCTGTCACTTTTATCTGTCATATCACCTTCGGATCCTGCCTCCATTTCCTTACTGCGACCCATTGGATCGGCAACAGAGTTTCATATTACTCAAAGGGGCTATGATCTGACATTCCCTTAAGGTAGTCCTTTCATGAACTGTTTCTGGACTCCAAACATAAAAATTACTGGCAACAGGTGCCTCTTTGAATCTTCTGGAACATTGCTAAAGCCAGATGCACATTCAGATTTCTACAAAAGCAATATGAAGTGGGCATTATTACCCCATTTCTCCCAATAAGAAAACCAAGCCTTAAGACAATTAAGTAGCTTGTTCAAGGACACACAGCTAGTGAGTGTCAGATCTAGAACTGGAACCCAGGTGCCTCGAGATAAAATCCTGTGTTATTTTCTAAGTACATGTTTCTTGCGCATATAATAAAATAGGTTACTTTCTTCTATGCACTTGCATACTTCAGTACTAACAAACAAACAAAATATCTATTAGGTATGGTGGTAGAAATTATTTTCTGTACCACTGTCCATTCCTAAGTCTTTTGGAATGATACAAACTCTCTGACATCTCAGAATACAGCAGAAATTGCCTTCCTGCACTTTGAAGGCAGCAGGACATAGAGAAAGTGAAAAGACTTATGAACCAGACTAGACAAATCACAATGGACTGACTTGATGGCCTTGAGCAAGTTATTAACTCCCTGGAGGCATTTTCTTATGTAGAAAATGAGAATAATATGTCTTATTTCACTGAGTGGTAAGGAATGAAAACCATATTTTAAACACCTGGGCAAATTGACAAATGTTAACTCACCATCTCTTCCATTCCGTAAATGACTATCTCCTTTTGCTGCCAATAATGAATATATTTTTAAGAAGGAACTTACTCTACCCATATAATTCTAAATCTTCCAATTATAGTCTTCCAAAGAAGACTGAATTCTTCTTTGTTTGTGGGTTAATGTCTTTATATAAAATGACATCTATTGGGAAGAAATGTGATCAAATCAAAGACCAATCTAATTCCTTTTTGTAGATTCATTAAATTATTTAGAGAAGGGAAGAACCCACTAGCTGCCAAAACCTTGAGTGGAAGCATAATTTCAAACACTAAACTGTCTTACCACATAAAGAGCAATACAATTCTAACCTCAGAGTTATTCAACCTCAGATGGAGAGAAATTAAACAGAAACGAGTTACATAAGTGAGGAGCCCCATACCAGTTTACAATATTTTCCAGGAATTTATTTACAGCAGTCATGGAAAAAATATTGAGCTTCTATTTTGACCTTAATAGTGTATGTGGCAGAGCACCTTACAAAGTTTTCTGATTGGCTTTTACTGTTATTTTATTGTAAAATCTGTGTTTTATCAAATTTTCATGATGAACAAGATTCAGAAGGGCCCTTAGTCATAATCTCAGGCAATATTCCACTCATGTAGGCATCTCATCCTCAGAATCCAAGGGCTGAATAACTACCTCCTACTGGAGAGAAGAGAAAGAGAGGGAAGAGAGAATAAAAAATGACAATAAGTGCTTAGGAAACAGCCTACCACACAGGGTTATTAATAATAGTAAATGAGGTTACAGTACTCTTTATTCATCTAGATGTTAATTTCTTTGGGAAAGCCAACATTGAATTTAGTTCTAACAACGCTTTTCTAGATTATACTCCTTTGTAAGTTCTTTCTTTCTCTGCCTTTCTGCTAGGATTCCAGTTCTGCACCTGCCTCTCCTCTGATTCTTCTTCACCAGCTATCCATATTTACTCCATCCTGATGAGCTTCAGCTACCACTCTCGAAGTGTGATTCTTAAATCTCTATCTGCAGCTCATAACTCTTCTGAATGCCAGAAACCATAGGTCCAACTGATTGTTGACCATTGCCATCTGGCATTAAACAGGACTTCAAGCATAAATCCAAAACCGAACTCATCAGATTTATCCCATAGCTCTTTTTCCCCTTGACAATTAGTCAAATAAAAATATAAACCACAAGTGTCTACTTATAGTTTTTATTTTAACATACCCAAGTTCTGGAGTGAAACTGAAAAATTCAATGCATCATTAAAGGAAATAAGAATTCTCAAAAAGCATCTGTCACTACCAAACACCTAGAGTCTGATTAATTTACAACAATCATTTTCCTTTTTAAAAAAAAAAGTTTTCTGAAGTATAATTTATGTGTAAATGACTTTCTTTTCCAAGACATAAGGGAAGAACAGGGAACATATTTACTATCCTCTATTAAAAAATTTTAATTCCAGAAAAATATATTAAAAAGTGAGTTTTAGACATTGAACAACAAACAGCAAAAGACTAAGAGAAGGAAATCAAACAAGGTGGGTTCTATGATTGCCCAACTTACAGCCTAGAGTTGCAAAGAATGTAGGGAAAACTCAAGTAAATCATGTCTACTTGATCAAGTAGATCATATCTGGGGACGTAAAAGGTGACTAAATCTTCATAGATACAGTACCAGAGCGGAGGGAGATACACACACACACACACACACACACACACACACACACACACACAGGTAGAGAGAGTGACCATGAGCATGCTTCAGAGATCTCCAGAGAGGTCCTCCAGATGTTTGACTAAGTACTAATTTATGCATACATGAAAGGAAACAACCCAAATCCAGAAAGAACCATTGGAAATTAGTAAACCAAAAAATTTCCAGAGCTTTCAGAGGGCTGAAGTGGTTTGTGTGACAACCAACCCAAGTGGAAAGACATTGTAATAGAGCATCAGGTCAAATTACCAGAAGACAATCACCATGGTAGTGGGGTTAAACTAGTTCTAGACTTACAGCTACTCTTGACATGCCTTAGCAAAGCTTAGAAGCAAACATCAAAATGATTCAATTGATTCCAAATTACTGCATGCCAGAACAATATCCAATACTATGTAAAGGAATACTACAAAACTCAGCACCCAACAATGTAAAAATCACAATGTCTGGCTATGATGGTTAATATTAAGTGTCAATTTGATTGCATTGAAGGATGCAAATTATTGTCCTTGGTTGGGTCTGTGAGGGTGTTGCTACAGGAGATTAACATTTGAGTCAGTGGACTAAGACAGACAGACCTACCCTTGTTTTTGGTGGGCAACATCTAATCAGCTGCCAGCACAGCTGGAATAAAACAGGCAGAAGAAAGTGGAATAAACAGACTTGCTAAGTCTTCCAGCCTTCATCTTTCTGCTGTGCTGCCCTTGAACGTCAGACTCCAAGTACTTCAGCTTTTGGACTCTTGGAGTTACACAAGTGGTTTGCCAGGGCTCTTGGGCCTTTGGCCACAGAGTAAAGGCTGCACTGTCGGCTTCCCTAATTTTGAGGTTTTGGGACTTGGACTGGCTTCTCTGCTCCTCGGCTTGCAGATGGCCTATTGTGGGACTTCATCATGTGATTGTGTGAGTCAATTCTCCACAATAAACTCCCCTTTATATATACCTCTATCCTATTACTTCTGTCCCTCTAGAGAATGCTGACTAATACACTGACATTCAATACAAAATTAACAGGATATTATAGACCATAATCTGGAAAAAAATTAATAGAAACAGACCTTAAATGACAGAAATAATAAAACTATCAGACCAAAAATATGTTGAAATGTTTCATCTTTTCAAGAAGAAAGTGGAAACATAAACAGAATAAGAAGAAAAAATGCAAGATATAAAAATAAGATGCAAGTGGAATTTCTAGAAAAAAAATACAATGAAACTAAAATAGAAAATAAACAGATTGACTCCTGAAAAAGAAAAATTAACTTGAAGGTATAACGGTAGAAATTGCCCAAAATGAAATACATAAAAGCAAAAGAAACATAAACAGAGCATTAGGACAGAACAAAGAAAATAGTATTCAAAAAAAAGTTATTGCTTTAAAAATTTATACCAACAAAGCAGTGTAAAATTTATATGTAGAATATCTGCACTATAAGTTAAAGAAAATTCTTTTGGAAAAAGAAAAATGTGTCCAGGTAGATATTCAGATCTACAAAAGGAATGACCCTTAGAAATCTTAAATGTAGACTTTTTCTCCTTAAATCAATTTGTAAAACAAAAATAATATTAAGTTGTAAAATTTAGAATATAGGTAGAAGTAAAATGCATGACAATACCAGAATGAAGTATAAGAAGGGGAAATTGAAGTATACTATTGTAAGATTCTTGTACAGTACACTAAGTCACATAATATAATTTGAAGGCGGTTGTAGGTTAAAATAGACAATCGTAAATCCTAAAGCAACCACTAAACAATGTACAGCAAAAAAAAAATACAACTATTGAGCCAATAGTGGTGAATAGTAAAATACTAAAAAATAATCCAAGAGGAGGCAGCAAAGAAGATAAAAGGAAATAAGAAATAGAAACAAATAGAAAATAAATAGCAAAATGACCATTTATGCCCACTGTATCAATAATTACATTAAATTTAAATGGCCTAAATACTATAATTAAAAGGGGGATCATTTTCAAACTAGATTCAAAAAGCAAGACCTGACTCTATGCTTGCCTATAAGAAAGGCACTTTCAGTATAAATACATGTATGGTACACATATAAAATAACATCAGAATGAGTGAGAGTGTTTCTGCAGGCACTGCAAAAGGGAAGTCAGAGACTCTACTGGGCAGAAAGTGAGAGATCATCAGTGTAGCTTTAACAACAGTGTGATGGTTAATACTGACTGTCAACTTGTTTGGATTGAGGGATACAAAGTATTAATCCTGGGTTTGTCTGTGTGGGTGTTGCCAAAAGAGATTAACATTTGAATCAGTGGGCTGGGGAAGGTAGATCCACCCTTAATCTGGTGGGCACAATCTAATCAGCTTCCAGAGAATGTAAAGCAGGCAGAAAAAAGTGAAAAAGAGAGACAGGCCTAGCCTCCCAGCTTACATCTCTGTCCCGTGCTAGATGCTTCCTGCCCTCGAACATCAGACTCCAAGTTCTTCTGTTTTGGGACTCGGACTGGCTCTCCTTGCTCCTCAGCTTGCAGACAGACTATTGTGGAACCTTGTGATGGTGTAAGTTAATACTTAATATTAACTCCCCTTTACACATATATATAGCCTATTAGTTCTGTCCCTCTAACAGAATCCTGACTAATACAAACAGGGACTGGACCTTGTTTCATTACCCCTCTTATAAAACCTTGCATGGATTTTGGCTGGCTACCTTTTTGAATGTGACTCTATAAAAGATTGGGTTTGTATCTCCCTTCTCTCAGAGATGAAGTAAGGGCATCATTTTTGCCTCCATATTGCACTATAGCAGCTGGATATCATGGAAGGCATTAGAGGATCTTGTGTACAAGGGGTGGACTGTATCAGCCATCTCTTATACACCACTTCACATCCCCTGTGCTTCATCTCTCTCTTATTCCAGTAAGCACAGTTCTATGTACTCTCAGACTGACTTATTGCTGATCCAGTCCAACACAGCCTCACCTCAGACCTGCACCATGTGCCTCTCCTTCCCTGGAGCCTCTCGCTTAATTCTGAGGCATGGAAAGTGCTGGGACTGCACTCAGTGCCCACGCATGCAAACCCAGAAGTGAGGCAAAGTGAACACTTCATGGGATGAAACTTTGACAAATGGTAGATGCAAGAAAATGGAGAAATTCGTCTCCTTTGCTCTCCCAATCACAGGTAATCCAGGGATGTATTACATTTGCTTCTCAGTCAGTCCTGTGGGAATAAGACAAGTGGTCACCTCTAGCTGTGACCCCCCTCGGCAACATATCTTTTGATTGTCTTTCTCTGCGTTGCCCCCCAGTGTGCAAAAGCTATTAAATGGGATTGTAGTCCCTACTCAATTACTGGTATATAAACCACTACCTCAATTTCTGAATTCTGAGGAAACCAGGCTAATCAAAGGGGTGACAAAATTACTGTTATTTTGAGCTGATGAGTGTCTATCTGGAAAACCAAATAGTCACAACAGCAACAACAGGAACAACAACAATGATGAAGACAACAACAACAAAGATCTAATAATAAGACTCAGTACATTGGCTTATGATAAAAATTAATACATACAAATGAATAGCTGTTCTATATTCCAGTAATAATTTACTTTAAAAATTAATAGGAAATGTACTAAATCTAAGGATGACAGAATGACTATACTCTGGGCCATAAAATAGATGAATTACTGGGAGGAAATACCATGTTCCAAGATGGAAAGACTTAGTATTGTAGGTATGTGAATTCTCCACAAATTAATCTGTAAATTTAATGAAATCCCAATTAAAATTCTAATTCTTTAACCCAACAACTTAATTCCAAAAGATATCTGAGAGAATAAACTCATGAAAATAGCCAGGGACATTTTGAAAAAGTGTAATAAGAGATGACTAACTCTAATAGATAGGCAACTTTGCTATACAGCTATAATTTTAAAATTGTGCTTTGCAGATATAGACAGTCAAGGAAACTGAGCTGAGTAGAGACAGATGAGATATATGCTAGAAGTGGCATAACAGATCAGTGGGGAATTGATGGAGAGTTTTTTATAATAATAGCACAACTGGCAAGTCACTTGGGGAGAAAATATATTCCCCCTCATACTTCACAAAATAATAAGTTCCAGGTGGAATAACAGCATCTTAGTTTGGTGTGTGTTCTTCCATAACTGTATTTTGGCACTTACTTTTTTTTTTTTACATTATAGATTTCTTGCATATAATGTATTCTTCAACTTACTTTCTTCACTTACTGTTAGTTACCTTTGGGATGTGGGGAACAGACTGAATTTGAGAGTGATAAGAAAAGGGGAGATCATCATAAATTAATTAGTTAATTCAATTAAACAATGATTGAGTGCCTACAAAGTGCCAGGCCATATTCTTGTTGCTGGGGATACAGCAGTGAATAACAACAAGAATTCTGCCCTCATGGATCATACATTCTCGTGGGGAGGACATAAACCATCAATAAAATATTTAAGTAAAATGTACCCTATATTAAATGGTGACAAACGCTTCAGAGGAAAATAAAGCGCATGCATGCGTGCACACACACGTACAAGACAAGGAGAGCAGGCCTCACTAAGATGACATTTGTGTGAAGATGTAGAAGAGGTGAGGGAGAGCCATCCCATCTGGTTATGGGAGCATTTTCTCTGACGGAAGAAACAGTGAGTGCAAGAGAGAGTGAGCCTGGCATAAAAGATAAGACACAGTTCGCAGAGCCTTATAGGCCACTTGAGAACTTCAGTGATTCCACCGAGTGAGTGAGTAAGCTGGTGGAATATTCAAGCCACAGAGAGACGTGATCCGACTTAGTTATTTTTGTTTTAAACAGGATCGCTGTGGTTACTATGTAGAGAATCACACAAAGACAAGTCAGATAAGAGTGTGCCATAATACTGGAGAGAGAGATGGCAGTGGGTGAGATCAGGTTGGTGACAGTGCAGCTAGTTTCTGGATATATTTTGACAGTATTGCTGAGAGGACTTGTTGATTGGTTAGGAGAAGCATGTTAGAGAAAGAGAGGCAGAAGGACTCTGAGGCTGTTATTATGAGCAATAAGAAGGTAGATTTGGTAATCACTGACATGGAAGGATCACTGGGAGGAGGAGGTTTTAAAAGGGGTATCAGGGATTAGTTGTGGATCCGTTAAATTTGAAATGCTTATTATTAATTGATATCCAAGAAGAGATATTGAATAGTGGATGGATATGTAACTCTGGAATTCACAGGACAGGTCAGAAATAGATGTATAAATTTGGGCATCATCAGATCACATTCTATGCCATGAGACTAAATGAGATAATCAAGGAAACAAGGGCATGTTTCAGTAATTCTTATCATAAACATTTAAATTTTACAATAAAATTATATTTGTGTTTTATATACATAATTAAAAATACTTGTAAAGCACTGGAAGAAAATATAAGCAAAAATTTATATAATCATCTATAGAGGAAATTTATGTAATCATTCTAGGCTTGACACCAAAAATGCAATCATAAAAGAAATCACTAATCCTTATGACTACAAAATATTTTTTAACATTCTATGTGTCACATATGGTATGTATAAAAACAAGAAGTCAATACATTACAGGAAAAAAATAGTGCCAATGTTCAGACATACAAATTACTGAACTTAATATGTAAAGATTTCTTGCAAATCAGTAAGAATAAGATCAGTACCCAAAAGGAAAAAAAAAAGTACAAATTTGAACACAAAGTTTATATCAGAAGAAATAGAAACCATCCCCAAGTATATAGGAATGTACAAACTAAAATAATAACATTTTCACCTAAATTGGCAAAAATATATTTATGCTGCACCACCTAGTTTGGGCAGGGGTACTAAGAAATGAGTGTTATTTATATTTTTACTGTAAATTGATATTAAGTTTTCAAAGATTAACATGACAAAGTAGCAGAGCATTAAACTCCCTATATTTTTTAACAAGAAATTCTTTTATAACTCATTTGAAAGAAATATGTTTGTTTCTGGATGATTAATTTAAAGGAAATGAACTACAATATTTTAAATTAGTAGTTATTAGCCAGGTGCGGTGGCTCATGCCTGTAATCCCAGCACCTTGGGAGGCTGAGGTGGATGGATCACCTGTGCTCAGGAATTCGAGACCAGCCTGGGCAACGTGGCAAAACCCCATCTCTACTGAAAATATAAAAATCAGCAGAATGTGGTCGCACATGCCTGTAGTCCCAGCTACTAGGGAGGCTGAGGCAGGAGAATCTTTTGAACCCGTGAGATGGAGGTTGCAGTGAGTTGAGATTGCGCCACTGCACTCCAGCCTGGGAGACCGAGTGAGACCCTGTCTCAAAATAAAATAAAATAAAAATATAAATAAGTAAATAAAAATAGTAGTTATTAACTTAAAGGGGAGAAGACTAAATAATGTTAGAGAATTGACAAAGGACATTTTGCTGCATTCCTAGGATATTCTATCATAGGCATGAAAATCATGTTGTAGAATGATATTTACTGATACAAATATTTGTGTGAGTACATGTTTTACTTGCTGAGTTAACTAAGTTGATAATGAAGCAAAGGGTAGAGTAGCCTTTCACTTGAAAATTTATATACTTATAATCTGCACAGAAAAATGCAAAAAATATTTGACAATATTAACAGTTTTTATTTTAGGGTAGTGGGATCACAAGTATTTATTTTTCTCTTTTCTGCTTAACTGTATTTTCTTAGACTTTTACAAAAAAGTTTTTTTTTAAGTTTGTATGGTTGAGAAATGAAACCAATATATCAAGAAATACAAGAAGAAGGTCCAACAGTCCTGGTTTCCATCCAACATTATATAATCCTGGGGTGTTTCAAAACCACCCAGTTATGTGCTGACAGATTGTCCAGATGTCTGGGATGAGAATTACAGAACATCTTTGTCCCAGCAAATTAGGTGGCTGGGCACACAAACAACCTGCCCTTTATTTTATTTATCTGCCCTTTGACAAGACGATTTTCCCTGTCATCATCATTTTGCTTTTCTGTTATGAATTCAAGGCACTTTACTAGGTACTTTTTTTTTTACATTCTTTATTGCATCCATGTAAATAACCTCCAACTGGGGTATTAATATTTAATTTTACATAGGAGGAAACTGAGGCCCAGAGACTTTGAATAACTTGCCCAGTGTAATTAGCAAGTAAGGAGTGGAGCTGAATTTTATATCCTGGTTTCTCTAGCTTCCAAACTTTGGTTTTTCCACTATAATTTTTCTTCTAAAGAATGAGTGGAATAAAAGTTGACTTAAATGGTTGAGGGACATCAATTAAATGACAAAAAATCTCATCATGTAACATTTTGTTCCTTTTCAATTATATTTCAAACCTCGTTACATCAAGGAAAAATCCTCAATTTCATAAGAGCATATCTATAAAACCTATTTAATATTTGCTAATCCTCCTTTTTCAATAGTAAGCAAGCAAATCTAATACCAAGTCTACTTAGGATGTAATAATGTTGCTTTGCCTTATTGCACTTAGCTTTACCTTCTCTTTAGTGCAAGAGATAGTGATTTTTTCCATTTACAGTTGTCATGCAGATTTAAATTTAAATTTTCATACGTAGATTTTTAAAAATATTCAATCAACAACAGTACAAGTAGCACACCAATATTGCAAAACATTGCACAGGTTGATTGCAAATACCAAGAGCTTGGGAAATAACTGAACTACTTCGTGCTGCCTATTCCCATCATTTTAGGAGTTTGAAAAAGGAGAGAGAGAGGGACACTCTTAACTTTCGTTAAACCTTTATTGTGTCTTGGTAATTTCCCTGTGCAGTCTCCCTGAATTCTCACAGTTGTTCTGTGAGCATTCATACACCCAGTTTACAAATTTGGTAATTGAGGTACTGCATAATGATGTAGCCTAAGGGCACCCAACTAGTAAATGGTGAACTTGGGATTTGAACTCAAAGTCCTGCATCTCCAAGGACTCAGCTAGTTTTAGACCATGCCATCCGAAAGGAGATAGCTAATTGGTTTGCTTTTTTGCAATTCTATACAAGTGTTAAGTTACTAGCATGCAGTAAAACCAAGAGAAGTTCAATGAAGGGGAAATTCCTGTGGGCCAGAGTCGAAAAGCATATGTGGCTGATACGGGCTTTGCAGAACATGTTAGGCCCTGGAAGCAGGTGCAAGTGCATTTCAGATGGAGCAGTTGGGATGGTCTTCATACCACTAAGGCCAGTTTCTGAAACCCAGCACCTCATAGCCCCACTGCTTTATCTCTGACTCCTCCTTTTTTTTCTGTAAATACCCAGGAAGGAGCAACATTTTAAGCTTCTATCAACAATTCACACCTTACTATGAATTAATTTTTAACACTTTGCTGAAAGCAAGTTGGAATAATGGAAAGCATTCCAAGATCCAAGAGGTTACCAAAGCACAAACATCACCAAATAGACAGTGTGGATGCAACAAAGTTGATTCTCAAATTTATCCCCATTTTTATAATTGCCAACTCTATTCCTTCATAGCTATGTAAAGGGCTTTTCACCATAGTAGCCCAAATATCAATGGTAATCTCCAAAGAAGATTGAGGTGGTTGTCTGACTCATATCTCCCCTACTGCATTTCTCCCTGAGATAATATTAGAAAAGAGTCTAGAGACGTATTAGGACCTTATGAAACACATGGCTAAGACTTCTGACCACGTTTTCCAGCTTGCGTGCATATAAAATTCTGGTCAGGGAAACAACTACCATCATGGGCCTCCTCTGGCCACAGCTTCATGTTTATTATTAGGAGATTGCTTACAGCCCCTAGGGAGGTCACAGTGTTGACATGCTTCCCATCCTTTCTCCTCTTTAGCTGGTCAGATAAGGCATTTAAACCTGACACCTCAGATCCTTTCAACGCCAAAACCAGATGTGCTCAGCTGGAAAGAGGAAAGGGTTCCTCTGTGTTCAACAAAATCCAAGCTCTCTGCAGTGAAGAGGGCCAAACTGACAAGCAGGCCAAGGGTTAGTCTTTTCTGTCCCCTCCCTGGTCTCTGCTTCCTTACTCTTCTCATATTGGCCACAGCCTTCCACCTAGAAGGAGGACCATGTTCTACCACATCTGCAAGATTCAGTTGTGCATAACACCAATGTAATATTTTATATTAGAGGTATTTATTCAATATGCTTCCTCCTCTATGCCACTGTGGCCTCTGACTGCATCCAAACTCTCATCACCACTGCCTTAGATTATGAAATAATTTCCTAACTGATCTCTCCACCTCAAAAATAATGCTCTGCATTCTAAAATGATTATCAAAATAATGGCTGTCATGAAGATAGTGCCCAGCACCGCTTGAAGGCTGCTG
The DNA here is from genome assembly GCF_029281585.2 of Gorilla gorilla gorilla. Taxonomy (NCBI): domain Eukaryota; kingdom Metazoa; phylum Chordata; class Mammalia; order Primates; family Hominidae; genus Gorilla; species Gorilla gorilla. Next base: position 184,011,371 of record NC_073224.2, on the reverse strand, counting down.
CCAATGTGCTTCCTGTGAGCTCTTCCCATGCATAGTTTCTGCAGCCTTCTCCATCCCCACTTCCACAACATGCCCTTCACTGTAGCTGCCATGAGCTGCTTCCAGTTCCCCCAGATGCCTTACACAGTCTACCTCTGTGAGCTCCAGCAGGTCACTGTCTCCACTGGTTGTAAAATGAGGAGACTCTATAACATCTGATGTTTATCAGTCCTGTGGGTTTAAGATTGCTGAAAGCGTTCCTTCCTTCTCTTCCTCTGAGAGCTCTGTGTTTCCGTAGATGACAAGGGGGAAACTGAGTCAGATATTTTTCCTGTCAACTACTTTAGCCAGCTCCTGGCACAACATTTCTCTAATATGACTTGGATTCTTACCATTCGCTGTGATGTCTCCAGCCCCGGACACACTTAGTTTAAAATGTATGAAGCACCACTGGGGTCCACATGGTTTTATATTTGTTCCAGTGGCCTCATGCAGCTGAGTTCTTCATCCTTTGTGTTCTTCAAGGGGAATGGAATGCTTTATGCTCTTTTCATATCTACTCACAGCATCTACCACAGAGGTAGGGAGAGGCAGGAGGGAAGTAACATTTATAACAACACCATTAGGAGAATGGACTCTGTAGCTTGAGAACGTCAGTTCTAATCCTAGCCCTGCCATTTACTAGCTATGTGACCTTGGAAAAGTTAAGCTCTCGGGCTTCAATTTTCTTATCTGTATAATAGGAAAAAATGAGCTCTTCCTTAGGTTACTAGGAAGATTATATTAGTTAATACAAGTAAAGTACTTAAAACAGTGCCCAAAACATAGTTAAGTGTTATAGACATGTTTGCTGTTACTACTTATTAAGAACTTATTCCATTCCAGGAATTATGCTAGAAACATTAGATAAAAATACAAATAATAATAGATACTAGTTATTAAGCACTTGTTAAATACTTTCATTCTTTATTGATGATTCTCAATTCCTGACAGCAGTGTGTCTCGTTTTATAGAAGACAAAACTGAGGCTGTGAGTGTTTTGGTACCTTGTTCAAATATGAGAATTAACACATTTTTAAGGGCAAAAATGAGACCCAGGTCCCTCTGAGTCAAAAGCTCATATTGTTTCTATCACACCATGACTAGCCCTCGTCCGTTTGTTTTCAGGCTTTGTTTTTTCTGCTGAGACAGGCATAGAGGCTGGAGCTCACAGTCTGACATTCTCCCCGTGCTGTGGAGCCAAGCAGATAATATCATGTGTGGGTTATGCCAGTTTCCCATCCTCCCACCTCATATTCTGGAGAAGTAATGACATCTCTTTTCCTCCTGCTCAAGAAGGCATTCTGTAGGGTAAGTGAGAGAGGTATTTGTATAGGGATAACCATGACACATTTTATTTAATGAAAGCCTCCCACCTGTCTCCCTGTTCGAGGATCACCTTCTTCAGAAAACCTTAAAAACAGTGATTTGCCTCAGGTGCACTCCACAGTTTGCTGCTCAGAGGTGTCCCTCACTGCTCCCCACCACTGCCAGCCACTGCTCCTGTGGAAGTTGGTTCCCCCGAAACTCCTGGTCTATACTCCCCCTTGACAGGGTGCTGTTCCATCTTTCTAGGTAGCAGTGGCTGCGGGTGGACAAGACACTCTTTTTTGTGTAGCCTATTACTTCTCTTCTCCACCATACCATCCCAAAAGGCCTTACTGGAGGTTGAATATAACCAAATTAATTATGATTTTAAAAAATGCTTTATATAATGGTCCATTATAATCCAAGACAAGATTACAATTAAACCCTTTCACAGGAGCGTCTCTATCAGACACACCCAATTTCTTGCTTAATCCTGCCATCCGCAAGTCTCCACTCCTTCCCCTGATGACCCCCCTTTTATAGATTGTCCTACAATGTGAATCCTTATTCTTCACGGAAACATTGTGGCCTCAAACATTAATCAGTGTTGACATCTGTTTCCACAGGTTATCTCTGGACACAGTAATCCTTCAGCAATACAATTACCAAGTTATTCAACATGGAAGGCTTTGCCAAGACAGTGGAGGCTGGGATTTGACCCTCTAAGTGTGAGGTTAGTATTGATCTCCAAGCTCCATCTCCACACATATCTCACCAACCATTCCCCAATACAAGTGAAAATCCTGAGTAAAATACAAACACTTACACCTTCAAATGAATGCATTGATGCTCAGAAACACAACAGCCAAAATCTGTATTAAAGAAGAGAAATACTTTCCTAGTTGCAACAAAATCTACACTGCTATCCTCTACAATAAAGGGTAGCACTGAACCTTGCTAAGCAGAGTAGTGTTGGTTCTTCTATATTTACTCAGTGCTGCTATCAGTTAGGGTAATTTGGTCCAGGTAATTAAAAAAAACCTAAATCCAGTAATCTTAAACAATGAAGTCAGTTTTTATAACCCAAACCTCAAAAAGTACAAGGGACTTCACCAGAGTTTGATATAGTGCTTCAACAATACCACCAAACAACCAGTAAGCCTGTCTCTATCCATCTTTCTCTTCTGCTGTATTAATTTCCCGTCACTGCTATAACAAATGACCATAAACTTAGTGGCTTAAAACAACAGAAATGTGTTATCTTACAGTTCTAGAAATCAAAATCCCAAAGTCAATGTCTGGGCAGAGCTGTGCTCCTTCTGGAGCTCTAGAGAGGACACTGCTTCCTGCCTTTTCTAGGTTTTAGAGGCTGCCATCTTCAAAGTGAGCAGCACAGCACCTTCCAATTTCTCTTTCTCTCTGCTGCCTTTGCCACTTCCCCTTTTCTCTCCTTGATATTCTTTCCTCTCTTTTTTATAAAAACTCTTGAAATTACACTGAGCTTATTCCAATAAACCAAGATAATCTATCCATCTCAAGATCCTTGACTTAATCATATCTTCACCGTCCCTTTTGCCATATAAGGTAACATTCACAAGGATTAGGACTTTGGCATCTCTTTGTGTGTGTGGTTGGGGTAGGCATTGTTCTTTCTACGTCTGCTTTCCACTGTGTTAATGTCATCTGGAAACAGTAGTACTTGTATTCATAAAAAGACTGTCAGCAGCTCAAGGGGCTATGTGCTTCTCAGTCCCTTTGGCGTGAAGAACAGAGACTCTTATGGTCTCTCACAGGACACCAAGGAAGCTTCTTGCCCAGGATCATCCTCATTTCTATCATTTTCATGGTCAGAATTTAGTCTCACACCCTTCCCTGTATCAATTATCATGGCCTCAGGGTTAGACTTTGCAGATCAGTGTAAGCCAGGAGATGAAGCTTAGGGTGGGCTCAGCTCCCTTGGATGGAAATGTGGGAGGGGTGGTTCTCTAAAGGAAACTCGGAGTCCTGTGCCATGAAGCAGGAGAGGATAGACACCGGTTGCCAACAGCAGCAACAAAACCCACAGCGTGCCAACACTACTATCAGAATATGCTCAGTAGGTCCATTAGAAATGGGATATTGCCACAGTTGCCTATCCTTTAATGACCCCTTCTTACTCTTACAAACATCTGGCAGAAGCTTTACTTTTGGGGTCCACTCTGAGTCTTGGACGGCACTGGAAGGCAAGTTCGATGAGGATCTAAATTCCTAATACTTAACTAACACACTAAGGTGGAAGATTAGTGATTTCTTTTCTAGTAACATTACTTTAAAAAATATGCACACTCATTTGTATTTAAACATCAGTAACAAATCCCTGTGGCACACCTCTGAAGGGACTGAGTCATACCAGTGCACGGCAACATAGGGGCTGAGATCTGATTTCCCAGACATGAGGTAGGGATCTATGCATTGCTTTGTTCTTCAGCTCTTGCTTTCTTTTCTGTGTTTGCATGGCCTTCTGGAAAGCTGAAATTATTTTCTCTTTTTCTTTGTCTTTCTTACTTAAGTTTTATTCTAGTGCACTTTTGGAAAACTGGCTTTTGTGTGCACGTGTGCTTTTATATATCCTCCATGGAAACAATTATATGAGTAGGATGGAACTATGCTTGAACAAGTTTCCCTAGCCGTAGGCCTCCTAATCTGAGTTAGAGACCTTTTACTCCTTATCTTTGTAAGCAAAAAATATGGTTATCTTCATGCTTTTACCTTAGAGATAATGCTTTGAAGACCTGCTAACTGAAAACAATGTCACAGATTTATCTTGGAAAATGTTAAAACAGAATTTTCCCCTCACTGTCATCCTATATAGCAAACCTCAGGTAGGTGTGTATGAAACTTTTCCCTTTTGAGTTACATGTCCAAACTCGTGAGTGTTTTTCTTCTTATTTTTCCTTTCTAGAATTAGAGAACGCCTGAGTTTGCAAGAGGCATAAGAGCTATCTAGTCAAGTCTTTGTCAAATGCACAAGCAACATCCTCTAGTGTTAGAGAACTTACCACTCCACAGTCAGTATATTCTATTTTTGGACTGTACGTAACACTTTAATAGTTCTTCATTTGTAGTGATAAGACTACTTTCTTAGAACTTCTATTCCTTAATCTTATTTCTCACCTTGAAACCACATCATAGAGATCTACTTAATCGAACCATAATCATTTATTTCCAGAGGTATGAGACACTGTTTCTACTTGACTCATTAGAATAACTTACATCTAGACAGTGACTTCTAGGTATCTAGAGCCATCATGTGCATTCACTCAGCTAATTCTCAAAGTCTTGTGGGGTAAGTATGGTTGTTTCCATCATACAGATGAGAGAACGAGTTCAGATGAGTTCCTGATTCCATTTACATGTGTTTAATGTTAATGCATTGTGTGTGATCTTTGACCTGCATGAAGATTACAATTTAGTCAAAATTTAAAGAAATATATGTCTATATTCTCAGGGAAGTGATAGGTTTAAAAAAAAGAGTAATGTTCTTTAAGATAATTTCTATGGCTACAGACTGATTTAAATTTAAATCGATGAAATTTAATTTCAGAGAGGACTATCCCTGAGCACTCAGGGAAAGCATAGGAAAAAAGAGTTGAAGACTTACCTGGAGAGATGGTCCAGCAAGTAGGAAGACTTAAGGTACTGAAGAGTTTGGCATGGTGAAGGAGCTTCCGGATGACCAAAGTGCTAGAACCCAATGAGAACATGGGAAAGCTAGACAAGCAGAGACTGGAGAGGCAGGCATGCAGGATGTCATAGGGAATTGAAAATAAGTTATTTCTTTAACACTCATGGAAAAGAGTTGTAGAGTTTTAAGCAGAGAAGTGACAATATCTGATTAACATTTTTAAAAGATCACTCTTGCTACAGTCTAGAGAATGGAATAGAGTGCAAAACTGGTGGAATGACTGGAAGGATACCAGTGAAGGGGCTATCACAGCAGTTCAGGAAAGAGATCATGGTGGACTGAATTAGAGTGGCTATGGAAATGGTGAAATGTTGATTGTTCCAGTATTTCAGATGAGCACCAGTGAAACATATTTGAAAATAAGGCCTTACGTTATCAAAAATTACTACGATTGAAGGATATCACATGAGATTTGGAGTCAATGACCAGAACTACCACTTACTAGCTATATCATCTGGGATAAGATACATTATCACCTGGGCCTCAGTTTTGTCATCTATAGAGGAGACATGACCATTATGTCGTTGCTCATAGCATTTTGCCATGTCTTAAAAATGGGGGTCAAAATAACCATCATGTCTTCTTCACACAGTTGTTTTGTGAATCCATAAAATTTCAGATGTAATATTGGTACTATGTGGACCATTTTCATTGATCGGATACACAGTTCCATATAAGTAGTTAGATAAGGCTTGGGGATTTTGCTGAAAGATCTAAAGTTTTAGATTCAAGCAGGGTTTAAATCCTGAATTTACCATCTTTTAGCTTTGTTTCTTCAGACAAGTTATCTAAGTTCTCTAGACTCATTTCCATCACACGTATGAAAATACTTGAATTATGGAGTTTTAAAAAGACCGTCAATATTTTAACTTAACCTAAGACCTGGTTTTTTTCTAACCCTCTTTTTGAACAATTCTTCCTTCTGATCAATAATCTCTTTTTAAATCTAATAAAGAGATCTAGGGGGTATGTTTTCAGCAATTTTTATGAAAGACATTTATTAGGCCATAAAAAACAATGTTAACAGTTTTACCCACTTGTTGGGACATGAAGTTCTACAATTTCTTTTTATGGGTCAGCTTGTTTTTCTTCATTTTTTCCCCTCTCCTGCACTCAAAGTCAGCCCAAATATGGTAACAGTAAATCATTCAGGCTGGGTTAATATATGCCATTACAGGTTTAGATACCTCTCTGTCTTCTTGCTCATCTCTGAGACAGAAAGGGAATTAGTCAGACTGTCCTTAGAATCATTGCCTTGCACATTAAACCCTTGAGGACAGTGTAATGTGATCCCTATTTTCCTTACCTTTCAGATCTCTAGCTCCAGAGAAACCACAGCTCTGCTGGTTTTTGTGGTACAAACCACAAAGATGTTTTTTAGCTTTGCTTAACTTTCCTTCCATCTGTTCTTTCCTCAAAAATGCACTTGCTGCTTTCCCTTCTCTTTTCATTGAAAGCCAAATTCCGTAGGTTTTGTTTCTTCCCCTCTTCAATCTGGCCTGATGCCTCTGCTTGTCGTCTTGACCTGTCTTTATGGACTTCTCTTGGCGAACTCAGGACCATAATTATTCCAGGGTCTCTGTGCTTTTTATAATTTCAGGTATGGATTATGTGGTGGACTCTCAAATGGTAAAAGCTTGATTTTAAAAATCAGCTTTGAAAATATTCCTTCTTCAGGTAAATTTCACAAAATGCCCAAGAAACAAGATTTCAGTTGCTTTCCGCTTTCTCCTCCATGTCGGCACAGCCAGTGACCTACCTAAAGCATGAGGGATTATATTCGATCCTATTCAGAATAGTTCCTTTAAAAGAGACAATTTTAACTGCTCCGTATTTTCTGGATATCACAATCTTGAGTACGAAAGTTGGTTGGATCCAAATCTAGTGAAATTCCAAAGTGTAGGTATCTCAACTATAGAAGTAGCATGATATAGTTCAGTGGCTCCACAGCTATGGAGCATTTGATGTCAGTAGCATGAAAAATGGTTTAAGGTGGTTCACAGCAGTAAACAACAATGAAATGGACCGTGAGAAAATTATTTTCTTTTCTGTTCAGTAGAATAACTACCAGGAATTATTCCTCAGTATGGTACTATTCTTGAATACTTCCCTGGCATTTCCTAACCCCTCTTTTGAACAGATAAAGAACAGGCATCAAACTGAAATCCTCAGCAGAAAACAACAATGTGTAGCTAGAATTTAGTGATGTTGCTTGGTTTAATTATAATTTTTATGGTTACATTTTTCCTTTTATGGTTGGTTGCCTTTGTGGGTACAGATTTTCTACACATAAGGGTGATATAAAACATCCTTATAAAATATACTTAATGTGAGTAAAAAATAAGATAAACAAATTTAAAGAATAATATTAAGAAAATACTGATATGAGTGTTACACATCCGTGTAGTAGAAATCATGAAAGTGATAACACAAATGAGTGTAATTGAAAAATATCATATTTGAATGAGTATAAATCTTGGAAGGTGACCAGGGACCTAATTTTAAACTGCACTTCTTCTTACTTATTACCTGATGATTTGTAAATAATGTACTAATTTACTTTGAGCCTTAGTTTCCTCTTCTTTAGAATAGAGGGAAAGGTGTATTACATAGGATCATAAAAATAAAGTAATATAATAATTATCTAGCATAGTACCAGATATGGTGTAGATAGATACTCAATAACTGGTAGCTTTCTTTTTTTTTTTTTTTTTTTTTTGAGATGGAGTCTCGCTCTATCACCAGGCTGGAGTGCAGTGCTGCCATCTTGGATCACTACAACTTCCGCCTCCCGGGTTCAAGCAATTCTCTTGCCTCAGCCTACCGAGTAGCTGGGACTACTGGTGCCCGCCACCACACCCAGCTAATTTTTGTATGTTTAGTAGAGATGGGGTTTCACCATGGTAACCAGGGTGGTCTCGATCTCCTGACCTTGTGATCCACCAGCCTTGGCCTCCCAAAGTGCTGGGATTACAGGTGTGAGCCACTGTGCCCAGCCAATAACTGGTAGCTTTCTTTGCCCTCTTATCATTTCAGTCCTATAACTTAAAAAGAACGTAATGTATTGGCTAAGGATAACTGAACTATGTACCCTTTCCTAGACAGTTAATATATATTTTAATGAGTTACAAAAATATATAGCTGTCATTGCCATGTAGACCTGCTACTCATTACCAATTACATCTCCAAAAAGCACAGGAGCAACTCTTATGTGAGAGTCACTGACAAAAAGTCTGTGTTAATATTTCCTGATTGAGTCAGTCAGTATGACCCACCTCCCCTGTTAAAGTGCTTGCTTCTGGAACACTTCCTTTTATCTCCAAAATGTGCTTCTGGAGCACTTTTTATCTCTCTTCCACTTTTCCTCTACAACTCTAGATGCAATCTGTCATCAAGTTATGTATCAATAGCCTCCTTAATGTCAATCACACTGTCCTCTTATGCACTGTTTCCTCCCTGATCTGTGTCTTGCCCATGATGGTAATCTGAAAGGTCTACCATGTCGCTCATGGTCTCGCCACGTCACCCCACCAGCTCTGCTCCAGGGCCTTGCAGTCCTTCAAATGGCCCATATAGGTTGTTCCTTGCCTTATCCTCAAGCCTTGTGATACCCATTTTCCCCTCCTTTTTTATTGTTTCTTCTTTACACACACGATTCTTCCTTCCTGGCAAGCTCAGTGTGCTTCCCCTCCCACAGCCCATTTCCTTCTAGTTTCTAGCCACCCTCCAAAACTCAGGTCAGTGGTTTCTTCCTCTGGATAATTTTCCCTGACCCTTGTCCAAAACCTTCGATTAGGCCAAACTCCTTGGCTATGCATTTCCTTTCTTCACAGCATTTATGTGTGGTCAACTTTACCAGACAGTGGTCTTTGAGAGAGCACGCATGCCTCGTGTTGCTAAGCATTTGTCCCCAGCACCTAATACAGCAACTAACACATAGTAACACTCAGTAAATATTTGTTGAATGAATGAATAAGTAACTTCCACTGGCACTTACCAGCCTGGACACTCCTTATTCTTGTTGTATTTAGAAATCTCAGTATGATGATAGTGGTTCCCGGTGTAATTTCTGACCTACAGAGAAGAGCCACTACACAATGCTGGGGTTCATTTATTCCTCAAAATCATGGTGAAGGCCATGATGTATCAAAATAAATTAGTTGTCCTCACTACATCGGAGTCTTGTTTGCTTATTGTTTTAATTTTTAAAAATTTTATTGTAGAAAAGACACATAATATAAAATGATAAAATGTACCACTAGTGACATTTAGCACATTTACAATATTATACAACCATCACCACTATCTAGTTCCAGAAAATTTTCATCACCCCAAAAGGAAAACTCGTACCCATTAAGCAGTCACTCCTTATTCCCCACTACTGCCAGCCCCTGGCAACCACTATTCTGTCTTCTGTTTCTTCAGGTTCTCTGACTCTGGACATTTCATATAAACGGAATCATCACATTGTTTAGTAGCTGCTAATGTGAGTGTCTGTCTCCCAATCTAGACTTGCCTTTATTATTTCTTAACCCATCATTAAGCCCAGTGTCTTGCATGTAGAAAATAGGTATGGAATAAATGCTTTTAGAGAAAGAAAAGAATTATTTTCTTTTCAATCTGTCATGTGAAACACATGCATAAAATACATCTTTAGTTCTGAAAGCAAAGATTTTGCCATATTGTTTCTAGTAGGAAGGTGGAGTGCACCCAATCTATTAATTTTTATTATCATGTTTATACCAAACTTATTTCCAAAACTACCTTGAAACTAAAAGGCCATACGATTCTGGAAAATATAGTAAGGTATTAAGGCAGAAATAGAGTTTCAGAAGACATAAAGGAAAAGGGAAAACAAATATATTAACCACTTAAGCTAATAGATAATTACCACAATTAAGGATGTCTCTGAATTTCCTGCAAAGCCAAAGTAAGAAAAAAGCATCTTATTATTGTTATATTATATTAAAAAGGAATCACTTATATTTTAAAAAGTGATATTTTTTCTTTACTGATTCTAAAAAAAACATAGTTTTTAAATTTATTTCTAAATCTTTACAAGTAATGGACTTGTGCTAGAAACTACTCTGCAGTATGAATATAAAGATGAATCTCTTTAAATCATACTTTCCAGGGCTAAAGTTATTATGTCTTGTACAAGAATGCTCATGATTATGTGTCTACCGGTGCTTTAAAATAATTGCCAAGCTTAAGAGTTCATGCATGAACCTGGTAGAGCTATTTACTCAGCTATTAAATCTCTGTTCTATGAAGCTTGTCAATCAAGCCACAATTCAAAATAATTTAAGAGCAGCAAGTTTGTTGAGCCAAGCAATTCTGAAAACACCCACCTTCAATCATAGCAGTGGGTGTAGTTTGGACATGGGTTTCCATGAAGGCTGGTCTGAACCACAGGTCAAGCAGGATGACCTGTGACCATTTATATAAAGGCACCATGATCATTTTTCATTATTTCACACCACCTGGCAGAGACTGAGTCCAAAATAGCCCACCTGTTAGACATTATATTTTGATCAAAAATCAGATCACATAAAGTAGTGCTTGATTTAAAAATTTACCCATGAGCCTGCAAAAATGGAATATAGTTAAAGCTGTTTTCTGTGTTTGCAAAACACAGGCCTTTCCTTTTCTGTAGCTTGGCAGAATAAAAACTTAATGGAAGGTTCTCGTGGGAAACTTTCAGATTTGCAAAGCAATTGATGTAGCTAAAAGCATGCTGAGTCAATTGAGAGGAGCCCAAACTCTGTCTAAATTAGAGTTTCTGGTATACTTAGGAACAATTGCAAGGTTATTTTGGGGAAGCTGGTCTGTGAGTTTTCCTGTCATTCCTTTTTTTTTTTTTTTTTTTTTTCTGGTCAGCACATCACTTCAGCCCCAGGGTTGGATTAATTAAGGCCTGCATGCACACTCCTCCTCCCATCCTGAGAATGATGGTAAAGGTCACAGCTACTAAAACCACAAAGGCCTCAATGACATCCTATTTCAGTGTTAGAATTCCAAGAAGGCTTTTGTTAAAATAAACATCAAGAGATTTAAAATAAACTACACTGATTATTAACTGGCATGCTTTCTTTTTTTCCCCTCAAATGTGATCCATTGAAATCCAATTTATGTGCATTCATTTACTCAACAAGCATTGATGGAATGCCTACTAAGCGGCAGGTACTATATTTGGGATGGGGAATGCAATGATAAAAATCTTACAAGGGCATTTGGGAGGCCGAGGCGAGAGGATCACCTGAGCTCAGGAGTTCAAGACCAGCCTGACCAACATGGAGAAACCCCATCTCTACTAAAAATACAAAAAAATTTAGGCAGGCGTGGTGGCGTATACCTGTAATCCCAGCTACTCAGGAGGCTGAGGCAGAAGAATCGCTTGAACCCAGGAGGCAGAGGTTGCAGTGAGCCGAGATCGCGCCATTGCACTCCAGCCTGGGCAACAGGAGAGAAACTCCATCTCAAAAAAAAAAAAAAAAAAAAAAAAAAATTCTTACAAGGGCATTTAAGAAGCTTACATTCGAGAGTAGTCATGCATTCATTTATTCATTCAAAATATATTATATTTACTGAGTGTCTACTATGTTGCAGTCATTACCCAGATAATTAGAATACATTAATAATTCTAATATATTACTATATTAATAATTAAAGAAGAAAATAGCCCAATTCTTTATAAAGCTTACATTCTAGCAGAGAGAGTCAGACCATAAATAACAATCATAATAAATAATTAAGCTATATGATATGTTATAAAATAAGAATGAAGAAAAAATCGCAATCAGGAGAACAATATTACATTACAGAGTAGTCAAGAAGGTGCAATCTGAGCACAGACTTGAAGGAGGTAGGGGAGTGGGCCATTCTGACAATGAACAAAGAGCATTTGGGGCAGCAGGAACTGCTCATGCAAAGGCCTTACGATGGATGGAAACATGCCTGCTAGATGGGACACAGCAGGGAGACCAGCGTGGTGGAGTAGGGTGAGCAAGAGTGGTAGAAAGTGGTAGGAAGAGTGGTAAGAAATGGGATTGGAAATCAAGCGGTAATCCCAGCACTTTGGGAGGCCGAGGCGGGCGGATCACGAGGTCAGGAGATCGAGATCATCCTGGCTAACATGGTGAAACCCTGTCTCTACTAAAAATACAAAAAAATTAGCCAGGTGTGGTGGCAGGCACCTGTAGTCCCAGCTACTCGGGAGGCTGAGGCAGGAGAATGGTGTGAACCCGGGAGGCGGAGCTTGCAGTGAGCCGAGATCGCATCACTGCACTCCAGGCTAGGCGACAGAGTGAGACTCCGTCTCAAAAAAACAAAAAAAAAAAAAAAAGAAGAAAGCAAGTGGGACAGAGCAGGAGCCTGAAAGGGGAGGTTGTAGTTATATAAAGCCTGTAAGCCATTGGAAGGACTTGAGCTTTTGTCCTGCATGAAACAAAAACCAAAGCTGAGTTTTAATCTGATTTCTACTTTTAAAGGATAAATCTAGCTTCCATGTTGGGAGTAGATAGACTTTAGAGGTGATCAAGGATCAACGCACAGAGAAAGCAAAATTATTTTATTACTGAGAGATAAAGTTGTCTTCTTTCAAAAAGCTGAGAATCACTACTTTAATCCCAGCAATGAGTCAAAATTTTTTTTAACATTTATAACATGCAAGGCTGCATTGTCAGTGACTCTGTAAGATACAACAGTGAGTAACATGTTCCCTTTCTCCAAGAGCAGGCAAGTCTAGAAACAGGTTCTGGAAGCTGACAGGTCTGGGTATAAGTCTTAGGTCTCTTCCTTCTGAACAGTGCTCTTTTAAATATGGTTCTCAACCACCTTAGTGATTTGATAAAACACACATACAAGTCCCAGTTGAAACTTACTAGATCAGAATCTCTGTCTGCAGAACCCTAGAGACCATTTATCAAGTGCTCTAACTTATGGTTGTGCACAGTAAAATAGCTGTACAACCTTGTGTAGTTTACTTCCCTGAGCTGCAGTTTCCTCATCCACATAATGAGCATGACAATACGGCCTGCCTCTTAAGGTTGTGGGGAGGATTAAATGAGGCAACTTTTAGTAAGGCTTAGCACAGGGCCTGGAAATTACCAGGTACCCAGTAAATAATAACCGTAATCAAGGAACCAAAATATAAGGCTGATTATGGTTAGTATTGTAACAGTGTAAAAGCAACAACAAAAAATGTAATGAATCATTACATCTGAGGTGAAATAATTCAGTTCTGAAATAAAAGGGGGTTGAAGAGATGTCATAGAAAGTTCCAATCTTTGTTCATGTTCCTCTTGCCCATGACAACATCCCTCTCTACTTTCTGTACCATGGATAACTTCTAATCTGACACCAAGCCCTGATACTTCCTTCTAGCAACACCTTCAGCCAGGCTGAGCAAGGTGCACCCTTCCTGAGCTTCTGAAGCACCTGCCATCGCATCACTCTGTGCTATAGGGTCAGGATGGCACTTCTCTGCCACCTGGATATGTTCTGTGCATGTCTCTCCATCTAGACTGTATGCTTCTCTTGAGAAGGACCTATCTCATTCCTTCATCTTTACATCCCCAGAGCCCATCATACTGTTTGATACAAGCCTGGGCACTCCTTAAATATCTGTCGATCTGAACTGGGTTCAAACTTCATCACAGGCCTGTTGATTACTTAGGGATCTGAAATAAAGAGATGGATAATAGGACATTCCATAGAGGTTATAGCAATGAATGAGAAATGGGAGCGTATGTGGACAAGGTAGTGAAGAAAGACAGTATCTTGTATGTTACATGTGCTCTCAGGCTACAGGACAAGTAACGGTGAACTGTGAGATAAGGGTGGGCAGAAATAATGATTAAGAAGTTGTATGCTATAGACAATGATCATCTGTTGATGAGTTGGACTAAGGGGTGATGTGACCAGAACCATGTGTTGAGAAAAATCCAGAGGATGGAGTCAGAGTAGAAGTAGGGAGATGAGTTGTAGACAAACCACTCAAGCAGAAATAAGAAACTCCTGTTAAAGTTTATCAACAGCCATCATATCTGGTACAAATGAACATGGCCCTAACTCAAAGGCTGTTGCAAGAGCAATAAATGAAGACTGAGAATGTTTCTTGGCATCTCATTCATTCCATTCCATTCCATTAAGTTTTACAATTGTCACTGTTTATTGTCTTCTAAAATCAGCCCATACAGGGTGGATGAGACCACTGGAGTTCTCTCATTCTGTTAAATAATTGTTTGCCATGTAATCTTGAGGCTACATCAGAAAAGCTGGATATAATTTAGGTGTTTTTTCTTTCTTTCTTTTTTTAAAAAACAAAGACATTACTCTGTTTTTATTCATCAGAGAAAGCCCTGCTGCTATTTGTCTGTGTGAACAATTTATTGAGGCTTGGAATTCAGCACTCAGGGAATTGTTTAAATTATCTTGGGGCATCACATCCTCCCCTGGTGTCTTGCCAAAGGAAAGAATTCAAGAAATATTTGTTAAAAGAATAAGTGAATAATTCATTGCAACATTCATTGCAGTGGTATCTGCCTGGAATTTGGCTTCACACTCCTGTTTTCCACAGCTTCAGTTCTACATGTTGGAATAGATCATCTGGACCCTCTGGATTCTGGTCCTGTACTGACCTTGAAGCTGTCTCTTTCCGCTTTCTGTGCTGAGGCAGAAAAGAGGAAAGCTGGACCACACCCAGCCAGGACTACACGTGCAGGTAGTACACAGGAATTGGGAATGTGCGTTTGGGCTGGCAGCATTGCTCTGTGTGGTTGGCAGAGGGAGGCACTATTCACATTGAAAACTAGGAATATGCAGGAGCTATTGTTGGGTTACCATTCCAGAAGTAGTTTCCATCCATGGTGCTTCCTCTGTCCAGGAAACCTCCCCAAAGAGGCCTAGGCCCTCCCTTACTTGCAGTACTCCATAGCAGAGCAGGAGTCTACTCAGTCCACCCTGGCGTCTGAAAATGCACATGTGCTCACACCTAAAGCACAAGAAGCACAAAAACAATCCAGTTAGAAACACTTGTCACTCATATTCTCACCATTCTGATAATAACCATTGATAATTGTAGATAAAAGTCACAAATTTACCAACTTAGTGAGAGATTATAACACACTATCAGTATTTGATAGATCAAATTAACAAAAATTAAGAAGGATAGAGAAGATGTGAACAAAATTAACAAGCTGATTTTATATACAGTGGATCCAACAATTTAAAAAATTTATTTTCTCTCCACAAGAAGCATCTAGGAAATACAGCAACCAAAAGCCATAAACCATTTCATAATAAATATCAATAAATAACAAACATTTGTACCTCCTACAATGTTTTCTAATTATAATGCAGTTATATTAGAAATGAATACAAAAAGAAAATTAAGACAAACATCACATACATTAAAAATTTTTTAATTTCACCAATAGACATCAAACACATTTTTGGAAATTTCCACAGATATCAATAATAAATATTTTAGAGAGTAGAAATAGTCTTTTTATTAAAATAATTGAAATTTAAGCATATGAAAAGAAATCAGGAAATACTAATTTGTACCTCAATGAGATTCCATCACACACCTATTAGTATGACTAAAATTAAAAAGAGTGATAATATCAAATGTTGCCAAGTAACATTTGTGAAGTTGTAAAGTAACTGAAACAATCATATACTGCCTGTGGTCCTATAAATCAAACTATTTAAAAACTTAACATTACCTATTCAACTTGAACATAAACACATGACCAAATGATTCCATTCCTAATCACATACAAATCTGAAATTCAGAAGTATATCAAAAAATATGTATTAGAATGTTTACAGAAACATTATTCATAATTGCCCCACAAATAATCATGTGCTCATAAACATCAAAATGGATCAATAAGTTGTGATTTATTCATATATTGGACTATTTTGTGCAATAATGGTGTAAGATACCAGCAGAGTGGTTACCTTCAGAAAAGAGGAACAGTAGCCATTGGAGAGGGCATGAAAGGGCTTTTTGGGTAGAGGTACTGTTGTATTTCTTGATCAAGGTTGTATCAACATGGATATGCTTAGTTGATGATAATTAATTGAGTGTATATTTATGTTTGTGCACCTTCTTTATGCCTATTTTATATGCTCTTATAAAATATGCCCATATTAAAAATTTGAGAGTAAATTTTGAGAATAAAAATTTGAGAGTATGGCAAATCAGCCTATTGATCCTTTATTTTCATCTAGTTGAGTCTTTTTACTGCCAGTCTCTATTCTTCCAGAAAATATCACAAGCCACAAAAATACTCTCTTCAGAAAAATGTTTATAAATTGACTTCTGGCAGTATGTTAGTCTGGTTATCTAGAATAACCCTTCAGATAAAATAACTCACAATGGTGAATTAGATACTAATCAGTATATTTTACATGCATTATTGATACTTCTACATCTGTGTAAAATTGAATTACTTATAGCAGACAAATACTTTAAGAACAAGAATAAAAATTCAATAAATGCAAAATTTATCTCTTAAAAAGTCATTAGAAAACCACTGAAGAAATGAGGGCTTGTGGGATAAAAATTGTGGACAGTTTTTATATCTATAGTTTGTTATACATAATGTCTAGCATTCAGTAAAAACTTACTAGACATGTTGTTAAATAGGTTTGTATAACTGAAAACTAAGAAATAGATGGAGCTGGAGGTCATTATGTTAAATGAAATAATCCAGGAACAGAAGGACAAATTTCTCACTCATATGTGGGAGGCTAAAAACATTTATCTCACAGAGGTAGAGAGTGGAATGACAGATATCAGAGGCTGGGAAGGGTGTGTGGGTGGGAGTAGGGATATAAAGAAGTTGGTTAATGGGTACAAGCATACACTTAAATAAAAAGAACAAATTGTAATGTTCTGTAGCTGAGTAGAGTGACTATAGTTAGCAATAATGTATTGTATATTTCAAAGCAACAGAGAAAGAGGACTTGAAATGTTCCCAACACATAGTAATAATAAATATTCAATTTGATGAATATCCCAAATACCCTGATTTGTTCATTACATATTCTAGGCATGTAACAAAATATCACATGTACCTCACAAATATGTAAAATATTATGTATCAATTTTTTTAAACCCAAGAAAGAGAAAAAAGACAATCAAAATAGACAAAATTTAGATATTGAAGTTAATCAGGCAAGGACATTATCTGTGGTCAACATCTCCAAAAATTGCAGAAAAAAATACATAAAATAAATGATGTGATAGAAAATTCCACCAAAAATCAGGCTCTATAAATAGATATTTGAACTGCCAAAAAAGTAAGAAATTTGAAGAGGCCAAACATGAAGGAGAGCAAAAACTGTGGGACATAATTTGCACTGGATGCAGCTATCATCATGAATAAAAGGCTTCTGTGACATCTTGGTAACTTTAAGTTTCCATTTTATAGTTGTGCAATGCATAGGAATCAGGAGATTGAAGCTTAGGGTGTGCTGGGGAGTGAATTGTGTCACCCCAAATTCATATGTTGAAGTTCTAACCTTAATGTGACTGTATTTGGAGACCGAACCTTTAGGAGGTAATTAAGGTTAAACGATGTCATAAGAATAGATCTCTAATCCAATAGGATTGGAGCCTTTATGAGAAAGATCTCAACCTCTCTCTTCTCTCTCTCTCTCTCTGTCTCTCTCTCCTCTCTCTCTCTCTTCTTTCTCTCTCTCCCTTCTCTCTTTTTTTCTCCTCTCTCTCCCCATGTCATGTGAGGGTATTCCAAGAAGACAGCCAACTACAAGCCAGGAAGAAGGTCCTCACCAGAAACTGACCATGCTGGCACCCTGATTTCAGACTTCAGCCTCCAATAGTGTGAGAAAGTAAATTTCTGTTGTTCAAGCCACCCAGTCCACAGGATTGTGTTATGACAGCCTAAGCAAACTAATACATACTGTAGGCAAATTTAAAAGTTTAACAGGAGGTCCACAACTTAAACTATATCCTCAAAGAATTACACCCTCAGTGGAAGGATAAATAAATTTCCTAGTAGAGAAGGGGAAGGAGACTTCCTTTGTTGACTTGATTCATAAACCAAAGGAAAAAAACTCTTTCCAGAAAATGTTTATATAAATCAATCCTCACATGGATTTTTCAGCCCCAATTTTTGCTACTTTGTAGTACAAAACACATAATAAAGATAATTTAGTTTAAAGTGGTCAAGAGTTGCAGTGAACTAAAACAATTAGCAGAATCAAATGTAAACCCTCTCAGAAAACTCAATTCATACCACTAAGTACTCCCACAGGTAAAGTTCCAGGAAAATATGCTCAAAGTGAAAGATTACAAAATAAAAAAGAAATAAAATGCGAAGAACAAAAGTCAGCATACAAAATGAATAGAAGCATCAGAGCTACAAAGACTTTATATATTAAAAGTATCCAATATTTGCATAAAATAATAATGCCTTATTACTTTTCAAAGAATTAAAAAAGGCTTAAACTTGAGCAAAGTATAAGAAACTTGGGATGTGAGGAATGATTAAACATATTTAGAGAATTACCAAAAAATAACTTAGAGAAATGGAAAATGTAATTAGTAATACTAAACCTTCAACAAATGGTTAAAAATCAGATTATATGCAACAGAGGAGAAAACCAGTAGAGAAGAGAGAGCCAAAAGTATTACCCAAAATGTGACCCAGAGGAACAAAAAACAAAAATAACAACAACAAAACAAAACAGAACAAAAAAACAAAAAATGAAACATATAAAAGATTAAGATACATAAAGGATATAATGTGAAGGTCTAACCAATGAATAAGAGTTTCAGACAAACAATAGTAAGAAAAAAGAAACAAGAAATATTAAATTATATAATGGCTAAGCATTTTTCGGAACTGGAAGAACAAACATTATACTGCCAGTGGGAGTATAAAATCTGGCAGACATTTTGGCATAACCTAATAAAATTAAATGTAGTTATTCCTTTCAACTTATCAATTTTACTCCAAAGGAATATTCCTTAGACAAAGTCTTGCACATATACATTAGGAGACATGTATTAATACAATATTGTTCACAGGAGTGCTATTCATAATAGTGTGTGTGGTATAGTTGTACAATGGAATGCCATATAACAATAAAAATAAATGCATCAACATTGATTAACCTTGAAAACACAAAAAAGCAAGTCGAAAGAATACATACCATTTGATTCTATTTCATAAAATGCAAAACAATAATCTTTATAGGGATCTCTCTCTAAGATGGTCTCACACACAGAGAACACTACTATTAACTTATTCGTGTATATCCACCCAATCTTTGTTCACTGTTTTATAAACATATGCACTCACTTACTACATACCACATACTACATACCCACACACCACAACATTTTTAAATGCCTGGGATCATACTGTATATATTGTTTATGACCTGCTTGTTTCACCTAGAATAAATCATAAACAGTTTCTCATGTTAAATAAAAACTGTAAATGATTTTATTGGCCAGATAACGTTCTATCATATAGGATAGACCATACTTAACCAATTCTGTACTATTAAACATTTAATTGATTCAACTATTTTTTCATAAGTAGTAGCACTGCAATAATGCATATTCTTAAACTTGAATCTGTGTTATATCACTGTTCATTTCAATGGGATAAATTGCTCTCAATACAATAGCTTGTTGAAGGGTATGACACTATGGACTACAACCAGCGATATGAGAGTGACCGTGTCCCTAGGAGTCTTTCTAGATAATAATGTTCTATTTAATTTGTATCGATTTGATAAGTAAAAATTGGCATCAGCCTGTTTTAATGTACTCTCCTTTTATTTCTAATGAAGCTGAAATTTTTCTTATATGTGTATTTCTTTTTTAATAGGTAGCATGTGCATTGGTTCCGTCTATTTGTATATTTATCTTGCCTTTCTCTTTCCTGGGTAGATTGTTTATCAGAAATAATTTGTGAAATGTGTGTGTATGTTTGCTGAGGTTATTGTGCAATCGATTATCTTTTCCCAGCTTTGCATTTGACTATGTTTCCATGCCAGGCAAACCATGTAACTGTCACTGGTCTTATTCTTGGTGCTGCTATGTGCCATGCCTTTTACGGTGCTTCCTGAGATATTCCATATGCCTTGGGGCCACTAAACGAAGCTTCTTTCTAATGCTGTAGGTTGGGGATTGGCAAACTACAACAGGTGGGCCAAATCTTGACTGCCACCTATTTTTGTATGGCCTGCAAGCTAAGAAAATATTTTAAATGGCTGGAAAAAAATCAAAGGAAGAATAACATTTTATGACACATAAAAATTATATGAAATTCAAATCTCAGTGTCCATAAACAAAGTTATATTGCAACACAGCCATGCTCATTCTTTTATGTATCATCTAAGGCTGCTTTTATGCTAAAATGGCAGAGATGAATTGTTGCAACAGAGACTACATGGGTCAGCAAAGCCCAAAGTATTTACTATCTGGCCCTTTACAGAAAAAGTTTGCTGATCCCTGCTGTAGATTCATAGCTTGAAAAGAGATAACAAATGACACATTCTATCTCTAATATGTCTCTTCTCACCTTTAGTGCTTGTCTGTTAGGGCTGTTAGTGGGATTTTGCCAGAATCTCTTTTACTCACTGCTATAATGCAGGGCATCTTTATCAGGAAGGATGGATTTGAGCCATGCCTTCTTTTAATCCAACTCTAGAAATTCCTTGAGGTATCTAAAATATGAATGGTATCTTCCTTTATTTTGGCTTTTATGCTTTTTTTTTTTTTTACCCATTTTAAATTCCTTTGACCATTTAAATGGCGGTTTTCACATAAGGAGGAACAGCTTTTTACTCAAATTACCTTCTTACCCCAGTTCATAGCTATTTATGTTGCAACTTAGAGGGGTGTTCAAAGCAGAGTTTACACTTTCAAGGACTAGCATGGATCCCCTCTCATTCCATGATAATTGCCACTATCTACTAATGTATTTGGAACTGGAAAACAATGTAGGAAGCAATGATCTAAATTTTAAGTGAAAGAGAAATATAGTTAATATCTGATTATTTCTCCAAGTTTATCACACTTATATTTTTGCAAGGGAGACAGAACAGCATTTTTGAATCACTAACTAATAATATTATTACTTCATTGTTAAAGCCAATATTTAAATAGGGTAACAAATAATACATTTTATCTCTAATATATCTCTTTTCATCTTTAGCTCCAGTACAGAGCCAAGAGAGAAACACTGTGTCCTTAGTCCATAACATTGACTTCCTCACTGTTTAGTAAGGTACAAGTCCTATAGATGTGATCATTGGTATGGGCAGACCAGGTGAAGGAGCAAGCCAGACTGTTACATGGACCATCAGTCTGTAAGGAACACTGAAACATCAATAAAAAAGGAGATCGAGAAAACATTATCTACGAGAGTTTATCTCAAAGAAAGTACTGCATGAGCCTGAACAGAATACTTTGATAAATCACTTGGGTCATTGCTGAGTAACAAAACATGATAACTAAACTTCCTTCTAAGGATAATGTTTTGCTAAGGGCTATTGTTTTGCTAAAGGAG
The DNA here is from genome assembly GCF_029281585.2 of Gorilla gorilla gorilla. Classification (NCBI taxonomy): domain Eukaryota; kingdom Metazoa; phylum Chordata; class Mammalia; order Primates; family Hominidae; genus Gorilla; species Gorilla gorilla. The sequence continues at coordinate 183,989,756 of NC_073224.2, read as the reverse complement.
TTATATGAATGAATAGCGGCGATCCTTGTCCCCATCCGTCTCCCTTGCAGCTTTAAAGAGATGTTCTTAAAATAGATATTCATGGGCCAGTTGCGGTGGCTCACACCTTAAATCTCAGCAATTTGGGAGACTGAGGTGAGCAGATCACCTGAGGTCAGGAGTTCGAGACCAGCCTGACCAACATGGAGAAACCCCATCTCTACTAAAAATACAAAATTAGCTGGGCATGGTGGTGCACGCCTGTAATCCCAGCTACTTGGGAGGCTGAGACAGGATAATCGCTTGAACCCAAGAGGTGGAGGTTGCAGTGAGCCGAGATCATGCCATTGCACTCCAGCCTGGGCAACAAGAGTGAAACTCCATCTCAAAAACTAAACTAAAATAAATAGATATTCATAAAAGTTTAAAATGGACACCAACTTTTCAGCCTTCAAGTCATCCACACATCATTCCAGTCCAGGGAAAGGAAATCCCCACATAAGTTTATGAAATACCCATCCTGGGCTTATAACAAATTGGGGAAAGAAGCTTAATGTGCCTATTTGTATACTGTTTCCCTACTGCATCCCATAGGAAAATAGTACAAAAAGCTTCAAAAGTAACCTTGGTACCAGGGGATAATTAAAAGTGATACATGAGGAAAATCATGATGACCCAATGGAAAATGGGTTTTCATTTTCATACCTTTCTGCAAAACCAGTATCTTTAACAGCAAGGAGCTCAGTGGCAGGAAGGAAGAGTAAGTCAGACAGATATACATTCAGAAAGACAGACAAAAAATGAATTGCTGGCATTAATATGTAAATCATGCAGCGAGCATTTTGCAAAGCATGTTGAAGTATAATTAAAGACTATGCTTGGCTGGGCATGGTAGCTTATGTATGTAATTGCAGCAGTTTGAGAGGCCAAGGAAGGCAGATTGCTTGAGCTCACAAGTTCAAGACAAGCCTGAGCAATATGGTGAAACCCCATCTCTACAAAATATATAAAAATTAGCTAAGTGTGATGGCACACCTGCGGTTCCAGCTACTCAGGAAGCTGAGGCGTGAGAATCTCTTGAACCCAGGAGACAGAGGTTGCAGCTGAGATCATGCCATTGCATTGTAGCCTGTGGGATGGAGCCAGATTTTGTCAAAAAGAGGAGAAGGAGAAGAAGGAGAAGGACAAGGCAAAGGGGAAGGGGAAGGGGCAGGGGAAGGGGAAGAAAGAAGAGGAGAGGGGAGGGGAGTAGAGGGGAGGGGAGGAGAGCATAGGGGAGGGGAGTAGGGGGGAGGGGAGGGGAGGAGAGGAGAAGAGAAGGAGGAGGAGGAAGACAAAGAGAGGAAGAGGAAGAAGAAAAGAGAAGGAGGAGGAGGAAGAGGAAGAAGAAAAGACTATCCTTAAAGTCAATCAAGTGCTGATATAGGAAGTACGAACTGTCATATGTATGTATGTATAGATAGATAGATAGATAGATAGATAGATAGATAGATAGACATAAATATGAATAGAATTATTCCATAATAAACTGAAGACCAACAAGACCTTATGGGATACACAAGAGGACAAGGGTAACAAAAACTAGAATCTTATTTAAAAAAAAAAAAGGATTTGTACTGGACCAGAACAAGGACTATGTATTCTTTTAGTCGTACTGGTTAATTACTATCAACTTAGCTTAAGGAAAGACCAGAAATTGATTTGGAATTTCATTGAAAAGAGACAAATCTGGAGAAAATGAGTTAAAGAGATACATTTAGATTTAATTGATAGTATATTTTTAAAGGTTTCATTCAAATTTGTTCAGTTATTTTTAAGAAATACTTTCAATATGCTTATTAAGTCTCAAGTTAAAAAATTCAATAGGAAACAACTTAAATGCCAATTCAGAGGTATTAGTTAAATAAGATTTGGTACACAGAGGCTATATTCTAGATATTGAACTATTGGATCCTTTTTAATATGCTGTCTTAATATAATTTCTGGCTGGCTGTGCTACATATTTTATTATGATGTTACTGAGATTTAGCATCACATGTTCAAGATAATCACTATGTACCTAGGGGAAAAACACATCAATTTTCTTTTATTTCTCTTATGACTTATACCTTGGCTGACCTTAGTCTTCTATATCTTTTCCTATATCTACCTTTCACCTCTAATTTAGGTTCCAATTTTCCACAGGTTCTAATATGCTAGCATCTATTTAAGCACCTTACATTTCCACATAAACCAACATAACTGTAAAAATCTGTGCTACCCTGATTGCATAAATGTCTCGATCTTACTTTATACCTGAGGAACTTTCTGACTTACTGATATTGGGATAGTTTATCATGACAGATCATGAAGACCAAACTGAATAAAGATGTCAGACTCTGGAATTTACACATGGTAGAACATTGGAAAAATTACTTCCCGTCTTGAACTATGATTTCCCCATCTTCAAAATATGTAGCTCAAAAGATTGTTGTGAGCATTAAATATGATATTATATTTGTGATGCCCACCACAGTGCCTACCTGGTTGCTGAAGCTCCATTGGTAATACTCCCTAAAAAAGATTCCTTCCTCAAATTCCAGAAGTCGGGGTCCTGATGTCAAGGAATGGATTCATGGTCAAGTTCCTTCTGACTTTTAGTAGCACCTACTTCCTGAAATCCCACATGGATTCCTGAGAAATTGCTCAAATGAAAAAGTATAATTTACCATGAAGGAGTAGGAGTATTAAGTTGATTGTCAAGTGTTTCCTCCCTACTAGACTGTGGTCTTCAGAATAAAGGCTATATTATTCTTTTCTATATCCCTAGCAAGTGCCTACTGCACACTGGTAAATATTTGCTGAATAAATAAATACCATTTTTATCCTTTTTGATGAAAGTCCGAGGGTTGTTGATACCTGTAGGGATTAATCATGCACTCATACTTCTCTAAATGTTGAATATGGAATTACTGACCACTTTCTAAAAGATAAACCCTAGAGCCAAATCAGTTTTCCAAAATTCATTCAATCCGTTCTATAGCTATATAGAAGGGATTCTATATCTTCTTTTCTCTCTCTCCTTCTATATCTTCATTTCTCTCTTTACTAATCCCATGTGGTTAGGATCCTAGTATATCTTTAAACTGAGTTTATCTTAATGGTATGTCTTAATAATCCTCACCATCTTCTTCCAGGTAATATGGCATTTCTATCTGTATTTCACCCAAATATTACATAGAAAGTTATATGAGCTTACTACTGGGCCCTCATTTAAAGCAGTTTCTTAATAAATAATTATTAGATTTTGACATCCTTGGATTTAACCTTCTCCAGATACATTATTTCTCCAGAAGTCATCAATAGATTAGCTCTGAAGTTAAGATTAATTTAGGGGGATTTAGGCCATATGTGGGTAGAAGGGACGAAAAAAGGGTTATTTATTTATTTATTTATTTATTTATTTATTTATTTATTTATTTGAGATGGAGTCTCGCTATGTTGCCCATGCTGGAGTGCAGTAGCATGATCTTGGCTCACTGCAACCTCTGCCTCCCAGGTTCAAGCAATCCTCCTGCCTCAGCCTCCCGAGTAGCTGGGATTACAGGTGCATGCCACCACACCCAGCTAAATTTTGTATTTGCAGTAGAGACAGGGTTTCTCTATGTTGGCCAGGCTGGTCCCGAACTCCCGAACTCCTCCCAAAGTGCTGGGATTACAGGCATGAGCCACAGCACCCAGCCGAAAAGAGGGTTTTAAGAAAAATTTCACAAGCAAAAGGGGTGTATTTGTACAATATGTAAAAAAATAAAAAGGCTTCTGAGGTCAAATAAAACACTAAGCTAAACAAAAATAAATTCTTGCAGGACATTTCAAATCCTTTATCATATTATAATGAATTGTGAAATATACAAGGTTTCCCAACATGAGTTGGCCATGAAGAACTTTTTTTTTCTTGGAAAATCTAAAGGGATTAGTGGAAAGGCTGCTCTGTATATCTATCTTGCTCATGATGGCTTTCCTTTGTCTGTTGGGGAAGTCTTGAAAAGATCAATTAGTTTCTTCTGAAAGAAATCTTGTAATATCTTCTTTGACCCTTTGTCCTCTGAATTCATGGAGTGATCTTTGAAGCTCATTAAACCTTAACTAAAGTCACTGCTCTCATAGTTTTTCCTTCATATTATTTGAATCAAATACCTGTCCCACATTTGAGATCCGTTAGATAGGGATGAAAAAATTTTGTTTAAAAAAACACAATATCCTTTCTTTACTTACTTCATAAATGTGCTTCTTAAACTTTACTTAATCTAATCTTCCAAACTTTACCACAATGGGACAAAAAAATTCTAGCATTTTACTGGAAGGACCCTAAGATATTTTCTTTTTTCCTTTTCATTTATGCAACAAGTATTCATTGAGGGCCTACTATATACCAGATACTATTTTAGGTTTTTGAGATATAGGAATGAACAAAGAATACTTTTTGTAGAGTCTACACTCTAGCTGGAGGAGGAAAACAGACAATAAAAATAAATCAAGTAAACAAATAAATAAATAATTAAATATGTCAGACAGTAAACTTGCTGTGGGAAAACAAAAGAGGCAGAGGACAGGTTGAAATTTTAAATAAGATGGTCTCATTGGGAAGGTGGCATTTGAGCAAAGTCTCTAAGGAGTTGAAAGGTACAAACCTGAGTGAGACATGGATGTTCTTTCTCAACTGGAGAGACAGAGGCACAATTTTAATATATTTTGGCAAGTGACCATGGAAAGTTCAGGCTGCCCTGGGAACACAGGTCAGAGAAAAATTCTTCATTCTGGGAATTCAGAGAAGAATTTTTAGAAGAGATAATTTTTGCTAATATTTATAAAGGGTAAATACACATTAATATGAAGCTTATTTTCTCTGCTACCTAAATGATGAATTGACAACTAGATGATTAGCCACCTTTGAAGCCTGGTTTTATGCAGAGCTGCATTAAATGTGACACCTTTCACTCAGCAGTGTGAAAAAACTCTAATCATTTACCACCTTAGAGCTTATTTTTTTTTCCATCTACTAACTAGAATCAAGAAAAATAAAAACATTCGGAAGTGACTTAAAAGCATAATAAATGCTTTTAAATAATAGGGAGTTATAGGAGCCCACTTCTTGTGGATTGATTCATAAAATTATTAGCAAGCAACGTTTTAGTTTGTGGACCTGTTGTTTTTGCAGGCTGACCTTTCTCTGCAATTGAAAGAAGCTGCATAATTGTAGGAAAGGGATAAGGACCCAGAAGTGGAATTTCAGGCAGGCATCTCTACAAAACAAGGGTAAAGGGGGAGGTGAGTCTCATAGTTTTCCATGTAGGTAGCCAACTGGTTGGCTTCAGCATGTCACCAGTCACAAGGCTGAAGCTAAATGCTTTGTCAGTGTCTGCCCCTCCTGAGAGGACTGCTATGGAAACCACAGTGCCCACAGGCTTTGCTGAAAGCCATTTCAGTATTGGTGGAAAGAAAGGGCTATGTCAAACAAAGTGTAGCCCAGCAGATGCTGATCTCTCTCCTCCAAGTGCGGCATCTATCCAAACCTGGGAGTTAAATTTTGCAGAGCGGAGGCTCCTTTTGTCGTGAAAGCCTAACCTTCAATTTGAAAATGTTCTGAAAGCTTTCCTCAAGAAGAAAATATTTGTTCAAATCCTCAGAATGCAATAAGAAAATATCCTTCTAGCAAAAGCAATGACTTAGCATTTTGGGGTTGGCACAAAAGTAGGAAAACACAGCAAAGGGAATCGCAGCCTGTCTGGCTATTGGCTGAGTCTTGCTTCTGAGGATTAAATTGTCTTATGAACTTGGCTTACCTTCTCTCTTGATGGTTCTTGGATAGTATTCCCAAGACTTCATATTTTTATGTGTCCTAAATTTGCAGAATCTTAAAGAGACACACAATATCATATGACAGACAGTAACTTCCACAATTCCCTCATTTTTGATATGGGGAAACTGAGGTCTGGAGAGGTTCTAGGACTTATCCATAACGCCCCACAGTTAGTTAATGCCAGAGCTGGGGATAAAATTTAGTCTCCTCCCTCTTTCAACTGTTCCTTATTACCTCCAGCTCTCAGAAGTTAATTTTCTCCCATTGTGCTTTTTATTCCCAGGTTATATGATGAAGTTTACATTAATGTTAGTAATGTTCTTGGAGCTAAGTCTTCGAAAAGTACCCTCAAGTGTGTACCCTTTAGGGAAATATAATCATGAATGAGAAACTAGGTGGTCTGGAAGAGGAATTATCAATGATGACACTTATTCCAAGTTCTCAGCCTTACAGAGCGATAGGAGCCAGCTCACTTAATTTCTCTGTTTCCATATTTGTAAAATAAGGATTATCTGTGATTTTCTGTTTCCATTTAGTGGTTGCTCTGTGAAATATTTGAAATCAGTGTAGTGGTGAGTGGATGATAATGGTGAGAAGCGTTTGGGAGCTAGGGAAAATAGAAGTGTCTGCCCCCTCTCTGTTTTGCTATTCAGTAGCTGTAACTGTACAGATTCTTCCTCAGATTGAAACTCCACTTCCCTTGTTTCCCTGTGGTTAGTCCCACTCCTGCTCATGCGACATAAGAACATATATAATAATCCATTTTAATATATTTACTAACCAGGTCCTTTTGTTGTGCAATATTTTGTATACTTAATTCAGTCCTTCAACAAATGCTTGCCTACTAGAACACTGTGTTAAGTGCTGAGGTCGCAAATGGTTTCTTGTTTAACTTTCATTCAACAAATACTGTATTTCATCTGCATCTACTACATAACATTTCCTGTGGTGGGTGCTGAGAATGCAAAGTTAAGATAGAAACTTGACCTTGAGAAACATATGTCCAGTGAGAGATACAGGAGGAATAAATAATACTTAAACCGCATTTATGTTTATCATTACATTATCATGGCTTTTTCCTAGTAAAAGTTATGTAAATGTTATTCGATGTTTCTGCTGAACATATGAGCATGATAAGCTGCCACATTTCCAAAATAAAGATAAGGAAGTTGTCATTAGTAGCCTGGGTGTTTTTGTGGTAATTCTCTTTCTGTGATATCTATAATACCGTAGGACATTCATGGGCCTCATTTCACTTTTGCAGATGCAGGTGAAGAACCACTGCTTTTTATTAAGCTGCTGCCAGGACTCAAGCCCAACCTCTAACCCTAAAGTCCTTCTAGCCTCTGCAACTCTATGATGTAATCTGCTAGCCTGGACTTCTGAATAACCCCTGGGTACACTCCCAGTACCTGGATTGTTAGTTTATCCACTTTAGAGGATACATCTGAAACATCCCACTAGCTTGAATGGACATAGTAGCCATCACCGTGTTTTACAGACACCATGCTTCACCTGCCAGGCAGGATCCCTTTTAACTTGTCCCATGCCCTTTGCAGTTAATGAGGTTGCATAGAATTGGATTCTAGGATGTGATACAGACTCCAGAGACATGTGGACATTGGGAACAATATCATGAATGTACTTCAGGGACATCAGCTGACAGTTCACTTTAAGATTCAAGTGTTTTTCTTCCCCATGGAAACATTTAGCTGAGCAATAATAGGAAAGGAGGAATATGAAAGAAGATATGGACAACTGCATCTGGTGTTGTGCATTTTATAATTGTGCATTAAGAAACTTCTAATCCTACAGACTTGACTCTAATAGAAACCAGATACTTCGGAGGTTTTATCTCCCAGGACATCTTCCAGGATCATAAGAAAATCCCCTACATAACCAGAGAAAGTGAGGTATTAGAGTCTGAGCAATGGACTGGTGTCAGCAATAATGAAATGACTTTAAGGCTTAGGAGGCCAGATTTGTCAAAACCAAGTGGGGATATGCATGAAGGCACAGTGGCATGAAAATAGGAGAGAGAGCAAGAACATTCAGCATGAATGTGTAGCAATGTCTCCAAAGCCAGATAATGCAGTAAAAGAGCCAGAGATCACATGGTCTGCACTGTTTTGTTTTGGTAAAGAACCTCGCCCACACTGTTTTGCATATTCTCTGCACAGAAATATTACAGAACAGTTACATCGTTACTGTTTTCCGTGCTATGTGAATGGGGCCCTAGAATGAAAGCAATTGTTCTTATAGAACAAGGTTTTATCGCATGGTTAAATATGAAACCATGGCTCTTAGTCTTAGTTTTGGCCCTCCCAGAAGTAGAGCCTGAGATAAATATTTGGGTACAAATGGATTATTTTGTTCATGCAGACAACGGTAGACAAACAAAAGAAGAAAAACAGAAGAAGGAAGATAGTCACTAAACGGTGTACTATTAAGTCAGTTACCTCAACATGGAGCTGCAGCTTAATCCCCTAGTATTTCTAGCCTGGCACATTGGACAAGGTGATCTTCTGTGGTTCCAGAAAAAGAAAGAGATACAGAACTGGCAGCCAGGAGTCTGCTGAAGTAAAAGATACAAGTTCTGTGGGAGAGGCCCTCCAGCATGTGCTGAAATTCCTGTCCAGAGGTCTAGAGAACTGCAGTTTAGTGCCCACAGTGGAAGGGAGGTTCTTCTCTTGCATCAGAATCATCAGCTCCAATGGTGAAACCCACAACATCCAGAAGAGCCCCAGATTGCCTTCTGAGACAGTCCTCTTCTATTGTAAAGTTGGAAAGAATGTGATAGTGTTCTCAGTAAGCCCTCTTAGCCCTTCCCTTAAGACACAACCAACAACATCAGCAGCAAACAACAACAAGAATTATAAACATGTATTAGAGAAGCTAATACATTAGGACTATCAAGATCTCTGTTAAAGGCTTAGGGAATTTCTCCCCAGGGGCAGGGCTGACTTGGTCTTAGTGAAGTGTGGTGTAAAGAGAATGGGCTTTCAAATTAGATGAGCCTGAATTGGAATTCCAGCTCTGGTAGTAATTGTATATGTGATTCTGGCTCTCTGAGCCTCTATTTCCTCACTTATCAAGTGCAGACCAGTGTGGTCAGCTATATTGTGCGGTTCTTGGTAGAATTTTGAGAGTCTGCATCTGTGAAGTGCCTATTTATGGAACGCCACAAATGTAAATCAAACAACACACTTCAGAGCCCCTTGCAACTCTCCCAAGCGCTGAGCTGCACCCTGTTTTGGTCTTCTTATACAAACCACCTTCTGCAAACCTTGCTCATTTGGGCTGGTCTGACTTGGGGTCCAGTCTAGACCACTCTGCTGTCATGCAGGGAGCTTCTCTGATAGCCTCTGACAGAGCTCTCACAGTATCCTCAAATGCAATATCCTGTAAGGAAAAAGGAGAGCAGCTTTGGACCCAGACATATCTGGCTTTGTTATTTCCTATTTTGCTATGCAGTAAATGTTTATTCAGTAGCTGTTGTATCCAAATCACTATATTAGGTGCTGTATGACCTCAGGAAAATCCAGGAATTCTGCCAGAGGCAGGGCATTTAGGGATGGAAAAGGAGCAAACACAAGGCTTGTCTCTTTTTGGAACATGGGAAAGTCTCTCACTCCCCAATCCCTAGGCCAAACCCAGCTACCATAAAGGGGGTCAGAAAAGGCTTGATCTCCCAAAAGGGATTTTAGAGAGTTTAATAAAAAAGGATGCCCAGAGTCATCACTAAATCACAGCCCATCAAGAAATAAAACAGCAGGAATACTAATTGTAAACCCCACTATGTGAAGGGCGAAAGCAGTTGAAATATTGACATGTCTCTGCAGCATGGGACTATGAACATCTAGAATGATGCTGGCATCTGTTCAGCTTCCAGAGAGGTCTCAGGAAATTTGCAGTCATGGCAGAAGGCAAAGGGGGAGCAGGTATGTCACATGGCCAGAGCAGGAGCAAGAGAGCAAATGGGGAAGTGCTACATACTTTTAAGTGACCAGATCTTGCAAGAACTCATTATCATGAGGACAGTACCAAGGGGATAGTACTAAACCATTCATGAGAAATTTACCCCCATGATCCAGTCACTCCCACCACACCCACCTTCAACATTGGGGATTACATTTCAATATGAAATTTGAGTGGGACAACATCCAAACTATATCATCAGTCATAGTCTCTTGCTTCTGGAGTATCCCTGCTTACTAAGTATCTGCCTTCAGGGTGCCGGTCAAATAGCTGGAGTTCAGCCACTCTCTGATGAAGGGAAATCCACATGGTTTTGATGATGATGGCCTTTTGACATTCAGCTCCCCCATCTCTCTCCTATCTTTCTCCAAACCCTGACAATATTGGGCACTCTGCTGACTCACTGTCTAAGCAACCCTGAGAGAAGTAATCCCTAGTTTAGTGACAGGGACACAAACTGAGCGTCTTTATACTTTTTGAGCACTTTTCCTGGGTCCCTTTTCCCTGTATTGTAGGAAAAAGCAACACTTTCATGAGGTGAAAGGAGAAGTTAGCACCTCCCTAAAAAATGACACCCCTTCTTTCTCCCAGTCCTCTTCTACTATGAAATTGGAAAGAAGGTGATAGTGGACCCAGTAAGCCCACCTAGGAGGGTGTTGGGTCCCAAATGTGGCATGTTTCTGCCTTAAAATGTGGATATGGGACACTTAAAAGTGCTTTGTTCTCATCTTTATGTCTTGGTAGTAATTTTGCGAAAATTAAGAAAAGTCCCACTTAGCACCTAACCTTCTGTTTTTATATCAAATTTTGATGTGCTCCCCACATGTATTATTTCACTTGAGTGTCAAAATAACTGTAAAATTTTAGGGTGAATTTTAGCCCCATTTTATAGGGGGAGAAACTAAGGTCTAAAAAGTTAAGTGACTTGCACAAAACATTAATAATAGAATGTGGATTTGAAAATAGAAACCAAGTCTCTTGACTGTCTCTGCCTTCTGCTTTGTCAGACATCAGACTAGACTGTGGGTCAAGACCATATATTACTTATTTATTTATCCTTATACACCTGATAAAAATGGCATATATTCCTCATCTAATAACTAAATGGAAGAGAAAAAAATCAACTTATTTACAGATTTTCAATTGAATCCCAGAACCTCAGAATCAAAAGGGACATTAAAAACCATCTAATCCAATTCTCCATCTGGTAGTTGAACCCTATTCACAAGCCTATTTTTCTTCCCAATATAGCTTTTAGTCTTTTAAATCCTATAATCATAATTTCTGTGCATGCTCTTCTCTCAGCCAAGTACCTTCAGTAAATTAATATAATGATTCCACAAGGGACAAGGTCCTGAATCTTTTGTTGTCCAAAATCAGCAACAGGCCTTGCCAGGCTCTTTCACACTTGTTTGCTAATTCCCTTACTTACACTCTCTTATTTAATCCTCACAAAGAACCTATGGGGAAGGTGTTATGATTATTATCTCTATTTTCATATGACAAAACTGAGGCTTAGATTAAACAACCCTTCCAGAGTTACATAGCTAGAAAACAATAGTGTCGTATTTTGAACTCATGACCATCTGATTCCAGAGCCTGAGGTTTCACACACGACAGCTTTCAGACATGATCCCTAGTTTGTGGTCTGACCAGGACAGTGTACATTGGCCAACCCCCTCATTCTAGAATACTATACTGAAGTCTGCCTACACCATCTAGGAAAACATTCTTGTCTGTAATGAAAAACAGATTATTGCTTCTCTGTACTGTCCTGAAAATATAGCTTTGTGGCATTTTCCATTTTCATGTGTTTTCTCTCCCAGGCACTCTCATTTCATGAAGCTGTCGGTTTTAAGAAACCAATACACATATCTCTCATGTTACAGTCTGACAAGGAGAGTGAAGTGTGCGTACATCAGGGCAATTGGCCTGTCACTGCCGTCAATAAAGGAAAGCTGCTTGCTGAGAAGATAACTCATGTCATCCTGACTGAAGCTGAAATGGGAGATTTCTCTGTGCCTTTTATATTCCCCACAATCCTGTGCCCACGAGATAATTCTCCAGAGGACTGCTGATATTGGGAGATACTCTGAGATGTGTAGACATTCTGACTGCAGTATCATTGACTCACTAAATCATCCAGACTGATTTCCTCACCACATAGAAGAAGACACAGAGGGAGATGGTCACCCACCCAATGTCACATAGCAACTTATTGATAAGTATACCTCTTCTCATGCCCAGGCTTGAATGCTTATTATTCAATACTTCCTCAAGTAACAATCTGACAATTAAGACTGACAAGGTAGAGGATAGGTGAGAAGTCTGATTTATTGAACACTTTATGATAGTCATCATACATTTAATATTTAATTTTCATTGAGCATCAACACTACTTTAAAAGCTAATATTATCTTCCTTTTACAGATGAGGAATTTAAGCCTCCAGAATTTCTAATTTTTCTGTATGCACATGACAAGGAAGTGGCAGAACATACATTTAAAAGCAGATCTCTCCCATTCTTTCTGCCTAACTTTCCCCATCCCTCCTCTCTCTCCCATTCTATCTCTCTTTCTCTCTCCCCACCCCCTCTCTCTCCCTCTCTCTCTCTCTTTCCAGTGTGTCCCTTTCCAAGTAAATAGAACCACCATCTACACAACTACTGAAACTGGCAGTCTTCCCTTTCTTTCAAACCTCTCATTTAATTAAGTTCCAAGTTCAAGTTCTTTACATTCTAGCTCTTGGCCGGGCGCAGTGGCTCACGCCTGTAATCCCAGTACTTTGGGAGGCTGAGGCTGGCGGATCACAAGGTCAGGAAATCGAGACCATACTGCCTAGCATGGTGAAACCCCGTCTCTACTAAAAATACAAAAAATTAGCTGGGTGTGATGGCGGGCGCCTGTAGTCCCAGCTGCTCGGGAGGCTGAGGCAGGAGAATAGTGTGAACCCAGGAGGCAGAGCTTACAGTGAGCTGAGATGGCGCCACTGAACTCCAGCCTGGGTGAAAGAGCGAGACTCTGTCTCAAACAAACAAACAAACAAACAAACAAACAAACAGACATTCTACCTCTTAAAAATTTACCTAGTTCTTTTCCTCCCCGACTTGCACTACCCTCAATCATGACATAATTTACCACTTGGACCACCTTAGAAGCTTTCTACTTTACCTTCTTTTCTTCACTCTCCTCACTGGTACTAGAGTGACCATTTTACCTAACAGTATCACTTATTTACCTAGAACTCATGGGTGGCTTCCCATCACATTTGGGATGAAGCCCGAAATCAGCATTCATGAATATCCTTTATTTTCTTTTACTATAACTAAATATCACAGACTGCATAATTTATAAAGAATAGAGGTTTATTTAGCCCATGTTTCTGGAGGCTGGGAAGTCCAGGAGCATGGCACTGGCATGTGGTGAGGGCCTATTGCTGTGTTATAACATGGTGGAAAGCATTTGCATGGTGAGAGGACAAAAGTGTGTCAGCTCAGGTCTCTCTTTCTCTTCTTAAAAGGCTGCCAGTCTCATCATAAGGTCCCCAACCTGATGATGATGTCTAATCCTAATTACTTCCCAAAGACCCTACCTCAAAATGTCATCAACATACAAATTTGAGGATTAGGTTTCCAACATACAAAATTTGGGGGACATATTTAAACCATAGTATCGGGTGAAATTCACCCCCAATATTTCCCATAGGTTCTTTTCTATCTTCCGTAAGTGTTGGCTGGTCTGAGAAATAAAGGGACAGAGTACAAAAGAGAGAAATTTTAAAGCTAGGTGTCGGGGGAAGACATCACATGTCGGCAGGTTCTATGATGCCCCCCAAGCTGCAAAACCAGCAAGTTTTTATTAGTGATTTTCAAAAGGCGAGGGAGTGTACGAATAGGGTGTGGGTCACAGAGATCACAAGCTTCACAAGGTAATAAGATATCACAAGGCAAATTGAGGCAGGCGAGATCACAGGACCACAGGACCGGGGCGAAATTAAAATTGCTAATGAAGTTTCGGGCATGCATTGTTACTGATAACATCTTATCAGGAGAGAGGGTTTGAGAGCAGAAAACCAGTCTGACCAAAATTTATTAGGCGGGAATTTCCTTGTCCTAAGAAGCCTGGGAGCACTATGGGAGACTGGGGCTTATTTCATCCCTCCGCTACAACTGTAAAAGACAGCCGTCCCCACAGCGGCCATTTCAGAGTCCTCCCCTCAAGGACGCATTCTCTTTCTCAGGGATGTTCCTTGCTGAGAAAAAGAATTCAGCAATATTTCTCCTATTTGCTTTTGAAAGAAGAGAAATATGGCTCTGTTCCGCCCAGCTCACCGGCAGTCAGAGTTTAAAGTTATCTCCCTTGTTCCCTGAACATTGCTGTTATCCTGTTCTTTATTCAAGGTGCCCAGATTTCATATTGTTCAAACACACATGCTCTACAAACAATTTGTGCAGTTAACACAATCATCACAGGGTCCTGAGGCGACATACATCCTCCTCAGCTTACGAAGATGACGGGATTAAGAGATTAAAGTAAAGACAGGCATAGGAAATCACAAGGGTATTGACTGGGGAAGTGATAAGTGTCCATGAAATCTTCACAATTTATGTTCAGAGATTGCAGTAAAGACAGGCGTAAGAAATTATAAAAGTATTAATTTGGGGAACTAATAAATGTCCATGAAATCTTCACAATTTATGTTCTTCTGCCATGGCTTCAGCCGGTCCCTCTGTTCAGGGTCCCTGACTTCCTGCAACAGCATAGCAATAAGACCTTCTGAGAACTGGTATCTGTCCTTCCCTTTCAGGCTCCACTTTCTCCTTTGTTCTCTAGGCTTTCCCCCAGCCTTTCCTGTGCTTAGAGACATCTTTGTCTGACAAATACTCAGACTTCAGGTCTCAGCCTGAACTTCACTTGTGGAAACTCACCTTCAGGAACTTCCCAAATCAGTTGAGCTCTCCCTTTTATACAGTTCCCTGACACACTTTACTGAATTTTTCTCTCACTCAACAACCTTGTAACATATCTTCCATAGCCATCTTTCCTGGTAGACTATATGTTCCATGAGGAGTGGGGTTTGACTGTCACATGTACTCTGGTATCCCCAGCACCAAGTCCAATGCCTGGCATATGTTGGGCATGCAGTTAATACATGGTGAATGAATGAATGAATTAAAGGATGAGCTTTCTGAGAAGATGAGAACTATGTAGAAGCCTAGCACTTCTGCTATAAACAGCCTTTAATCTACCTCCTTATAGGCTGCTACACTTGGGAAACATAGAATCTGGGTATTAAGTGTGGTTTGTTTTGTGCTATTTAATACTTGTTTGTCTTCCCAAAATGAATAGTAGCTTTGTAAACAATAGATGATGGAGAGTGTGTTTTTGAATTCATTAACATTGGTAAACATGATGAATCTTATCATTGCATACAACATGTTGGCCACATTTTTTTCCTTTTTGTTGCCAAATATTAAAATGTGTGCTGGTTTAACTTCCCCCTAACGGTCCTCCTTCAATGATAAATAACCATCAGGCCAGCATATGTGTCTGAGTGTTGGCAGCAATATTTATATATAAACACAATATGCCTAGATGTAGCAACTTAGAACAGCAGAGTGCTTGAAGGGACTCTGGGAATCATTAAACACAACCCTCTTACTTCACAGATGTGAACACTAGACTTCCAGGTCAAGAGGGTAGACTAAGAACATGCTAGAATTACTCCCTCCACAGTTCAAACTCATAGAAATTCTGGATGAAACATTTTTTAAAAATACATAACCCAACTACAAAGCAAGGAAGGGAAGTTTCCAATGCCAGAAATTTAGAAAGAACCATTGTGGTAAATGGAAGCTGAAGACGAACTATTCCTGAGGGAATTAGGCCCAGTGAAAGCTTTAGGAACTAAAGTTTCAATGCTGATTTTGGGGACGAATTGGGTCCCAAGATTCAGCTCACTATAGGGAGCTGAAGTTAGGACTGCTGCATAGACTTAGAAGTTGAAACAGGCTTTCCATCCTCAAAAGAGGATCTGAAAATCTCTAACAATTAGCACCAGGCCATAGCCAAAAGTAAGACTATCCATCTTGGCTAAGGATGGAAATATAGCATGAAATTGAAAGTTTAAAATTGTGCCTTAGCAGACACAATTGACTTGGCTTATCAGTGTGCAAAATTGAAAGTTTATAAGCTAAAATAGAAATCAATTTAGAGAGAATGTACTCTATAGTGTCTGGTCAAAGGCAACCATTAAAGCACCTTGTAGGCTTGGGACAGGAAACCAGATGCTACTCTAGGAAATGTAGAATTCTCCATAGCCTTTGGAAGAACTTGGAGATCAACATTAGGAAGACAATTACTGGCTTTCAGGAGATCTGGAGTGCAGAAATGGCATGCACATTGCTACCAGTGAGTCCTGTTGCCCGAAGGGCTGAAGTGAGTCACACTCTAAAGCAGGGGACAGCAAGCTATGGCCGGTGGGCCCACAGTCTGCTATTGTATTGCTGGCTACTCATGAATTGAAAAAAAAAAAAAAGCTCTTTATAAAGGGAAATAGAAAAGAAAAAGGATAATATGTAATAGAGACATCACATAGCCTGCAAGGCTAGGCTACTTATTATCTAGTTCTTTACAGAAAATGTTTGCTTGACCCTTGCTCAGGAGGATCTTTAGAAGGCACTGGGACAACCATCCCTTTTCTGCAGATGCTCTTGCATCTTCCTGCAGCAATATGGCTGAAGAGTTATGACTTCTTTCTTTCTTCTACTTTCCAAATCCTATGTGAGTCCTTCTCATTGTCAAAATCCCCCTAAAGGATTCTGGGAAATGTAACTTTTACACTTCACTCTTAGATGAAGTAGAGAATGTAGAAAGGGCAGGGATGATACTGAGATGACAATCCAGATAAAAAGTCCAGGACCCAGTGTGAACATGGAAGAAAAATCCTATAGGTGATAATTTATGCAGAAGGAGAGCTCATAGAGCAAAATTCCAAAACGTAAATAGAAGTCAATGCATATCAAAAGGATCACAAATTCTCCAAAATGGGAAAAATTATATATGTAGAAGTAGAGTTAATATAGTGATCAGAAAAGGAATATGATGCAGAAGTGCTTAAAATATTCAAATGATTAAAGAATGGCAACAATAAAAAAAGAGAGTTTGCTTTTAAGTACATATTTTTTTAAAAACCAAGTAACCACCAAGATACCACTTTACACCCACTTTACTGTCTATTGAGCTTTGCTGGAAAAAAAAAGTGAATGTATTAGGAGTAAATGTAAGAAGTAAGTGTGAGAAAGATAAAAATTGGCAAACTGATTGGTAAATCTAAATAATTATTGAATATAAATAATATAAAGACAACAAAAATAATAATATTTATGTGAGTGTATTAAATAAGCTGGAACTATAAAATTAGACAATAACAGCATGACGGTTGGGGTAGAATGTTAGAAGAGAGATGTTAAAACATGCTCAGGTCCACATCTCTTTTGAGAACAGGATGTAGATGCTGATTAATTTTAATATGCTAAACTCTTAAGGATAACTATTAAAATAATAGGTTTGTAGAATTTCAAAATATAGTATCAAAAATATGAGGATCAAGGCCAACTTGTCATTCCAATAGAAGGCAAGAAAGGAGAAATTTCAAAGGACCCAGGGGCTCAAAGAGGAGTCCTAGTGAAGTGAAAGTCATGCAGCCAGTTCATGAGTGATCCAGGACTAATCCCAGCGGACGTGACTCCCAGTTTATTGCTGTGATATTTATACAAAGTCGTCTCTCTCCATATATCTCTGTTGATTTTTACAGAGAAACCATGTGAATTCCATTGCCAAAGTTTTGTGCTCCCGTAAAAAAAAGGAGATGCAATTTAATGGTATAGGAAGAGAAAAAAAAATGTTCTTTGTATTTAAATATACAGGGCTTAAAATTCTGGCTATGCCATCTACTAGCTGTGCCATTGAATAAAGTATTTAATTGCTTAACTTCAACTTAGTCATTTGTTGAATTAAGTAGTAATAGCTATCTTACAATGTTGATGTAAACATCAAATCATTCAATACATATTAAATATACATAAAGCACCTGGTTTAATTCCTAATGCTTAGTACAAATTCAGTAAATGTACATGGAGTTAATGGGAGAGGAATTTTCAAAATAGGAAGAAGTATATCCATGATAGAGAGGCAATGTTGAACATCAGCTCCAAACAATGAGGCAGAACTATTAACAATAAATAAATGATGATGAGGTGAGAAGTGAAGACCAGGAACAGGCTGGGAAGTACAAAATGAATAGTACAAAATGAATTAAGGCAAGGCCTCAGAATTGGATCTGAGTGTGATCTGAGAGCTCCAGGGGCTCACCTATACAGTACCAGTTATAAAGCATGGAGACAGGCCTGATGGCTTAGCAGAGAATGGCCCACAGGCCATTGCCTGTTTTTCTAAATATAATTTTCTTGGAACCCAGACACACTCATTTGTTTACATACTGTCTGTGGCTACTCTTGCACTACAATGGCAGGGTTTAGTCATTGCAGCAGAAATCATGTTTTCAGCAAAGCCTAAAATATTTACTATTTGTCCCTTTTAGAAAAAGTTGGCTCACCCCTGGCTTAAAGGAATATGCATTTCCAGACAATCCCTACCATCCTGTGAATGGTGAAGCCAACCCTATGCCTTTAAACCAGACCAGCCCATCATGCTAAGATGAGTCAGTTAAAATGAGCCCCAACTACTTCCAGCCTACTTATCACAAGTGCCTTCTACTCCCTTGCTTTGGTCCCATCTAGTGATGACTGACCTTTATACCCCTAGCTTTATCTCAAATTTCTGATCTGTGCTTACCTCTTGAAACTGATAGTTGAACCTAATTCCCTAGTTTAATCTTCGAAATACCTTCAAGATCCAAGCTGTGTTCCCTGCGTCTCCTTGCTCTGTCTGCTTTGTGTCAATGTTCTGTTTCACCCAAATCTAGTGCTCCAAGAGGCAGGAAGAGACGAGAATCCCTCTGAGAGCAAGAATCATGCCTTACTGCTGCTTTTTTCATGGTTTCTGACACATAATAGAATCCATTAAAAAGTGTGTTGAGTAAATAAACATTCTATGAAGAGAGGAAAATCCAGACATTCATGGAAAACAAGCTGGCCAAAGGAAAGGGGGTAAGAAGGAAGGAATGTATATACCCTGGTTTCATAAGAGGGAGGTGGTGTTAGGAAACCGGTAGAAGGTGAAATAGGAGTGGTAGGAAGGAGCCAGATCAAAGAGGGCTATGTGCACATGGTAAGATGTTTGGCTTTGATTTTGAAGGCAACGGAATGATTTGCAGTTCTGGATAGGACAGACCTCTTAACTGTATCATACTGTTTCAATATCTCATGATTTAAAGGTGAGGAATAGAAGGTGGCAGGGACAGAGAAAAGGAAATGGGGAAGTTTGAGGGTCATCCACTTCCCACCCTGCTGGGCTTTGCAGTGCAGGAACTGAGCCCTATAAACTCTATTTCCCAGGCCCCTTTGCCCACTGGCTTCTGGTTCAATTTGGCAATGGGAGGCACTGGCAAGAGGTTGGAGGATGGAAGGAGGGAAGATGCCAGGGTATTTCTTCCCTTCTTTGGTCCATAAGGTGTCTTAAATGGTGTCTGTCACTCTACTGCCATAGTGCTCTTCTTTCCTGGGTTCTGCTAACATTATCATTTCCCTTGGTCCCCACAGCCCTAGGCATGGAAGTTTCTAATCACTAGGTTTCTAATCACTAGGTCTCCTCACTGTCCCTGTTTCCCCTTTCAGCTCTTCCATCAAGTTTGTCACCATTTCAATGCTAAGTTCTCTCCATTAAACTTCCTAGGTAAGTTCTGTGTTTCTGAATGGACTCACATTGAAGCATGGATGAAAGAAGACAATTTATTTATCTACATTTTTTAAAATCTCAGCATCCCTAGTACTTAGCATTGGCCTGACACGGAGTAAACACTCAGTAAATACTCATTTAATTAAACTTTGAACAAAATTAAGCTCTTTCCTTTTCTATTTCAACTCCTAATAACAATGAATCCACACAGCAAGGATGAAACTGATAACAAAGATAAGAAAGTAATAAGAAAATGTTTTTATGATCCCTGAAAGTGGAAGCATCACAGTCAGACAGGCTCATGTCTCAGGGTCTGCCACGTAAGCTGTGGCCATGAGAAACAACCTTCCCATAAGACTTGGTCTAGACAAGGCGGCTAGGATATAGAAGCCACTTTAATTTTCTGAGGAAGATCAAATTTAGATAAATTGCTAGAGCTATAAAAGCCTTGCGGTTCAAGTCAGAAGATGTGACAGCAATTAACAGCTGCATGAGGCTCGGCAGGAGGTCAGGAAGATCTAAGACCAGCAGATATGGGCTTATGCTCTCCAGTGTGGTATCCAGTTCCTAACCTCCAATGAATCCCTGGAATATACATAGAGATATATTCAGCCTTTCCAGGGCCCCATGTTTTGATCAGACTTTCCCCAAGAGGCGGCAGGATTATGCACTGCAGTAAGCACAGACCTTGAAATCTGAAAACAGAATGCTGATTTTCACTTTGCTACTTAATGACCTTATGAGCTAAATATTAAACTCTAAATGTAAGCTGCATTTTAAAAGTCTATAATATAGAGATAAAAGTGTCTACATCACAAGGGAATTGTGACCTCTCAATGAAATGATCTAATATATTGATAAAAAATAGAGTAATATGGTTAAAGGGGCATGCTATGAAGCCAGTTTTCAGTTGGAGCCTCTGTTATGCCCCTTATTCATCTCTCTAAACAATAGTTTCTTCACCCCAAAAATGAGGATAATAACTATTCGATAGTGTTGGTGTAAAGACTAAGGTAAATTGTTGTGAATTTTTCAGCAAGGCACCTGGTACCTTGTAAGCTCTCAACACCATCAAAATCAATTTGCCGTTTTGTACATTTGAAATACATGCTTATGGGCATTCTTTAATCCTCACAACACCCCTAAAGTGAGAATAGCTATTCATTCTAGTTAAAAGATTTTTATACTGAAGTTCAACTTGCCTAGGATAACCTAGGTCATCCTTGCCTAGGATTACATAGTTATTACACACCCAGAAATGATTCTGACTACAAAACCCTTACTCAAAAATAATATTACCTATGAATTATTAGTTATTAATATAGCAATTGTTGTTACTATTATTGAAATATACATAAGGTGCCTGGTACAGATTAGTTCTTTTTATCTACTAGTTTTCTACTTTTTATGCATAAAGAAACATTGACTGCCTTCTATGATGTACCCCACTGTGGGTGAGGTTCAAGAGTCATTTTCTAAAGTAAACAGTATATAGGCTTGTTTTTCATGCTGGTAGACAAAGTGGGATTTTATTTTATCCCAGAGATAAGAAATACCTTTTTTTTCATTTGTAGTGCAACATCTGAATCAAAGATAGTGTATATTTTGGAGAGATTTTGACTAAAAGTAAGGTAATGTCATGTGTATTTTTTATAGTAAGCCAAGGAAATGGTTTAGAAGGAGCAGTGAACTTGGAGTTCAGGAACCAGGAGCTTAGATTTAGCCCTGCAACCTGTACACACCCCGATACCTTTCTGGGCCTCAGTTTGCTCATCCAGAAACACACTATTGAGTGATGTGTCTTCTGACATTCATTCCTATCCTAAAATATGAACGCTATTTTGCCCACAATGTTAATATCCTTTATGATGATGATGGTAATAGAAGAAATTTACTTCACTGGGCACCTAAAAGGCCTTCATTTGATAGCACTAATGTAGGCTCATATCCTCAAGTACTTGGCTTGCAGCAAAGTGTTAGTCTAAAATTACAGCTCCCTCAAATCACATTATTTCTATGTATTAAGCTGAACTCTAACACTTAAAGTTTGAAGTTTTTATGATTTTGGCCACAGTAGACATCCTGTTTTCCAGGGAGAAAGGGCTTTAAAATGCACTTCTCTGCAAATCTACTCTCAAAATCATATTTTGATGAGTTAAGGCCAAATGAATAAAAACATACGGATTTTATTTTCCTTGAAAGTCACATGGGCTAAAGGTAAGGAAAGAAAAAAAAAAGATGAGGAGGAGAAAGAAAGAGAGAGAAACTACACAATGGAAGAGAGGGATTCCATTGAACTAAAAGACCTGGCATCATTTTCTGGAACAACTTCCAAATAAGGGTTGTTGTACCAAATTCACTATCACTCTAATAGCTGAAGCTACTCCTGTATCTCCAAAGATTAGGCTCCAAATGCAGCATGATGAGAGGAAAGAACAATGGTGTTGGAATCAGACCACAGTTTGAACCATTTGCTGGTAGTGTTACTCTAAGCAAGTCAGTTATCCCAGGAGCTCCATTTCTGCAAAAGAGAATAATACCTGTAACATATGGCTATTATGAGTCTTATTAACAACATATATAAAGGTTCTAATAATGTACTTGGAACATAGTAGGACCTAGTAATCTAGTCTGACTTCTATAATATATCATTTGGCACCTAATCTACCTATCAGTGGAAAGATGGACTTCTGGTGGAACCATCTCAATTTAGCATCTGTAAATGTACTTTATCAGCTCTGCCTTCCTTCCTCTTTTCATTTCTAAGTTCTGTGAAAAGTCAACCATCTGTAAAAATGGTTGTACGTGTGTTTTAGAACTACTGTGACTGCAAAACAATATATATACACAAATATGTTACCTCTGCTGATAGGGAAAACAAGGAAAGAGGAAAATCTTCATTTTCTCCTCAGTTTGTGGTTAGGGCAAGTTCCACGCTTGGTTTTTTTGAGGTGTTCTTGGCCACTTCACCCTTAGGCTTGCCCCTATCTCCATTTAGTTCCCACAGAACTATCTTTCTAGCTGTTTCCAAGGTTACCTTCTATTATCACTTCTCTCAAAGGCCTTTGGGGTTGGTTGGAAAAGGAATTAATTAAAGCCACATCCCCTCCTTCTCTCCTCTCAGGCCTTGGGCCTAGATCTGTCCTTTTCATGTTAATACTTAATCCTTGTACCTTCTCCTCACCCCTACTCCCTTGAGAATGGGAGGAAGGAAAGAGAAACCTCATAGTGTTGTTGCTGCTGCTATTGGTTCTGACAGGTTAAGTAGGCTGAAGTTTAAAACTCATTCTTTAAAATATTCTAAACCTTAGACCAAATTGCCTTTCAAAATCTGATCTTGTTAGAATTCTATGTCCTAAATATTCACATATACTCTATGACTTGCTTTTCTTGTCTTTAAGATATGTTTAATAAATCATGTTTGCCTAAGTGCTAGGTGTCACACATCTGACACCATTTCTTAGAGAGTTGCTGTATAGAGACTCTGGATCTCTGACTTTTATGGAAGTGCTAAGGATCAAGTGAAAACAACAAATGAGCTATAATGAGAAAACAGTTATATATATATATACACACATATATATATATACACATACATATATATATATATACATGCATACATATATATATATACAAACCCCTATGCATTTTTCACCCTAGCCAAGAGAGAAGTTATTATAATAGAAGTTATAATAGAAATAATGATGATGATAAAGACAATAAAAATAGTATCACCCACCTATTTCCTGAGCATCTACTCTGTACCAACACCGTATACGATGCTTTACATGCATCAGCTTCCTCAATCCTCTCAATAATTCCTAAACTGCATATTTTATCTTAATCTTACAATTGAGGAAAAAGAATCTCAGAGAGGTGAAGAAACCTTCCCAAGGCCACACTGTTCATTCATGGCCAGGACTGGATACCAGGCTTTTCAGACCTTGAAGTGCATACTCTTTCCACTGATGGAAGGAGGAGGAGTCCTTATTGACTATCTATGGATGGGCCAGAATATAACTTTATTGGATCAGAAAGGCAGTGATGGAGGTAGGCAATGGAAGTTCTTGCAGGAGACACCCTGCAAGAGCATTGGAAGCTGCCTGAACATTGGAAGCCAGGAGAAAATTAAGAACCAGCAGTGGGGAGGATTGCCAGCAATTGGAAGACTGAAGGGTGAGTCTGAATATAGGGCAGTTTCAAGATTTATGCAAAATAGCATCTTTATTCAGGGCTGCCAAGTTGGGCCACTACCACATAAAGGTGTCTTTGTAAGCTCAGTTTTGAAACTAAAATGAACCTCAATGGCCGGGATAAATCAATAGCTCAATGACTCCTGGCCTAGGGAATTCCCACCACCCTAAGTGAATCTCCCCTTCTCACCTGTACAGTGTCACAGTCAATGAAAAATTAAAAATTTTTAAATTGTATTAATATTATTTATAATATATTACTGTTGTGACTATCATATATTGAGTTTCTCTACTACGTGATAGGCAGGGGACTAGGCACTTTATATAAATTATTTAATTTAACTCTCATAATAAATAAAATCAATATCATTATCCCTTCAGAGGTTTAGGAAGCTGAAGCACTTAAATCAGTTGCTTGGTAAGTGGCAGAATAAGGATCTGAACGGGAAGTCCTGAGGAATAGATTATACGAAACTGTGGATATAAGGAACTAGGTATCTTGAATAACTGAAAACAAATAACAATCAAAAAACGCAAGAAAACTTTTACCTTACTTCCTCCCCAAAGGGGAAAACTCCAGTGATGTTAAACAATCAGATTTATATCTAGCTAAGAGTTTTCAGCATAGCAGTAACAGTTCTAAGATTCTTTTTTGATTTTCTGAATCTAAAGCAATTGCACTCCAGTTTATAGCATCTAAAAATCCAACTTTCTTTCATTCTTTTATATCCATAAGTAGAGCCAAGTAGGAGAGACAAGGAATGTAAAATAATAGAACTTTATTGGTCTCACCATAACTCAAGTGGATTTTAAAGCACAGTGCCATTGTTTAAATACCAACACCATTGCCCAACTTTGTCTCTCTCTGTATGGACTGGTCATCTTCTGCTCCATTCTTAAAACATACCTCCCATATCACTTTCTTGGGGAAGTCATGTCCTCAGGGACGAATCACCCATTTCATTCTACCCCTCCTATACCTACCCATTGTTGAAGTGATGACAACATCTAGAGCTCATCTGCCATAGTATCTGCCATGTTATTTTCATTATGTGTCTTCTGCCGACTCTAGGACCACATCTTCTTTTCTCTTTGTTTCTTTTCTTTTTATTCCTTTCCTTTCCTTTCTCTCTTTCCTTCCTTCCCTCCTTCCTGCCTGCCTTTCTCTCTTTCTTTCTTTCTCTTCCTTTCTCTCTCTCTCTCTGTCTCTCTCCCTCTCAATGCATGGCTCACCTATCAATGAGAGAAGGAATAAATTAATACTTTCTTTATTAGTACTCGAGCCTGGTTTCCCTATTAATCCAGAGTACTGCTTTATGCCAAACAAACCTACATCCATACTTTTAAATTGTAATTTAGCCAAAACAAATAATGTGAAATTATGTGTGTATTCCTTAGGTTAAAAGTTACAACCCAAGGGCCTCCACAAGCATTCTAGTCAAGAATATGTACTACAAAGGTGATCAGCCAGCATCATACCAAAGAGATTATACTCTTGAGGCAGCTACTAGAGCAATAGTTTGAATCCATCCCAAAGCTTCATTATTTTTAGCAAAGTAAATGCCATAAGTGTTTTTAATTGGTGAAATTGATGGTTGGCTAGCATGATATCTGTTAGAAATGGTCTTTGCTTGGTGAACTGCATTAAAATTGGCAAAAATATTTGAGTGATTTCCCCACATTTTTACATTTGTACTCTCCTCACTCTGGCCTAACAGGATATAAGATTTCACGAAGGCCTATAGTCTAAGAATGGTGCTAAAATATTTAGCTCTAAATGTTCCTAAGCATTGGCTAAGAGAGATGATTCTCGATGGCTGGTGTTGACTTTAAGGGTCACAAACCCCTGTCTCTAGAAAGTTGTTATGTTTACCTCAGGGTAAATAAAAAATCTTTTATTCAAAATGGTGTTTACAGCACCTGAAAAGACAAAGATCTGGAGCTTGATCAACTGTAGAAAACATATGCGTGAACTCTTTGGTGTCAGCTTGCCAATGATATATTTGTTTTTTTAAAAATGTTTATAGGTATGGAAAAATTTGGTCTGAGATTAGCTTTCAGGATAAACTGGTAGCAAAGTTAGGGGACAGCAGCTAGTGCTCTGCCACCCCGAACTTTTTAGACCTATTATTTTCTGTCAAGAAGATTCCAAGATGTGCGTTTGACCCAACTGGCTTAAGTTATTTTCTAAAACATGACCTCAGCATCTTGCTATAACTAACCAAGACAATTTGCACATACGAAGTACATTTTCTGTATGGAGAAATAAATGTTTATCCAAAGTGCATGGAAGCAAATTAGTGCCCCCACTGAAAATTGCCAGATTGTTTTAAACACAATCCAGTTCTGTCAGTTGAGGATTTTTACACTTGCTAATGCAAGGTTCCTTTGCCTTTATGAGCAACAGATTCAAGATAATAATAGTGGACTTCTCTCCAAAATCTGGTGCCATATTACATAAGTTGGCCTTTTCCTCTCTGTTGTTTTACAAAAGTGCTTGCAAAGTGTCACATGCTAAAATTCCCTCCCCTCTAAAAAGACTTCTGTGGTTATATAATCACAACTTTTAGTTGCAAATAATTGAATCCATACTAGCTAATTTGAACAAAAAAAGTTTTAATGAAATGATGTTAGATAACAATGTGAAATGCTAAAATGTAGCCAGTGGAGATAACTAGCCATACCATAGATCTGGCCCATAGGACTCTTCTAGTGCAATGCCTCTCAAACTTTAATATGCACACACATCTGCTGGGACATGGTTAATCCAGATTCCAATTATGTAGGTCTGACATATGGCCTGAGCTTCTTCATTTCTAACAAGCCCTCAAGTGATGCCAATGCTACTGGTCTGTCAACTACATGTTTGGTAGTCAGACTAGCAGATATCCCTACTGCCACCGCAGCTGCCTGCCAAGAGTACCTATGATGCTAAGACTGGACTCCAGAACTTCTGCCTCGTCTTCTCCAGAAGAATAGAATAGTTCTCCATTTTCCCTTTCCAGACGATTCAATCACCCTACTGGGCTGCCTCCTCTCATTGCCTCTTTTTTCTTCTAGAATTTATTTAAGAATGTTTGCCTGGCATAATCCAGGTCACACTCTGCCCCTTAGCTCAAGGCTGTCTGGCAAAGGCAGTTTTTAGATTTCCAGCCAGCATAGGAAGGCACCCTAGAGAGGGGTTGACATGGATGTTGAGTAAGTCAATGTGCAGTATTTTCTAAAATTATTGATAATATTAACAATAAGAATAATTGTAGGGGGTGGCCAAGATGGCCGACTGGAAGCAGCTGGTATGCCCCGCTCTCATAGAGAGGAATGGAAAGTGCGAGTAAATACAGCACCTTCAACTGAAATATCCAGGTACATGCATTGGAACTAATCAAGGAAACAACCTGGCCCACAGAGAATAGGAAAAAGCACGACAGGACAATGGTCCACCCAAGAGCAACGTGGAACCAGAGAAACCTACCCCGTCCAGAGAACTGATGAGGGAATGTGCAACCCTGGGAACCTGCATTTCTCCCATGGATCTTTGCAACCCCAAGGTCAGAAGATCCCCTCATGAACCCACACCACCAGGGCCTTCCGTCTGACACACAGAGCTAATGGAGTTTTGGAGGAGCAGCTACTCAGGCACATGTGGAGACCAAGGAGCCTTAGATACCCAAGCTTTCTGGGCTTCCCAGCAAAAGCAGCTGCAACTCTGGCAAGCAGGAGGTTAGACTCCTGTACATACTCCTAGGAAAGGGGCTGAATCGAGGGGGCAGAACAGTGACAGTCAGCAGGCCCCGCTTCCACAGCACCTCACAGGATAAGATGCTCTGGCTTGGAATTCCAGCCAGCCACTGGTAACAGCATTATACCTCCTCGAGATGAAACTCCCACGGGGAGGGGCAGGCCGCCATCTTTGCTGTTTGGCTGACTTAGCCATTCCAGCCTTGGGGCCTTGGAGAGTCTGAGGCAACCAGAGGCCAAAGAGGACCCACCGCACAACAAAGCTGTTTTACCAAATCCTGGTCAGACTGCATTTTTAAGCGGTTCTGTGATCCCATTTCTCCTCACTGGGTGGGATCTCCCAAATGGGGTCTCCAGCCACCTCCTACAGGTGCATTTGGGCCTGTGATAAGTCTATGCCTCCTTGGGATGGAGCTTCCAGAGGGAGGGCCAGGCAAACATCTTTGATATTTCGCTAGGTACTAGAAAATCTGAAGCGACTAGAAACTTGAGGGGACCCCCAGCATACCACAGCAGCTCTATGGGAAACTGGCTAGACTGTTACCTGGGTGCCTGTTCCCATATCTTCTCACCAGGCAGATCATCCAGGCTTGGGCCTCCAGCCACCCCCTGCTGGGGTTATTAAGCCAATAGCAGCTTTGCAACTCCATTGACAGAGCCCCTAGGGACAACTTAAAGCCCTTCTGCCACTGCCTTTGCTGGGGAACTGCCCTTGCTACCCTTGGACTAATGAAGGAGTAAAGACCCTAAGTGTCTTATCCATACCTCCAACAAGTTGCAGTTGACCCAAGGAGAGGAAGCCAGTCCATCTACCACAGGTCTCACCCCCCTACTGCACATCACCAGATAGGGATCCCTTAGCTTAGGCCCACAGCACAGACCCTCCATCCTGGGCTGAATGTACTGAGCAATTGCTGACCTGCATCTCTCTGTGATAGCACCCCCAGGAAACAAGCAAAAGACCCTTGGCCACTACCACTACTAAGGTCCCTTTTTTGCTGCCTCCAAGTTAGGGGAGGAACATAAACCCTGAGATTGCCCCAGAGCAGTAGTAGGCAGCCTAGGAGTGCCAAGCTGCAATCTACAGCCAGCACTCAATGGGGAGAGGAGCCCACACTCTCAGAGCATTGAGAGGGAATACAGCTGCAACTGTGAGGAAACACGAGAGAGCCAAATAACCAAGCAAGAGTCTACCAACTGACCAATATGCCTAAATGCCACCTACTGGATCACATCCCAAAGCTTCAACATTAAAAATACCTCACTAACATGCCCCCCACCCCCCGTGAAACCAAAGACAAGAAGTCAGCTTCAAATAAAGACCCTGCACAAAGCCTTGGCCGTGTGAAAAGAACCAGAAAAGAAGTCTATTAACTATACTGAATCTACACTGCAGTTAAAGGAACACCTAAACACAGAGTTGAGAAATAACCAATGAAATAACTCTGGTAACCCAAATGGCCAGAGTGTCCTCCAAATGACCACACCAATTCTCCAACAAGAGCTCTTAACCAGGCTGAGTTGGCTGAAATGATAGAAATAGAATTCAGAACATGTATAGAAATGAAGATCATCAAGATTCAGGAGAACAGCAAAACCCAGTCCAACGAAACTAAGAACCCCTGCAAGATTCTACACACGAAGATTATCCTCAAGACACATAATCATCAGATTTTCCAAGGTCAAAATAAAGGAAAGAATGTTAAAGGCAGCTAAAAACAAAGGACAGGTCACCTGCAAAGGGAACCCCATGCAGGTAACGGCAGTCCTCTCAGCTGAAACTCTACAAGCCAGAAGATATTCGGGGCTTGTATTCAATATTCTTACAGAGGCCAGGCGTGGTGCCTCATGCCTGTAATCCCAGCACTTTGGGAGGCTGAGGAGGTAAGATCATGAGGTCAGAAGATCGAGACCATCCTGGCCAACATGGTGAAACCCCATCTCTACCAAAAATACAAAAAATTATCTGGGTGTGATGGTGCACACCTGTAGTCCCAGCTACTCGGGAGACTGAGGCAGAGGAATCACTTGAACCCAGGAGGCGGAGGTTGCAGTGAGCCGAGATTGGGCCACTGCACTCCAGCCTAGTGACAGAGTGAGACTCCGTCTCAAAAAAACGAAAAACGAAACAAATATTCTTACAGAAAAAACCTTCAAACAAGAATTTCATATCTAGCCAAGTTAAACTTTCTAAGCAAAGGAGAAATAAGATTTTTTTCCAGATAAGCAAATGTTGAGGGAGGGAGTTTGTTTACTACCAGACCTGCCTTATAAGAAATCTTGAAAGGAGTACTAAAGGCTGGGTGTGGTGGGTCATGGCTGTAATCCCAGCACTTTGAGAGGCCAAGGCAGGCAGATTGCTTGAGGTTGGGAGTTCAATACCAGCCTGGCCAACATGGTGAAACCCCGTCTCTACTAAAAGTGCAAAAATTAGCCAGGCATTTTTGCACATGCCTGTAATCCCAGATACTTTGGAGGCTGAGGCAGGAGAATTGCCTGAACCCAGGAGGCAGAGTTTGCAGTGAGCCAAGATCACACCACTGCACTCCAGCCTGGGCAATGGAGTGAGACTACATCTCCAGAATAAAATAAAATAAAATAAAGGTCCAGGTGCGGTGGCTCACACCTGTAATCCCAGCACTTTGGGAGGTCGAGGTGGGTGGATCACAAGGCCAGGAGTTTGAGACCAGCCTGGCCAATATGGTGAAACCTCGTCTCTACTAAAAATACAAAAAAATTAGCCAGGCATGGTGGCACATGCCTGTAATCCCAGCTACTTGGGAGGCTGAGGCAGGAGAATTGCTTGAATCTGGGAGGCAGAGGTTGCAGTGAATCAAGATCGTGCCACTACACTCCAGCCTGGATGACAGAGTGAGATTCCATCTCAAAAAATAAAAATAAAAATAAATAAATAAATAAATAAATAAGTACTAAATATAGAAAGGAAAAACCACTACCAGTTAATACAAAAGCACACTTAAATACAAACCGACCGGTGACATTACAAAGCAATCACACAAACAAACCAGCATAATAACCAGCTAACAACACAATGACAGGATCAAATCTATACACATCCATGCTAACCTTTAATGTAAACAGGCTAAATGCCTCAATTAAAAGGCATAGAGTGGCAAGCTGGATAAAAAAGAAGGACCCAAAGGTATACTGTCTTCAAGAGACCTATCTCACATGAAATGACACCCATAGACTCAAAATAAAGGGAAGAAGGAAAATCTACGAAGCAAATGAAAAACAGAAAAAAATCAGGGTTTACAATCCTAATTTCAAACAAAACAGACTTTAAACCAACAAAGATCAAAAAAGACAAAGAAGGACATTACATAATGATAAAGGGTTCAATTGAACAAGAAGATCTAACTATCCTAAGTATACATGTACTCAACACAGGAGCACCCAGATTCATAAAACAAGCTCTTAGAGACCTGCAAAGAGACACAGACTCCCACAGAATAACAGTGGGAGCCTTCAACACTTCACTGACAGTATTAGACAGATAATTGAGGCAGAAATTTAACAAAGATATTCAGGACTTAAGGTCAACATTGGACCAAATGGATCTGATAGACCTCTACAGAACTCTCTCCTGCTAAGCAACAGAATATACATTCTTCTTATTGCCACATGGCACATACTCTAAAATAGACCATATAGTTTGACATAAAACAATCCTCAGCAAGTGCAAAAGAAGCAAAATCATACCAAAAACATGGGTGGACCACAACACAATAAAAATAGAAGTCAAGGCTAAGAAAATCACTCAAAACCATGCAATTACATGGAAATTAAATAACATGCTCCTGAATGACTTTTGGGTAAATAATGAAATTAAGGCTGAAATCAAGAAGTTATTTGAAACTAATGAGAACAAATATACAACATACCAGAATCTCTGCAACACAGCTAAGGCATCATTAAGAGGAAGATTCATAGCACTAAATGCCCACATCAAAAAGCTGGACAGATCTCAAATTAACAACTTAACATCACAACTGAAAGAATTAGAGAAGCCAGAGCAAATCAACCCCAAAGGTAGCAGGAGACAACAAAGCAGAATCAGATATGAGCTGAAGGAAATCAAGACACAAAAAACCATTCAAAAGATCAATGAATCCAGGATTTCATTTTTTGAAAAAACTAATAAGATAGATAGGCTGCTAGCTAGACTAATAAAGAAGAAAAGAGAGAAAATTCCAATAAACACAATTAGAAATAACAAAAGGGATGTTACCACTGACCCCGCTGAAATAAAAATAACCATCAGAAACTACTACAAACACCTCTGTGCACACAAACTAGAAAGCCTAGAAGAGACACATAAATTCTGGACATTTACACCCTTCCAAGACTGAACCAGGAAGAAATTAACTTCCTAAACAGACAAATAATGAGCTCTGAAATTGAATCAGTAATAAATAGCCTACCAACCATAAAAAGCCCAGAACCAGAAGAATTCATAGCTGAATTCTACCAGATGTACAAAGAAAAGCTGGTGCCATTTCTACTGAAACTATTCCAAAAAAATTGAGAAGGGTCTTCTCCCCAACTCATTCTATGAGGCTAGCATCATACTGATACCAAAACCTGGAAGAAACACAAGAAAAAAGGAAAACTTTAGGCCAATGTCGTTGATGACTCTTGATGCAAAAAT